>NC_064616.1:579680601-580291101 GCF_023898315.1 Schistocerca nitens | reverse complement strand
CATTGTTACCTTCAAACTATAGGATGCAAGTCAGTAAAGCTACTGTGAATGGAATTGTGATAACTATTTACACTGTCTGATATTTATGAAATTACAATGAAATCCAGACCTTTGTAGCTGGTTTCAGGTGTTGATAAATATCAATGGAGACAGTTGAAAATGTGTGCCCCGACCTGGACTCAAACCCGGGATCTCCTGCATACATGGCAGACACTCTATCTGACTGAGCCATTGAGGACACAGAAGTGACTGCAGGGATTTATCTCTGGCACGCTCCGCGTGAGACCCACATTTCCAGCTTATTGTCCACACGCTATGTTTGTAGTGCTTTTGCCCACTGTACTCATTACTCGTGGCAGTCAATCTACTGAATCCTGTAAGAGTTTGAGCAATGTGAGTGCATCCGCACTGCAGGTGATCGTTGGCCGGTAAGCCTCATATACGAGGTATGTCCACAAAGTAAGTTCTGTTTGGTTATATTAAACAAACGTGTACAGATACAGAAAAAATATTTATTGTACAAAAATCTACAACTGTTAAACTACTTTTCTACAAAGTTTCTGAAATTTTGTAGGCACTTGTCATAGCGTGGCACAAGTTTTCGTATGCTTTCTTCATAGAAGGTTGCCACCTGTGTATTCAACTATGTGGTAACATGTTCTTTTAGCTTGTCATCATCGTTGAAGTGTTGACCACCAAGGACAGACTTTATTTATTTATTTATTTATTTATTTAACCTGGCAAGATTAGGGCCATCAGGCCCTCTCTTACATCTAACCAGGCATTCTACTTATTTTACATTCATATGTTTTAGTAGGCATGTTAAACTACATCTAGTACAAAAAGTGAAATAAGCAATTTGAAAGGTACACCTGGAAAAATACATACATATAGAGTTTATATTCTTAGATCACAAGTACTGTTATAATTAGACATTATTGAACAGACAGATTTGAGATAGGAGTGCTGGCAGCAGGGAGTATGAGGGAGACTCATGGTGAAGGGAGGAGAAGAATAGAGAGACATGATGAAACATAATTAAGGTGTAAGAAGAGATGAAAGTCGCTAGGAGTGAGGCCCGGGCTGTACAGAGGATGATCAAACGTGTCCCAGTGAAATTCCCGTAAGAGTTGTTTGGTCACATTTGCCATGTGAGATTATCGTGGAAAAAAACACCATCCTGTGACAGTAATCCTCGGTACTTGTTCTGTATTGAGCGGTGCAATTTCTTAATGGTCTCGCAGTAACCATGTGCATTGATTGTGTGGCCTCATTGTAAGAAATCAATCAGCAAAATGCCTTTTCTGTCCCAAAAAAATGGTGCACATGACTTTTTGAGGTGTCAAGATTTGCTTAGGCTTAGCCTTTGTTGGGGATGAAGTGTGCCTCCATTCCATAGATTGCCGTTTTGTTTCAGGGGTGTCGTACGATACCCCAAGTTTCATCCCTTGTGACTATCCGAGAAAGAAAACCATCACCTTCTTCATTGCAGTGTGTCAAAAACTGAAGTCCACTGCCCATCTGTTGTTTTTTGTATTGATCAGTAAAAATTTTGGGTACCCAACATGAGCAAAGTTTTCGAAATTTCAGGTTTTCAGAAACAATTTCATGAATCAGTGATCATGAGATTTGCGGAACTTCCATAGCAAGAGCACTAAGTGTAAACTTACGATTGTGCTTAATCTTCTCTTCAATTGTGTGAACCAGTTCATCAGTAACCATAGATGGGCAACCACTTTGTTCTTCATCATGCACTTGATCACATCCTTCATTGAACAGTCTGACCCATCTTCTAACCACTGAATCACTCATAGCATTTTGTCCGTAAACATTGCAGATTTGCCAATGCATTTCCTTTGGTTTAACTTTCTTTGCATTTAGAAAACTAATCACAGATCTGATTTCACACACGGTGGCATTTTCAATTACGGCTGATGTTATAAAGAAGCACTACAAAGCACACGTCAGCGGCAGCTATCTGAAAATGGCGTACATGTCTTCTCCTTGAGTCAGAGTAACTGACACGCATGCTTGAAACTGTGATCGTAGTGCTGCTGCGGATAGAAATTGAAATGGAACTTACTTTGTGGACAACCCTCGTATATGAATATGCTGTCCGAAAGAACAGACACCATTGGTGATCTTGCAGCTCTCGAAGAATAAAATTGCAGTGAATTCCACACCTTTTTAGCTGCTTACAGGCATTGATTTCTGATCCAGATTCTTTGAGAGTCCTCAGAATTTCATCATCGGTGAAAAAATCCCCCCCCCCCCCCATTTCTCAACAAACGTTTGTGATCAAGGCAACCACAGGTATATACTGCAACAGTGAAAGCATGGGAAAAAATCATGCCTGTAATATGTTTCTCAAGTCACGTTGCATTTTGTGGAAGCAGGAACATCCACCTAATAGTTCTCTGAAGTACTAAAAGAGTGAACGACTTTTTTTAAAGCCGTCACTTCTCAGAAATAATTTGCTGCATCGTGAAGTAACAATCAGGAAAGCCATGCTTGGAGATTCTCTGAGCACTGATTGTTAGGGAAATCACAACATGCCCATTGTCTCTACAAGCAGTGGCTAGACTGTGTTAAGAGTTATTTTAGAAGATAATTTAGGTTTGAGCACTAACTGTAAGAAAAATGTTCCAAAAAATGAACACTTGGTGTAACAGAACAGTCTGTGGCATACAGACTGATTTCCAAAAAAGACTCTCAACTTCACAGGGTTCATTTATCACAGCAGATTATACACTGGAATCACTAAATAAGAAATTATTACCATTGGGAAGATTTTAACTGTGTGAATCATGGTATACATGTGCAAAAGTTAAAATACAGTGAAATTATTATATTAACTGCATGACAAAAAGTGTTGTGCATCAGTTCCATCTTCTTACTTATTTATCATATGGATATACATACACAATTCACAGCAGTATTTACACAAAGTACGAGTACATGCTGAAAAGTAATACGTCCTAATTTTTATGTGAAAACTTGGAAAGCTTTTTTAAATAAAGTAAACATTATTAACATTCTACATCTTTATTCTTCATGTGTACATATCTATTTCTCAACATAGTCACCCTGGCGACGATTGCATTTCTCGCAATGAGAGATCAATTTGTTGATACCAACACTGAAGGAGGTCAACATTCCATCTCATGGGGGCGACATGCTGCTCATACAGAATGACATTCATAGTCAACGCATATACGTGTCTACCCATCTTCAAGCTGTTGCAGTTCACCTTTTCCTTCCTCACCTGACTTTTTCCCTCTGTACCATTTATGTCCCTCCGTCATTTGATGTCACCAGGGCAGACTTCCTTCATGTTATTGGGCAGCTTCCTCCCCCATTTCTGCTACTTGATGACTTTAGTGTGCATCATCCTCATTGGGGTTCTTGCAGAACATGTCAGGAATGGATGACCTCAGCAGTTTGGTCCCATAGTCCTTACCACAAACTTCCAATTTCCAGAACTGGTGAGAGAGGTGTGCTCTTTGCTGACCTTCTTAATCAACTTAATGTCTGCTGCCTTAACACTGGAGCCCCCACGTTCCTTTCCGACTCCTCTTCCCATTTGGACATATCCTTCTGCACTGTCCAGCTTGCCCATCGTCTTGAGTGGTCCCTTCTTTGTCAGACCTATACGAGTGACCATTTCCCATGTGCTGTCCATTTGCTGACACCTACCCCACCTCTGTGCACACCCAAATGGCAGCGTACTAAGGCTTACTGGCAGCTTTACTCATCCCTGGCAATCTTCAAAGAACAAGATTTCCTCAGTTGTGATGACCTGGTGGAGTATCCCACAAATGTTATCCTTACTGCTGCAGAACGTTCCATTCCCTGCACTTCCTTTTTACCACATTGTGTCCCAGTCCCTTGGTGGACTGAGGCATGCCGCAATACAATTCACGTGTGGAGATGTGCTCTCCGTGTTTTTAACCGCCATCCTACAGCGGTAAACTGCATATATTATAAACAGATGCGCACAAAGTGTCGTCGCGTTCTTCGGGATAGCAAAAAAAGCTAGCTGGATTTCATTCACTAGTTCTTTCAACAGTTCCACCCCTTCCTCTGGTGTGTGGGCCAACCTCCAACAGCTCTCTGGGACCAAGATCCATTCACCAATTTCCAGCCTGATAGTAGCAGACGATGTCATTGTGGACCCTATTGCTATCTCCAACACCTTGGGCCGCTATTCTGCAGAAATTTTGAGCTCGTTCCACTATCACCCTGCCTTCCTCCAACGGAAATGAGTGTAGGAGACTCGAGCAATATCCTTCTCTTCTCAGAATCATGAGTGCTATAATGGCGCCTTTACTATGTGGAAGCTAGCTCATGCTTGCAATTCATCCAGATCCTCTGCCCTAGGGCCAGACGCTGTCCACATTCAGATGTTGCAGAACCTCTCTCTTGTGGGCAAGCATTTTCTGCGTAATACATTCAACTGCATCTGGACAGAGGGCACATTTCCTGGACATTGGCTTGAAGCCACCGTCGTACCCATACCTCAACCCGGTGAGGACAGCAACCTTCCTTCTAGCTACCGATACATCTCTCTCATCAGCTGTGTTTGCAAGGTGATGGAACATATGATTCATGCCCAGCTGGTATGGTGGCTTGAGTCTCGCAATTTACTAACGGCTGCCTTTCTGCAGTTGACCATCTCATTAATTTGTCCACCCATGTTATGAATGGCTTTCTGCGGAAATACCAGACTGTGGCTGTGTTTTTCAATTTGGAGAAGGCCTGCAACACGTGCTGGAGAACTAGTATCCTTCGTACTCTGTACACATGGTTCTGCCTTGTTGGACACAGTTATCCAGGAAACCGGTGTGCCTCATGCTTCCTTCCTGAGCGTCATCCTCTTTGCTATTGCCTTTAACCCTATAATGGCCTGTCTCCCACTAGGCATCTCCCTTTTTGTTGACGATTTTGCCATCTATTGCAGTTCTCCACTGACCTGTCTCATTGAGCGGCGTCTTCAGCAATGTCTTGATTGTCGTCACTCCTGCAGCATCAACAGTGGCTTTCATTTCTCCACTGACAAAACCGTCTGTATGAATTTCAGGCACTGCAGTTGGTTTCTCCCACCATCTGTACATCTTGGGCTTGTTGCTCTTCCATTTGTTTAAACTACGAATTACCTGCGGCTCATGTTCAATAGGAAACTGTCTTGGTCCTCCCATGTGTCTTACCTGGCAGCTCACTGTATGTGATCACTCAATGTCCTGCGTGTCCTCAATGGTACTTCCCTGGGCGCAGATCGAACTACCCTCCTCTGTTTGTACTGGTTCCTTGTCCGTTCAAAACTAGCCTATGGGTGCTTTGTTAATGAGTCTGCACATCCGCCCCTCTTATACCGTCTCAACACTATTCACCATTGTGACATCCGTTTGGCCACTGGCACCTTTTACTCTAGCCCGATTGAGAGTCTGTATGTTGAAGGTGCTGAACTACTACTGTCCTACCGCTGTGACTTTCTCCTCAGCAGGTATGCATGCCGTTTGTCTGCCACGCGTGGCCACCCATCCTATGCCTCCTTCTTCGATGATTCCTATGATCGCCAGTATGGGGCGCATCCCTCCTCTCTGTTACCTCCTGGAGTCTGCTTTCGGCACTTGCTACTCCAGCTTTGCTCAGTCGCCTTCAATTTCATGACCTTTACATGGATCTTCGTGATAGTACCTTGGTGTACACTGGTGGCTCTCAGACTGATCATGGTGTCGGGTGTGCCTTCATAATTGGCACCCACGTCCTTTGATATTGGCCCTTGGCACACTGTTCCCTATTTACAGCTAAGCTCTTTGCCCTGCATTGGACCACAGAGTACATCTGGCGACACAGACTTTTCAATTGTGTTCTCTGCTCAGACTCTCAGTGCCCTTCAAAGGCTATGTGCGCTGTACCCTGCCCATCCCTTAGTGGAACGGGTCCAGGAAAACTGTCACTTGCTCACTCTTGGTGGAGCCGCTCTGATGTTCACATGGATTCCTGGTCATGTCGGTGTGCCAGGAAATGAGGCTGCTGACACTGCTGCCAAGGCTGCAGTCCTTATAGCTCAGCCCATTAGTTCCTATATCCCTTCCAATGATCTCTGTGTTGCCGCCTGTCAGGAGTTGGTGTCCCTTTGGCATCACCATTGGTCCTCCCTTCATGTGAATAAGCTGTGGATTATTAAGCCTCTCCCAGTTGCTTGAACGACATCCTCTCCGCCCTCCCACCGGGAGGAAGTCATTTTAACTCATTTGCCTAATGGGCACTGCCTTTTTATCCATTGTCTTTTTGTAAGTGGTGGTCCCCCACCGCTTTGTATGCATTGCTCCCAAATTTTAAATGTCCGCCACATCCTGACGGAATGCCCATTTTTTAACCATTTATTGTTCCAGCTTGGGTTTGCCATTTGAGTTACCGGCTGTTTTAGCAAATGACGCACGGGCTGTCGACCGCGTTTCACTTTATAGCTGTCAAAGCAGTATGTCGAAGGTCATTTAATTTTTAGTTTTGGACTTCTGTTTCTGTATTATGTCTTTTGTAACCCTTTCTCCACATCCCTGTTTTTAACTGTCTTCTCTTATATCAATTGGGATTTACATATAGTCGTTTTTTAAGTCCTCTCTGTCTTCGTGTTCTGTTGTTTTGACTTGGGTGCATGTAACTCCCACCTCTGCTTTTTTCACTTCATCAAAGTGAAGTTCTTGGAGGTATCCTTTAAGTTTTGTAAACAAATGAAAATTGGCTGGGACCAACTGGAACTTCATGGGGGATGATGGATAACGTTGAAGCCAAGGAATCAGATTGTTGCAGATATTGCAGCACTTGTGTGTTGCCCGACATTGTTATGCCGATGGAGAGGGTGCTCCATGTGTGGATGAACTCTTTGAATTCATGCTTTCAGTTTTGTAAGGGTCTCACGGTACCTTCCAGAGTTTATGGTGGTGCTTTTAGGTATTAATTCCAAATGCACCACACCTTGAACATCCCAGAACTCTGTGAGTGTTGTTTTGCATGCTGATGGCATGGTCTTGAACTTTTTTGGCAACGATGATCCTTTGTGGTAGAACTCTGTTTGCAGCGGGGTGGGGTTGGTTGTCTTCGTTCTTTCTGTCATTATCGAAAATCCACCTACCTCGATATTCCTTCCTTCCGATGTCCCTTCACTCTGTAGTAGTAGATACGTGCTGGGCAGTGTAAAGCAGCGTTGATGAAACCACTACCTAATACCTACCACACAGAGCTGAAAGTCAGTTCTTGAAAGTTCATAGGCCTGTTTAAAAAATCGGGTGTTCGGAGGATGCAGTCTACTTGCAGAAAGCAGTTAAAAATTAAATTTAATCTGATTTTTATTCACATGGAAACACATGAAATGGCTATCATGTCCGTATTTAATATGGTAAACTTTATCCTTCAAAATTCACTGTCTGTACAACAACTTTTCACTCAAAAAGCAACCAGAATTTTTGCAAGTATGACCCGACAAATTTTCATGCTCTAACAGTCACAGACCCACCACTCTTCACGAGTTCGGTCATTTCAGTGTTTTTCTTCAAAAGAAGTGGTCGCCAAAGTATTTTGTACAGAGCACAAAATATGCCATGCAGAACTATTATTACGACCAGAAAGTTCACACGCTCGTAACTCTCAAAGTATTTAATTTTGAAACACAAACCAGTCGCTTCAGTCACGATGCGTTCTAAACGAAATTAACTCACTAGTTCTTCATCTTACATATTATTTTTACAGAGCTATCTAACATGGGGTTAGCCATAGGCCGGTTAGCAAGTGACTATCTCGAACTATATCTACTCACTGCTCACCTCACTATATTGGTGTGGGAACAGCATAATTCTGATTGACTGTTGATCTAAATGACCAATCAGAATGTTCCTTCCAGATCATTCTCGTGGCAAAACTTGCCTTATCCAATCACTAATCTGATAGTAATTAATGTTATTAAAACTTCAATTTCTAGTATATTGTTTAATCAAATTAAGCAAAGTTCAAAATATTCTCCAAATTGAGAAATAAACTTATTCCTCCTCTAACTTTCATTCTGGCTGCTTTTGTACAAATCAAGCTCACACCGACGTACGTCATCTGAATTGAGGTTGCACCATAACTTTCCCACTGTGCGTTTGTGTAAGGTCTTACATAAAATGACATATTAAGTTTTAATGTATGTCCCACATACATTCTCTCAGTCATCTCATGCACTCACACAGCAAAATTATAAGCAAATATTAATTTTGAGCAATTTTTGTATTATGTAATGTAAAGTAACTAAAGTTTTAAAAAGAAAATTCTAATTAATTGATTTTATGCACTGATAACTTTGTAACGGCTTCAAATGATAATGAAAGTCAATTTGTTAATTGACATAAACATTGGTTTTAAGACTTTTAAGTAATTTTCATTATCCCCAGAACTATAATAAATATAATCTGAGATTTTGACAGCATCATTCCATTAATAACAAAAGGCTGTGTGCCAAATTTGAACAAAATCGAATAGTAACTAATATGGATTATTTAGATTCGTAGAGGGTATGAATTTTCATACCGACTGAATGTTACTCTATCCAGTTCCCATTGCTGGCAGCGTCAGCCATCCTGCATCCGCCATACCAAACGGCTGCGTGCCTTACTGCAATGATGGATAATGTTGTTCCTCATCTTTAGCTTTTCTGCATGTGGCGTGAGGGGAATCCTGAATGATAGGGAACAATCCAGTGCAATTCCGAGATACCTACAATGAGGATTGTTCTTAGCCATTTTGTTACAGAAGATGACTTTTAGCATGTATTCTTCTAAGCGGTTGTTGAGGTGGAAAGTGTTGCTTCAGTTTTTGTAGGGTTGGGGCACGATATACAATTTCTGCAATAATTGCCAAGTACTCTCACATCTTGTGTGAGCATATTTTCTGCATCCTCTAGATGCTTTCTTTTAAATGAAGTGTCAGTATCATGTACATAAAACAAGTTACTATAACAGTTTCTGGTGTGCCATTTATATACAGGTTGAATGACAGCGTGGCCAGAACAGACCCATGTGGTAGACTGTTCTTAATTCTATACGACTTATTGTTTTGCCATGAAGGCAGACTCAAAAATACTACTTTTTAAACATGCTAAATAATGGTATTGTTAGTCTTAAACAAGGTACAGTTTGCTTTAGCTTTACCAATAGTCCATCCAGTTCAGTATTGATTATATAGCAATAGGCACTTGGAACGGTGAATTCCATTTTTAGCCCTTTGTTCTTTCTGATGTAAGTAAATGATCAAATGCTTCCAATTTTAGTAGATGTAGGTATTCTTCTTTTTGCTGGAGATACAACTAAAGGAATAAAAAAGTATTTGAAAACATCAACAGATGGTGCAAACAAATGAATTACCATTAAATTTTACTAAATCTACGTACATACTGTTCAGTGCTTCTCATAAAATTCCTCAAATTGTATCAGTAATCTGTATAACAATGAAATACAAGAGGGAGATGGTGTCTAGTTTTTGGTCTTACAGAGAGATCTCATTTAATTATGAAGTGAGGTGCCACTATGGAAAGACACGGGACTTGTATTCCAGATAAAGATTTTTCATTATTTCCCTAAATCCCTTAAGCAAATGCTGGGATGGTTCCGTGAAAAGGACATGGCCAGTTTTTCTTCCCATCCCTCCCTGACCAGAGTATGTGCTCTGCCAGTAACAACCTCATCATTGCTGGGACATTAAACCCCAATCATCTGTCCTTCCTCCACAACCGTAATTGGGAAACCACCATACAATTAATGAACAATCTCAGTTCACCTTACAGTGCAAGATGCTATAATGATTTCAAAAATGGAAAAAAAATTGGTTTCAGCATATTAATACACTACTGGCCATTAAAATTGCTTCACCAAGAAGAAATGCAGATGATAAACGAGTATTCATTGGACAAATATATTATACTAGAACTGACGTGATTACATTTTCATTCAATTTGGGTGCATGGATCCTGAGAAATCAGTACCCAGAACCACCTCTGGCCATAATAACGGCCTTGATACACATGGACATTGAGTCAAACAGAGCTTGGATGGTGTGTACAGGTACAGCTGCCCATGCAGCTTCAACACGATACCACAGTTCATCAAGAGTAGTGACTGGCGTATTGTGACGAGCCAGTTGCTCGGCCACCATTGACCAGACATTTTCAATTGATAAGCGATCTGGAGAATGTGCTGGCCAGGGCAGCAGTCGAACATTTTCTGTATCCAGAAAAGCCTGTACAGGACCTGCAACATGCGGTCGTGCATTATCCTGCTGAAATGCAGGTTTTCGCAGGGATCGAATGAAGGGTAGAGCCACGGGTCGTAACACATCTGAAAGGTAACGTCCACTGTTCAAAGTGCCGTCAATGCAAACAAGAGGTGACCAAGACATGTAACCAATAGCACCCCACACCATCACGCCAGGTGATACACCAGTATGACGATGACGAATACACACTTCCAATGTGCGTTCACCGCAATGTCACCAAACACGGATGCAACCATCATGATGCTGTAAACAGAACCTGGATTCATCCGAAAAACTGATGTTTTGCCATTTGTGCACCCAGGTTCATCATTGAGTACACCATCGCAGGTGCTCCTGTCTGTGATGCAGCGTCAAGGGTAACCGCAGCCATGGTATCCGAGATGATAGTCCATGCTGCTGCAAACGTCGTCAAACTGTTCGTGCAGATGGTTGTTGTCTTGCAAATGTCCCCATCTGTTGACTCGGGGATCGAGACATGGCTGCATGATCCATTACAGCCATGTGGATAAGATGCCTGTCATCTCGACTGCTAGTGATACGAGGCCATTGGGATCCAGCATGGCATTCCGTATTACCCTCCTGAACCCACCGAATCCATATCCTGCTAACAGTCATTGGATCTCGACCAACGCAAGCAGCAACGTCGTGATACGATAAACCGCAATTGCGATAGGCTACAATCCGACCTTTATCAAAGTCGTAAACGTGATGGTACACATTTCTCCTCCTTACACGAGGCATCACAACAACGTTTCACCAGGCAACGCCGGTCAACTGCTGTTTGTGTATGAGAAATCGATTGGAAACTTTCCTCATGTCAGCTCTTTGTAGGTGTCGCCACCGGCGCTAACCTTGTGTGAATGCTCTGAAAAGCTCATCATTTACATATCACAGCATCTTCTTCCTGTCGGTTAAATTTCACGTCTGTAGCACATCATCTTCGTGGTGTAGCAATTTTAATGGCCAGTAGTGTATTCACTAATGAATTATGGACTCCGTTTTTGAGGAAGCCTCACTCGCTGGGACAATATTTTGACAACTGAAAAGTATTTAATAAGGATTATATCATGTGTTAATTCTAGAATGTTCTATAGAGATCACTTCCAAGTACTTGGTATTTTGGCAACTGTCTCTCTGCCTGTATGTTCATAATATTCTTTGTCATTATTAAAAGCATCAGCATAATACTATTACCACAAACGTCTGCAAAGACTAAATTTAAAATGTCAGTTCAGAAAGGAGCCATGTTCGTAGGTATAATTTATTCAACAGCCTGCAGCCTGCCAGACCATATTAACCCCCCAGGGGGTCCACAACTCTTTTGTGGACACGTGCGTAGCGAGCACGGGACCCCGAGCTAATGTGGCCCTCCTTCCTTTCCGGGCTGCATACCTTCCCTTTCCGCATCCTTCCCCGTCCCTCATCTTCGCCCCCCCCCCTCCCACGCCTCTGGTTCTTTCCTTTCCTTCCCTTTCCTTTCTCCCCCTCTGGGAGTATGGTTTGTGCCTACGTCTGGAGACGGACGCTTGAAACTGTTACAAATTCCTTGCTTTCTACACTTGCAAGTCTTCGTCCTTCCTCTGTCCTTCTCTTTTCCTTCCCTCTTCTCTTTGCCCTTTTCTCCGCTGCGGCGTTTGGGACCCCTCTTCTTTCCTTTCCATTTCTCTTTTTTCCTCCCTGTGCGTGTCTGAAGGCTGACCCACGCACTTCCATGTGTAGCCGGTGACGGGGTAACGCGTAATTCCCCGCCCCGGGTAGACAGGTAGGACACGTACGTACCCCCTGGTAACGGCCAGGCCCAGGGAGGGGTGATTACCCGAGCTGATACCTTCCGAAAGTGCCGATTGGTCCCTCCGTCCGTTTGTCGGGAGGTGTGACCTGAGGTGTGAACAATCACCTAAGGCGGGAGTGCCCTCAGTGAGGGCCCCCACAAGGGAGGAGCGCGCCATCAGAGACGCCGGTAATCATGGGGGATTCTTCCGCAATGGTTTCCTCACCTTCCACTATGTCTGCTCACAAACGTAAGTTCACTGAGTCTCAGCCACAGACAGTTCTTCCATCGTTGCCACAGTTCCTTGTTGTTTCTCGGTCTGACGAAGGTCACGACTTCTCCACGGTCAACCCTTTCATTATTCAGAAAGGTGTCGACGCAATTGCAGGTCCTGTAAAGTCTTGTTCCAGATTACGGAATGGCACCCTGTTAGAAACAAACAGTGCCCTCCAGGCACAAAAATTGCTGCGTACTTCTCTGCTCCACACCTTCCCTGTCCGGGTGGAACCGCACCGTACCTTAAATTCCTCGCATGGAGTCGTTTATACATGCTCCCTCGATGGATTGTCTGACGAAGAAATTCAGCACTACCTGTCTGACCAGGGCGTAACGGCTGTTCATCGAGTTACGAAAAGGGTTGACATGAACATCATTCCAACCCGCACTGTCTTCTTGACATTTGACAAAGTTCAACTCCCATCGAAAATCAAAGCAGGCTATGAGATAATTTCCGTTCGCCCTTACGTCCCAAACCCTACGTGTTGCTATCGATGTCAGCGGTTCAATCACACCAGCCAGTCCTGTTCCAATCCGGCCAAATGTGTTACGTGTGGCAAGAATGCCCATGAGGGTGCTTGTCCACCTCCATCCCCTCGCTGCATCAACTGTATGGGTGACCACGCTGCTTCCTCTCGAGATTGCCCCGTTTTTAAGGACGAAAAGCTCATCCAGGAAATTAGAGTGAAGGAAAAGGTGTCGACCTTTGCTGCTCGAAAATTATTCGCCAGTCGACAGCCCTCCGTGCCTCAGACAGGCAAATACAGCACTGTCCTTGCTTCTCCTCGGCCAACAAAGGAGGCCGCCACGCAGACTTGCGACCTCACCTTTAGTGCCACGGTCGTCAGATCGGCCAGCGCAAAGATCGACCATTCAACCTCACCACTTTCGCCTGCCCACTCTATGGCTCACCCTTCGTCGGGTTCTGCTAAATCTCGAGCCCAAAAGTCAGACACCAAGTCTTCGAAAAAAGAGCATACTCGTGAAGAGTTTTTACGTACCGCAATTTCCCAACCATCGGTTCCTCCTTCATCTAAACATCATACTTCCAAGAAGGCTACAAAGAAACCCAGTTCCTCTCCTTCTCCGCCAAGGCGTGTCCCATCTACAGCGCCACCTGGTGGAAATCGCCCTCGGCCGTCTTCTGTGTCGCCGAGGCACACTGCTGGTGGCCGGTCAACCGGCCGATCGCTGGTGGCAGGAGCTGCTCCTGACCAACCTATGGATGAGGATCTTCTGCCTTTGGCTGAATGCCATTCCATGCTGTCGGTCGCAAGCTCTGAGCAGTCGTTGAGTTGACAGCACCCTTGGTCACAATCCTCCATTTTCTGTTCACCCTATGTCCATTATCCACTGGAATATCCGCGGCATTCGAGCCAATCGGGATGAATTGTCGATCCTCTTACGATCCTACTCACCGGTCATCTTCTGTCTTCAGGAAACAAAGCTGCGTCCCCATGACCGCTTTGTTATCCCTCATTTTCAGTCCGTCCGATATGACCTCCCCTCTGTTGAAGGCACTCCAGCCCATGGAGGACTCATGATTCTTCTCCATAATACTCTCCATTATCACCCAATCCCCTTAAACAGTTCCTTCCAAGCTGTCGCCGTCCTCTTTCCCTTTCCGGACACACGTTCTCTCTTTGTACTGTATACATTCCATCGTCCACACCAATGGCACGAGCTGATCTCCTTCATCTTCTTGGTCAGCTTCCACCCCCCTATTTGCTGGTTGGGGACTTCAATGCCCACCACCCGCTTTGGGGATCTCCACATCCTTGTCCACGTGGCTCCCTATTGCTAGACGTCTTCCACCAAGCGGATCTAGTTTGCCTCAACACTGGGGTCCCCACATTTTTGTCTGCCTCCACGACAAATTTCTCTCATTTGGACCTTGCGATCGGTACTGTTCCGCTCGCTCGGCGCTTCGAATGGTTCACCCTTGATGATACACACTCGAGTGACCACTTCCCATGTGTCCTTAGACTGCAGCCTCAACTGCCATATATGCGCCCGCGACGCTGGAAGTTTGCCCAAGCTGATTGGACACTTTTTTCGTCTCTAGCGACATTCGATGACCATCGCTTTCCCAGCGTCGACGATGAGGTCACACATATTACCGACGTTATTCTTATTTACCGACGTTATTCTTACAGCTGCGGAACGTTCAATACCACGCACCTCCGAATTGCCCAGGCGCCCCCCAGTTCCTTGGTGGAACGAGGCATGCTGTGACGCAATACGTGAGCGGCGACGTGCTCTTCGCATTTTCTGTCACCATCCTACTTTGGCCAACTGTATCCACTATAAGCAGCTCCGTGCGCGATGCCGTCGCGTCATCCGCGATAGCAAGAAGGCAAGCTGGAAATTCTTTATTAGCTCATTTAACACCTTCACTCCCTCCTCGGAAGTTTGGAGTCGGCTTAGACGGTTCTCAGGCGCACCTAGTTTCTCCCCGGTCTCTGGGCTCACTGTCGCGCATGATACCTTAGTGGACCCCGTCGCAATTTCTAACTCATTGGGTCAGCACTTTGCTGAGATTTCGAGCTCTTCAAATTACCCGCCAGCGTTTCTCCCGAAGAAACGTGCAGCGGATGTGCGACATCTTGCTTTCTCCTCTCAAAATCACGAAAGCTACAATACTGTTTTCTCCATGCGGGACCTCCAACATGCCCTCTCTTCTTCTCGCTCCTCCGCCCCAGGACCGGATGGTATCCATGTCCAAATGTTGCTGCATTTATCAACCCATAGTCTGCGCTACCTCCTTCGCCTTTATAATCGAATTTGGACCGACAGTACTTTTCCCAGACGATGGCGGGAAGCTATCGTCGTTCCCGTTCCGAAACCTGGAAAGGACAAACATCTCCCCTCTAGCTATCGCCCCATTTCTCTCACGAGTAGTGTCTGTAAGGTTTTGGAGCGTATGGTGAATTACCGGTTAGCTTGGTGGCTGGAATCCCGCAGTCTTTTAACACCTGCCCAATGTGGATTCCGAAAGCATCATTCTGCAGTTGACCATCTTGTTGCTCTCTCCACTTATATCATGAACAATTTTCTCCAGAAACGCCAAACGGTAGCAATATTTTTTGATCTGGAGAGAGTATACGATACCTGTTGGAGGACAGGTATCCTCCGCACACTGTTCTCTTGGGGCTTTCGAGGCCGGCTGCCCCTTTTTCTTCGCGAATTTATGGCAGAGCGCACATTTCGGGTGCGGGTGAACACTACTCTCTCCCGCATTTTCTCCCAAGAAAACGGGGTACCCCAGGGCTCCGTGCTGAGTGTTGTACTGTTTGCCATCGCTATAAATCCAATTTTGGATTGTCTCCTTCCTGATGTCTCAGGCTCCCTCTTTGTGGACGATTTTGCGATCTACTACAGCTCTCAACGGTCCAGCCTTCTTGAACGACGTCTTCAAGGATGTCTCGATCGCCTCCACTCTTGGAGCATCGAAACCGGCTTCCGTTTCTCTCCCAGTAAGACCGTTTGTGTTAATTTTTGGCGACGTAAGGAGTTTCTTCCGCCCTCCTTACATCTAGGTCCTGTCAACCTTCCGTTTTCAGACGTCGCTAAATTCTTGGGTCTTATGTTTGACAGAAAACTGTGCTGGTCCTCCCACGTTTCCTATCTTTCGGCTCGCTGTCTGCGATCGCTTAACACCCTCCGTGTCCTGAATGGTACC
This sequence comes from Schistocerca nitens, assembly GCF_023898315.1. Lineage (NCBI taxonomy): Eukaryota > Metazoa > Arthropoda > Insecta > Orthoptera > Acrididae > Schistocerca > Schistocerca nitens. The sequence goes on along the minus strand of NC_064616.1, from coordinate 580,275,064 downwards.
TCCTGGGGAGCGGACCGAGTGGTCCTTCTCCGCCTCTATCGCGCCTTAGTGCGCTCAAAATTGGATTATGGAAGCATAGTCTACTCCTCTGCTCGCCCGTCTATTCTTCGGCGTCTCGACTCTATCCACCACCGTGGATTACGTTTAGTGTCTGGAGCTTTTTACACTAGCCCTGTGGAAAGCCTTTATGCTGAGACTGCTGAACCTCCGCTGTCCAATCGGCGAGCAGTCCTTCTGAGTCGTTATGCTAGCCATCTGTCTTCCATGCCTGCTAATCCAGCCCATGACCTTTTTTTCGACGCCTCCTTTGATGTAGGGTATGCAGGCCGCTCCTCCTCCCTACTACCCCCGGGAGTCCGCTTCCGTCAGCTGCTCCATTCTCTTTCCTTCCGCTTTCCTAAAACCTTCTTGACAACTTGGGGTACAGCACCGCCTTGGCTCCGTCCCCGGATCTGCCTGCTCCGTGACCTTTGTCGATTTCCCAAGGATGGTACCCCTACACTTGTTTATCGTCGGGCATTTGCTGCTCTATGTGCACAAATGACAGACGCCACATTTATTTACACCGACGGCTCGAAAACATCGTTAGGTGTAGGGAGTGCCTATATTGTTGGCGACACACCAAATCAATTTCGGCTTCCCGACCAGTGTTCGGTGTATACTGCGGAGCTTTACGCTGTTCTCCAGGCTGTCCACTACATCCGCCGCCATCGGCGGATACAGTACGTAATCTGCTCAGATTCTCTCAGCTCTCTCCTCAGTCTCCAAGCTCTTTATCCTGTGCACCCTCTGGTCCACCGGATTCAGGACTGTCTGCGCTTGCTCCACCTGGGGGGCGTCTCAGTGGCGTTCCTCTGGCTCCCGGGACACGTTGGTATCTGTGGAAATGAGGCGGCCGATATTGCAGCCAAGGCCGCAGTCTCTCTTCCTTGGCCAGCTATTCCATCGATTCCTTTCTGCGATCTACGGAGCGTTTTATGTCGTCGTGTTGTTCATTTATGGCACGCGCATTGGTCAACACTTCCCAATAATAAATTGCGGGAAGTTAAAGCTCTTCCTTGCGCTTGGACTTCTTCCTCCTGAATGCGTCGTCGGGAGGAGGTAATTTTAACTAGACTCCGGATAGGGCACTGTCTTTTTAGCCATCGACATCTTTTAAGCGGCGATCCTGTCCCCACTGCTCTCAGCTGTGGACAGTAAGACACCTTTTAATTGAATGCCCCTATTTTAATCCGTTACGCGCCGGTCTACAGCTCTCGCCTGATCTATCGTCGATTTTAGCAGATGACACGCGCTCAGCCGACCGCGTTCTCCAGTTTATTAGTGCCAGTGAAATGACGTCAGTCATTTGAATCTTTTTTTGGGAACAACCAACCCCTTTCTGTAGTGGATTTTTAAGCCTTCCTTCTGCTTTTAGTTTCTCCAATTTTATGACTTTGTTCCCATTGCTGCTGGTTTTCAATTTCGGTTTTTTTACTGTTTCCTAAGTCACGAGCTGGGCACTAATGACCATAGCAGTTTTTCGCCCTAAAAAAAAAAAAAAAAAAAAAAATAAAAATAAAAAAAAAAACATATTAAATGTCTTGGAGTGAATGTGGAGTTAAATACCGAATCACAGAACTTTCTCTTGGGCAGCTCTTCCTATTTCAATGACTAGTATCTTCACAGAAACTCTCAAACGTAAAATGTATTGAGTTATGATTAATATTATCACTGTGACATATTATTATGTTTCATAAAGTTGACAGCTAAATTATTTAATTGCATTGCACATAAATAAAATATGTGTTAAAATCTCTTTGGGATTCACAGAATACAATTCATGTAACCTAACAGAGTAAAGAATTCACTTACACACTCTTGAAATTTTGCTAATGTTTTGTTACTTATGGAAACCTTTTTTAATTGGTCCATGCAATGTGTGAAGTAACTAATACTTTTTTGTCAATACAATCTCTTAAGGGTGCAATCATATTAACAATATTAAAATTGGTGACTTTAGTTTCCTGTTGACTTTCCATCTTGTACTAGTGTTCAACTTTAATATTAGTGAGTTTTGTTTGCTGATGACTGAAGTAAAAGAAAGTTGACAGTGAAACCAAGTGCTGTCACATAGCCCACTGCTCTGGAAAAATACAAAGGGACTGTTATTATTAACATATACCACCAACAGAATCTGTGTATATGTTACCACATGCAGCACATACTAACAGACTGAGGTTTTCTGCTATAAAACATATAGAACAACATTTTTAGATGTGATTATGTTCTTTATTGACTTCACTCCTTAGTTTTGCACGTAGTCCAATTTTTCTCATGTGAAAATAATTTTATTCATATAAACATCAGTAACGGCAAATAATTTCCTCTCTGCATACCCTGCCACCTCCATAGTATCGTAGAAAGTAGATTTCACATATGTGATACTAATGCATGTTGATTGTATTTTGTTTCTTCCAGCAAAACAGTCTCTGTCACTAGAGCAAGATGACTACGCTCCAGCAGAAGCTGGACCAGATCCCTCTGCTCCTGTTACACGGAGAGGGGTGTTCACTTCATTTCTTACTGGGAAGCCAATGGACATCCCAGAACAGGATGTGGTGTGTATTAAACAATTCTGTCTACATTTTTCTCTGCTACTGAGTAATCGTCAAATGGAGCTGTAAAATTGTGAGAAAAGTATTTATGGCAATTTAAACTTTTTTTTTATTATTTAAGATCACTGTAAAATATGTCCTATGCAATACAAACACTTTTATTCAGGATCAGGCAAATGACTGATTTCATAAGTGTAGTTCATCAGCTTGTAATTTGTAATTAATTTTTGTGTTTGATCTTAATGAAAGCAAACAGAGGAACAGAAGAGTATTAAAAACATCTTGCCTCATGCAAGCATGCCTACACCGATTAACTTTCATATCTGTACAATCTCTCTCTCTCTCTCTCTCTCTCTCTCTCTCTCTCTCTCTCTCTCGGCCCCCCCCCCTTCCCTCTCTGTTTCAGGTCAGAATCACCACAACCTTTAGTAACTTACCACACACAATTAAGACGTGAGTCCCTCAGTGGTTTATATTGATTGTAACTCTTTTCACAGTAGCAATTAATGATACTATCCTGTACATGTCAGCTAAAGACCAGTTGTATTGCAATACCATCAATTTCACGGACAACATCTCCCAGGAAGTGAACCACACCATTCTCTTATTTCTACAGCATGCTACTTTTGCCCAGTCTGAACTAGGGATGATCAGTATAATATGCCACCCACTCTAAGTTTCTTGGACTGTGTACAGCATAGTGAATTAAACCCACAGCTGTACCATTCTGATCAAGTCCACTTGACAGCCTCATTACGGAAACCTGTATGCCTTTGCTGTGGATCAGATGCCAACAGCTCTCATAAAATATGTGATAACAATCCATAATGTATCTGAACACCCGAATTAACTGATCCTGTTTAATAAAGACCAACTGGGATATGACTGGAGAGATTAAGTAGAACGCTACAGCACCCTCCATTGGACTATATCCATATAACTACTTCATGAGGTCCCCCATGGTGTATAACCTCCCGTTCGGAGAAGCAAACAAAAATGCAGACTTCTCCATTATCCAGTGTTTATTATTGTAATTCTATATGTGTGTGCTAACCAGAGAGCCATTCAAACAGTTGGGTTCAAAATTAATGAAAGCATAGGTTATGCTCTCCTGCACATAAAGATTCACACACAACACTCCTTACAACATGGAAGTAGCATATTCATGGCTGAGTTGATAGCCATCACCAAAACCTTATAATACATAAGTACACAAAAACTTCTTGGTGTTCAGTAGTTCAATGAATAATCAGCAAGTTGGGGACAAATATTATTCCAGTTCATTAGTCTCAACTATTCTTGATCTACATTTTGACATTCACCACACTGGATTCAAAGTTACACAGAAATACCAAGAAACAAAATTTGGTAATCAATTAGCCATAGAGGCAACCACGAAGGAAATGCTAGAGATCAGAATATTGAGTAATGATTTATGATTAGGATAGTGACATAATTTTGGAAAGAGTCGAGTAGAAAATGACAAGCCAGTGTGACCCCCATTATATTATGACTAATCAAAGGCACATGGTTGGTTTGCGTATGTATCTGCTACAGTTAAGCACTCCTGTGCTTCATCCTATGAGAGGAGCTATCATGATGTTGTTGTATTGCCCTCTTTCTTTTTCATTGGTCTTCTGACTGGTTTGATGTGGCCCACCACTAATTCCTCTACTGTGTCAACCTTTTCATCTCAGAGTAGCACTTACAACCTATGTCCTTAATTATTTGCTTGATGTGTGTTATCATTAATGCCTGCATCATGGTGCTGGCCACCACACAACTGCAGGTCTCATGTCAGGTGGCCCAGGACCGGCAGTTTTCGGTTCAAGCGCAGTGCTGCTGAGTTGGACAGCGCATGTGGGGTTCATACACATAGCTTTCTTCACAATAACATAGCAATGCCTGGCCAGCTACCCACATCAAATAGCTGCTACATGACAGTACTGTGCCAATCGTTCTATGCCATGGCGCAGTAAACTCGTTGACGGTGGGTATATTCCTCCGTTGCCCAGGCTTTATAAGCTCATGCAGGCCCTCACTCGAGCAGTCTCATCTTGGACTTTGCTACCACTGGTACCACGACACCACACCATTCGGATCACCATCGTCAGCATTCAGACCGCGCTCTTGAACTGGGATTCTGCTTCACAGCACTCCAACTTCAATGTCATCCACAGACTTCACTGATAGCTGTCCTAGTGGCTGCTCTAGATCATTCAATGGCGTATAGTATTATTCTGGTTTTGCTTTTCCCTCTTTGTGGAACAAACTTGTTGTCTATTCATGCCTGCTGTTATTTGTTGTTCCCCAATCATGGACACAACAGTATGTATCCCAACCCAATCTCTGTCTTCCTCTACAGTTTTTACCCTCTACAGCTCTCTCTAGTTCCATGGAAGTTATTTCCTGATGTCTTAACAGATGTCCTATCATTCTGCCCCTGCTTCTTGTCAGTGTTTCCACATATTCCTTTCCTTGCCAATTCTGCAGAGAACCACCTCATTCCTTACCTTATCAGTTCATCTAATTTTCAAAAGTCTTCTGTAGCACCACATCTCAGATGCTTCTGTTCTCTTCTGTTCCAGTTTTCCCACAGTCCATGTCTCACTGCAACAAAATTCTCTGATCCAAATGTACATTCTCAGAAATTTCTTCCTCAAGTTAAGACTAAAGTTTGATACTAGTAAACTTCACTTGGCCAGAAACGCTCTTTTTGGCAGTGCTTCGTATGCCCCTGTGCTCTGTCTCTCATGGGTTATTTTGCTGCCTAGGTAGCGGAATTCCTTACCTTCATCTACTTTGTGATCACCTATTGCAATGTTGAGTTTCTTGCTGTTCTCATTTCTGCTACTTCTCGTTACTTTCGTCTTTTTTCAATTTACTCTTCACCTATATTCTGTACTCATTAGGAGACTGTTCATTCTATTTAACAGATCCCATAATTTTTCTTCACTTTCACCGAGGACAGCAATATCAGCAGTAAATCTTAACATTGATATCCTTTCACCTTGAATTTTAATCCTTCTCTTGAATCTTTGTTTTATTTCTGTCATTACCTCTTTGATGTACAGATAGAACAGCAGGGGAGAAAGAGTACACTCCTTTCTTACACCCTTTTTAATCTGTACTTTGTTCTTTATCATCCACTCTTATTGTTCCCTCTTGGTTCTTGTACACATTTATATTACCCATCTTTCCTATAGCTTACCCCAGTTTTTCTCAGGATTTCGAACATCTTGCATCTGAACGCTTTTTGCCGGTCAACAAATCCTATGAACATATCTTGATTTTTCTTTGTCTTGCTTCCATTATCAACCGCTGCAATGTCAGGACTGTGAATCTGGTGCCTTTACCTTTGTCCTCCTAGTTGTGGCTTATATTATTGTTAAATACCTTTTTAAAACAAAGTTAAAATGGGAACTATAGTTAGTGGGAAGCCATCGATCAAGTTATATCATTTGTAAGAGAGAGTAATTTGTTATAATGTAATGGAACTTCTTATAAATGTATCTTGTCAATGGTATGAGCATAGAGGGAGCACCTGTCACTGCACTGTGGACCCGAAAGACCTTCAACTGTGATCAGTCCTCATGCTGACATGATTTATCAATATTTTTAGACCCTTTTACGCAGTTCCCCAGCTGTAGATCTTATGAACTTTAAATCTTAAACTTTTTGATCATGATAAAACCTAATTTTTAGATAACATGATGTACTTGAATTTGACAATTGCCTTTTTGGCCTTAAGTGGGTGTCAACAACCCATTGGCCAGTTATCCATAGTATACTGAAAATACTACAGAGAGATACTGCGTCCCTGTAGCATTTTGTACTGCAGAACATCCAATGCTTAACTGTCCTGTGTATTTAAGTCTCAGACTCTCTTATTAATGCAATTATAAAGAAACCTGAACTATAGACATATCTTATGAAAGTAAATTACATATGTATTATGTCCAGAACTCCATAAATATGATTCACAATGACTATACTATGAGGCTTGAGGAGCACTGATTATTGAAAGTGAAATGTATGGCAATGAAACTGGTATAGTATATGTCAATGAGTTATGTTGTTTAAATGAGTCTTCAGTGGAAATGCAAAACTAAAACTTGACACCTCGTGGGAGAAGGAAAACCTGTTTATCATGTTTTAACAAAAAGGTGAAAGTGTTGGATGCTTCATTATTATGTGATAGTAATAAACCTTTTTCAAAAATCGTTGTTTCAGCTTGGAAGGTGTCGATTTGTGTCAGAATTTGAAAAACTGAACAGAATTGGAGAAGGAACGTATGGCATTGTTTGTAAGTAAAGTTTGTTTTATTACAAAGTAAGCATGCCAAACATGTGTTGCCTGTATGAACTACTGATCTGTGATTAGTAGTTGATAAAACTAAGTTACCAAGTACTTGTTGTAGTAGTAGTAGTAGTAGTAGTAGTAGTAGTAATTATCAGAACTTTTAATTGCATTCTGTATATTAAAGGGCATTACTTTACAAGCCCTTTGCATCACTTTTGAATGTTGGGATGTTACATGAAAGAAGTTATTTGTCTAAGAACACTTTTTCTTTCCAGGTGTCAGATTGTTTATTCTTTTTTTTTTTTACGTAATTAGAAATGTCTGTAATGCTGAGTTAGAAAAGAAATGAGCTTTTTTGTTGTGAGTAAAATGCAATTTTAAATGATATTCACAAAATCAAGTAAAAGTATTTTTTGCTCTCTTCATTTCTTCCAACTTCATAGGAAGCATAATCGTCGATCTCCACCTATAGTGTGTGATAAAAGCAGAGTAACAGACCAGTAAAAATGAGATTTCATTGAATTGTTGGAAATATGAAGGAATCTGTGACTGAAAGGAGCACTGTGTGGGGGCTGGAGAAATGGAACAACAAATATTATTCTATTAGGGTAGAACTCATGTGGTGTATATTGAGACTGACATTCTTTGGTCAAAAGCGTTCTGAAAATTTCATTTTTCATATTCATAGTATGAACTGAGCAGCTGATCTGGATGTACACAGTTCTAATAAAGACTCTAAGAGCCAGGCAATGAAAACTGTAGAGTGTGTCGCAGAGACAAGATAGAGTTCTCTGTAATATTGGACATGAAAGGCCCTTGCTCAAAGTGACTGATTAAAGATGTTTTGAACACTATATTTATTTATGTAGATGCCATATTGTATTGCTAGTTTTACTTAATCTTAAGTCTGGAAATTATTTTATCATTTGTTGTCCATATAACTTTTATAATGTTACCTGGAAATGCTTTAGAGACCTGAAGTAAATAAAGTTAAATTTGTTTGACGTTATGTATCTTGCTGCAAGACTTGAGATTAGTGTTTCTTTAGTGGCCTTTATTATCCATTTCTAGTTTGATACTTAAGTTATATTTTCCACATTTAGTCATGTTAGTGTAATTTTATGCATTACTGTTCCTGACACTGACATTTCTGAAACAGTCTGCAAAGTTTTGTTTCTTTGCATTTTTGATACAGCCTGCACACATCACAAAAAATTACTCTCATTGTAATGGTCATGGCACAGTCAACAGCCACAGAAAATAGTGACCAGTGGATCTCAGATGTGAATCAAATGTTCTTCAGTATACAGAGAAAGAGCATGGAAAATATGAAGATTTAAAAATGTGGCCAAGATGGCAGTAGGAATGGTAAGTTATTTAAGAATGTTGGGAGCAAGGGAGTTACACAAGATGCAAGAATGGAACTAAATATAAAAATGTCAAAGAAATTAGTAATGCAAATGCATCTGACTAAATGGATAAACAAACTAAATTTATAAAGATTATAATAGAGGGAAACATTCCACGTAGGAAAAATATATCTAAAAACAAAGATGATGTGACTTACCAAATGAAGGTGCTGGCAGGTCGACAGACACACAAACAAACACAAACATACACACAAAATTCAAGCTTTCGCAACAAACTGTTGCCTCATCAGGAAAGAGGGAACGAGAGAGACTTATCTTCGGGGGAAAAAAGGACGGGTATACACTCGCGCGCGCGCACACACACACACACACACACACACACACACACACATATCCATCCACACATACACAGACACAAGCAGTCTGCTTGTGTCTGTGTATGTGTGGATGGATATGTGTGTGTGTGTGTGTGTGTGTGTGTGTGTGTGTGTGTGTGTGTGCGAGTGTATACCCGTCCTTTTTTCCCCCCGAAGGTAAGTCTTTCCGCTCCCGGAATTGGAATGACTCCTTACCATCTCCCTTAAAACCCACATCCTTTCGTCTTTCCCTCTCGTTCCCTCTTTCCTGATGAGGCAACAGTTTGTTGCGAAAGCTTGAATTTTGTGTGTATGTTTGTGTTTGTTTGTGTCTGTCGACCTGCCAGCACCTTCATTTGGTAAGTCACATCATCTTTGTTTTTAGATAAATTTATAAAGAAGTAGGTTCGAAGTTAGATGAATAAGTTGAAAAGGGTGGGCATTAAATGATAAGAAACACAAAATAAAAATAAAGGAAGAAAAATTAGAACAGCAGGACAAGCCACAAAGATGGAAACTTGGAGGAAAAAGTACAGGAAATTGACAGTAGAAAGAGATTAGCTCAAGTTAAGGTCACATGGGTGTAAAGATCATGGTAGGTGTCAGAGAGAGTGCACGGATGAAGACAGCCCTGGGAGTTGAGATCCAAAGGTTCAGTATCAGGACTGACTTGTTTCTTAGACACAATATGAACTAATTTAGTGGCTGACTCTTTTAAAGACATGGTGAAATAGTTCAAAGTAATAAGCTTTGCTGTTGCACGACAGTAGAAACTGAAGCCATTTAAACAGCCCCAAAAGAAATAGAAAAGTGGGTCACTTCAAAGCATTTGAAAAAGATGCTTTTGTTTGCTTATTGTGCAAATTGACATTTTTTTCATTGAAACCAAAATTAAATATATAAAAGATATCCTGTACAAGATATCACCATAAATAAATGAAGAAAGTGAATATCTGAAAGCTTCAGTCATTTATTGAGATTTTAAAATTTTATTTTTTGTGAAGATCCATACTGTCACTGTGTTTTGAGAATTAAAACCTGGGGTCCAAGCAGATTGTTTTCTTTTTATGATCCATGCAACTGACAAGTTTCAAATGAACCCCCTCCCCCCCCCCCCCTCCTGATTTCATGCCCCAAGCTATTGCAGTCCATTCTTCCTTCCCTGGTTACATTTCCTCCACCCTGCCCCCACCCTCTCCTCACCCTTACACCTTCTCTGCTGCCCCCTCCTTCCCCCCTCTTGGTGTTCTGTTTTATGTTGACATGGCTGTCCACCAGGTTCCCTGTATTGCTTGCAATTTTGTTCCTCTTGCCTGTGCTCCTTAACCCTTTTTGGCATTTACATCCCCACTTGAGATTTGACCTCCATCTCTAAATTTTCTGTTTTTAGTGTGAGCCATTTGGGGAAAAACTCCCACCCTAGTGTCTACGGTGTGGATACCTCTCCCCCCTTCCTTCCTCTCTTCATTCCCCACCATAGACCCGTCCACCCTGTTAGGTCACCAGCTTATGTAGCCAGACCGTGTGGTGTGGCTGTTATGTACCCATCTGGCTGAGCCCCCTGACAACACAGGGATCACACTACTGATACCTGGTCTGTTCCCTCCCCATGTATGCCAAGGAGTGGTTGCTTGTCTTTCTGGAGCATTGGAACTCCCAGCAATGGCTGCCATGCCAGGCTGCCCTTGCTGTGGCTGGATGGTGCCCATGGGGAGAGCCTCTGATTGGAGTGGGTGGTATCAGGGCGGATGCTTGGCACCTGAAGCATATAAAGCTGCGAAAATATGGCCATTCTCAAATGGCCATCTCGGTGAAGGATCATTGAGTGCTGCTTCGTATGACCCGACAGCCTCCCCTTTCCTGCCTACACCATGGAAGGAGGGCCAGGCTCACCATCCTGGGATAAAACACTTCCCCCTACCTGATCTGTACTAGGACTGATTCACTGTCACTAAGCCATTGTTTTTTTGTGGAGAATATAGAGGACAAGTTTGGTGAAGCGAAGCCCCTCAGTAAGATGCGATTGTGCTCCCTGTTGATCAAAGCTTCTTTTGCTACCCAATCTGCAGCTCTTCATACTTGTAATCATCTTGGCAATGTCCCAGTGTCTGTTACCCCTCGCCAATCTCTAAATATGGTCCGGAGAGTGATTTTTCATAGGGACCTCATCCAACTAACTGAGAAGGAACTCTGGGCTAATCTTGGGCGATATGGTGTTCATTTTGTTCGACGTGTACAGAAGTGTCACAAACACAACCGCACCGATACCGTGCCTTCATTCTGACCCTCCCAGAGAAGGCCAAGGTTATGTGCTACAGATGTGATGTGAAGCTGTATGCCCCATTACCCATGAGGTTTTTGCATTTTGTGCATATCTTCCCACTGTATGGCAGACCCTCTGTGTGGTGACTGTAGACACACAATCCATAAGCAAAGCCCGTGTTCCACAACCTTTGTATGTCAATTGTCATGACCACCATTCCCCTCGCTCATCAGATTGCTTAGCTTTCAAGAGAGAAAAGAAGATCCAAGAGTACAAGTCCCTGGATTGCCTGTCTTAGGCTTGGGATCGCCAAAAATATGAGAGACTTAATCTGGTGCCACTTTCTGCAACTTTTGCCTATGTTACATCCTTTCCCCTCTTATCTGTTCCTTACCCCAGCCCTGTCCCCCTCTTTCCTCTCCCTCCCCTGTAGTTCCTATGACTTCCCCTCCACGAGCCGCTCCCCCTCCCCAACCGAAGAAGTGCCTCCCTTCTTCGGCACTTGGCAGTGATGGGCTCCTCCCCTCCGGGACCCCTCTGCTCGGCATCTCTCACGCCAGAAGCCTACTACCACAACTCGCCCGTAAGACACACCACCTGTGCGCCCCAAGGTCGCCCACTCTCTTTCAGATCTGGATCTTGCAGAATCCAGTGGAACTGCATCAGATACTATTGTCACCTGCTGGAAATATGTCGCCTTATTTCCTCCTGTTCTGCATTCTGTCTTGCTCTTCAAGAAATGCAATTCCGTGACAACCCCTCTCCAATGCTTCATGGTTATTGGGTGTTCTGTCTGAACCATGCCGGCCCCCAGATAGCATCTGGAGGGGTCTGCACTTCGGTTCGCTCCAGTGTCATTAGTGACTAGATCCCTCTTTGTACCAATCTGGAAGCAATAGTGTTTAGAATGCAAACTATTCCAGCAAACACCGTTTGCAATGTCAATCTCCTTCCAGGTAGGCCAGTTCCCTATGTTGAACTGGCTACCTTAATACAGCAACTCCTGCCCTCATTTCTCCTCCTCGGGGACTTCAGTGCACACCGCTCTCTGTGGGGGAGTGCCATTTCAGTGGGCAGGGGTCTTCTAATTGACCAACTTATTACAGACTTTGATTTGTGTCTCCTCAATGACGGTTCCCCTACACACTTCATTGCCGCTCATGGCACCTTTACTCCTATCGATCTCACTATCTCCTCATTGGTCGCCCCATGATGATCTTTGTGACAGTGACCACTTTCTGGTGATTCTAACGTTCCCCTGCCTCCACCTGGCAGACGTGTCCCCATGTTGGGCATTCTGCTGGACCAGTTGGCCTATATATATGTCTGCTGTGCTCTTTTGACACCCCTCTTTCAGATTGCACTGATGCTGGCACTGCTGTCCCCCTTGTCACCGACTGGTACCGTGGTGGACCAAGGACATAGCAGTCGCTGTCCAGGATTGCCGATGGGTGCTGCAGCAATTTAAACGACTCTTCACAGACCAGCCTCTTTGCTTTTAAGTGCCTCCATGCTAAGGCTCGGTGCCTTATTAAGCAGAGTAAAAAGGAGTGCTGGGAGTGCTATGTTTCGTCACTGGGGACGTATGCCTCTTCCTCCTAGGTTTGGTCCAAGCTCCATAGCCTTTTGGGCTGCCAGCGACAGTCAGCTGTCCAGGGTCTTATTCTGTTAGGTGCTCTGTTTACTAATGCATTGGTCCTTGCAGAGCACCTCGTGACACACTTTGCGGTGGCATCATCATCCTCTTCCTATCCTGCTACCTTTCTCCATCAGAAACGCTGAGTTCAACAGACCCCCCTCTGTTTCAACCCCGACTATGCTGAACTCTTTAATGAACCCTTCACTGAATGGGAATTCTTGCAGGCTCTTACCTCTTCACATGACACAGCCCCAGGCCCGGATTCCATCCACAACCAAATGATCCAACCTTTTGACATTACGCAGAGGCAACATCTACTGAAGGTCTTCAACCACATTTGGCTCACAGCTGCTTTCCCGTCACAATGGTGAGACAGTATAGTTATTCCCGCCCTTAAGCCCAGGAAGAACCCAACATCTCTCGACAGCTACCACACAATTAGCCTGATGAATGTACTTCATAAACTGTTTGAGAGGATGGTTAGCTTCTGATTATGTTGGGTACTCGAATCTTGGGGCCTTTTGTCCCTGTATCAGTGTGGCTTCCGGGAAGGACGATCTCCAACTGACCGTTTACTCAGATTGGAAACAACAATCTGACAGGCTTTTACTAATAGCTGGCACTTTGTCATGGTCTTCTTTGACCTGCGAAAGGCATACAATATGGCTTGGCACCATCAAATTTAATTACCCTCTATGACTGGGGCTTTTGCGGCCCCCTTCCAATTTTGTCTGCAAGTTTTTATCCCACTGGTTCTTCCGGGTTTGAGTTGGCACTTCACTCAGCACCTTTCAGATTCAGGAGAATGGTATCCCACAGGGGTCTGTGTTAAGTGTCACACTCTTCCTCATAGCCATTAATGGGATTGTAACCTCTGTTGGGCCTGTGGTTACCCCAGTTTTGTATGTCGACAATTTTTGCATCTGGTATAGCTCCCACTCGGTAGCATCTGCTGAGCGCCGAATCCCAGGCGCCATCCGATGGGTCTCTGCATTGGCCGTCTCCCATGCTTCTGGTTTTCTTCCTGCAACGTTATTTAGGCAACCAGCTCATAGATGTTGTAACAGAGTCCCATTTCTTTGGACTTATTTTTGATAAGATGCTGACATGGCTGCCCCATATTCGCCACCTGAAGACTGCATGCATGTGGAAATTTACTGCTCTCCAGCTCGTGATCCACACATCTTGGGATGCAGACTGTGCTACTCTTCTCCATCTTTATCATGTCCTGGCCTTGTACAGACTAGATTATGTTAGTCAGGTTTATGTCTCAGCAGCTACTTCCACTCTGAAAATACTTGACTCTGTTCACCATTGTGGGGTGCGTCTAGCTATTGGTGCCTTTCACACTCGTCCCGTTGACAGTCTTCTCACAGAAGTGGAGATGTCCCTTCTACAAATATGATGGAGCCAACTTCTGGTTTCTTACGCAATCGCTATTCATCGTTTTCCTGACCATCCTGTGTGCCCAGTTCTCTTTGCAAAACGAAGAATGTCTCCTGGTAACCACCCACGGGTTGGATTGACAATTGGAATGTGTCTCACTTCCCTCTTTCGGGATCTCCATCTTCTCCACTCGCTGGAATGCACCCATTGTATTTCCCCTACCTCCCCCCCCCCCCCCACCAGGATGGTGCCTAGACCAGAGCTTCTAGCTATTAACAAGGTCCTCCATTTTGTTTGCTCAGGCCACCCTCCACAGTGTTTTAAAATGTACCGACTCAATGAGCAGCCTGCAGGATATTGAATAATGCTACTCTTGTCACCCTTTGGTCTCTACTATCTGTGGCCTTCTCTCTGCCCTTGGCCATGCTGTCTGTTCAGTTGTCTTTCTGGGTCCCAAGTTACATGGGCATCACAGGGAATGAACTGACTGACCATTTGGCTAGAGAAACAGATACTTACCCCCTTCCCTTTTATGATTCCAGGTGCAGATATGGGGATCTACGTCAGATCTCTCTTTACCCAAAAGCAGAATCACAGTTGGTGCACTACTGCTCTCAGTAACAAACTCCGCACAATCAAGGAGTCTACTGCAGTTTGGCACTCTTCCTTCTGCTCCTCTTGGAAAGAGCCCACTGTCTTATGCCGTCTACGCATTGGTCACACCAGGCTCACTCATTGTTTCCTCTTGCGTAACGAACCACTCCCTAAATGTGGTTGTAGAACCAGACTGACGGTATCCCATATATTGGTGGAATGTCCCCTTCTTTTGGCCCTTTGTACTAAGTATAGTCTTCCAGATTCCTCAAATTTAATATTAGCTGATGATTCACAGATGGTTGAACTGATCCTCAGTTTCCTCTGTGAAGGTGGTTTTTATTTTCAAATATAAGGTTTTGCTTTACTCCTGGAACAGGGGCAGGGTGGTTATGGTTGGGGCCTCTCTTCTGTTTTTTCAGTCTGGGACCCATGACACTCCTTCTTGCAAAGACAGCTCTTCTATCCCTCTGTTTTCCCAGTTTTTAGATTTGGGCTACACTTTTATAACCTTCTACTGTGTGTGCTTCAACTTCCTTGTTTTATAGTTTGACTCATCTTATTGGATCCATCCACTTTTAGTGGACCCTCTCTCTTTTTGGGATAACTTCAGAATTGCCAGACTAATGACCTCACCGTTTGGTCCGATAACCCCCATCAATTAATTCATAAGTCAGTTTCAAGCATTTATCTTAAGCTTCCATCTTCTTTTCACAATGTAATACATCACTGTACTTGTGAACAGGTATACAATAGTGTACGTGAGTATGTCCATTAGCCGACACAAACAGAAAACTCCAGGAAGCACAGGGTCACACGGGTGTAAAGTACATAGTAGGCGTCACAGAGTGTGCACAAATGAAGATAGCCCAGGGAGCTGAGAGGGCTGAGAGAAAACTCCAGAAAGCTTCCTGTTTGTGTCAGCTAATGATCTTTATCATGTAGACTGTTGTATTGATTTTGTTCCACATATACACAGAAATACGGTGTATACCTGTCCGCATGTGCCAGTGATGTATTACAATGTGAAATGAAACTGGAGGCATTAGATATGTGCTTGCAAATGACCCATGTTTAAAACTGGTGGGTTGTATGGATGATAAAAAGAATACAGCCTATTTGGACCACATTTTCATTCACAAAATTTATTCAGATCATAAGAACTAATCTTGAAACAGTAAAAGCTACTTTTTTCTGTTTATTCTTGGTGCCCAGTTTTGTTTAAAGTAATTAAGTGACTGGCGTGCAGTTAAGGTACTACTTCATTAATGTTGTTAACACTCTCACCTCATGGACATTTTCTTCTAAAGATGGCTTAATTGAAATACATGACCAAGACAAATAAAAAGTTACTTGTAGTGTTTCACAATTAGTTTTTAATTATTAGTTACTGAGGTTATAGGGGTGTCTAACATTACTGAAATTTTCATTTTTACTGTTTTGTCACATTGTATGACTTCATAAACCACTTTTTATCCAATGGTCATTTTTTATCCCCTGCTTATTAACTATCTCTTCCAGACTTCTCTTATTTTAATGTGCAGGTTTATGCTTTTTAAGTGGTTTCCCAATTAAATGTCCATCCTTGTCTGCTCAGGGCCATTTTAAGGTCCAAATAACACAAGTGGCTGCTTGGAATGCCGAACTGAGAGGGGTGCCAGAGGCACCCAAGTGCCGTATTTGTAGACATTTGTATGCATTCTTCATCGGAGGTACCACAGCCACAAATTTATTAAATGAATGTAGTAGTTTATTTTTCCATTTAGGCAGTATTTATTTGAACTTATTCTTCATTCCACAACTAGTTAACTTTGTAAACACAAACAAATGGAAGTACATAATGTGAATATGCTGATATTTTTATACATATGACACCTTTATCAAGCTAAATCAAGGCTTAAAAAGCCTAAACTAGTTTTGGAACAAAAAAGAAGTTCAAATTAATTGAGTGTAAGTAGAAATACACTACATTCATGTTTACAGGGTGTTCTCGAACTGGCTATGTGCCTGCCATAGGTTAGAACTGGTAGTATCAACTGGTTGTTGATAATCCGTTTCATAAACATTTACAAGTACTTCTGAATATACCATGAGTAGTATTTCTTCTCCTGTCTTTGTTTCCCCGTGCTTATTGTTTTCAGCTGCCATATGTAAATGAATTCTTAAAGATTTAATAACATTGTATGTATATACTGATTATGCGTCAATATGGTCTCTGTTTTGTTTTCAAACTTACTCTTATTCTTGTGCAGTTCAAGCTAACAGAAGTATTTCATCCCAAAATAAAAAAAGCGACAAATCGGTCGTATTAACGTGTGTTCCTTTTTCTGTTTAGTCCATTAACTTTTAAAAATCTTTCTCTGAGGTGCTGACAATTGTGGGTTAGATTGATGAAGTCAACTTCCATATATACTTTTAAAATTATAAAATTTCTATACTCTTCATGCATTTGAATTGAAACTGAAGCTTTACTTTAAGTATTTCATAATGAATTGGTCTTGTTTCATCCATTAGTTTTCTCTTCAATTGATACATCCTTTCTGTCTCCAATTCTTTATATTTGTTACTTTCTTTTTCATTTCACTGCATACACAAGTTTCCTTTAGATCATCAATGAGCTGAATCCTTTTGCCCTCTTGCCTCTTGACTTTCTCTTCCCAGCTACATATTCTTCAGGAATGGTTTTTGTGACACCATTTCCCCATAGCATATACCTGCTTCAATTTTTCCTGTTTTCATTACTGCCAGTAAGTGGCTGTCTTCTCCAGTATTTATTAACAATTAATTTCTCACATCAACCCATTTTGTCTTTTACATTTTTAATCACAACAAAATGTCAGAAACATCCAGCCTTTTTCAATCATCAGTCCTCTGGGATCAAGTTTCTGCACAGGATCACAGAACACTAAATGAAAAATGTTTTATTTGTTGTTTCCTCAGGCTAATGCAGAACTTCGATATGAAGATTTAATTCCTTGTGTTTGAACTCCCACTACAGATCTAAAAGCTTTCTAAAAATTATCAATCTCTAAGTGATTACTCATGCACATTGCTTCTTACAACCATGTTTATTATTTGCAGCTGCCATCAAACTGTATCTACCCCCTGAAACAGTTTCTTCTCCTTATTAAAAAAATAAAGATTTTTTTTTCTTTTATCCCAATAGTGACAACTTTTCTTTGTTCCCATTATTGTAGTTTAATATACTATGGCATTGTTCTAAGTATTGGGTATAATCTGACAAGGACATTTTGTCAATGATCCTCAGGTTTCATATTCGCTACATATAGCTTGCTTTTTTCATTTGCATTATTCGGAGATATTTCTCTATGTATCAAATGGCTGAATGCAATTATTGTAGCAATATTTCAGAAACAAAAATATTTTAACTATTTTAGCAACAACAGATATATAAAAACAATGTACTTTGTAAAAAAGATTTAACATTGCAATCTGTAATCAGAGTTGATTTCAGTGGGTTAAATAGGAAGTACTTTTGATCAGTAAACTTTTTTTAATGACTAAGAATCAATTCCCCCTCTAGCTGTACAGACCAGTGTGCAGAGATTTACATAGATTCTGTCCATGCCAATTAGTGTTGATGCACTTTGTGGAAAATAATCATCCCCAGGTATGTCTATGAACTGTGCCACCAGTGATTCGTAAGGTTCACTGTGGAGGATCTGTATAACTGTGAAACGCCCTGTAGTTGCTTCTTGTGATGCAGTGGGGAAGATAGAGAGGGAATCACCTTCTCACTCTTCAGTTTGCAGACCTACCAAGATGGGAAGTGCGTGACCAGTCTGGCAATCTAACTTCCCTCGCCACGTGGGATTAGCCGCGCGGTCTAAGGCGCTGCAGTCATGGACTGTGTAGCTGGTCCCGGTGGAGGTTCGAGTCCTCCCTCGGGCATGGGTGTGTGTGTTTGTCCTTAGGATAATTTAGGTTAAATAGTGTGTAAGCTTAGGGACTGATGACCTTAGCAATTAAGTCCCATAAGATTTCACACACATTTGAACAATTAACTTCCCTTGTGCTTCTACCCTCCACATCAGCTGCACACACACCATTGCCTACAACCTGTTACACCTATAGAACACAATTTATCCCTTAATATGGCTCTGCTGCATGTAGCTGTTGTATACACATTTGATATTTCTTCATAACCCAATTAATTTAAAAATAAACATTAATTTTATACCATTGAAACACTGTTTTCAGTAATTTGCTGTTTTTTCATACTCTGCAATGCAGAGACTATCAGTTTTAGAGAAAAAAGGAATAGAACATTTTTAGGAAATTTAATGTAGTGTAATTTTGTGCTGGCAAAAATTTTCACTAGAAGCGGAGATTTTCGAGTTATTCTAGAAAAATATAAAAAGTCATATTTAAACAGCCACAATACACCTCCCTAACTCTCACACCATACCTGTCAGGATTTTTAGTATGTTATTTGTAGCACTCCTTCCTACCACTGTAAAAAATTTGTAACTACATGAATTTTTTACCCTATTCAACCATTTTTGGTCCTTGTTGATTCGTCTACTGCACATATTCGAGAAATTTTGTCATCACAGGAGACTGAAATGCTTGAAATGCAGTTGATCTGATTTCTTTCAATTCCCTTTTCCAACAAAGACAGACTAAACAGACACATTAGACATTTTACAATCTGGGTTGCTGTGCATATGTGAACCATGAACACCCTTTCAAGTACTAAGTGATCTGACAGATTTATAGAGAAATGACCATTGGAGGAACTCAGTTCTGGATCACATTGTGTAGTAACATACCCATTTTACTTCCCTGTTTTGCTAAATTATTCTTAGCAGACATGTTGACTAAGTTAAAGGCAAACATTATCAGTTGCCAGGAAATTATTGTTTTCTAATGGGGAATGGAAGTGTACTTTCGGGTAGGGTGAACATCATCCAATAGGTTTGTTTATGCATTAAAGTTGATGATTATTGTGATTTGTGAAGGCTTTCTTGGAGAAGTTATAGTAAATATTCATTGTTGGCAAAAGTTAAATTAACAAATAACTTCCATATTGTATTTGTGTTTAGATAGCACCAGATAAATTCTGCAGACGTTCTGCCAATTGCTGTTCCTTGCCTAGTTCTCTAATTCCTGTATGTGTAATCACTTATGTTCAATGGTAAATGATGTATCAATGTTCTTTATTGACAATGTTTAGAATTGTGTAAATGCTTTCTGCTGCAGATCGTGCAAGAGATACAAAATCAGATAAAGTGGTTGCACTGAAGAAAGTTCGAATGGAACATGAAAAGGATGGTTTGCCTGTTAGCGGCCTTCGTGAAATTTCAGTGTTGCTGAGTTGTCGCCATGAGAATATAGTTCACCTGAAAGAAGTTGTTGTTGGAAGGAGCCTGGAAAGGTGTGTTCTGGTTAACCACTTTCTTAATTGGTATTTATATACCAATACAAAAGAATAAGGGAAGAATAAATAAGCTGCCTTGATCATGATACTTTTAAAACACAGTACTGCCTGAAGTTAGTCTTTGTAATAAAGTGAACTGCGGCTTGGACTGCTCACTGCAGTTGGTCTGTTTTGTACCTAAACCTGCCTTTTGTTAAGTGAGGCATGGTGCGTTCTTCACTCGGTGACTGATATAGATTTGCAAGAATTGAACTCTATTTCAGAAGTGATCACAAATTAATTTTTGCTTAATAACTTGCCCTAGACAACTAATAACTGTAATCATGTCTCTCTCTCATGTGCACATTGTGTTCCGTAGATTCCATCATGAAGGAGAACCATTGGAAATATGGAAAGAGCCAAGGTATACATCTGTAGTGTGTTGTTACAAACTATTTTGAGATCTGTAGAAAGGATACTAATAAAGTTTTGCTTTACATCCATGATTGTCTTGCTTTCTTGTAGCATTTTCCTCTGTGCTCATTGCAGGTCTTCAGAATTTGAAACCAATTACCAGAGGGTTACCTTGTTATTTTAGCAGTGGAGCATGGTCATTCCACCATGTATGTGGAAGCTCATGATTTGTAGAAAACTCCCAGGCTTTAAAGCAAGTCTTCACTTTTGGAAGCACAGCCAAGTCACATTGAGCAAAATAAGGGTTGCACTGAGTCTATGACATATAATACAACTAAGTAACCCTTTCAAATTTTTGAACAATATTCTATATCATGAGTGGGCAACTGGCGACCCGTAGACCGCATCCAGCCCACAATCTGTTTCAGTCCGGCCCTCGGAAGAAATTCTGGGTGAACACAAAGCGAATGTTCTCTCAAAAATGTGTGTATTGAGGCATAATTTGCTGGCATGGCATGTCAGGAAAGGGGTGCCATTGCTGTCGGTGCATTACCGCATAAACATCAATCTCACAGATTCTATAGTTTTGACTTTATGCTCTAGGAGCACTGCTTTTACATGACGAGGTGGCCCATAAGCTTAAGTAAGTGTGTGAATCAGGTCTGCGGTTCACCAAAGGTTGTCCATGCCTGTTCTAGATCATTGTTTTAGTGAAGAAACACTTAATGAATCTGAATTTTGGCACACAACTTTTAAATGACTTTGTGGTTTGTGTCCAACATTGTTCTGTACGCTATATAACAGTGAAGTTTTCTTTGTTTAGAAATGTTGAGAATCACATGTTTAAACATTCGCTGTTGTAAGTATGGTTGAAGCTAAACACACACAGAACCAAATTGTTAGCTATCCATGTGTGGTCTCACACTGCAAAACTTTCCTAGTATCCTTTGTATTGACAGTTACTTATAAATGATTGAAGTTTGAAAGAAAACATTTAACATATTTCTGTCTCTTTATATTGTTCAAAATATGTTATTTTTAAATTTCTTTCAAAGTTTTGTTATTGTTGTCATTATTTAAACAAGCTGTTGTCAAAAGTACCGTTAGTTTTCTTTGAGAGTGTAATATCAAACAAGCAATATTTATGTCTTAAATTTTCTTGACCGTTGTCCTGTGTAAATGTGACTCGTAAAATATTAACATTATCATCTCAACTAATATCATTTTCTTCTTACATTTGGATACAATTTTTACATTTGAATTTTTATTGTTTCAGCATTTTCCTTGCAATGGAGTACTGTGAACAGGACCTGGCTAGTCTACTTGATAACATGCAGGCCCCTTTTTCTGAATCACAAGTAAAATGTATCATGTTGCAAGTTTTACGAGGCCTGCAGTACCTACATCGTAATTTTGTGGTACATCGTGACCTTAAAGTTTCAAACTTGCTGATGACAGACAAAGGATGTGTAAAAATAGGTAACTTTATTAATACTTATACTTCTGGATTGTCTTTCAAATGTTACTTCCTTTAATAGTTGTTGTCGCTGCATAAAGACATTGGTTTTTTGAAATATTATGAAGCTGTAGTTCCATCAGTTCACCTCCAGACCTTCCGTTCCACCTAACCTTCCACTTTTTGACCATCTATGCATCGTTTCCTGCCATCTGAGAATCTTCATACATCCTCACTCTCTTTCTGTTCCACAATCTGACACACTTTCCTCTCCCACCATCATGTGCAGACCTAGTGTTCAGTTATGGGGAGGGGGTCACAGTTTGTTAAAAGTAACTTGTAATTCTAGAACTCCTTATTTTTGAGACTTAAGTTCTCACGCTACTATATTCTCCAAAAGCTAGCTCTGAAATATGGAATTTAAAAACATAAATGCTTATACTAAAATGTTTTTTGGACCGGAGAAGGTCATGACCCAGGTGACATTTCCCCTCCCCCTCTTCCCCCTCCACAGGATCTGCACTTGCCTACAAACCTAAAACCTCTGTACCCACTCACCAACCCTATTCATCCATATTCTTATCTCTGCCCACTCAGTTCCTTGCCATCACACAAATTACCTTGCTATCACACCGTTTTCCCCATATTTCAAGTCCATGAGACAACCCACATCACCCCCCCCCCCACCCCCCCACCATGTTATTCAATGAGTCTAATCTTCACCACCTTCCGCTCACAAAAACATGCTACCTTTCAGTGCTCAGACGTCTTTGTTATTCTGTGCTAAGTTTATCATGAGAAATAATTTATTTGTTCCGTTTTTGTATAATTATGGTAGTCTTTACAGTATCATTGTACATGATTAAAGTTATTTATGGTTCACATTTCCTTTTACCTTAACATTCATAGTTGACTGACAGAGCAGACTACCTGCTTCTGGGGAATATTGAAATATTACTACAATGTGATAAGTACACTGATTTATTCAGTGTATATGAATGTTCGACATCATCATTTACTTTTAAACCATTACTAAAAACATCTAAATCGCCAGATTATAAATGTTCAAAATTTTAGGTTTCTGAAATGGATTATAAACTGTATCAGCTAATGTGATGACATGGTGTTTCATTAATAATATATCCTTTCATAACAGTGTTTCTCTCTCTGTCTCTTTTTAGCTGATTTTGGACTAGCACGATGGTTTGGATTACCTTTGCGACCAATGACCCCTCGTGTGGTAACACTGTGGTATCGTGCACCAGAGTTGTTGCTACAGGCTCGCACACAAACTACTTCTGTGGATATGTGGGCTTCAGGCTGTATATTAGGTGAACTATTGGGCCATCGGCCATTACTGCCTGGGCGTTCAGAACTCGGCCAGCTTGAGCTTATTGTGGATCTTTTGGGAACACCTTCTGATGCCATCTGGCCAGAGTTCTCCTCTCTTCCAGCTCTACAGAGCTTTACTCTGAAGCAGCAGCCCTATAATAATTTAAAGCAGAGGTTTCCATGGCTTTCTGCTGCCGGGCTAAGGTTACTAAACTTCCTTTTCATGTATGATCCCAAAAAAAGAGCTACCGCTGAAGAGTGTCTACAGAGCTCTTACTTCAAGGAAGCACCACTTCGTAAGTATTTGTTTTTTAATATGGTTTATGGGTCATTAAACACCCTTAATTCATACAAGTAAATATTGACAGCTTTTTCATCAAAATGACTCAGTGTTTTATTATTAATTTAAAATGCATTGATTTTGGTTTCACTGCAACAAAGAAATATAAGTAACAGAATATTTTATAATTTTTCATGTTTATGAAGCAAATGGCTTTCTCTTTTAAAAACATGAGCTTTGTCTTAAGATATTTTACTTTTTGGCTTTATGTCTGCCAAATACTGCTCTCTATAGATAATGCTGCTTTGCATATCAGCATGTAGCACAAGGAAAGTGAAAGAGAGTAACATAACCACTGTGAGTAAGAGTTTTGTTGTCCAACATGGAGAGTGACTACACTACTTTACCAGCAGACTGGTGCTATTGATACAGAGTGCTTGTGGATCCAGAGTTCTTCTAACATCTCCTCGTTTCTATAGTGGGCTGAAATTGAAATACCTTTATCTTATAGCCAGTATGCAGTTTATTCCTTCTTTGTTCTTGAATTATGAATTTTTCTTCTTGAATAATAATTGCCATTATCAGTGACAATTGCACAATCCTCTTCTGAACCACATGATAAATCTAAAAACTTGCATTTAAATGCATCACTGGTCATTTCTTCATGATAATCAGTGGATTTGAAGGATGTAAATATTATCTTCACACTTTAGATAATGCCATATTCAGATGATCCTGCATGACAGAGTCTGTTTCCTTTGCCACTCAATACTTTCAGTGCACCTCTGCCTTTTGAATCTTGACGTACATGGTTTCTGGCATGAATTTGATTGAACCAGCTCTCATTGAGGGTAAATAATTGGGCTTTGATTTTCTTTCCTGATGTGTGGTGCATTTCTCTCATAAAAGTAGCTATAGCTGTTGCAGTGTTAGATCTCTCCATCATAATTTTGTCTTCCATCGATCCATGTTCTGTACCTAAATCGCAAAGATTTCTGAATTCTTCCATTCGAACGATGGCCCTTCTTTGAAAGCGTCTGCTAGCATTTTCCTTGCAGGATACTTGCTACTGTCGTAATATTCCATTACGTTATGATGAAAAATGTCTTTCTGGAAATCAGCCAAATCATTGGCAGTTTTTCTTCCACCAATATCTTTTCTCAGAGGTTGAAACTTGATTTCTGGACCACAGGTTTGCATTGCCCATGCTTCTGTAAATATTCTCTGTACTGTTCCCAGTGAAAGACCACACACACCTTTCTTGTTGCAGTCTGTGGTGCCAATAAGATATCATCTCTTCTGGCATTGTCTTTAAGGTTGCAAATAAATTTGTATATATTTTATATGCCATCTTTGTTTGTCTGTATGTGCCGTGAAACTCGGGCACCTTAACTGTTAAACAAAAATGGCAAACAATCCCTGCTCTCTCTCTCTATCTCTCTCTCTCTCTCTCTCTCTCTCTCTCTCTCTCTCTCTCTCTCTCACTATCTCGCTCGCTCGCTCGCTCGCTCACATTCACGCAGTGCACACTTGAGCGAATTCTGGCTAGTGGTTAGCAACAAAATTGCAAAGTCGTGTCAGGAGCAGTATGAATGAAGTGCTGTATTGCCACACAAACCATGTTAACAACAGATGTTCGTTAAGTAATTGTTGCTTCTTACTTTATCTGGGTGGTGCTCACAGTAGAAATGAGATTGTGGAACAGTGTAAGCTCAAAGACCAAGTTGGACTAGGCAAAAGGCTTCTCATTAGGGCTTAGAAATGGAGGAAAGTTGAGGGATTGGAGAACTGACCTACCATTCTCACTTTCCACTTTCACTACTCCCTAGTGTGTGATTAGTTACCATAATTGGATAATAAACATGAGATTCAGAAAATGTCTCCAGATTTAATCATATACACTTACTAAGAACTGTTTGCTTTTACGCAAGATAAGAGCACTAGTCCTTCTTTCCCGATTTGCACATATTATCCAACTGAAAGTGATTTTATATTTTTTCTTGTTTGTTGTAGCATGTGACCCAAAACTGATGCCAACATTCCCACAACACCGGAATCTTAAGCCTGGAAAGCCAGGTGAAAATCCATCTTCCGGTTCAGCAGCTGCTGGAAATAGTACACAAGACCCAGCTGATCCATCAAAAGCAGCAGATTGCTCACTTCATTTGCCAGCAATTTCAGATCTGGTAAGTATCAGAAAGTGCTATTATTTCATTTGAGGCCTTTGTTAAATGAAATTGCGGAAGTATTTCAAATATTTAATATTTCTAAGGAAAGAAAAAATGATCTTTCTCTATTAAAGGTCAATATTTTATTCAAAATTTATCGTCTAGCAAAATAGTGTAATGGTTAAAGGCTGAATGCACATTTTGAAAGATTTTAATTTTACTGTCCATCTACACCTATATATCAGTTTGTCAGCAATTGCATTGATTTAATTCAATTAAAAGAAATATCTTGGAAATAGACCAAGTCTTCTCTTTGTAAATTGCAAACATGTTTGAGAACGTTCTCCATTTAGAGCAAAACTTGATTATTACAAATGCCAAAAATAATGCCCGATTTTGTAGAGTGTGTGTGTGTGTGTGTGTGTGTGTGTGTGTGTGTGTGTGTGTAGGAGGTGGGGGGGGGGGGCGTGCATGTACGTGTGTGTGTTTTATTTTCAAAAAATATTTTCTCTAATGATAGTAGAAAGGATAAATGCAGAAACAGCATATTGTATTGTAGAAGATGCCAGATTCTCATTGGTTAGTTCTAATGAAGTAAAGTACACAGTTGTGTACTTTTGCATGTAGATTGCAAAGCTAGTGATGCTTTTCCAATGTTTTTTAATAATTACAGACAGAGAAAACAAAATTGTTGTGCAAGAATTATTTGAACAAAACTAGTTTCGCATTTTTTTTTTTTTTTTTTTTTTTTCCTATTTCATTCGTACCCAAGAAGCTAACGCACTAAAGAAACCAATAATAAGGTGACACACTGTTAAGATGCTGGACTCGTACAGAGGAGGAGCTTCATTCAGATCTCCCTCTGACCTCTCTGATTTACTCCTGCAATTTCCGCGAATCACTTTGGATGAAGGCCACAGTTAACTCCCTTCCTGATGCATGCTATAACATAATGATACTACTCTGCCCTAACAACATTTTAATATTAAGCCTGAGCACTATGTAGCAATCTTCACTACTAATTTAGTGCATTGATAACATTTATGGAGAGCCATGTTATAAAAAATTAAAAAAATGTACCTAGATCATCTAGGAGATGATTTAGGTTCCTGGTATCTTGGTGCATGACTAAAGAAACAAGTAAAAACTTTTATTCTCCACTTCTCTCAGTTCTGATATTTATTACAAAAGAAGTAATAATAATAATAATAATAATCCCTCAGAGCTCTGAAATTTAAAAGATATATATTGTACCAAACGTACATTGATTTTAATCTGAAAGTGTGCCAATGATGAACCAAAACCACATCTGCATGTAAATAGAGAATTAACAACAGACTGAACTGAGATTGAATCGTGCGGTGCCAATCACCATGGCAATCAATACCTAGCATAGCCTATCATAGCATGCTTTGTTAAATTTTTGTGTTATAATTAAATGTATTATACATATTCAACAGATTATATGTGACATTAAATTCATTGATATATAATTCTTTCACGAAAGAAGTTTTTGTGATACAAATGTGCATTCTTTTTCATATGATTTACATATTGTTTTTCTGTTACTAAATTAAAAAATTGTTAAGTGCTTTCAAACAATGGAAAATCCAAGATAGAATAATGACAATATTAGGGAAAGGATAATTACTATTAACCATATAGCAGAGATGCCGAGTCTCTGATAGGCGTAACAAAAAGACTGTGAAACAAGTAAGCTTTCGGCCAAAAAGCCTTTCATTGGAATCGGATGACACACACACACACACACACACACACACACACACACACACACACACACACACACTAATGCAATTCACACAAGCACTTTCAAATATGCCGTACTTCTTCACTATATCAATCAACCTGACTTCATTTTACATCAGTTAATATACTTTCACAGGACAAGTAGAGCCTTCACATGGCAAAACCATGAAGTACCTGTCATCTGCATATAATTGTTATGGATTGTAAGATACATAATAACTGATATTTAAGTCGGAGCAAAACAAAATACTCAAATTATTAACCAAAAGTGTTAATTGTCTGTTCAAAATTATATTTTATCACCAAAACTATGAAATTAAAGATTATAGGAATGAAATATATCGGTGAATCGGGTTCCTCATTAAACATTTAGACAGTGTAATACATTCTAGCCCGACTAAGGCAATTACATTTGAATGTGCAATAGAGCCAGTGCTTTGCCTGCAACGACTTTAATGCTGAAAGATTATTAAATTTAAGCCTTTCTTTTTGTGTGCCTTTTATCAGTAGAGAGTAGATATTGTTGCAGAAAAGTAATGTACTCATGTCTGGAACTATACAGTGTGTCATCTCCACGTGAAACAAAATCACATGAAGTCTTTGGGCCACACATTGTTGGCTAGTCAGAAATAGATACATTGTGAATTGCACCTCCAACCAAAAATTGTTTTGCCTTTTCTGTGAATGGAAGGGTGTGTGTGTGTGTGTGTGTGTGTGTGTGTGTGTGTGTGTGTGTGTGTGTGTCCAATGTCATAGCATTTCATACCATTTAAGAGACCACTGCTATGTAGCAGGCAGTTGTGTGAACACTGTTTCTATAAATTGTGTTCTGGTACAGTTACATACAGAAATCCAGCTTGTATCAAATCCCTTCTACTGTGCCTCAATTTTTAATAATCAGTCTCACTTGAGATATTGTAAATTATGTTCTACTATTGATTCCACACAAGAAATATTGGATGAAGTAATATCCATGAACAAAGGGCTCTAAACTATAAGACACCCTTTGGCCATCAGTTTTATCTTGGTTCTGTAATTAAGCTGAACCCAGATAGTACAACTGAGTCTCATATACCATGCACAGTTTGCTTAATGTATAAAAGAACACCACTCAGAATCTTTCATTGTACTTCCAGCAAGGGCAGAAAGTAAGCTTTATTTGCTAGGTAGTGTAGAGTAGAAGGTGAGGTGCAAGCATATTGTTGTCAATGAATCCTACCCATAGTACAGGGTGATTATAATTAAAGTTAAACTTTCAAACCACTATAGAAATAACACCACTGGTCAGAATAATGTCAAATTGCAACTGAATATTATCGGAAAAGGGGGGAAAACGAATGGCAGAAGAAAAATATATAGTTACAAAAGGTAGCAATAGATGGCGCCATAAGCATCATAATTTAATAGTGGTCAACTGCAAATGACAAATGAATCATATGAGGGTTGAACGAAAAGTAACGCCTCCACCTTCGTTAATTGGGAATAAATCAAACACAGAATTAATCCTTAGAATGTGACCTTTAATTACCAATATTATTTTTTTCCACATAATCACCAGCCAATTGGATACATTTCTGCCAACGATTAACAAGTTTTCTAAAGCCGTCACAGAATAAGTTGACACTCTGTTTCCGCAACCACAGTCTCAAAGTTCTCTCAATGTCGTCAGCAGCAGCATAATGATGCGAAGTGTGTGGTTTGGCATTGTCATGCTGCAAGGAAACATTTCCCTTTTCATTTCAGACCTTTCTTAGCTGTCGTTTCAGAGTTCACAGCGTTGTGATGTAACGCTCTGAATTTATTATTGTTCCACGATCAAGGAAATCAACATAGATAACACCATCTGCATCCCAGAACACTGAGGCCATGATTTTTCCATCTAATGGCTGCATCTTGAATTTCTTTTTCTGGGGTGAGTCTTTGTGTCTGACATTTTGTCTCCAGGTCGTAATGATGTACCCACGTTTCGTCTCCTGTCACAGTTGAATGGAGAAAAGTCACCTTCATTATGCTAATGCAACAGGAGTTCCTGACAAATTTCAAGTCTGTGCGCTTTCATTTCAGGAGTCAGCATCCAGGGTACATATCATGAACAGATCTTTCGATAGCCAAGAAAAGCAATTATGTGACCCACACATTCTTGTGAAATGTCAATTTCTCTCTGAGTGATATGACGATCATTTTGAATCAATCTGTCAACATTTTGTGTGTGAAACTCGGTGGTTGCTGTCACAGGACGTCCAACTCTTTGGTTTGTAATGCAGGTCAGATGTTCCTGCCTCGACATCTTTAAACTTACTCACCCAATGCACACAGTACTCACATCAACACAGCCACCATAAACTGCGTTCATTCTCTGATGAATCTCCTTTGGGGTGACACTTTCTGCTGTCAAGAATTCAATGACTGCATGTTGCTTAAATCGCATTGACCGACCGTCTGTGCAAGAGTTACGAAGGTGGAGGCATGTTTGATGTTAAGCAAACTGTACTACTCAGTGTGCATGAGTGTACAGGTGTGATACTGTTAGTTACATAAGCCCATCCACCACGACAAGATCATACCAGATGGTAAAAATCGGTTTTCAACTGTCCCAAGGCCAGAAACCACATAAAAAGCATCAATCACATCGGTTTTTAATTGTCCTGAGGCCAAAAACCACAAAGAAAATCAACAATCAGAATCAAATCAGATTATTAATTTCCCTGAGACTGACACAAAACATGTTCAATATGCTGTCCACCATTTTCTGCAATAAGTTGAAATCGAGAAACAGCATGTTCCAAAACTGATCGAAGTATTTCTGGGGTCATGTTCAGAATGTGTTGCGCAATGTGTGCCTTCAATGCAGCTAAGTTTGCAATCGGAACACTGAACACAACATCTTTCAGGTAGCCAGAAGTCACACAGATTAAGATCAGGTGATTGGGACGGGCCAGACTGTAGGGAAATGGCAGCTAAATCTAGCATTTCCGAAATGGCGCTTCAGCAGCTGCTTAACAGGATTTGCAATGTGCGGAGGTGCGCCATCTTGAATAAAAATGATCCCATCCACACATCTACGCTGTTGGAAAGCTGGAATGACGTGATTGCACAAAAGATACTCATAGCACTTACCAGTGATGGTACAGGAAACAAGACCTGAAGCACGTGTGTCTTTGAAAAAAATATGGCCATATGATAAATGATGCCGTAAGCCCGCACCACCCAGTGACCTTTCCAGGATGATGTGGTACTGGTTGATTTGTGTGTGGATTTTCCGTTGTCCATATTCAACAATTCTGTGTATTTACATACCCTCTCAGACAGAAGTGGCCTTCGTCTGTCTACAGAATCTTCAACGGCCAATCATTGTCCACTTCCTTGTGAGCAAGAAACTCTAAAGCAGATGTCTCTCTTGCTGGCAGGTCAACAGGAAGCAACTCGTGCACATGGGTAATTTTGAATGGATAGCAAGGAAGGGTGTTTCGTAGGATTTTACTCACCGTGCTCACAGGTATGTCCAATGTTCGGGCAATTCTCCATGCACTACACGTTTGCACACCACCACTCATCTCCTCCTGCATTGCTGTGGCCACTGCTTCCACTGACGTCGAATCAATTTGTTCCCTCCCTCTACCAATTGCCCACCAAAAGAACCAGTCTTTTCGAATTTCCGAATCATTTTCTCCAGACCTGCAGCAGTCATCGGACCAATGCCTTTTTTTTTTCAAATCCTTCAGTGTCCAGAACTTCTGCAGAGCCGCATGTGCACAGTCATCATTCTTGTAATACAGCTTTACAAGCATAGCGTGATCCTGCATTGAGACAGTCATGGCGAACGTTGCAGATTCAAAAGTGTAAAAACTGTGTACCAGGTATGTTTATACCAACTGCAATGGGGTGTGCACATGACAGGTGTTTCATTTATGTATTCTGACACATACAGTGCCATCCATTGATCAATTTTCACACTGTTGTTTTTCTTCTTCTGCTATACATTTTCCCCCTTCTCCGATAATATTCTGTTGCATTTTGACATCATTCTGACCAGTGGTGTTATTTCTACAGTGTTTTGAAAGTTTAACTTTAATTATAATCACTCTGTATATAATAAATTCCACACTGGAATATGCGTGTTTGGTGGCATAAGGATGATCTTAATCACAGACATGATAATTCTATTGTTGAAAACAGCATTGCTGCTAAATTTAGTTCATCGTTGAAGGTAAATCAGCTGTGGGAATTTGGGCTTATTCAATAGTAAATTCATGATTACTGGTAGATTCATATTGAGAGGAACGATTTCCTAGCATTTTGTGCATCTATAAAGCATGGATATCAATGTAAAAATAATAAAATAGCAGAAATGCTATTTGACTTTTGCCATGCAGTTACAGAAAGGAAAATGAATAACTAGCGGGGGAGGGGGGGGGGGGGTAGTTAGGTCAAGGGACGGTAAACTGGCAAAAGGTTGGGCACCGAAATCGCATTCATACCTCAAGAAAAAGCCATTATGTGAGATGGATGAAGTGGACATTTGTCTTCATCACCACTATTAACATAGTATGATATACTGATGTTTGAAAATTATTTTAATAGCAACAGCTGAAAGCATTTTGTTATGAATACATCATCAATTTTATTGGGTGCAGTGTCATATCTAGTCATGTGCCACTCACTATTGTTGTCCTTGTGAAACTAGGCAGCTCAAGATTATGTATCTCAGTTTTCTACTTCTTCTTGCTTCTTTCCTCACCTTGCAATGTTGCCTTGTCTGGTACCAGTTGGTCAGTTTTCTATGTATGCAGTTGCAGAGTCTCAAAATCCAACCCCTTATCTAAATTGGGGGAGATGAGCAACAGCATGAAGTAGGGGACTCCATGTTGTGGTGAAGTACAGTGGGGACCTGTGGCCCGTGATCAACTGTAAAGGTCATACAGAAAACCTGAAAAGGGCAGGAAAATCAGAATGAAACTGCAATAGGCCTAACAAGCCAACAGAGGATATATAAGGAACTTTCAAAAATGTTACAAGCCTTAGAATCTAAAATGCATCTAAAGGTTGACTACATAGCAATAGACGTAGTTTATGATTTGGAACATTAAATATAAAAACTTTAAAAGGGAAAGTTGAAGACCGTGTTGAAATGATGGAAAGACAGAAACTGGATGTGTTATAGATACCAGAAACAAGTTTGAGAGGTGAAGGAAGGTGTGAGCTGAGAAATAGGTGTAGACTGTACATAATAGCCAGTGAGGAGGACACCAAGAACGGAGTGGATATGCTCATAGTTTGGAGAGATTGATTGAAAGAGGAAGAAATTGGAGAATGGTAACCAAATTGGTTGAAGTTTGGAAACTCATTTGATAAGAGAGGTTATGTGGCATAGTAATGATGAGGCTAAAAAGCTAGTAGCTGATTATATGTTTGCAGGTGATGAATGTTGAGTAACATAGCAGATATCACTATAAAACCATTGCAGGTTTAGTGACTATTGGCTGTTAGTAATGAACACGAGAAAAATAAAGGAGCCAGAGTGAACAGATGGTCAAGAAAGACATATAAAGGTATAGAAGTTAAAGAAGCAGAGCTGAGGGATATTATCATAGAAAAATGAGAAACAAAATCCCTCTAGGTGGGATGTGGAAGAAGAATGGAGGAACTTTAAGAACACACTTGTAGAAACTGCAGAGGAAGTGTGTATAAGTAGCAGTAATAGGAGATACAAAGAGATACCATGGTGCAATTTTGAAGAAGGGTAAGAATTCAGAAATAGGGAGGCACAAAAACTGGTCACACAGGAAAGGGAGAAAGGGGATGGAAAAACAGACTATGATGATTGAATTAGTAAAGGAAAGAAGAAAACACTGTATGGAATGACCATAATAGCAGAAAGTGTAAAATTGATTGGTAAAGATGGGAATGAGATAAAGGCAGAGGATGATCTTAACGAGCTGTGGAGGACATATTTTGATAATCTGCTGAATCCATGTGGAACAACAGACAAAGATAGATATATAGAGAGTGAACTGAAAAAAGTAAATCTTTTTTGCATAGAAAAACATGAAAAGAGGGAAGGTAGCAGGTTTAAATTAACTGAATGTGCAGATAATCAGAGCAGCAGATGATTTGGGGATGCAATGTTGTATCAAGTTGTGAAGGCTCTATGGAAGGAAATGATTACTCTAGAAGACAGTCTTTAAGAATAGAAACTAAAATGATTTCAAAAACTGTAGGGATGTTACCTTTTATGTCACTGTGCAAAAATTTTTGAGAAGATTCCGAAGAGGTGAATTCCGAGAGAAATGGAAAAGCAGCTGAAATAAGAAAAGTATAGCTTCTGGCCAGGAAGTCCAAAGTAGATCTCCCATTTGCTGTGAGACAGCTGCAGAAACACCATTTGAGAGATCTGCTGTTGATCTTCCTGTATTTAGAGAAAGTATACTACATGGTATTCAGAAGTGATATTTGGAGGCACTAAGAAGGAAAGGGATGTACAGGATGACTGTAAAACCCGAAAGAAGTATGCCAGGGAGGTGTAAGTTGTGTGAGAGTGGGAAGATGGAGAAAAAGATGGCAAAGCAGAGAAGCAGTTTGAAACAAGAAAGTCTAATATCTTCGTTGATTTTCATAGTGTTGTTTTATGTTACAATGGCACAGATGGCAGGAGAGAGAAAAGACAGGATGACAGCAGTGTCATTTGTTGATGATTTGATGAAGGGGAGGAAGAATGAGGAGGAAGCACAGGAGTGAGTAGGTTTTTGGA
Organism: Schistocerca nitens; assembly: GCF_023898315.1. Lineage (NCBI taxonomy): Eukaryota > Metazoa > Arthropoda > Insecta > Orthoptera > Acrididae > Schistocerca > Schistocerca nitens. Next base: position 580,241,012 of record NC_064616.1, on the reverse strand, counting down.
AAAGGTTGTCCAAGTGTATGGCCTAAAATTTAATCCAAAGAAGTGTGAGTGAGTTGCTACAGCCAGACAAAAGGATAGACCTATATGTAGTAAAAATGACATTGTATGGGGAGCAGTTAAAACCAGTTGGAGGTTTAAAATAGCTGGGGAGCATAAAACCAGGGACGTGAAAGCAATAACAAAGTGATACGTGAATGTGTATGGGAAGCTGCTGGGAGTGTGAGAGGAATGATACGGAACAAGACAGCCCCCCCCCCCCCCCCAAAAAAAAAAAATAGAAAAGGTGATATACAAAGTGTATTATATACTACTAATTGTTTTGTAGGTTTCAGAAATCTGAATTATTAAGACGGGGGGGGGGGGGGGGGGGGAAGTAAGGTGCAAGTAATTGAAATGAGGTTTTTGAGAAGTCAGGTGGATGTAACAAAAAGAAAAAGATGAAACATGAAAGTATAAGGGAGATTGCATATGTGAGTTGAGTTCCTGTAAGATAAGATGAAGGAAAAGTATAAAATAGTTTTTGCATGTGCAGGGAATGGATGAGGATGATGATGATGATGATGATGATGATGACGGTGGTGGTGGTGGTGGTGGTGGTGGTGGTGGTGGTGGTGGTGGTGGTGGTCTGAAAGAGGGAAGGTTAAGTTTTAGCAGTCTGTTGGCTTTGAGGTCATTAGAAATGAAGCACAACATCAGATCGTTTCATGGATGGGGAGGGAAATGGATTGTGCCATTGCAAAGCAACTGTTGCGGTATTTGCCTCGAGCAGTTTAAGGAAATCATGGTACACTTAAATTTGGCCATCCGGACAAGCATTTGAATTGTCATACTCCCAAATGCAAGTCCAGTGTGCCATCTCACTCTAGTAGGCAGGCAATGTGACCTCGACATACCTAATTTCATGATGAGCACTGTAATTTCATTTAAATTGATGTTTCAGACATATTGTCATTTTTTACACGCCATAGACCATTAATATAATCTACCTGACCAGATTATTACATATGAGGGTATTCTACAAAGTTATGCCTCCAAATTTTTTATGTGAAAATGTTTAAAGCTGTTTAAATAAAACAAATGATGTTAACATTCTACATCTTTATTCTTCATTTCGGCACATTTATTTCTCAAGACAGCTACCCTGACAACAAATACATTTCTTCCAACAAGAGACCAGTTTGTTGATACTGTCACTGTAGAATGTTTGACTTTGTTGATGGATCCACCAGCTCACCTTTATTTCTGCCACTTCATCACTATTGAAGTGAAGTGCTCAAAGATGTTCTTTTGGATGGGGCCAAATCAAGACTGTATGGTGGATTATCAGTGACAACCTAAAGCGTCAGGTTTTTGCAGATGTCACAGTCCTCCTGTGTAGTCTGGAACTATCATGGTGAAGGAGAAGGCCGTCCAAGTGTAGATGAACTATTTGAATTTGTGCTTTCAGTCGACCAAGTGATACACATGACATGTGATACCTCAAACAGGGTTGAGAACAGAGTAAAAAATTGGGAGACATTACTTTTCAGCATACCTTTGTAGTGAAAAGTTCCACTGTAGTAAATTACACAGAAAGGAATCTCATTTTTATGGAATTAATATTTGTTGTTGATGGATACCCCTTGTCAAGAGCATGTAGATTTGCCACTGAGGAAGTAATTCTTGTTGCTACTCTGTAGACAATTTCTGGATAAACACTTCAATGTCATGTTGAACCATACTTGAAATTTAAGTTGCTTAATTTTTGTAGTATCTTCATGATAATCTCTTCGCAATTTTTAAGTGCTGCCCAAATGGCATAAAACTGTATCAAGTTATGTTGCTCTGTATTAGCTCACACAGCATATGGGAAGCTGTTGTTTCTTTGTATCTTGTTTCGCTTAATGATAACATATCTTGAAAATGTTTGTTTATATGCTTTAATCACTTACGTTGTAATAACGTAGGTTTGTTATTCAGATTCACGAGCATGGTTGGTGACGCAACCACTACATGTGTTGGTTGTTCTCTAATAGTAATTCATTCAGATGTCACCACAACATGTCTTTAAATAAAAATACATCATATGATGACACAAAAACACAGTTGTATTTGTTTTGGGATGTGTCTTGGAATTATAGACATGAAAACACTTGTGAGTAAACTAGGATTAATGTCAGTCATGTACAGTTTTCAAATAATTAATAATTTTCTCATTGTTGATCTTCTATTTCGCTATTAATTTTTTGTATATATCTTGTGATACTACAGCATCATTTTCCCTTTTCAGTATAGTATTTGTCTAGAATAACAAAGAATCATTCAACATTTTTACCAGGAGAAAATTGTCAAAACATATTATATTTACTCTCTGTTAGAAATTTTGGTATATTAACTTTGTTGTATTTGTGTTTCAAGCATTTTTAGTGTAAGAATGTCTTTAATAACTTTTAGAGAGAGACAGGGAGGGAGAGGGAGGGGGGGGGGGAGGTATTGAGTGTTTTGTTTCCTGTCTAAAGCAAAATTTTGTCATTTACACATAATATTTGTTCTGTTTCAGCTTGGTTCATTGGTGAAGAAGAGGCGAATTGAGTGATGTGTGACAATTGACTTTAATCGGAATGCATTTGAGTATTTTGTTAAATAAAATTCTTCCTTGCTCAGACTGAATAAAGCTATGTTTTAAAGAGTGGGCATACTATATTGTCATATTAATTTTGATACATACGAATGAATGGTATGGCTACATCTTTTTATTTGAAACTTATTTGAGTGTTTAAAATTTTCAAGGAGTATTTCTTAGTTACTTTATTGAAAGAGTTTGTACCTAAGAAATTTTTAGTTTTATCTGCAGCCACTGCATATTACATTCTCTAGCAGCAGTTATCACACTTAACTTTCTTATTGCTCGGTGAACATACTAAAGGATCCTTGTTTTCAAGTGTGCAGAAAAGAATGTTTTTTTTTTTTTTTTTTTTTCTATAATTATAATCATCCGACTGATATCTAGTGTTTTCATATCCAGTGTGTAACCTGTTAAAAAATGTGTTATTTGAAAGTGATTAATATCAGCATCAAGCACCAAGTAATCTATACTATTTTATAAAGACAAGTCGCTACCAAAAATCTCGAAAAGTTCTTTACGAATTTACTTCAGATTTTTACATGGCACACTAATAAACATTCGGACAGTCATAGGCTGTATATTTTTTAAAACAGTAATGTTCAAGTTTTCTGTTAAAACCAGCTGTGAGGAACAAACTGAGCTATGCTGTGAAAATATGTGGTTTCAGTTATTTTCTCACTGTCAATTTCAACTATGATAGGAGGTTGTGTAAACCATTAGACAAATTGTTCATTTGTAATTACTATAATGAAGGCTCAAGGTTAGAGAGAGGGTTAAGAAGACAGATTGGAGGGGGGGGGGGGGGAGATGAGTTGAGAGAGGGGAGAAGATACGATGAGATGATGCACAGTTAGAGGAGGGGAGGAGGACGAAGTGGATAAAGGGGTGAGAAGGAGATGGCCAGAGAAAGGGGGGAAGGAGTTTAGAATGTATGTCAAATTCCCATATATATTTATCAGTTGTGAAGCATTTCCAGATTCATTACAATTTTACATAAGTAAGATGCAGTTCCAGTCCATTGTAAAAGTTACTTGCCAAAAATGGTTCAGTTATTCTTTGTGCTTATGGGACAATGATCATTATTAACTTCAATAATAAGTAATGATTTTGCAGTGCACAATTGATGAAGGTGATTGAGAATGGGGTGCTGAATAAATACTGCAAAACACTGGTCCAGGCTTCTTGTTGTAAACTTTTTCTTATTCTAAATTAATCCATGAGGATGCTGGGATTGTTCTTTTTGTGTCACTGATTAGCTGTGGAAAGTGGAATGGTGGCCGCTGTGGCCTAGCGGTTCTAGACGCTTCAGTCCGGAACCGCGCGACTGCTACAGTCGCAGGTTCTAATCTTACCTCGGGCATGGGTGTGTGTGATGTCCTTACGTTAGTTAGGTTTAAGTAGTTCTAAGTTTTAGGGGACTGATGACCTCAGATGTTAAGTCCCATAGTGCTCAGAGCCATTTAAAAGTGGAATTATCTCGTATTAGGCTATAAGCTACACATGGAAGAAGAGTGAACAATAAAAGTATAGTTGGAAAAAAGATACAGAAAGTGAATACTAAACATGTAACTTCACACTGACATATACAAGCCCAGTAGATCCCTCCATCTGGGAAAGGAAACACAAAAACATCAGAGGAAATGAAATGTTTAAGGGCTGAACATGAAAGCTGCATTGCATCATTTGCAGTTAACAATGAAAACACACCACATACGCAGTAATTCTCTTTTTCGCAAGTACAGAAAGTTCCAGTTCAAAAAATTAAATTCATTCTAGATACTGTAGGATTTTATAGAATTTTTAAGATCAAGTTAAATGATTTACCAAAAAGGTCTTCCAGCGAGTGATTTCTTGGACCACAGTTTAGCTATAATCATATTTTCAGAATTGTAGTGTTGACTGCTACTCAGAGAAACAGTGTTCTGCTGGCACAACTCGCCTCATGGCGTGTCACTGGCCATCCAATCCTCACCATATCCTTACCTTAAATAAGAAATGATGTCAGAAGCCTCTGATGGGTTGTTCTGCTTTCCATCCCTGCCTTGTCTCTTCTCCCTCCCCTCCTTCATGTACTATCCCTCCCCCACCTTCTTCCCCTCCTCCCTGCCCTGCTCTCTCTTCAAATCTTCTGTATTAACAAAAGTCATACTTTTATTTGAAGTGTGAGCATGCTGTATTCCAATGGGGTGGATAGCAAGTTACTGCAGTGTACTTCATGCACACCTAGTGAAACTATCTTAAATTGGTACCTTGAAGAATGACAAGAAATCTTGAGTTTTTATATATGTGGGTTAGCATGTATAGTAGTACTTGGTAACAGTTGAAGAAAAAAAACATCCTATGGACTGGACCCGTTATGTGTATCACTTACTTGGCCTTCTTATTGTAGAACCAGAGTATGTAATTTTTATCGAGTGCTTTCTGTGACGTATTCTGTGAGCACTTGCCCAGACAAATTACAGCATTTAACAGTTCATAGAGTGGCTGGACAGAAAGACAAAAGATTATTAATTAATTGTATGTAGGTAAGAAAGCTCATTTTACTGATATCTTCCAGAATGGCAAAATCAGTCACAGCCCATAGTGTGCATTGATGCTTTTTTCCCACTCACTGCTTTCCCTATTACTCTTTAAGAACTGTTTATTGCAACCAGGAAACCCCAGACCTTGCTCTCCAATTATAAATGTATGTGGAATGGTTATGCAAAGCCATGTTAAATATCTGACTGACATAACTTTTGGCAAAACTGCTACATGTATTGTGGACTGACATGGGCAGCTATGTCTTGATGATAACAATTGCCATTGACTACTGCAAATTGTATCATTGGATAGATGGGTCACGGTAATAAATCACTCACCAATTCACTGACTGTCTGATCATATGCATCCCTCTGCCTATAAGTCCTTGCAGGTGACCAACACTTTCAGTAAGCTTCATTAGACAGTATGAATCATATATTTGCTCCTCTATTCCATAGCAGGTGAGCTTCTCTTACCCTAAAGTCTGAGTGTCCTACTTTCTCCCTCCCCCCCCCCCCTCCCCTCCCAGCCCCTGGTCTTTTTTTTCCTACCCACAATCAATCATTCCTTTTTCATCCCAGAAGAGAGCTGATGTTCTACAACTAAAAAGGACTGTCTTCTGTTTTAATCTTGACAATATTAGAAGTTGCACTTCCTGAATGTAAGCACTGGTCAGTATATTTATTAACAATACTTGAGCTAAACACAGGGTTTGACTCTACAGTGTACCAAAGCTTCAATTTAACACAGAGTGAGATGAGTTTTAAATAAGTGAAAAATTAACCCGTATTTCTCCAGATAATTTCTATTTCCATGATATACCACGTGTTACATTTTGAGCTATTAAAATGTCAATACATAGACAATGCTTTCCCATATTTGTGATGGTGTAGAAACTTCAGAGCTCATCAGCACTACATTGTCATAACTTATTTAGTGTCTTTTAAGTAATTTTCATATGTAGTTTATGTAAATATAACCACATTTAAATGTTTTATTTCCTCATGACAAGTCAACTGAAGACAGTTACTCCTTCAATTGAAGTGGATGTACATCTCCTCTGTGAGAAAAGTCACTATAAATGGTTTAGTAGTGGCATTTGACCACAGGGGTTAGTTGGTTTGAATTTTTGACATGGAAAATAACTTTGTCAGTGGCATTCAGATTGCATTATAGAGATTGTGAGATGCTTTCCCTGATCCCAAACTGTTAATGAGTATTCTGTATAAATTCACAATGCCTCTCAGCAATGACTTTGAGATGAGCATATAGTGTATTGTTGGTTGTGATTATACAAGGCAAACATGATCCATAAACTCTACTTTTCTGAATAACTCCAATAAAAGTGAAGACTCTATTTGTGGTCACTTTTGTTGGTGCTGCTCATTAATACTGTGTATCTTGCTGGGCTTCAGATTATGGAAAGGAAAGGAAAATGAGATTGGAATAAAGTTGATAATTTACCATTGCACTCTTTATCCTAAATTTATTTATTTTTCAAAGTGCCTTGAAAATCGAGAAACAAACTAAAAAATAATTTTAATCTGTTGACATTTTTTCAATTAAATCACATGTGCTGAATTTCCAATAAAAATTTTAACAATAAATAATCTAGATATATGGGATATTTCAGAGTTATAATTGTGGGAACATTTACATAATATAAACATGGAAATTGGAACATTAATAAGTCTTCATCTACAGGTCTCTTAACAGGTGATATATAAGCCACTGGGTCACCATGTAAGAGGCTTGTAGAAGAACTTTCTAGATTTTGATATATTATGCAATAGTCAGGATTATCAGCATTGGATTTGTCTTATGAGAAATAACTTATTAAATGATTTCACATGCTTTAGGATTATGTTGTGTGGTTTTAAGTCACCAACACATGACAGAAAAAGTTAAACAAACATCAGATTATTTCAACTAGTTCATTCAAGTCATCAAATTGAGATGGTTTCTAACAGTTACTTTGAATATAGCATGTGGAATGATGATGGACCAAAAGAAAATTTATATTGTATGAATTTCTCTTGCATTGTCTTATCTATGTACAAAAAAGTAACAAAATTTGGTCATATCTGATTCAGTGCATGTGTCTACCTTACAACACTCATCAGATCAATATAGCTGCACTATGGTAGTTCAAATTACACTATTGTGAAACATTTTTCATGACTGAAATTTTGGTCAACAAGGGCAGATGATATGATGAAATAAATCTTGAGCACCATATTGTCTGTCAACATCCTTAGATTCAAATTGAAAATGTAATATACAGGGTAGTCCATAGGTGTGGCATCACTCTTCTGAAACAAAGCAAGTGACATTTAAAGTCAAGTGGTTTGAGATGGGAGAGGCCCTCCTGATATCAGGAGAGAGGAGCACTTGGATTATCACAGAGGATTTCAACCAGCACCACCCAGACAGACCAACCAATACCTGCAGTGATGAAATTTCATGCAAAATTCTGTGAAATAGGCTCTGTTGCTGGAAAATTTAAAGCTGAACAATGAAAAATGGTTATAGATGAAGCAACATCAACTGATGCTCTGGCATCATCCAGTAAAAGCTCTGAGCTCAGTACTCACCACATCTTGCAGCAAACTGTGCTGGCCGTACATCAATAATGAGAATTTCGCCCAAACAGAAGTGGTATCTCTACAAAAGGTAAATGCTACATCTCATCAAAAACGTTTCAGGTCATCGGGTTCAGTTTACGGAATGGGTGACGCACAAGTTGGATGAAAACCATCATTTCACGTATGCCATACTGTTTACGGGTGAAGCTAATTTATATGGGAGTGGATAGTTAAATAAAGAGAATCACAGTCGCTGGTCAGATGTCGACCTTCAGTACATGGATCCCCTTCATTCAGGTTACACTAACAGTAGCCAGTTATTTGCAGTTGTTGGAAAAAGATGTCCTGCTGTCACTGGTGCCTGAAGATAGGCTAATTCCAGCTTCCTTTTAGCATGATGGTTCCTCTCCTCATTGCAGTTCTGGGTGCACCTGAATATCCAGTTTCACCAGGGATGGCTAGGCTACAGAAGTCCAATGGAGTGAGTTTGTCTATTAGAGTTCTATCTTTGCGGGCAGGTGAAGACAGTTGTGTATGCAGTGAAGATCAGAAACCTTGCTCATCTGAGGGAGTGGATTGTGGATGCTTGTGCTGAAGTTCAGCTGGTATTGTTGGTATTTTATCACTAGCATTTTCCTTGTGCTGAACAAAATGTAACATAATTCAAGAATGAATAAAGCTGTGCTCCAATGAAAGGCACCATTGTTTTTCATCTGAATTTCGTTATCTGTTTGATATGTCACGAACCTCCTTTCCATTTGCAAATCATGTTGCATCCAAGACAATGGCTTCCAAAATTGTTGCCATATTGGTAACGTAGCCTTACAGGTTACCCCCCTTCCCCATCTTGTTCTGCATGACTCTAACTTTCTGTTTATCCATTTTTTTAAGGGTGATTACACTCATACAAACCACCCTGTCCTATTTTAATGAGTTAGGAAAGAGGATGTTATCCCAGACATTGTACAGGGATGTCTTTAATTAAAAGTGGCCCATGCAATTTTGTGAGAAATAGGCAATCTGCTTGCACGAGATTTCAGATGTCTTCTAGTAGTTAGTGTTATGGGCTGTTGGTCTGGCAGTCATGGCTTCAACTTCTGCAGATCACTACAAATGTAATTAATGTGGTCAACATAGCCTTATGGGACCAATTGAGAAGCCACTTGAGTAAAGTAATCATGGAAATTACCACAAAATAATTAGTTCTACCTTCTCACTTCCTTTCTGTTTGGAGATTATCCAGAAAAATACAGGTGCAATACACAAGTAGTCATTATAGTCACTTACACTTCAAGATAAAACCCTTGAGAGGTAAGAAAGTGAACACTTATTACCTCTCCAAGAGAACAATGTAATGTCACTATTCTAATTGTCTGGGTAAATTGCTTTCATAAACATAGTTTCATTCTTTATTATTCATGTACCAAAATAACTTCCTTTGCTTGGACTAACATCAGTTTAACAGAATAAACATTTAAGCTGTCTCCCTGTATATTCAGGTATCCAAAAGTCAAAGGAAAAAATCACAAAAATATTAATGAAGTTTCTTGTCGGCCATATACAATGAAACTTAATTAAATAAAGTGTAGATCCATGATAGTACATACACTGAACATGAAAACAGTTCTAAAGAAAAAATTTTACAATTTTGATCATGTTTAAAATGAGCAAAATAATTACGTTAGTTTGGCATAGCTCAAGTTATGGCAATATTGAGTGTGATTACCTTGAGCGGCAGCTCACCACCTGAGGTGGATGCTACATCTGCTCTTTGGAAAGAACCTCGAGAGACTGAGTTCTTTATTCCTTCCCCTGAACTGTTTGCTGCTGAAGGAATTCATTGATGAGACGAGTACTATGTCATTGAGCATTGCCACCTTTAGGAAGAAAGTATTATGTATTGCACTGGAATACTTGCCACTGCTTTTTTATGCACATGTACTTCTGTATAGTTTCATTGTAAATGAAATGTTGTACACTATCTGACATCAGTCCAATGAGGTAGCAACAAAATTGTTTACAGAAATACACTGGAAAATTGATGACAGGCAACAACAGTTCCAAAATATTAGTCACTGTATAATATTTACTACCAGCAAACACCCCCCACCCCCAATACTTTAAAAAATCAAACTTCCATATCTAAAACAACTTCAGGTGTCTCATTACTTTATAAATGAGTTAAATATGTGGCGTTAAGCATATAAAACCTTAATGGCTCAAGATGCAAAACTCTAATTGTGTTCAAAGTTTATTGGAAATTGCTAAATGCTCTCATTATGAAACACTGGATGAGTATAGTCAGGGTAATGGGTACTCCATTTTAAACAAAAGCTGGTTTTTCACACATACCAATGTTTGACATCATATGTCCTTAAATACGTGTCATACAATGATATAATTGTGCAGGTACGTTGAGTGGTACATGTGGACACTCTCTGCAAAAAATTTTCACTTTGAAAGAGTAGTAAAGAAGCAATAAAAAAAGAGTCATGCCAGATGCTAAAGTAAAAATAAACAATAAAAATGTGATAAGTGATGATCGTTCTTCCTTCCATCATTTTGTGGAGTGTATCAGCAATAAAAAGTTTCATAAAGGTTTCAAATAGTGTATAAAGTTTGTTGGAAATTGCTAAATACTGTCATTCTCAAATACTGGATGGCATGCCACAAGTTAAGCTGCCAGTTTCTAGCTGTAGTACTTGTCTAACCATTAAACTTTTGACTTGAGTTCATATTTCTGAACTGATAGATTAAGACAGTATTTTAACTTTTGAAATTTGGTCAATAATTATATGAAATTCTGAAAGTCGAATATTTGTTGTCCCCCTGGAAACTGTTAGTTAGGCAGCCTGGAACTGGGACTGTGAACCGTGAACGGGGTTCGCCATTTAGTAATATATATTGCTGCAGCTTTCCGAAGAAAATGTTATAGTTCTATAATGGAAGCATACTTCCCACTATTATAAATTATCAAATTATCAAAACATTATTACAGATATGTTCCACTTCCAAACATTTTATAAAAGTGCACATATATCTGTGTGTGTGTGTGTGTGTGTGTGTGTGTGTGTGTGTGTGTTTGTTTGTTTAAATGTATGTATGTTCCACATCTCTTCATAAAACACTGGATTGATTTCAACCAAACTTGGTATATATATCGCTTACTATCTGTTAACAACCACTGTGGGGGTAAGAACCACCTCCCTCCCAAAGGAGTAAGAGTGGGGGTGGGAGTGAAAAAGTATTGTAACCCATGATGTGCAAAGAGCCAGACTATATTCATCCAGTATTTGAGAATTAAGAGCACTTAATGACTTGCTACAAACTTTACACATAATTTCAAACATTTTTTGCCTACACTCCCTGCAAAATGATGAAAGGAAAAAAGTTTACTGCTTACAGTGAAACTTGTATCATGCGTGGCATTTTAATTTATTATTTCTGTACTTCTAACTCTATTCACAACACAATTAGCAAATGGTATCCACATATTCCACTGGATGTGCCAGCAAAATTGTATCATTGTACCGCATGTAATTCAGGATATATGGTATCATAAATATTTAGCTGGAACTGTGGGACAAAATTCGCTAGAGGTACAAAAATGAGTGAAATATGTTAAACATATGTGACAAGTGCGTATGTGGGTGAAGCTATGGATAAGAGGTCCTCCTAAACCCCTGGATTGGTTTCAACCAACTTCGTACACACATTACTTACTATCTGGAAAGAAATACTGTGGGGGTATGAACCAGGAACCTCCTATTGGCACTTCCCGCGCCCGGGTTCGATTCCCGGCGGGGTCAGGGATTTTCTCTGCCTCTTGATGACTGGGTGTTGTGTGATGTCCTTAGGTTAGTTAGGTTTAAGTAGTTCTAAGTTCTAGGGGACTGATGACCATAGATGTTAAGTCCCATAGTGCTCGGAGCCATTTGAACCATTTTTTTTTTTTTTTGATAATGTGGAGAGAAGTGGGAGGAGGAGGTGGATGGAGAGAGGGGGTGGGAGAAATGGACAGGGAAAGGGAACAGCAGGAAATGGACAGAGAAAGGGAAGATGGACAGGGGGGGAAATGGAGGAGGAGGAGGAAGTGGACAAAGAGAGGAAAGAGGAGGAGAGGGACAGAGGGAAGGGGTGCAGGAGATAAGGAAAAGGGGGGGGGGGAGGAGGAGGATATTGTTAAAGAGCTGGGTGAGGGGGAGTTGGACTTACAAGGGGTGAGGAGGAGGAGGAGATTTACAGAGGAGGAAGGACCAGATGGACAGAGGAAGGGGGGGGGGGGGGTGGACAGAGAGAGAGACAGGGGCAGAAAATGGACAGAGAGAAGGGGGTGAAGGAGTTGGACAGAGACAGGGTGGAGGAGGATGTGGAAGAGAGTGGGGGCAGGAGGAGGTGGACAGAGAGGGGGGAGAAGGAGATGGACTAATAGAATATTGGAATAAATAAGTATCTGGACAATGCTGAGTACTCGCCTTGTTGTGTGATAATGAGTGGAAAATAAAAGTCAATATCCAGAAAACACTTATTTGTGTGGATTTAAGGGTAAATGATATTTATGATATTTAGTGCAGAGTGATTGAATTTTAAATGCAATTGATAGGCTTCTAACAAAAAATATAAAATATTGTGCTGTTGCAGATATTTTTTTATGAAAATTGGTTATTTAAGACTATTGAGACAACAGTCAGTGTCTGTCATGTGCTAAGATTGTAACGGAGCTTGAAAAATATAATTTATCATCACACACAGCCTGAGAGGGGACACAGGTATAGAAACTAATTTTTATTTTAAATATGGTGGTGCTGTTGTAGGTTTCCACCTTTAGCTTATTATTTGAGTGTGATTGATACGCAAATTTTTCTAGTGTTATGCAATCAAAGGAAAAGTGTCTGAGGTCGATGATATAAAGTCAGTTCATAATAAAAATATTTCTGTTACTGATAAAACGGATATATGTACAGTATTTAACAATCATTTTCTCAGCATTGCTGGTGAATTAAATAAAAATTTAGTTCCTACAGGGAATCATATAACACTCTTGGAAAATGCCTTTTCGAGATTGATATCTGAAATACTCCTCTGTGATACTGACAATGGTGAGATTGAGTCAATAATTAAATCACTGAAGACTAAGGACTCATGGATATGATGGAATGCTTAGCAGAATATTAAAGTACTGTGCTGCACATGTTAGTCCTGTACTTAGCCATATTTGTAATTTTTCCTTTAGGAATGGTCAGTTTCCTGAACAGTTAAAGTACTCAGCAGTAAAGCCACTTTTTAAAAAGGGAGAAAGGGATAATGTAGACAATTTTAGACCTGTTTCTCTGCCATCAGTGTTTGCTGAAGTTGGACCATTATGGAATACGGGAGAAGCTCACACTTGGTTCATCTTTTACTTTAACAACAAACAGCAAAAGGTCATTATTCACAGTGTTGAGAATGGCTGTGATGTGGGGTCTGAGTGGGGTATGGTCAAATGGAAGGGGAGGGGGGGGGGGGGTGCCCCAGGGATCAGTGTTGGGGCCACTCCTGTTTGTTATTTATATAAATGATATGCCCTCTAGTATTATGAGTAACTCTAAAATATTTCTGTTTGCTGCTGACACTAGCTTAGTAGTAAAGGATGTTGTGTGCAACATTGGCTCAGTTTCAAAGAGTGCAGTTCATGACACAAGTTCATGGCATGTAGAAAATAAACTAACACTAAATCACAGTAAGACTAAGCTTTTACAGTTTCTAACACTTAATTCAACAAAACCCGACATTTTAATTTCATAGAATGGGCATATGATAGTGAAACCAAACAGTTCAGATTTCTAGGTGTTCAGGTAGATAGTACACTGTCATGGAAAGCCCACATTCAGGATCTTGTTCAGAGACTTAATGCTGCCATTTTTACTATTCAAACTGTATCTGAAGTAAGCGATCATTTGACATGAAAATTAGTCTATTTTGCTTATTTTCATTCGCTTATGTCATATGGTATTATATTTTGGGGTAACTCTTCCCACTCTAAAAGGGTATTTTTGGTTCAGAAATGGGCAGTTCGGGCAATAAGTGGCATAAGTTTGTGAACCTCTTGTCGACCCCTGTTCACTAGTCGAGGTATTTTGACATTGGCCTCTCAATGAAGAAAAATATATGTATATACACTCCTGGAAATGGAAAAAAGAACACATTGACACCGGTGTGTCAGACCCACCATACTTGCTCCGGACACTGCGAGAGTGCTGTACAAGCAATGATCACACGCACGGCACAGCGGACACACCAGGAACCGCGGTGTTGGCCGTCGAATGGCGCTAGCTGCGCAGTATTTGTGCACCGCCGCCGTCAGTGTCAGCCAGTTTGCCGTGGCATACGGAGCTCCATCGCAGTCTTTAACACTGGTAGCATGCTGCGACAGCGTGGACGTGAACCGTGTGTGCAGTTGACGGACTTTGAGCGAGGGCGTATAGTGGGCATGCCGGAGGCTGGGTGGACGTACCGCCGAATTGCTCAACACGTGGGGCGTGAGGTCTCCACAGTACATCGATGTTGTCACCAGTGGTCGGCGGAAGGTGCACGTGCCCGTCGACCTGGGACCGGACCGCAGCGACGCACGGATGCACGCCAAGACCGTAGGATCCTACGCAGTGCAGTAGGGGACCGCACAGCCACTTCCCAGCAAATTAGGGACACTGTTGCTCCTAGGGTATCGGCGAGGACCATTCGCAACCATCTCCATGAAGCTGGGCTACGGTCCCGCACACCGTTAGGCCGTCTTCCGCTCACGCCCCAACATCGTGCAGCCCGCCTCCAGTGGTGTCGCGACAGGCGTGAATGGAGGGACGAATGGAGACGTGTCGTCTTCAGCGATGAGAGTCGCTTCTGCCTTGGTGCCAATGATGGTCGTATGCGTGTTTGGCGCCGTGCAGGTGAGCGCCACAATCAGGACTGCATACGACCGAGGCACACAGGGCCAACACCCGGCATCATGGTGTGGGGAGCGATCTCCTACACTGGCCGTACACCACTGGTGATCGTCGAGGGGACACTGAATAGTGCACGGTACATCCAAACCGTCATCGAACCCATCGTTCTACCATTCCTAGACCGGCAAGGGAACTTGCTGTTCCAACAGGACAATGCACGTCCGCATGTATCCCGTGCCACCCAACGTGCTCTAGAAGGTGTAAGTCAACTACCCTGGCCAGCAAGATCTCCGGATCTGTCCCCCATTGAGCATGTTTGGGACTGGATGAAGCGTCGTCTCACGCAGTCTGCACGTCCAGCACGAACGCTGGTCCAACTGAGGCGCCAGGTGGAAATGGCATGGCAAGCCGTTCCACAGGACTACATCCAGCATCTCTACGATCGTCTCCATGGGAGAATAGCAGCCTGCATTGCTGCGAAAGGTGGATATACACTGTACTAGTGCCGACATTGTGCATGCTCTGTTGCCTGTGTCTATGTGCCTGTGGTTCTGTCAGTGTGATCATGTGATGTATCTGACCCCAGGAATGTGTCAATAAAGTTTCCCCTTCCTGGGACAATGAATTCACGGTGTTCTTATTTCAATTTCCGGAGTGTATGTTCTTTAATGTCATACCTTGTTAACAATATCAGCTTATATAATCTTTAGTGTCATTTCTTGTTAACAATATCAGCTTATTCCTAAGAGTTAATTCAGCAGAAATCCAACCTGCATTTGGATCAGACTTCCTCACCTCTTTTGCAGAAAGGTGTGCAGTATACTGCTGCATCCATTTTCAGTAAGCTACTACAAGAATTCAGTAATCTTAGCAGTAATCCAGGCACTTTCAAATTGAAACTGAAGAGTTTCCTAATGGGTGACTCCTCCTATTCTGTTGAGGAGTTCCTTGAAAAATTAAGCTGATTCTTATGTTATATTGTTGACTGCGTTTACTTAAACTTATGGCTTGACTTTTTTTGGGTTCATAAACATTTTATTTTTATCTGTTATTACTTTTATGTTGTAATTTCATGTACTGACATGTTCCATGATCTTGGAGATTTGCTCCTCAATTTGGTCCTACGGAACTTGAGGTGTAAATAAAGTAAAACTAAAATAAGGTAAAGAGAAATTACAGTACTTTCAATAGACATGGTATATTGATATTTTTTACTTTTGGACCATCTAATTACAACTGAAAGAAACATCATTTTTGTGCCATGAGCTTTTCTCATTTATTCTTCATAAGGCATCTCCAGTGGCCTGGAATATACACATATTTTTGTTTATACAATTTAGTTTAAATTTTGGGATTATAATATATACAAACAGTTCTGGTGGTTGGCTTATGACATAGTAGTAATTTGACATTCTGATACCAGATCAGTGGGTGGTTTTCTACATGTGTTTTTGTCCATTTTTGGTTCTGTCCTCCTCCTTATAATTGCCAATTGAAATTTTGTTTTGCAGACTTCACAGCACACTTGTTTTGATGCTGTTTTTTGGTCATTGTTGCTGAGTGTCAAATGTTGTCAAAAATCAAATGGTAATGCGAACTATTGTGTGTGTGTGTGTGTGTGTGTGTGTGTGTGTGTGTGTGTGTGTGTTTTCTCAGAGAGAGAGAGAGAGAGATCAAAGATACCTCAAATTTACACACAGTAGTTGGCAATAACATTCGACAGTTGCCAACACCAACCAAAACATAGCATCAAAACAACTGTTCCGTTCCTAAAGCTGTGAACTATGGAAAACAAATTTTTAAATGGCAATTATAAGGAGGAGGAAAACGCCAAAAAATGGAACAAAAATGCAACATGTAGAAAAACATCCAAGCTTCCTGTAAGCAGAATTTTAAGTTATTACTGCATCGTAGAGAAGCCAGTCACCAGAAGTGTTTATAGCCTATCTACACATTGTCCCAAAATGTAAACTAAATCGTATAAGCAAAAATATGTGCATATTCCAGGCCACTCAAGGTGCCTTGTGAAGAATAAAGGCGAAATGCATATGGCTTAAAAATTGTGTTTCCATTCAATTGTAATTGGATGGTCCAAAAGTAAAACTTACCAACATACCATAACATTACATACAACTGAGGACAACAGGATTACTAATGTTATGACGACGACAAATGAATCGTCACCAATGTGAATGACTGGTGGCCAATGCTAAATAGAAACATGCAAATCTCTTCTTTGCATATACAGCACGTTTGTCACTGAAGTCAATAAGGAGCTGGCTGCATGGTCTGGGTCTATGATGACTAAAATACTTAGAAGTCATTGGAAAAAAATAATATATTGTACTTAACTGGTGGTACAGGAGTCTTCATAGTCAGGAGGAATATAATTACAAACAGAGAGCTATAGAGGCATCACATAGGCCATACTTTAACTAAGCGCCTTGTTAGAGGTTGCTTCCTATCAGCTGAAGACTATACTACTTTCCTAGTTGATGCCCCAAGCTAAAGTGGCTGAGTGCACGCTAGAGACTTGTTGCAAGCCGCTGTGCGGCGCTAGTGGTACTAGTCTTGACTCGTGGGTCCAGTGATACTAGTGTGTACTGCGATCGATAACTGCAACCCCTAACAAGTGTGGTATCAAACATTGATATCACAACTAAAAGATGTTTCAATAGACACATTTATAAGTGAAAATACACTGAGGTGACAAAAGTTATGGAGTATCTCCTAATATCATGTTGGACCTCCTTTTGCCCAGCATAGTGCAGCATTTTGATGTGTCATGGACTCAACAAGTCACTGAAAGTCCCCTGCAGAAGTATTGAGCCATGCTGCCTCTATAGCCATCCATAATTGTGAAATGTTGCCGGTGCAGGATTTTGTGCACAAACTGACCTCTCGGTTATGTCCCATAAATGTTCGATATTATTCAGATCATATGATCTGGGTGGCCAAACCATTCACTCAAATCATCCAGGACACCCTCCCTCCATTTTAACACTGTTGCAATTTCTTTGCATTTGTTTGTCTTGGTGGTCGTCTTTTCCCTACATGTGTTCATCTCAGCTTGTCTTTTTGGGGTGGACATTTGATGTGTTGCATTGACTGGTTCATCCTCTTTTATTCTTGTGATCAGCTAGCCAGCCCAGACCACCTGCCATATGGTCTTAATACCACCTCCTACTTTTCCTTGTGTTGGATGTTTTCATATATATGAAAACATCCAACACAAGGAAAAGTAGGAGGTGGTATTAAGACCATATATATATTAGGTGAGGTTCCCTTTCCTTCCCCCCCTTTTTACTTTCTCAAACGTACTTCGGGTGTTTCTGTACCTTGAGCCTTGCTTGAATCAGGAAAAAGGGACTGATGACTGTAGTTTGGTCCTGTTATGCCCCAAACAAACCAACCAACCAATCAAATCATCCAGAATGCTTTTCAATCCAATTACGAACAACTGTGGCCTGGTGACATGTCATCATTGAGAACATGAAGCCCATGGATGGGTGCATATGGTCTCCAAGTACCTGAACATGACTATTTCCGTCGACGATTGGTTCAGTTTTACCAGAAGACTCAATCCATTCCATGTAAACACAGCCCAAATCATTATGAAGCTGCCACCAGCTTGCACTGTGGCTTATTGACACGGTTTTCCAGATGTCTAGTTTCCAACCAATAGGACGCAAGCTGAGGAGAGGCACTGCAGGCAGTGTTGTGCTTTTAGCTAAGGCACTTGTGATGGTCGTCTGTTGCTGTAGGCTGTTAATGCCAAATTTTGCCCCACAGTCATAACGGATACATTCATCATATGTCCCTCATTGATTTCTGTGGTTATTTCATGTGGTGTGTTATCACTGACTACTCAACACAAATACCACTGCTCATGATTTTTAAGAGAAAGCCGTCTGTCACTGTGTTATCCATGGTGAGAAGTAATGCTTGAAATGTGGTGTTCTCAGCACACTCTTGATGCTATGGATCTTGGAATACTGAATTCCCTAACAACTCCTGAAATGGAATGCCCCACGCGTCTAGCTCCAACTACCATTCCGTGTTCAAAGTCTGTTAATTCCCACCATGTGGCTATAATCGTGTCAGAAACTTTTCACATGAATCATCTGACAAGGGAACCTCCCCATCGCACCCCCCTCAGATTTAGTTATAAGTTGGCACAGTGGATAGGCCTTGAAAAACTGAACACATATCAATCGAGAAAACAGGAAGAAGTTGTGTGGAACTATGAAAAGACAAGCAAAATATACAAACAGAGTAGTTCATGCACAATATAGGCAACATCAAGGATAGTGTGACCTTGGTCCCATGGTTAGCGTCAGCAGCTGCGGAACGAGAGGTCCATGGTTCAAGTCTTCCCTCGAATTAAAAGTTTACTTATTTTACTCTCGCAAAGTTATGATCTGCCCGTTCGTTCATTGACGTCTCTGTTCACTGTAATAAGTTTAGTGACTGTGTTTTGCGACCGCACCGCAAAACCGTGCGATTAGTAGACGAACCGAAAACATTTGATTGCAAGGTCATACGTCAACCGATTCCTCCACAGGAAAACACGTCTGATATATTCTATACGACAATGGTGACAGCATGTGTGTCACATAACAGGAATATGTTGTCGACCCACCTAACTTATACACTTGGCGAATGGGTAAAAAGATTCTTCTACCTTGCCCGATTTAGGTTTTCTTGTGGATGTGATAATCACTCCCAAAAAAGTGATGAAAACATAAGAGTTTGTCACATGAACTGCAACAAATGAATGCAACAGTTTCACAGTCACACAGTTTTCCCCGTGCTCTGTCAAAACATATGTTTTTAACGTTTTCAAATTTTTCCGTGTGTATACCGTCAAATCCTGCATATGTCCAAGCAAATCTGAACATGTCCTGGAATTTTGGAGAGCGAAGTTGATTATGTGTGAGTGCCTGAACTTTGATAATTGTCTGAAAATAAAAAACTAAACTTTTCACTGGAGGGAAGACTTGAACCAAGGATCTCTCGTTCCACAGGTGCTCACGCTAACCACGGGACCACGGCACTCCTGAGCTCACATGTCCTTGATGTTGCCTATCTTGCGCATGGACTACTCAGTTTGTATATTTTGCTTATTTTTTTCGTAGTTCCACACAACTTCTTCCTGTTTTCTCGATTGATCTGTGTTCAGTTTTTCAAGGCCTATCCACTGTGCCAACTTATAACTATATCTGAGGGGGGTGCGATGGGGAGGTTCCCTTGTGAGTAGAAATGACAGCTCCACCAATGCATTGCCCTTGTGTATGTGATACTACCGCCATCCGTATATGTGCCTATTACTATCCCATGACTTTTGTCACCTCAGTGTATGAATCTTAGCTTTTGGAAATACTAGTTCCTTCCTCAGGGAGAAAGTGGGTATGCCGAGGAAGTTAAAAAAAAAAAGGGGGGCGGAATTTACTCAGACCCCAGTGTGAAAGGGACCCACTTGTTGTGAGGGTGAGGGGAAAACAGCCTCTCTCTATCTTCCACTGCTCACTGGATTACTGTCTAGGATCTCCAGATTTCGAAGACACTTTTTCATTTGTCTTTGCCTTCTTTTCTCACATATCAAGGGGTCCCTTTTTACCTGAGATATGAATAGCCAGATTCTCCTCCCATTTTTTCCCTTTTCTACACTTCTAACTCTTTCGTCCATTCTCCCCAGAGGAAGTAACCTGTGCTTCTGAAACTAAGGTTACTGTTTCTTTTTCTATCAGCTTTATTGGGATTTGTGAATCCTGAAGGCATGTATCTTGTTGTGAATTAAAATGCAATTTTCCTTGTTATGAAAAGCTTCACAATAATTATTTTTGTATTATTAATTATGGATAAATATAATGTTCAAAGCTAATCCAATTACAGAAAAGTCAGGACTATGATTTATGACAATCTTTTTCCTCACTTATCCCTCACCCTTATAAATTATTATAACATTTAAATGAATTTCATTTTAGATAAAGCCAAACTTTTCATCAATAAAAGTGAGTTGTTCTGAGGGGCAAAATAGAATACAATGACTTATTCACATTGAGCAGAAACTGTGTGTGGAAGATTTACAACTTTTTTGCAAGTTTACAAACAGGAAATCATGGTGTGATAAGTGGCAGCATGCTGTAATTGCAGAAAAATGTAATTTGATGTAAATGAGTATGGAAAACAATTTCTATAATGTTCAAATACAGCATTAGTGGTGTGCTTCTTGACATTGCAAAGCGATACCAGATGGAACGTGCACATAAAGGTGATAGTAGGGAAGGCGAATGGTCAGATTTGGTTAATGGGGAGAACCTTAGGAAAATGTAGCTCACATATAAAGGAGAGAGGATATGGAACACTAGGGTGGCCTATTCTTGAGTACTGCTCATGTGTGTGAAATATCCACCAAGTCAGACAAGGAAGACCAAGCAGCTGAAAGGCATGCTTCTAGAATTGCTACCAGTAGTTTCAATGAGCAGACAGTTATTATGGAGGTGTCCTGTGAACTCAAATAGGAATCCCCGGAGGGAAGACGATTTTCTTTTTACAAAACACTATTGAGAAAATTTAGAGAACGGCAT
This sequence comes from Schistocerca nitens, assembly GCF_023898315.1. Lineage (NCBI taxonomy): Eukaryota > Metazoa > Arthropoda > Insecta > Orthoptera > Acrididae > Schistocerca > Schistocerca nitens. The sequence continues at coordinate 580,219,789 of NC_064616.1, read as the reverse complement.
TTACAGCTGACTGCAGACTAATTGTACTGCCACCGACATACATTTTACATAAGGACTGTGAAGACAAGATAAGAAAAATTGGAGCTTGTACAGAGGCATATAGACAGTCATGGAACAGGAAAGGAAATTGCTAGTAGTGGTACAAGGTACATCCACCATGCGCTGTATGGTGGCTTGTGGAGTATGTATGTAGATGTAGGTTCCAGTAAATCCATCCTGTAGATTTGTAGGAGGAACATTAGAGTATTCAGAAATTGGTGACTATTGCTACTATTTAATACGTAAACTGTCCAGGTTTTGTGTGAAACCCATTGAGAGATTACAGTTGTGCGCCAGATTGCTAGGCAAGGTTTGGATAGCAATCTGGCGCACAACTGTAATCACTCAATGGGTTTCACACAAAACCTGAACAGTTTATGTATTAAATAGTAGCAACAGTCGACAATTTCTGAATACTCTAATGTTCCTCCTACAAATCTACAGGGTGGATTCACTGGAACCTACATCTACAAACATGCTCCACAAGCCACCATACAGCGCATGGTGGATGTACCTTGTACCACTACTAGCCATTTCCTTTCCTGTTCCATGACTGTCTATATGCCTCTATACAAGCTCCAATTAACCTTGCCCATTGCCTTTCACTGTCATCCATATCAAATCAAGCCCTCTCAACATGAAATGCCCATGACACACATACCAAAAACAAAGGGATGGGAACAATATGATGATCATTGTAAACACTCTTTTGTAGCAACATCTCAACATTTCATTTTTCTCACACTAATAGTGTAAAATGTTGTTCAAGCTTTACAAGGATTAACATTGCTTAGTTATTGAAGTTTTTTTAGGTCAACATTTGGGCTGCCTTTTTTCTAGTGCTGTTGATGATAAATTTGCAGACTGAGGAAAATATATTGCAGATACATTACCCCAATAATTAATTTTTTGGGACATTGTATTATATGTTCAGCAAGTGAGACTGAAATTTTGTAGTAACTGTTCCATTCTTAATACTAATTGTCTTTGTTTTCCTACCTTTTCACTTTGTATTTTCTTGAGATACAGGAAATAGAGAGTGGTTATCAATATCATATAAAGATTTTAACAGTATGTAACTTACTGCAAGCAGTTCAGATTTCCAGAATGAGATTTTCACTCTGCAGCGGAGTGTGCGCTGATATGAAACTTCCTGGCAGATTAAAACTGTGTGCCCGACCGAGACTCGAACTCGGGACCTTTGCCTTTCGCGGGCAAGTGCTCTACCAACTGAGCTACCGAAGCACGACTCACGCCCGGTACTCACAGCTTTACTTCTGCCAGTACCTCGTCTCCTACCTTCCAAACTTTACAGAAGCTCTCCTGCGAACCTTGCAGAACTAGCACTCCTGAAAGAAAGGATATTGCGGAGACATGGCTTAGCCACAGCCTGGGGGATGTTTCCAGAATGAGATTTTCACTCTGCAGCGGAGTGTGCGCTGATATGAAACTTCCTGGCAGATTAAAACTGTGTGCCCGACCGAGACTCGAACTCGGGACCTTTGCCTTTCGCGGGCAAGTGCTCTACCAACTGAGCTACCGAAGCACGACTCACGCCCGGTACTCACAGCTTTACTTCTGCCAGTACCTCGTCTCCTACCTTCCAAACTTTACAGAAGCTCTCCTGCGAACCTTGCAGAACTAGCACTCCTGAAAGAAAGGATATTGCGGAGACATGGCTTAGCCACAGCCTGGGGGATGTTTCCAGAATGAGATTTTCACTCTGCAGCGGAGTGTGCGCTGATATGAAACTTCCTGGCAGATTAAAACTGTGTGCCCGACCGAGACTCGAACTCGGGACCTTTGCCTTTCGCGGGCAAGTGCTCTACCAACTGAGCTACCGAAGCACGACTCACGCCCGGTACTCACAGCTTTACTTCTGCCAGTACCTCGTCTCCTACCTTCCAAACTTTACAGAAGCTCTCCTGCGAACCTTGCAGAACTAGCACTCCTGAAAGAAAGGATATTGCAGAGACATGGCTTAGCCACAGCCTGGGGGATGTTTCCAGAATGAGATTTTCACTCTGCAGCGGAGTGTGCGCTGATATGAAACTTCCTGGCAGATTAAAACTGTGTGCCCGACCGAGACTCGAACTCGGGACCTTTGCCTTTCGCGGGCAAGTGCTCTACCAACTGAGCTACCGAAGCACGACTCACGCCCGGTACTCACAGCTTTACTTCTGCCAGTACCTCGTCTCCTACCTTCCAAACTTTACAGAAGCTCTCCTGCGAACCTTGCAGAACTAGCACTCCTGAAAGAAAGGATATTGCGGAGACATGGCTTAGCCACAGCCTGGGGGATGTTTCCAGAATGAGATTTTCACTCTGCAGCGGAGTGTGCGCTGATATGAAACTTCCTGGCAGATTAAAACTGTGTGCCCGACCGAGACTCGAACTCGGGACCTTTGCCTTTCGCGGGCAAGTGCTCTACCAACTGAGCTACCGAAGCACGACTCACGCCCGGTACTCACAGCTTTACTTCTGCCAGTACCTCGTCTCCTACCTTCCAAACTTTACAGAAGCTCTCCTGCGAACCTTGCAGAACTAGCACTCCTGAAAGAAAGGATATTGCGGAGACATGGCTTAGCCACAGCCTGGGGGATGTTTCCAGAATGAGATTTTCACTCTGCAGCGGAGTGTGCGCTGATATGAAACTTCCTGGCAGATTAAAACTGTGTGCCCGACCGAGACTCGAACTCGGGACCTTTGCCTTTCGCGGGCAAGTGCTCTACCAACTGAGCTACCGAAGCACGACTCACGCCCGGTACTCACAGCTTTACTTCTGCCAGTACCTCGTCTCCTACCTTCCAAACTTTACAGAAGCTCTCCTGCGAACCTTGCAGAACTAGCACTCCTGAAAGAAAGGATATTGCGGAGACATGGCTTAGCCACAGCCTGGGGGATGTTTCCAGAATGAGATTTTCACTCTGCAGCGGAGTGTGCGCTGATATGAAACTTCCTGGCAGATTAAAACTGTGTGCCCGACCGAGACTCGAACTCGGGACCTTTGCCTTTCGCGGGCAAGTGCTCTACCAACTGAGCTACACTATCAGCGCACACTCCGCTGCAGAGTGAAAATCTCATTCTGGAAACATCCCCCAGGCTGTGGCTAAGCCATGTCTCCGCAATATCCTTTCTTTCAGGAGTGCTAGTTCTGCAAGGTTCGCAGGAGAGCTTCTGTAAAGTTTGGAAGGTAGGAGACGAGGTACTGGCAGAAGTAAAGCTGTGAGTACCGGGCGTGAGTCGTGCTTCGGTAGCTCAGTTGGTAGAGCACTTGCCCGCGAAAGGCAAAGGTCCCGAGTTCGAGTCTCGGTCGGGCACACAGTTTTAATCTGCCAGGAAGTTTCAGTTCAGATTTGCTTCATTTACGGTCAACCAATTTCAGTATTTGTTGTTGATGCATCAGTGGAGCAGTAACAGTAGTGTGGAATATATACAGGGTGAGTCACGAGGTTTTCCCCTGGTTGCTGGATGTTATTCCTTACAAGGGAACCTCCCCATCGCCCCCCCCCCCCCCCCCTCAGATTTAGTTATAAGTTGGTACAGTGGATAGGCCTTGAAAAACTGAATACAGATCAATCGAGAAAGCAGGAATAGGTTGTGTGGAACTATGAAAAAAATAAGCAAAATATACAAACTGACTAGTCCATGCGGAAGATTGGCAACATCAAGGATAGTGTGAGCTCAGGAGAGCTGTGGTCCCGTGGTTAGCGTGAGCAGCTGCGGAACGAGAGGTCCTTGGTTCAAGTCTTCCCTCGGGTGAAAAGTTTAATTTTTTATTTTCAGGCAATTATTATCTGTCCGTCCGTCCGTCCATCCGTCCGATGCGAGGTAACTGTGCCGTAGTATGGGGACACTACACCTAAACAAACATTGAAACACACGACACACATGCCGTCACCAGTGTCGTATAGAATATATCAGACGTGTTTTCCTGTGGAGGAATCGGTTGACGTATGACCTTGCGATCAAATGTTTTTGATTTCGCATTGGAGAGGCACATACTTTTGTCTACTAATCGCACGGTTTTGCGGTGCGGTCGCAAAACACAGATACTAACTTATTACAGTGAACAGAGACGTCAATGAACGAACAGACAAATCATAACTTTGCGAAAATAAAGAAAGTAAACTTTTCACTCGAGGTAAGACTTGAACCAAGTACCTCTTGTTCCGCAGCTACTCACGCTAACCACGGGACCATGGCGCTCCTGAGCTCACACTATCCTTGATGTTGCCTATCTTGTGCATGGACTACTCAGTTTGTATATTTTGCTTATTTTTTTCGTAGTTCCACACAACTTCTTCCAGTTTTCTCGATTGATCGTGTTCAGTTTTTCAAGGCCTATCCACTGTGCCAACTTATAACTAAATCTGAGGGGGGTGCGATGGGGAGGTTCCCTTGTTAGGTTATTTGGAACAAAAAATATAAATTCAGTAATGTGATCAGATCCATAATTAAGGAGCTACAACAGAGTTCTGAAACATGCCACGATGTATGGAGTGCTACACTTGTTTTCACAGGACACATGATCAGTCTTAGGTAGACAAGTGCAGCGAGTGGTACGTTTGCATAACAACCACATTGTTGATACTGCAGTTACTGTTTACTGTTATTGTCTCCTGTGTACAGTACACTTTGTGATGCCGTACAAGTTTTGATCACAGGAGTATGGAGAGGTGGTGTACATTTTGGACTTCTGTCACGGTAATGCGAAACTGGTTAAATGGAAATCGGCAGCTCTGTCGCTTCATAATGTTCAGTGATGAGGCAACCTTTACAAGAGATGTCATGAACAACATACATAACATGCATATCTGGGCAGATTAAAATCCACATGCCACAGTAGTATCTCAATTTCAACGCAGGTTCAGTGTCAATATCTGGTGTGGTGTTGTGTATGATCAGTTACTTACTGCAGCTTCTTGAAGATGTTCCTCTGGAAACAATACACCACATGTATGTTCAACATGACGGGGCACCTGCACACTTCCACCATGTGGTAACAGCTTATCTTAATCAGCAATTCCCACATCGATGGATAGGTCGCAGGGGCCCTATCAACTGGCCTGCCAGATCACCAGATTTAACTCCCCTAGATTACTGCATCTGGGGGTGGATGAAAGACATCATGTACGAAGGTGGAAACATGAGAAGAATTGATACAACACATTTTCGATGCTGCAACGTCAATAAGGAACGAGCATGTGAAATTATGAAATGCAGTTCATTCCGATGCGAATCTTTGCCTTCAAATGCAGGGTGGAAATTTTGAACACTTGCTTTAAATCCACTCTGAATGCAAGAGGCTGCTACAAAATTGTTTAAATTAATTATTATGTGCATTTTTGAAAGTGAAATCCTACAATAAAAGTTTTTTCTGCCATTTCCTGAGTTTTTCAATTACTGTGGCTCCTTAATTACGGATCTAATCCCATTACTGTATTTACATTTTTTGTTCCAAATAACTTTAGGAATACCCTCCAGAAACCAGGGGAAAACCTCGTGACTCACCCATATACTGTAACATTGTTTTAATGTTAATGGGTTTGTTTATATTGTATTTGATGGAACCATTACATCTCAGACAGTCATAGACTTCCTATATACTAAGATCATTGTTATTATTAGATGTGTGTGTGACAGAATACAAATTACAGCAGTAGTTGCAGTGCCATGACCCTGGGATATGGGAGAATATTTAACACTGAATGCCATGCTTTCTAGAGCTGAAACTCTCACTAGTTTGTAATACCCAAAGGAGACTTCACTGAAATAACAATAATGCAGTGTCTATTGAATGTGATAAAAATACTAAGGTGTACAACACACACCCCTGTCACAGTATAAATAAAAAATAAGTGCAACCAAAGAATTAATACTTGAATTGTCAAAATAAATGGATTAGCTCAGTATTATACAAATAACATCATTGTAGTATGGGTATTTCAAGTATCAATACAGTAGATAGTGATATGAGATGCTGTTGATGATAATGGTACCTGTGAGGTCCATACTTTGTGCAAAGATGCTCATAGTACAAGAGAATAGTACAGCAAACTACAACACAACTCCTGAGAGCATCATAAACATTATCTACGAAACTAAGGTTTGGATATTATGTTCGACACTACACACACATTACCTTAGTGAAGGCATCCCCTGTACAAATGTCTGATGGTATAAATGTCTCATGGATAATAACACAGTCCTCTTCCTAGTAAAATCAAAACATATTTGATGTCACATTGTAAGTAAATCTGGGACTCATGTATGAAGTTTTCTCATTTATAAGCAGTCTGGTATACATTTTTGTGAGCCCACTGCAAACACTTGTGTTCTATGAAGAGCAGAGAGTGGTATGCACATGGCTAATTGTCTCAGTTATCTACAGTAACATCTGCTTGAAGGCTTCTTCCTACAGTAATTTCAGATTTCAGTATCTGTAGCAGATGTTGACGAGATGAAGTTAATGCAGTTAATGTCCTTTTTTTTCTTGGGGGGGGGGGGGGTTAGCACATAACATCAAATATTAGCAATAAGAATGTTTCGTAGCTGTTGGCTCTCCGTGGTTTAACAGTTGTCACTATCTGTAAAAACAGGAGGATGCAATTTAACCACCCGTTTGTGTCAGAGTTGACCTGCCTCCAACTTCCAAATCAAAGTTTATATGATAAACGATACTTCTATTCTGTTGACCAGCTTGTCGCTCCAACCTATCTTCTTTCACTCTCATTGCATCAGCTGCGCTACTACATTCACACAGGTAAAGTTTCCTGCTGTGCATCTATGACACAAATGGATTGCACCACTATGCAGAAACTACACACTAACTCCCATGTCAATTTTTTTATGTATCTTCAGGGTATTGCTTGTTGTGTGTTTTACACTAATTTATGGCAAGAATTGCGTGACATCCAGTTTACATTTTTAAACAATGCTGTAATTTTCTGCAAATGTAATACTTATTTGCTTTGTTTCTGCAGGAAGAGTATTAAGGAAATAAATTGCTCAAAAGTATTTTGGACCATTTACATATCTGCAAATGTTTGTGGAGTTAGATTCAAGGGGTGCAGGGAATGAAAGAATAAACCTTGTGAAATAAAAAAAAAAGAAACCTGTACTATGAAATAAAAACAAAACAATAAATAACAGAAAGATAGTCTGTTCTTAAGTGCACGTATGCGAAATCAAAACTGCTTATGGGCAACATCCAATACTATATTGCTCAACACCTTCTGATATGCTCATGTGCTACAATCTTGAAAGATAAACACATCAACAAATTGTAGACTGTAGGCTTGGACATTAGGTCAGAGTATTCTGTTCTGATACTGTAAACCTCTCACATTACACACAACAGTGAAGTACCCAACGTCCATCCATGATATCAGCTCATGACTGACCCATCTCCCTAAAGAACCCATGGAATTGCTGGCCTTAAAAATGCATTGGTTTCTGGTAACCTTTACATGCTGCTTTGAAGATCAGCAGGTGCCCAACAAGTCCTGTACTTGTTATTGAAGAGAACTTGATGCTACGGTGTGCCCTTGCCCATGTTTCTTGGAAGTTTGTACAAGGGTAAGTCATAAGTATGTGCAATCAATTTTTATAATTTAATGCTACAAAACTACACAATTTTTGTCCATACCATTTTTTGACAGTCTCCCTGCTTTTCTATGCTCTTGGTCCACCATTGCACAAGCTTTCTTGTACTCTTGGAAAGAAAGGATTTTGGTTAAGCAGTAAGGCATGTATGCACCCCTTCCTTCACCCATTGGATGAGAGGTAAATGAACAGCCCCTTTAAGTGGATCAGACAGATGTTCTCTGACACGACGAGGTTGGTACTGTGTGCAGGATGCTCCAACACCTTGAAATGATTTTCATATGATTAAGCTTGTGCTTCTCATTGAGTTGGTTTGGAATCCGTCTTGCAGTTATGCATAATTTCATAGACGGAGCCACGAGTCATCTGCAAATGGTTTGCCATATCATAATAGTCTTTTGTCTGTTATTCAGAATCAGACCATAGACTTGTTCAGTATTGGCATCAGGTGTGGCTGTAGCTGAATGCCTCACTCTTACCTCGTCCGTCACACTCTTTCATCTATTTTTGAATTGTTCAATCCATTAATAAACAGTTCACTATCACAAAATGTTGTCCCTGTATTCTTGTATAAATTGCCACTCCTGACCACAAAAAATGGATTATGGACCACTGTTCTCCTGTGGTGCAAACAGAGTGGCTCGGCCATCTTTACATTTAGCAATGCAAAGTGGACTGATATGATAATGCTGCGACCTACAATAGGTGAAGACAACGGTGCCATCTAGCATCTGCTGAGTGCACAAGCATTACTGGAAACAATGGGGCACATTTTTTAGGTTAGAATCAGGTTACAGTCAAAGAGTACTGAAAGAAATTAGACCAGTTCAAGACCATAATTTGTGTAACAGTTTCCAGAAAAATATAATAAATTTGTTTCATGAGAACATTAGAGGCTGAAAAACAAGATAGATGACCTTATTGTATGACTAGAAGATATGGAGAATTGTGAAGTGATAGATGTTCTGTGTGTTTCATAACACCAGGTAACAACAGTGATGGAGATGTTAAGTATCGGGGATTACAGACGTTTTCATGTAGAGTTAACATTGATAAAGGAGGAGCTGCAACATATGTAAAAGTTGGACACAAAGTCAAAATTGTTGAAACAAATAGTTTTTGTGTTGATCAGCACCTTGAAGCATTTGCTTGCGAGTTGTTACTGTAGAATACTTCTCTTATAATTGTAACAATTTACAGATACCCTTTAGCAAACTTTATGAGAAATATTGATGCATTATTGAGCTACCTGCCAGATAAGATGAAACACTTAGTAGGTTGTGGAGATTTCAGTGTAGATTTCTTGGAAGATACAGACAGGAAAAATGAACTAGAATTAGTATCTGGGTCTTTCAGTCTAATTTCCATAGTAAATTGTCCAACTAATGCAAAAAGTAGGACACTGCTTGTTAACATTGTTATAGGTGGTGCACGTGCTGAAACAATGTGTGCCCAGTTCCTAATGGACTATATGATCATGATGCACAGTTAATGTGAATAAATAGAATGGCACCTTACAATCCTGAGGCTGGTTCATACAAAGCAGTGAGGTTTATTGATGATGAGAACTGGCTACAATGTTCTAATAGAAAGCTAAAAGAGCTGGTATGAGGATGGGGTATACATAGCAAGAGATGCTAATGACAAATTCTGTTTATTAAATAGTAAATTTTTGGCAATATTTGAAAGTTGCTTTCCTTAAAAAATTATCCAGAAGATCCATTAAAAAAAAGTACGCCTTGGCTAACCAAGAGAAATAAAATCATATGTAGAGGAAGAGGGAAATGTATGTAAAGCCCAGAGCAAGTGAAGATTTGACATTACTTGTATACTACAAAAAATACTGTAATATTTTAACGAAAATCATTAAAATGTCCAGAAATATGCTTGTCCTGACAGAAATAAATAATGCACATAATAAGATTAAAACTCCATGTGGGACACTGTCAAACGGGAGGCAGTACAGTCAGTCAGTGTACAAGATTCAATAGCAATGAAATTAAATGACAATATTCTGACTGATAATTTACAAGTTCCAAGTACTTTTAACTGTCACTTTCTAAACAAAGCAGTGAATATACAATTAAATGGTTCAGGTGAAGAAGCAAGAGAATATATTTAAAAATGTCGTTCCGCTAAACTTTAAGCAACCAGAAGGAGCATGCGTGCAGCTCGTGGTCTAGTGGTTAATGTTGCTGCTTCATGGTCCCAGGTTCAATTCCCAGCTGGGTCGCAGATTTTCTCTGCCTGGGTACTGGGTGTTTGTGTCGTCATCGTCATTTCATCATCATTCAGGAAAATGCCAAGACTGGACAAAGTAAATATTGGGAATTTGTACAGGTGCTGATAACCGCATCGTTGAGTGCCTCACAAACCAATCATCATCATCGTCATCATCATCATCATCATCAGAAGCAGCACAGTATCCTTCACTGAAAATAATACAATTATAAAAATTCTTAAAAAAAAAAACACCTGTGGGATTGATGGAATTTCAAACAGAATTCTCAAAAGTTGTTCCAACTAAATAAGTAATGTCTTCAGTGATATATGTAATGCATCACTGGCACAGGGGATTTTTCCAGACAGGTTAAAATATGCAATTGTTTATCCATTTCATAAGAAAGATGACAAAACAGATGTAAACAATTATCACCCAATTTCCTTACCAACATATTTTTCCAAAATATTTGAAAATGTAGTGTGCTGAAAAGTTGTCACACACTTAAGTGGAGAAAATTTAATTAGGGTATCACAGTCTGGATTCCAGAAGGGTTGCTTGACTGAAAATGCTATTTATACATGCACTCATCAAATATTACAAACATTAAATAATAATATATTGCCGGCAGGTATCATTTGTGAGCTTTCCAAGGTATTTGATTGTGTAAATCACGTTACTCTCTTAGAAAAACTCAAGTTTGAAGGAACTGATGGCTTTACACACAGCTTGTCTGAATCACACGTAATGAAAGATTGTGAAAGGTTGTGCTGAATAATTCAGACAATGTCAGAAAGGTAGAAAACTTTAGTGACTTGGGGAAAAATCTCAAAAGTTTTCCCACAGGATTCACTTTGCATCCAATCCTATTCTTTATATGTGAATGTCCTTCCACTTAACATTCAACAAGCAAACTATGTACTTTTTGCAGACAATAATAGTGTTACAATAAATCCCATTAGAGAGAAAGCAACAGAAGAGTTGGTAAATGATATTTTCCAAATAATTGTTAAGTGGGTCTCTAAAAATGGACTCGCTGTAAATTTTGAAAAAAAAAAAAAAAAAAAAAAAAAAAAACTCTACATTAAGTTCTTTACAACAAATAGTCATACCAACAACTGATGTAGCACATGCGCAAGAGTCAGTAAATAGACCAGAATGATCCCAAATTTTGGATGCACATACTGATGAAAACTTGAGCTGGAAGAAGCATGTTACTGAGTTTCTCAAACAATTAAGTTTAGCTACTTTTGCTCTCCATATAATTGCTAATCTTGGAAACAAGTGTATTATCCTCCTGACATATTTTGCATATTTCCACTCATTAATGTCTTGAGGAATAATTTTCTGTGGTAACACATCACTTAGAAAGTATTGATTGCACAAAAGAGAGCATTAAAAGTAATGTGTTGTGTTCACCCACAGACATCATGTACGCATCTCATCAAGTAGCTAGGCGTGTTAACTGCATCATCACAAACATTATATTTGCTAATGAAATTCGTCACAGATGATCCATCACGGTTTGAGAAGAACAGTGATGTCTATACCTACAACACCAGAGGGAAAAATAGCCATTATTACCCACTACTATAGCTGTCAGTGGCTCAGACAATATACAGCAACAAAAATGTTTGATAGCATAAAATGTCTGACAGGTAACGAAGCAAATTTTAAATCTAATGTAAAATCTTTTATCTTGCAAAACTCCTCCTATTCCATTGATGAATGAATTTGTTCATGAAAATGGTAGCCAGTATTAATAAAAGTTGTAGTTGCATAAGTAGGAATAAAAATAATGTGTTCATTAATATTAACACTAGTCATGTATACATATCCTGTAAACCAACTCATTCCACATCATTTTGATAAAATAATTGTTCAAATGATCTATGGGATGTGTAAATAACTAATTAACACAAAGCTGTAGACACAATTTAAGCACAATTAGAGCAAAATTGCAGAAGGCTAGATTGGTTGTGTGTAGATGGTTGTGTACTGTCTGGATCAACACAGCTCTCCTAATTACCTATACAAAGGAAACACACAGTTCTGTTTCATTTTCCTGGGGGAATGTATGAGCAATAATTTGTAGATGGTGGTCATCAGCTGGTGTTGTTGGCAGCAAATGATCTCTAAGAGGTAGATCTTGCCATAAAATGACAAATTTCCCCAGTCGAAGTTTGAAATTACCATTTCAGGCATGTTTACACTCTGAGCAGTGTACACAAGTCACACTGTCCCATTCACAACTCTACTTATCTGTACCAATAATGTACATTTATGTTTGCCTCTTTTTCAAAGGTGGCTCCATGTGTGATTTCCTCTGGTCAAAAGAGTATTGACAAAGAGATGACTGACACACAAAAAGACAACTTCTGAAATTGTGTGAATGTGTGGTATCTGTTCTTTCGGACATATCTGAAAGAATAGACACCACACATATCTGCAGCTGTCATACATTATATGTAAACTGAAGGTGGAGAGGGGAAGAAAGCAAAGGAAAGGAAAGGAAAGGAAAGGAAAGGAAAGGGGAGGGATCACTGCTATCATCTGCATTGGGACATTACGCAGAATTGGCAGCGATGAGTGAAAATATGTACCGGACCAGGATTTGAACCCAGGATCTCCTGCTTACTAGGCAGGTGACATAACTGCTGCGCCATCCAGGACACAGTGTTATCGCAACTGCATGGACTATCTCAGCTAGTTCATGGCCGATCCACACTTCATTGAGTGCCACCTATCCTAAGTCCCTGTCCATTTCCTCCATATTTGCTCTTCCAAGATTCCCACTGGAGGTCAGACATATTTGTGCATCTGCACTGAAGAATGTGAATTCATTGCCTAGCTGGGCCTATCAAACTACATGAATGTGTGGTGTCCGTTCTTTCGAACACTTTTCACCACCAAGTCTGCACAATGTCGCCATACAGCTGACAGCAGTGATCTCTCCCCTTTCCTTTCCTTTCTTCCTCTATCCACCTTCAATTTATGTATAACAGCTGCAGATTCGTTAGGCCTAGCTAGGCAATGAGTACACCTTATTTAATGTGAATGCACAAATACTTACAACCTCCTGTGGGAATCTTGGAAGAGTGAATATGGAGGAAATGGGCTGGGATAGGATAGGTGGCACTTGATGGGAGTGTGGATCGGCCATGAGGTGAGCTGTGTTTGCGTTTACATACAAACTATGAAAGTAACGAGGATAGTAAAAATTGTTTTTGAGACATGTATATGGTTATATAGGACACCAAGGATGCTGTATTGTAATTGTAATGTTTTATCTGGTTCCCAAGTGGTTTAGAAATAGTCTAACTTTCTCACAACCATGAATGAATAAGTAACAGATTCAATTAGATATAGTTGTTGTGTTGGAAAGAGAGCTCACTATGATGGCAGAATATTTGGTGCATCACATGGCTGGGATGTCATTGAGCCTTGTACTGATCACTGGCAAAACAACTATGCACAGGAGGGACAAGATATGTGATATCTGCCAGATCCTCTGCGCTTCGTCCAGAGATCACACTATCTCAGAGATCATGCAGGTATTGAGCTCTTCATGTGTTATCACGCCTAAGGTATGATGTGAGGAAGCCTACCTCAATTTGGAAAATCCCACTACCACTGGGATCAACTGTCACTGGCATCAGCTTGTTGCTAAGAATTGCTATTGACTATCACTTATTGTAATACCAGATAAACAGGCCACAGAGCATGAAACCATTCACCATTTCAGTGGTGGATAGCAACAACCAGGGAGCAGCTGTGCAGTCCAGAACTACTTTGTCTCTGTCTGATACAGAAGCCACTACCTTACATCTATACTTCACCTCGCTACACATCACAGGGCACAGAAATTAGCTTAGGTACAGGAACTCTCCACTAGAATGCTCACTGCATGGGAAAAGATATCAAGGACCAGTAAGCTGTGTTACACCTTGGAACCCACTAATGGCAGGGTACAAATATGTCAAAACTATGCATCCTGCTTACCAATAAGACATAATTGAAGATAACGGCAGAGGTATTCTCATATGTATGGATGTATGTGTGTGGGGGAGGGGGTGGGAGTTAACATTTGATCAAATGTGATACCTGATAGCCTATCATTGTCTCAGTAGTGAACAATACACTAATCTACTGTCCAATGATATGCATACATTTGTTTGTCTACATCACCCCACAAGAAACCTATACCTTCAGCAGTACAACACGTATTGTATCATTGAACTAGGTCAGATCAGTTCAAACGAATTCCACTAGATTTAGGATGTCACTGAATAGGATATGTGTGTTAATGGAAATCAACTGCACAGGGAGTTTTATGTAACAGCATTAAATGAAGAGCTAAGTGAGCTTGAAACTGTTACCACTCATTATGAAGAACAATGTAAGTTAATGATTAGACCTGCTGATCAATGGGACAAAATCGCAACCACACATCACTATGTTATGAGAGAGGCAATTCACTTAGTTTTGGCATATTGTTCTGATGCTGCATTGAACCAAACTACATTTTTATTGTCACCAATCTAGTTGATGAGATGATTAAGCCAGTGGACTTCACATGAGAGAAGACCCCTGCTCGAGTACCCAGATTCAGGTATTCTATTTTTTTCCCTTAATCAATTAAGGCAAGTTGCAATTTCTGATCTTTTTCAGATGATGCAGTCCTGTATAAAGAAGTTTTATTGTTACTGTTATAACCAGTCAGATCTTGACACAATATCAGCTTGATACAAACATTGGCAGTAAGCTATCAGTCAGAAGAAATTTCAAATCTCGTGAAAACCTAAAAATGTGGTGAACTGTAATTATTCAGTTAATAAGTCACAGGTAAGACAGGATCAGCTTTATAGATAGGAGATTGGGAACCATCAATTTATACGCAGAAGAGATTTTTTATGATGGCTACTAATAAATTAATCTGCAATAGGCTATTCAAAATAAACAGATGCTTGTTGCTACATGGATCTTTAGTGTTTGGAAAAGGAGAATTTGAAGGTCACATTGTGTTTGTCAGCTCTGTTGAGTGTGTCGCTGTGTAAGCAGCAAACAATTGCAATGGTATGTCCCATCAGTTGTGAGGTACATTCTGTCATGGGCTTCCTGCAAACAAAGATGCTACTGAGATTCATCATTGATTGTGTCTTGTATGTAGGGACAGAGTTGATGTGATGGTGTTGTGACAAAGCGATGCATAAAATTCAAGGCTCGTCACACAGATGTGCATGAGAGTGGTCAGGAAGACATTCAAATGTGACTGATGAACTTTTGCTACATATTAACAAAATGGTGCTTGGGAGACATCAGTTCGCAAGTTCATGCACAGTGGGACCAAAATATCCAACCGATGTTCACAAAACTGAATGAATGGCTTCAGCCTGTGAAGAGTCTGCTGCAGGCAGCACAAAAAATGTCACAGATTCTTTAAAAAATTTATTTACGAAAATAAGAAACACTGATTGTCTACTCTGATAAATAGTAATTTGAGATTTACAAGTTGAAAGTCACTGACTGAAGGCTGTAGTTTAGAAAACAAGTTTGTCCCAGATATGAAAATGTTAAGTCTCACTGAGACCATCTTGAAGCAAAGTTTCTGTCTTGTCATGGTGTTAAAATCCAACAAAAAAGTTAAGGTCTTCTGTCAACCACACAGAGTTAAAGTTCCCTTGGATTAGCTACAGTCAATGTACTACAAGAATAATTTAAGAAAGGTTTTACAACGCCCACAACCTTGAAGACAGGTCAGCGGCAGCATCGCAGGACCCAGGGCCTTGCCTGTACTGGCAGCACTAGGTCAACAATGGAGATAGTGGTATCGGCATGGAGCTAGGTGTCCGAACTGGAGTCCTGGCTTGGATGGAACTGCAGATGGACAGCTGTGCACCAGCCTAAATACCATCAAGTGGCAGGATATATCGGTATCTATTTTCAGTCATTTGCATCACAGAACAAAGGAGGTTCCCATGACCTCTGGCAGAGCTTTTTCGGCTGCCTAGTGGAACACCAGGAAATCCTGACTTTTGGCGAGAAGTGGTGGCCTGGTAAGGGGGCAGCCCTCGACTCTGTAGTGTATTATGTTTTGTTGACCTGGCAGGTGCAATGTCACAACATATCAGTCTCAGTATTCCTTCAGTGCTATCCTGAAGGGGGAGGACTCCTTATGACTAGGTCATCTGCAGAGTGTCTGGCCACCAGTGGAGGATAACTACGACTTCTTCTGCCTCATTATCTAAGTGGAAACATACTTCTGGATCCTCATCAAATACTGTCTCCTGACCTACTGGTAATCAGGACAGAAGATCGATGTTAGCATGTTCCATGGAGGAACAGAATTGGATGTCATAATCATCTGCAGATACAAATATTGCTCACCACTGTAGGCAGTGAGCTGTCTTTGTGGAAATGGATGCTGAAGCTTTGAAAAGGGATGAAAATGTTTTTCTCAGTTTGACTGTAGTTTCTTTGAGCTGTTGACAGAGTCTTGCAGGTGAGTGCAATGGGCAACTCCACCTTGTTTATAATGTGATATAAGACTGCTCCCACTACATAGTAGGGAGCATCTGCACCTAAAACAAGCAGTTGGGATGGATCACAGGCAGTAACACCTGTAGGACCTGCTTAAGTTCTCCAAAAGACCTGTCAGATGTTGGTGTCCAATTCCACCTTCCCCCAGGGGCTCATGGTTCTTTCATGAGTTCATGCATGGCGCACACGGGGCCCTGAGCTATTGCAGCAAATTCTTCCTTCCCTGGCTGCTTTTCCTTCACCCTTCCCTCCTTGCCTATCCTCGCCTTTTCCCCATTGCCACCTCCTTCGTCGGCCGCTGTGGCCAAGCGGTGCCAGGCGCTTCAGTCTGGAACTGTGCGACCACTACAGTCGCAGGTCCAAATCCTGCCGTGGGCATGGCTGTTTGTGATGTCCTTAGGTTAGTTAGGTTTAAGTAGTTCTAAGTTCTAGGGGACTGATGACCTCAGATGTTAAGTCCCATAGTGCTCAGAGCCATTTGAATCATTTTTGAAGCCACCTCCTTCCCCTCTCTCGGTGATATGGTTTATGTCAACTTGGCTCCTTTTTGTTGTTTAGTTCCCCACTTGAGGTTTGACCTCTGCTTCAAAATATCCTGCTTTTAGTGTGAGCCATATGGGGAAGAACTCCCTCCCTAGCATCTATGGTGTGGATTCCTCTCCCCCCTTCCTTCCCCTCTCCCTTCCCCACTGTTGCCCCCTTCCACCCTGCTAGGTCAACAGCACGTGTAGCCAGTCCGTGTGGTGGGGCTGTTATGTACTCATATGGCTGAGCCCCCTGACAACACAGGGGTCACATTACTGATACCTGAGCTGTTTCCTCCCTATGTATGCCAAGGAGTGGTTGCTTACTTTCTTGGAGCATCAGAACTCGTGGTAACAGCCACCATGCAAGACGGCTCTTGCTGTGGCTGTGTAGCGCCCATGGCGAGAGCCCCTGGTCGGAGTTGGTGGTCTCAGGGCGGATGCTTGGCACATGAAGCATATCAAGCTGCAAAAATCTGGCCAATCTCAAATGGCTGTCTCTTCAAATGGTGAAGGATCATTGAATGCTGCTTCATATGACCCGACAACCTACCCTTCCCTGACTACACCATGGGAGGAGGGCCAGGCTCGCCATCTTGGAATGAAACCCTATCCTGGTTACCTCGATTGTACTAGGACGTATGTGGACACATTCACCGCCACAAAGCCATTGTTTTTCGTGGAAAATATTGAGGACAAGTTTGGTGAAGTGGAGCCCCTTAGTAAGATGTGGTCAGGCTCCATGCTGACCAAAGCTTCTTCTGCCACTCAATCTGCAGCTCTTCATGCCTGTGATTGTCTCTGCAATGTCCCAGTATCTATCGCTCCTCACCAATCTCTGAATATGGTCCAGGGAGTAATTTTTCATAGGGATCTCATCCTGCAAACTGATGAGGAAGTCTGGGCTAATCTGGAGCGGTGTGGCGTTCATTTTGTTCGATGTGTGCAGAAGGGTCGCAAAGACAGCCGCACCAATACTGGCGCCTTCAGTCTGGCTTTTGACGAGGATGTCATCCCAGAGGTCAAGGTTATGTGCTACAGATGTGACGTCAAGCCGTACGTCCCTCCACCTATGCAGTGCTTTCGGTGCTTGCATTTTTGGCATATGTCTTCCCGCTATACGGCTGACCCTTTGTGTGGTGACTGTGGCCACCCACTCCATGAGGGAAGCCTCTGTGTTCCGCCACCTGCGTGTGTCAATTGTGCTGACCACTACTCCCCTCGCTCGCCAGATTTCCTGGCCTACAAGAGAGAAAAGAAGATCGAAGAATACAAGTCCCTGGATCGCCTGTCTTATGCTGAGGCTAGCCAAAATATGAGAGACACCATCCAGTGTCAGTATCTTCAACTTTTGCCTCTGTTACTTCATTTCCTCCTCTTCCTTCGTCCTTAGCCCAGACCCATCCCTCTCTCCCCTCTCCTTTCCCTGCAGTTGCCACGACCTCCCGTCAAGGAGCCACTTCTCCTTGCTGGCCGAAGAAGTGTCCCCCTTCTTCGCCATCTGCTGGTGATCGGGCTCCCTCCCAGGACCTCTCACCCCAGAAGACACTTACCACCACTCGGCCACAAGGCACACCATCTGTGTGCCCCAGGGTCGCCCGCTCTCTTTTGGTTCCAGATCTTGCAGAAGTCTGTACTCCCCCTGTGCCCTGTCCTACACTTCAGAAAGAGAAGAAGAAGGAATATAAATCCCACAACAAGGTGCCCCCAGTGCCCCTGGATGTGCCATCTTCCCCCTCGCAATGTGAGTCTGACATTTACGGATGTCAGGCCATCCATGTCGGTGATGACTACTGACCGAGTGACCTGACCTCCTCCTCGGTTTCTTCATGTCCACCTTGGACTCTCGCTATACGATCATCCAGTGTAATCACAACGGACAATATCGCCACCTAAAGGAATTGCAACGTCTTGTCTCCTCCTATTCTGCATTCTGTCTTGTTCTTCAAGAAATGCACTTCCGTGATGACCACTCTCCAACATTTCGTGGTTATCGGGCATTCTGTTGGAGCTGTGCTGGTCCCAGGTAGCATTTGGTGGGGACTGCACTTTTGTTCGCTCTGATGTCGTTAGTGACTGGTTCCCCTATGTACCAACTTTGAAGTGGTAGTGGTTTGGGTGCAAACGACTCTGGCAATCATCATTTGCAATATCTACCTCCCTCCAGGTAGGCAACTTCCTTACGTTGCACTGTTTACCTTCATACAGCAACTCCCACCCCCATTTCTCCTCCTTAGGGACTTCAATGGCCACCATCCACTGCGGGTGAGTGTCACTCAAACAGGTAGAGGTCTTCTAATTGACCAACTTATCAAGGACCTCGATTTGTGCTTCCTCAGTAATGGTTCCTCTACTCACTTCTGTGCCACTCATGGCACGTTCTCTGCTATCGAGCTCACGATCTCCTCCTCCGCCCTTGTGGCTTCCCTCCACTGGTCATCATAGGATGACCTTTTTGACAGTGGCCACTTTCCGGTGATTCTAACCTTCCTGGCCGGCCGAAGGGGCCGTGCGGTTCTAGGCGCTACAGTCTGGAACCGCGCGACCGCTATGGTCGCAGGTTGGAATTCTGCCTCGGGCATGGATGTACATAATCACCTCAGAAGTTAAGTCCCATAGTGCTCAGAGCCAGTTGAACCATTTTTTTCTTCCAGGTTCGAGTTGGCACTTCACTCAGCGCCCCTCAGATTCAGGAGAATGGTACCCCACAGGGTTATGTGCTAAGTGTCAACTTCCCCATAGCCATCAATGGGCTTGTGACCTCTGTTGGACCCCTGGTTACCCTGGCATTGCACGTCGGCGATTTTTGCATCTGGTGCAGCTCCCACTCGGTAGCATCTGCTGAGCGCCAGCTCCAAGGCGCCATCCGACCTGCCTCTGCGTGGGCTACCGCCCATGGCTTCCAGTTTTCTCGCTCCAAAACGCGGGTTATGCATTTTTGTCATCGACCCACATTACACCCCAACCCAGAACTTTATTTAGGCAACCAGCTCCTTCATGTTGTAGCACAGTCCCGTTTCTTGGGCCTTATTTTTGATGACCAGCTGATATGGCTGCCCCACATTCGCCACCTCAAGGCTACATGTATGCAGGAGCTTATTGGTCTCTGCCTCATGGCCCACGTATCTTGGGGTGCAGTCTGTTTCACTCTTCTACATCTTTATTATGCTCTGGTCTTGTCCAGATTAGATTATTGTAGTCAGGTTTATGGCTCAGCAGCTCCTTCCAGTTTGCAACTCTTTGACCCTGTTCACTATTGTGGGATGCTCTTGGCTCTTGATGCCTTTCACGCTCGTCCCATTGACAGTCTTCTCACAGAAGTGGAGACTCCGCCTTTACACATCCGACGGAGCCAACTCCTTCTTTCTTACGAAATCGCCATTCGCCAGTTCCCTGACCATCCTGTGTACCTAGTGCTCTTCGCTAGTGAGGGATGTCTCCCTTCTAACACCCACCCATGGGTTGGATTGCTGGTTGGCATGCGTCCCACTTCCCTCTGTTGGGATCTCCATCTCTACTCACTGGACTGCACCCTTTGTCTTTTCTCCTATACCCCCCTTGGATGGTGCCTAGACCACGGATTAGGACCAATCTATCCCAGGGTCCTAATATCTCTGTCGCTCCTATGGTTTACTGGCATCTTGTATGTGCCATCCTTGCAGAGTTTTAGGGTGCCACCATCTATTACACTGATGGTTCTAAGACAATTGATGAGGTGGGATACGCTTTCACGTTTCCTACTGGCTTCGAACACCATTTATTGCTGGGATCATGTAGTGAGTTCACAGCAGAGCTTCTTACCATTCACAGGACCCTCTTTTTTGTTTCTCAGGCCTCCCTCCACAGTGTGTTAATTTATTCAGACTCCATGAGCAGCCTGCAGGCTATCGACCGATGCTACTCTCGTCACCCTTGGTCTCTGCTATCCACGATCTTCTCTCTGCCCTTGAGCATGCCGCCTGTTTAGTCGTCTTTCTCTGGGTCCTAAGTCATGTGGGCATCCCAGGGAATGAAATGGCTGACCGTTTGACTAGAGAAGCAAATACTTACCCCTGTTTCCTTTCATGATTCCAGCTGCAGATATGCGGATCTACATGAAATCTCTCTTTGCCCAAAAGTGGAATGTCATTTGGAGTGCTACTGCTCATAGTAATAAACTCAGCACAATCAAGGAGTCTCCTGCAGTCTGACACTCTTCTTTCCACTCCTCTCGAAAGGAGTCCACTGTTTTATGCCGTTTACGCATTGGTCGTACCTGGCTCACCTATTGTTTCCTCCTATGTAACAAACCATCCCCACAATGTGTTCGTGGAGCCAGACTGACGATATCTCACATATTGGTGGAATGTCCCCTTCTTTCGGCCCTTCATGTTAATTATAGTCTTCCTAATTCCTTAAATTTAATATTGGCAGACGATCCACGGATGGTCAAACTGGTCCTCAATTTCCTCCATGAAAGTGGTTTTTATTTCCAGATATAAGGTTCTACTTTAGTTGGTTTTGGTTAGGACTTCTTTACAGTCTTCTCGGTCTGTGACCCTATGACCGCCTCCCTTTTTTTTCAGTTTTTAGATTTGTTCTCACCTTTTATGCCTTTACTGTGTGCGTTTACTGATCGTTATTTTACAATTTGACTCCCCTGACTGGATACGTTCACTTTTAGCAGACCCTGCTTCTTCTGTGATCCACTTTTGAATCACGGGGCTGGTGACCTCGCCTTTTGGTCCCATAACTCCTCTCAATTAATCAATCAATCAATCCATTTCCACTTCACGTTTTTCCGGAGGAGGTTATGAAAATGTTCTGCGATTGCTGCAGCATGTTATATGAATTTCTAGTAGTAGTTCAATTGCCCTAGTACTGACTTGAGTTGCTCACTATCTTCTACTGTGGGAAATTGTTTGACCGCCTCCACATTTGCAGTGTGAGATGAATATCTATAGCACTATGGACGTGCCCCAGGTACTCGACCTGTTCTATAAAAAAGCCACACTTTTTTTCCTTATTGCACTTCAGATTTGCTTTCTGAAGTACTGAAAACAATGCCTTTTAGGTGTTTGCTAGATCCTCAGCATTTTTGCCCATGAGGATGATGTCATATAGGTCGTTTGCTGTATTTGGCACTTCATGAGTGAGTTTTTTGAGATATCTTTGAAAGACTTATGGGGTGTCGTTTGGGAGTAGGGCTATATGTGCTTCAAACTCTCTGATACCTTGTCCCGGTTAAGAAAAAAATGAAGTGAATTTTGAAAACAATTTGTCAAGCGATCTGGAAACGTTGAGGGAGTGGGCAGTGGGTGTAGAGTCATGTATCCCTACTCCTAATGTGTAGAAAGATCCATTTCCTATGCACCCATCCGCTGTTAGGATTGCCAGCCAATGATGGTGGCCGAGGAACCAGTGTCTATTTGCAGCCTGAGTGGCACATCATCAATGTAGATCGTCAAGGAGATTCTGTTTGTGGTGGTTGGGAACACTTATCTGGTATGTGCTACTTCTGAATAAGGTTTGCCTCCAGTGTTTGTTCCTCCAGCGGATTGGCCACGTTGTGGCCCACTGACATTTTATGTGATGGTTGTCATGCTGCCACCTGGTGTCCCGAATTCCCTCATGTTGTACATTTTACCCTGCAATAATGATGTTGATGGTGGGCGTGTGATATAAAACACTGGCTACACGATCGCAGTTGTCGGGGTCGGAGCCTCTGTGCCCGGTGTTTTTTTGCTATCTGAAAATCTGTTCGGACTGGTGGTGGTGGTCTACAGGTTAACCTGGTTGCGAAAGTATGGGACGGGTCTTGCAGAGCTGACCGAGCGAGGTGGCACAGTGGTTAGCACACGGATTGGCATTCGGGAGGACGACAGTTCAATCCCGCATCCGGCCATCCTGATTTAGGTTTTCCGTGACTTCCCTAAATCACTTCAGGCAAATGCCGGGATGGTTCCTTTGAAAAGGGCACGGCTGACTTACTTCTCATCCGATGAGACCAATGACTTCGCTGTTTGGTCTCCCCCCCCCCCCCTCCCCCCCCCCTCCACTCCACCCAAAACATCCCAGCCCAACTCTTGCAGAGTTGCTGCTGAACTCAATGATTGTTCAAAAGCCCTAACGAGGGGCAAACATGTTGCTAATGAAGGGTCTTTCAAATTCAACTAATCTGTCCAGATTGTGTTATCTGTAGCATGTGCTAATATCATGTGTCTGATTATTACGTACAAATCTACAGAGCCTGGCCAGCCCTTGTAAGGGTACAATATATTCTCTGTGCGATTGTCCAGTGAGCTTGTGACAGCTCAAGAACTTATATCTAACTGCAGCCACATGAACTTGAGAATGAAAATATTCAAGCAAACTGGATTTGGCTCTGTCATGTGGGAGAGCGTGGGGCTCTGCCTCAGAGATACGATGTTTTATGAGATGATATATCTCTGGTCATGCATAAACCAACTAAAAAGCTCGTTGCTGCTCATTATCGGAGATGCCTTGGGCGTGCTGCTCTGTCCTTAAGAGGTCGTTACTCATGGCTCGAACTTGTTGTCGAATGGCTGGAGTGAAGAGGCTGCCATGTGGAACGCCTTGCCCATGGGGCAGAGACGATTGGCTACCTCCAGCATTGAGACTGAAACTGCTGTTATTCTGTTTGTCATGGCTTGAAGAGCTTGTTGCACGTGCTGCAGCGTCAGCAAAATCTATGCAGTAAAAAAACAAAGAAAACCTTGGTACAGTCTGATGAGAGCACACGCAACGCACTAAATGTTGCTGTTGGTGCACACCTGACTCTTTCAATCATCTTCGTCACTACTGAAGAACTGACCGTAGGCGGCATAACAAATGTCACAGATTCTTCAAAAAAATTATTTACAAAAATAAGAAACACTATTCATCTACTCCGATGAATAATATAACAAGACTTACAAGTTGACAGCTATAAGGCCGTAATTTAGAAAACAATTTTTGTCACACTAATGAAAATGCTTAGTCTTGCCGACACCGTCTTGAAGCAAAGTTCCACTAAGAGCTTCAGTTCTTCTGCCTTGGCATGGTGTTAAAAGTCAGCAACTAAATTAAGTTCTGTCGTCTATGCATGGAGTCAAAAATTCCTGTGGAACAGCCTGCAGTCAATCTACTGCAAGAATAATTTAAGCAAAGTTTTACAACATCCAGAACCACAAAGACAGATCTGTCGGCGGCGTCGCAGCTTCAGGTCATTGTCTGTAGCGTCGGGGGTTCGCTGGCGGTAGAGACGGTGGCGTCAGCAAGGAGCTGGATGTCCGAACTGGAGTCCTGGCTCCGAGTTACCTGCCGATGGGCGGTCGTGCGGCCTGGGGGCAGGATATCATGGCATCTATTTTCGGTCATGTGGATCGCGAAAGCAAGTAGGTTCCCATGACTTCTGGCGGCGCTGCTGAGGTCGCCTAGTTGAACACGCGGAAATCTGCTTTTTAGCGAGAATTAGTTACCTGGTAAGCGGGCAATCCTCCCCTCGGGGATGTATGATGTGTTGTCGAGATTGTAGGAGTAATGTTGCGACATGTCAGTTTCAGCATTCCTTCAGTACTACCATGAAGAGGCGGGAATTTCTGAACAGAATCGTGACTGGAGCAAGACGTGAGTGCAGTACGTGAATTCTTAAACTAAGGAACAGTTCAAACACTGGATGCACACTCATTCTCACAGTAAGCTCAAAAAATTCAAAACGCAAAATTATGTTGCAGTGTTTTGATGTAGTGAAGAAAGTTCGACAACAGAATTCACGAGATTAATGCATCAGGATACCGTGACATTAAAGGTTTATTGTGAGACCTTTGCAATACTCCGAAGTTCAATTCGATACGAAGTGCGTGGGATGATTACCGAAGGAACCGCATTACGAACGGAACGAAGGAAGGGTTTTCAGTATCCTCCCCACAGTCTGGACTTAACACCAAGGGACTTTAATCTTTTCCCCAACATGAGGGGATGAAGAAGCTTAGGTCGTGGTGCGGCAAGTATCTTCATAAGGATGGCGACTGTCTGGAAAAGTAACGTCAATATGTAAGTACGAATTATACATAAAATTATCTTTGTTTTCATTTTTTAATATCCAATCGGAGATTAATTTATGAACAGTTCTAGTGAAAACCACTTGTACGGACCAGTGTGGAATATTGCTCAAATGTGTGTGGCAATAACAGGTTGGATTAATAGTTAATAGCGAACGTATGCCAAGAAGGATGACGCAAATAGTCCCAAGTTAGGGTGGGGAGACATTTTAACGGAAATGCTGCAAATTAAAGTAAAAATTGGAAGAGAAAATCTGCTCGTTAAGTACAAACATTTTTCAGACCTCTATGTTTCAATCCCAAACAGATTCCGAAAACAAATTTAAACTTAAAACAGGCGAACAAGCAATCAGACAGTCCATGTTCCACCCGTTGAAATGAACGCAAAGAAATCTTAAATAATTTATAGTTAAATACTTTATAGTTGTTTGCAGAGTATAAATGAAGATGCAAGCGTGATCTCAAATCCTAGTTGAAGGCACCCTAAGCCATTAGTTGGGGATGTATGGAGTTCATAATTCAGTAATGAATTGTTGCTGGTTTCAGTCTTGATATGGTATCTACAATAAGAATGGAACGAAACATTCATTGGAGTTCATTGGAGAGGATCATGTATCGCATCCCTTGCATGTATTTGCGACTTCCATAGCATCCTGCAAAACTTCCAACCTCTCTGGAATGTTTAACGCCCAGTAGTCCAGGTGACACCATGCCTTTGGTTTACGCTCACGTAAAGTTATACCACTTCTTGATGCTAGCGAGGAAAGACTATAGAATCTTGCTGAATGTGTCGTCAGTGTCTGGCGCTGCAAGTCAATACATAGTAGCGAATACAGTCGCTCTAGTGCATACGCGTAGTTGCCTCCATCTGAGTACTATATACAAGGTATTTTCATTGTATGGTACTCCGATTTCTTCCATTTTCTTTGCACATGTGGTCTTAATTAATCCGCTAAAAGACTGTATACTTTTGTTGACTTTACTAAAAGAACAGCGTTTCTTTAAGATACAAGCAAATTTCCTAGAATTAATGGGGGACTAACTTCGAATGCGTGCAAACTCGAATCCTTCAAAACATCTCTAAGACTCGTAAGTGAGGAAATTGTAATCATATGTGCAAGTTTGAGCAGACGTCCCTTCTTTGCTATTATCTCAATCCAATATGCATCCAGTACTCACTAATGCTATACGGTCTCCATAAAATTCTGCTATCATTTCAAAACTGATAACTTTGAAACTGTTAGAGACAAAGCATCATGGTTTGTTGTAGAACGTTTAGCAGCTCTCGGAGTTTTTTCTGTTATTTCAGAACTTCGTTTGTCACTCGTAGAACATCAAGGCGATATTTGAGTTCCTGCCCATGTATGGGTCAGCATTGCGACATTAACGGTTCTCATTGCTTCACTGATTCGTGTACGAAAGGCTGCAGTGTCATTGATTTGTATTGTGTGCACGCTATCCTTCAGAGTGCGGGGGCCATGTGATGGGACCATCACGACCGTCCACTTCTCAGGAAATGTGCCATTCAGCACATCTCACACATTAAGACTCCTATGTAGGAATGCACTATAATGGTGGAAGATGATGGGGGACTGGTGGAAGGAACTGTTCGAACGTGTCCAGGTAAACTTTTCCCATTATGGTTTTCACTGCGAAGAAAAATGGGCCTTCCACCCACAATGTATTTGGCCACACTAAACATTAAGTTTCGGACCATCTTAGATGTGTTCATTGTGTTCTATTGTTTCCCCAAATCTTAAAGTTGAGGAGATTCACTTGCTCAGAAATGTGGAACGTTGTGTCATCAGGAAACATGCACTTTTCAGGCATTCATTATCAGCATCTATGGAGGCAAGCATGGAATGCGCAAATGTATTTCACAGAGGACGATCGTTCTGCAATGCTGGGACCATTTGTACTTTGTATGCAAAACGGCGTAACTGCTTATTTAACACTTTATGGAAGTTGATCTTCCTTCTGTAATTCACGCGATGCACGACGAACTAACTTCTGGGGGCTGCGTTGTAATGCAGCTTGCACTCTGTCAACACGTGCTTCAGACACGGGGACGTCCAATTCGATGAAGATCTTTGACACTGCCTATTTCTTTAAAGTTTTTGAACCACCTCATTATGGTTGCCTTGGCCGCCCATATTGAGGTCGATAATTCCGCAATACCGCTGTCACAGATCTGTACTGTACGAGGGTTGTTCGGAAAGTAAGGAACGACCGGTCTCGAAATGGAAAACCAAAGTGAAAATCAAACCTGGTTTCTTTACACATTTAGCTTCACCTTCCAGGTACTTCTCTACATAGTCGCTACTCCGACTTAGACATTTGTCGGACCGTTATACCAAATGTCCAACACCATAGTCATAGAAGGCAGCCGTCTGTGCTTTCTGATAATTCTTTACGCTGGTCTATAGCGCGCAGCCTGCACCCAAGTGTTGTCTTCGTATCCAGCGTTTCATGTGAACGGAGATGAAACTGAGGACGAACCAATTAGGGCTGTGTTGTGGGTGATCGAACACTTCCCCGTCTTCACTGCCTCTGCAGAGTGCGGCTGAGAATTGTAATGAAAAAGGAAGTGTGTGGCAGTTGTGTTAGGTGGGCTGCATTCGTTAAGGCGTAGCCTCTCAGTGGGCCTTCCTACTTGGCGGGAGACATTGTTGTTCTAGGCACCTTTACTCGCTCACAGTGCGTTCATAACTGAAAAGAGCGTCTTGATGCGATCGACGGGCATACTAGAGACACTGCCCAAAACGTCTGTGAAAAGCCTCGTCGGATTTTCACAGTGGTTTCCATTTCGCGACCGATCGTTCCTCACTTTCCGAAATGACACATTGCTCCTTCTCCTGATCTGTCACCATTTTGATGCACACCAAGCCAAATTTGCAAAAAAAAAAAAAAAAAAAAAAAAAAAAAAAAAAAAAAGTGAAAAAAGCTTTGAGCTCTAATAGTTTCCAAGTTACGATTTTTTTAAATGATAGCGCGACTTTGTGGACACGCTGTATTACAAAATACTACGTATGAAGACTTAATAAAGGGCGTGGTTCAAAGAGGAACTGTGATGCTTTGTTTGTTACAACGTTGCATTACCAACAAGTAACGTCATTCATCCTCCTGTTTCGTAACCATTTGCGTTGTTACTCCCTAATACAAGTATGTATATGGCTTGTGAAGTTTCCGTAGTGACACGTTACTCCTAAATTGGAAAGCTAACTAGTTCTTACAGCTAGGGAAGGAAACGCTAATATAAATTGCAGTCCGTCGTAGGAAGATGCAATTCCTGCGGTGGGCTGAAATCAGCGTGCAACCGAATGCTACTGCTACTAACTGTTGATAACAGTTT
Organism: Schistocerca nitens; assembly: GCF_023898315.1. Lineage (NCBI taxonomy): Eukaryota > Metazoa > Arthropoda > Insecta > Orthoptera > Acrididae > Schistocerca > Schistocerca nitens. The sequence goes on along the minus strand of NC_064616.1, from coordinate 580,191,463 downwards.
GGTGTAGTACGAACTGCTTTTGTTTCTGTACTGGTCAATCAGATTTAGAGTTTCCGTTATTTCCATGAATCGTTTAAAGTGAATGCCGTTATAGTACCTTTAATAAAGACACGACTGTTTTCTTTCTTTACCTCTGACAGTTCGAATTTATGATCATTCTCTAATGAACTCGTCGGCGACGGGATGTGAAATCGCTAGCTTTCTTTCTCCACTTAACGTAGTGCGTCTGGTTGGGCCACGCTTTACAGAACTCTACTCTTGCTCTTATCACGTCGTACTACACTGAAGAGCCAAGGAAACTAGTACACGTGCCTAATATCGTGTAGGGCCGCAACACGATGTGGCATGGACTCGACTACTGTCTGAAGTAGTACTGGAGGGAATTGACAGCATGAATCCTGCAGGATTCCCCCTAAATCCATAAGAGTACGAGGGGGCGCAGATCTTTTCTGAACAACACGTTGTAAGGCATCCCAGATACGCTCAATAATGTTCACGTCTGGGGAGTTTGGTGACCAGCGGAAGTGTTTGAACTCAGAAGAGTGTTCCTGGAGCCACTCTGTAGCAACTCTGGACGTGTTGGGTGTCGTATTGTCCTGCTGGAATTGCTCAAGTTCGCCGGAATGCGCAATGGACATGAATGGATGCAGGTGATCAGACAGGATGCTTATGTATGTCACCTGTCAGAGTCGTATCTAGACGTAGCACTCCAACTGCACACGTCCCACACCATTACAGAGCCTCCACCGGCTTGAACAGTCCCCTACTGACACACAGGGTCCATGGATTCATGAGGTTGTCTCCGTACACGTACATGTCCGTCCGCTCGATACAATTTGAAATGAGACCCGTCCGACCAGGCAACATGTTTCTAGTCATCAACAGTCCAATGTCGGTGTTGACGGGCCCAGGCGAGGCATTAAGTAAGAAATGATGCTTACAAGCGCCACTAGCGCCAACAAAGTGCATTTTGTTAATAAAGTTCACGTTATATCTTTTGTCAAGTAACAACTAATTAAGTTAAGACAGGTCCCAACACGACAAAATATGCAATACTTCCTATAACGTACTTTACGTAGCCATATCAGTTTTATAAATAACTTTGACCCATGAGGCGTAAACTGTGACTGTTACGTGCTATAGTAATTTTAAACATCTAGCACATAACAGACATGAGAAAAAGTAAGAATTGTAATTTTACATACTTTTACTCATAATAATTTCATGTTACTACTTAGTTACTATACAACATAAATATTACAAAAAATGTCGGCATAACTGTAAACTTCAGACGCAGCTCATAGAGGGTTCAAATGGCTCTGAGCACTATGGGACTTAACATCTTAGGTCATCAGTCCCCTAGAACTTAGAACTACTTAAACCTAACTAACCTAAGGACATCACACACATCCATGCCTGAGGCAGGATTCGAACCTGCGACCGTAGCAGTCCCGCGGTTCCGGACTGCAGCGCCTAGAACCGCACGACCACCGCGGCCGGCCTCATAGAGGGCGCCATACGCAAACCGATGTGTACTGTGAAACCAACATATAATTTTACGACAGTAATGGTTGAACTGTGTAAGCATTCACTTGAGCACGAACAACTGCTACAATTCCGCACTGGTATGTAATGTTAACATTAAAAGACAACGATGCGATGGACTTATAACTTTTGTAAATCACATTGTAATACACTCCTGGAAATGGAAAAAAGAACACATTGACACCGGTGTGTCAGACCCACCATACTTGCTCCGGACACTGCGAGAGGGCTGTACAAGCAATGATCACACGCACGGCACAGCGGACACACCAGGAACCGCGGTGTTGGCCGTCGAATGGCGCTAGCTGCGCAGCATTTGTGCACCGCCGCCGTCAGTGTCAGCCAGTTTGCCGTGGCACACGGAGCTCCATCGCAGTCTTTAACACTGGTAGCATGCCGCGACAGCGTGGACGTGAACCGTATGTGCAGTTGACGGACTTTGAGCGAGGGCGTATAGTGGGCATGCGGGAGGCCGGGTGGACGTACCGCCGAATTGCTCAACACGTGGGGCGTGAGGTCTCCACAGTACATCGATGTTGTCGCCAGTGGTCGGCGGAAGGTGCACGTGCCCGTCGACCTGGGACCGGACCGCAGCGACGCACGGATGCACGCCAAGACCGTAGGATCCTACGCAGTGCCGTAGGGGACCGCACCGCCACTTCCCAGCAAATTAGGGACACTGTTGCTCCTGGGGTATCGGCGAGGACCATTCGCAACCGTCTCCATGAAGCTGGGCTACGGTCCCGCACACCGTTAGGCCGTCTTCCGCTCACGCCCCAACATCGTGCAGCCCGCCTCCAGTGGTGTCGCGACAGGCGTGAATGGAGGGACGAATGGAGACGTGTCGTCTTCAGCGATGAGAGTCGCTTCTGCCTTGGTGCCAATGATGGGCGCATGCGTGTTTGGCGCCGTGCAGGTGAGCGCCACAATCAGGACTGCATACGACCGAGGCACACAGGGCCAACACCCGGCATCATGGTGTGGGGAGCGATCTCCTACACTGGCCGTACACCACTAGTGATCGTCGAGGGGACACTGAATAGTGCACGGTACATCCAAACCGTCATCGAACCCATCGTTCTACCATTCCTAGACCGGCAAGGGAACTTGCTGTTCCAACAGGACAATGCACGTCCGCATGTATCCCGTGCCACCCAACGTGCTCTAGAAGGTGTAAGTCAACTACCCTGGCCAGCAAGATCTCCGGATCTGTCCCCCATTGAGCATGTTTGGGACTGGATGAAGCGTCGTCTCACGCGGTCTGCACGTCCAGCACGAACGCTGGTCCAACTGAGGCGCCAGGTGGAAATGGCATGGCAAGCCGTTCCACAGGACTACATCCAGCATCTCTACGATCGTCTCCATGGGAGAATAGCAGCCTGCATTGCTGCGAAAGGTGGATATACACTGTACTAGTGCCGACATTGTGCATGCTCTGTTGCCTGTGTCTATGTGCCTGTGGTTCTGTCAGTGTGATCATGTGATGTATCTGACCCCAGGAATGTGTCAATAAAGTTTCCCCTTCCTGGGACAATGAATTCACGGTGTTCTTATTTCAATTTTCAGGAGTGTATATACTCTTGTCAAATACAAGCATTGATAATGACCTGACACAGGTCGAAATCTGATCTGCGTTGTGACTATAAATGTCATATTAAAGCAACTTAATTCTACGACTGATTGCTGCTCTATGTAACCCAATAAAGCTTTGTGTCGTGCCCCGAAAGCCCATATCGATGATTTTTCGTTGACTGGTTCGCACGCTGATACTTGTTGATGGCCCAGCATTGAAATCTATAGCAATTTGCTGAGGGGTTGCAATTCTGTCACGTTGAACGATTCTCTTCAATTATCGTTGGTCCCATTCTTGGAGGACCTTTTTAGGGCAGTAGCGACGTCGGAGATTTGATGTTTTACCGGGTTCCTGATATTCGCTGTATATTGTGAAATGGTCGTAGGGAAAATTACCATTGCATTGCTAACCGGCGATGCTGTGTCCCATCGCTCGTACGCCGACTATAACACCACGATCAGACTCACTTAAATCTTGATAACCTGTCATTGAAGCAGCAGTAACCGATCTAACAACTGCGCCAGATACTAGTTGTCTTGTATAGGCGTTGCCAACCGCAGCGCCGTATTGTGTCTGTTTACATATCTCTGTATTTGGATATGCATGTCCATACCAGTTTCTTTGGCGCTTCAGTGTATATCCTTTCGATCGCGTTATGGGATGGACGGAGACCCAGTCAGCAAACTTCGTCCATTCCGAGGAAATATATATTGAAATGTATCCAAGTGCGTTGTTTGTACAACACTTCAACGTGTTTATCTCCTTTACACGCACAGCTATCGCTTCTCGGTTGTTGTATGAAGTAATCATCCACTGGGCGGTGTAACAACTAAGTAACAAGACATGGTGAATTCGCTGCAACGCAATCTTGAAAATTTCACTATAGAGAATTTTTGTGGCTTTTGTGTCATAGGAGATATCCTTACTTGGTTCGCAGCTATTATTTGCTACAAGGAATTCGTGATCTGCTGTAGTGTAGACCTATTTAATGCACTGATTTCCATAAACTTAAGAGCCATAAAACTCCACAGCAACTGACATGAAGGAATTGCAACGCAAACAATGGTTATCGTCTGGTCGACGGTGACATTACTGGAGACAAAGCACATAGTCCGGTCGGCAGACAAGAATGCAAAAGAAAATCGGCAGTACTATTTTTAAAGGATTAATCCTGGTATTCGCGGTAAGTGGCGTAGGGTAGCTATGGAAAACCTGTATTTGGATGGCCGGTCGGGCATTGGAGGAACGCTCCTCCTGAAAGCGAGTTCAGTAGCAGCTGATACGAAAGTTGCGTTTGTTATCACAGTAGTGCTATACAAAAATTCCACTTTGAAATTAGCTACGCTGCAGTCTGTTTACGTCATGTGTACTTGGCAGACTGCCAAATGTTTCAGAATAAGATGACAGTTGAACTTGTGTGTGCGAGAGAGAATAGACAGCTGAGATAGCCAACTTGGTCCAGGGACACAGAGACGTGATGTACAGCATAGATTGACATGTAAGGCCATTGGACGATTGGAGCCAGGTAAAACTAACGCTAAGGTGGTTCGTCCTTCCGTTATTCATAGACAGTTGCAGTTATGTATAAGCACCGATGCGGCACTCAGATGTTACTAAAGACCACCAAAGGCTATGATCCAGGCACATGATCGGCATTAGCTGCTCTTCACTCGAAACAATAGCCCCGACACCAGAACGATGGTTACTTTTGCTGCAGAGATTGGAACGATGACGTAGAGATATGTGGGGGAACGTTGTTTTCTTGACTATATGTCGGTTTAGCTGGCGGAATAATGGCAGACGTCTGTTGGTTCAGCCAGAAGCTGGAACCTAGATCTTAACAAGATATTAAGCATTCAGATTATCCATTGGAATCGATTATGTACCACGTGCAGAGTGCCTCATGGTAAATTAGACGGCGTCACCATACGCCCAGAGTAATTCAGCCGATTACTACCGAAGAAGTTTAAGAGTGTCCGTCAAGAGTTCTTGACGCTTCCAACACACAGAGACATCAACATCAAGGTCTTCTGGTACTGATACCGGGAACCACCGCTCAGACTCTGTTGGCTGCTGCAATGCATTTTTCATAAAATCTCTCGCTAGACATGTTCGCAGCCAGAGACAGAAAAATCGTGTCTGTCGTTGAGTGGCAGGCCACGAGGAATCTGGCTACTAAGCGCCTTCTGAATAGGGTGCGGCGCGAAAGGAAGGCAGCAGTTGATTAATGGCACCGGGGAATGGGCTGATAGGATTGTTTCTATCCAGTTTACTGATGGATATGCTGCGCGCCCCACATATATCTTCATTTTGGGTGAGAACTGACTTCATAAGCGTGCCGGACGCCAAGGCAATAATTTTACAGACATATTCGCCGAAAATTTCAACTCTCTAAATACCCAATCTGAGCTCGTCCACAATGAATTGATGGGAGACCGATTACCTAGATTTGAGATCATGTTGTGTACTACTTCGTACACAACGGTATGGATCGGTGGGCTACAGAGTGGTGTGGCAACTGTCGTAATACAGAAGCTGGACAGGAGCAGAAATGACTAGCGAGCATGTAAATACAATAAACAGAAGTTTTACTTTACTTATAGCTTTCTCCAAGCGTTGCAAAGAAACTTAACAAAAGAACAAGCAGAAATAAAGTCCAGCTATTACAAGAAGCAAACTAAAGAGCGTCTTGCAATGTGAGGCTCCCACTACTAGTGCACGAGCGAACTGTCGAAGGCTAAATAAAACTGAAGACTTTCGAAGACTGCAACTGACAAGGGGAGGCCGCCAATTGTGAAATTCAGATTCGATTCATACTGCGCATAATAAAAGCTCATGGCCAGAGGTGTAATGTGGCAAAGCACCAAGATGCACTTCTAAGCCGTTGTCGAGAAAATCGACAGTTAAAAGAAACCGTTGCCGTGAAATACTCTCTACGATTAACAATTTTCTCCAACGTCGTGGCGCAGCGGTAAGCGCTCGGGTTCGTAATCCTAAGGTCGCCGGATCGAATCTCGCGCCATGCAATTTTTTTTATAATTAGTTTTTTTGTAATTCAAATATATATATATATATATATATATATATATATATATATATATATATATATATATTAATGAATTGCTTATGCATGTTGGTGAAGGCGGATCGCTCTCCAATTGTACCGCCTCCATTTTTCCGTTTGTTTAACAGGGTGTACCAAAGCTCTCCCGTCCGCACTGATTTTCGACGATGTTATAAGTTGCGCTAGGGACCGCATCTACCTTCTTTCGAAGTTAGCAGGCAACTACGCTAGTTATGCGGCGGCTCGTTTCGGCCCATTCAACGTCTGTTCTTCAAGTGTAACGAGCGAGTAACGGAGTTTATATTTCATACCTGCCACAGCAAATTTGTGTTCGTGGGGTCTCTATTCTAATTCGAACGTTTGACTTACGCTATACGTATTCGTTTCGGAATATCGTTTCTACGTCTTCCGTTAACTATACGTGGTTAACATTATGAAGACAATTAATAACATTTGTGAAATACAACTTTGTTTAGGGAAAACATAATGATGTTCGAAGTCGCCAGTTTTTCCACGACAAACGACTTTCAACAACTTATTATATGCATAATTGCTGCAACTGATTGCCGGGAATTATATATATATCACAAAAAACAAATATTAAAAAAAAAAGGTTGCATGGCGCGAGATTTGATCCGGCGACCTTCGGATTACGAACCCGAGCGCTTACCACTGCACCACGACGCTGTAGAAAACTATTAATCGTAGAGAGTATTTCACGGCAACGGTTTCTTTTAAATGTCGATTTTCTCGACAACGGCTGAGAAGTGCATCTTGGTGCTTTGCCACATTACACCTCTGGCCATGAGCTTTTATTATGCGCAGTATGAATCGAATCTGAATTTCACAATTGGCGGCCTCCCCTTGTGAGACTGGGCGTGTAGCTGCTGTCAGCCATACTTCATCGCGGCAACAGAGGGCACTCGTAGCAGGAGCTGCTAAAGGCATGGCTCAGCGCGCGTGCATCATTGGTTCCACCGGATCCGCACGTGACCACTATCGGCGTCTGTCGGAAACGTGCGTTTCAGTTGACAACTGAGAGACGCCGATGAGGGTGGTATCGATGTATCATATCGCAAGTGTCACGCCTAAGGAAATGACAATGCAGTGTCTAAACCATAGAAATTCCTGAGGCTTCGATCACAACAAAAACAGTTCAATCAGGCAGATGCCTCATCTGCGTCCTACCATCTGGCGGCAGTTTTCAACTTGTCAGTACTAAGCAGCATGACTACATGCCAAAGTGGTTGAAATTCCCAAGACTGGAAAGGACCTCCAGCTGCTGTACAGCTACAGATCTGTTTGGCTGTTCCTCTCTTTGTCCGAAATACTCGAGCTCATCTACCTATGCCGTCTACTGCAGCGTGTGAAAGCAGAATGCTGGATGTTCGATGGGCAGTTTGGTTTCCATCTAAGCTGCTCTCAGCAACAAGAGACGACAGTCTGCTTACAACGTTGCAGCCCACCTATTCATCTCTCATAATCCCTTAAGGTGTCTGGTTTTCCTTTACTCACCAACAGGTTCGTCACTCGCTCCTAGTATCCAAACCACTTGAACTTGGGTTTGATGAGAAGGTATCTGGAATGCTATTTCTCAGAGACATCTGCAAGCTATGTGTTTCGATGTCATGGCTGGAGCTCTTATCAAAGAATGTGGCGGCATCACTGTATCAATTTCTTTGAAGACAAAGTCCTGAGACCCTATGAGTAACTCATTATGTTCTACGTAGCAGCTTTCTTGTAAAGCATTCCAGTGGAGTTTTCTGAAAAGGAGTACTCTCATATTGAAAAAGTCCAGTGACACATCACTCAGCTCTTCATTTAATTTTCTTAAATTTTCAGTCAGTCTAACCTGATATGTACCGCCGATAATTTTCTTAAATTGTCAGTCAATCTAACCTGATATGTACCGCCGAAACTATCAGTTCTCGGTGGTGAGTCATGTACCTTGAAAGTTGATCCTGTAGCAGAGAAGCTAAATATCATCAAAATCTTCCCAGGGGATTGCTGTCAGATCGTTGAATTACCCACTGCAACCTCTACTGGTCATTCCATTTTGCCTCTCTGAACAGTTCCAAAGAATTTTTTCAGTAATGTCACATTCGCCACATATTCTCCTGAAATCAGCCAAGTTTTGACGAAAAATCTGATAAAGGACTGTATTTTCCTTGTACAATCAAACAGCCACTGATGTTTTGAATTAAGTAATTTGTGGGTATAGTGAGAAACAGCCATCCATATAGTGTTCACTTTACATGTGACTCCTTCCAGAACACCTTTTGGACCCATAAAACGTGTCTTCAGTCCAATTGCAGATATCAGAAGATATTTCATATGATCAAACATTTGCAATTAACACTTTTATACATATCGCAGCTACAGTAATGTATTTCCTTAAGTATGTCCATGTGATTTTCATTTCCTACGCATCTTCTTTCCGAACTGCAATACATAATTTTTGCCTGACAAGAAGTCCTCGACCTAGTCATGCATCTCAAGAATTTTCCATATGAGCTTACTTCCAAAAATCAACAACCACAGAATTCAGTTGTCCATCCTTATCTGCAGATTTCTTGACTGTGTTAATAAATCGAGGAAAGTATGTTTTACATGCTCCTCGTTTCCTTAATCTACTCTGACTGTGACGGAACAACTGATTCGACTGATTGTAAAACACCATATTCGAACAGAATGTATTTACTATACGTCATCATTGAAGTTGATCTGCAGTTCTGTGGATCTGCCTCACTGTCTTTCTAGAAAACAGGAATGACTTCAGCTATCTTCCAGTCTCGAGGAACGCTTCGGCGCTGGAGGAATTGGAGTAAATGCTATGAGCAAAGCTAGTTCTGCTGGATTTGAAAATGGTTCAAATGGCTCTGAGCACTATGGGACTTAACTTCTAAGGTCATCAGTCCCCTAGAACTTAGAACTACTTAAACCTAACTAACCTAAGGACATCACACACATCCATGCCCGAGGCAGGATTCGAACCTGCGACCGTAGCGGTCGCGCGGTTCCAGACTGTAGCGCCTTTAACCGCTTGGCCACCCCGGCCGGCCTGGATATTCACTGTAGACTAATCAGATCATTTAGGGTATAAGTTATACATCCTAATACACCTTAAGGGGCTCCGGAACGCCGTATACTTGCAATGTTAAAATAACGCTTATAAATTACATCTTTCCTCACAAAGTATTTGAGGTAGGAAGTTGAACTTTTTACAGATTATTTATTGGAATATGGGCTACAACTTAACACAGGGATTTTACAAAATTTTAGTTCAGTTATTAAAGATGATTTTTTTTCAATTGTAATGAAGATTCACAACATTTTTTTGCAATTTTTCATTTATGTATTCAAAAATATACAGTTTTTTGGGAAAAGGCTGTGTTAAATTATGCAGAAGGTACTGTGTAACATTTACTGAAAGTTTGAAACAAATATGTTTGGAAGATCCTTAGAAAACATGTAATTAGTATGAGAAAATAAAAGTTTTGGGAATCGAGCGAGAAAGATTGGATTAACTTTTTAGTGCATTCCAGGTCCATAGGATGGATTATCTTCATCCTCTGCAAACTCCTCCTCCAGCTTCCTCCTGTTCCTCCTCCTGTTTACTCTTGCTTGTATTTCTAGACTCTTTACAGCTCTGTCTGCAGCCCGAAGGCGTTCCTTGTCTAAAGCAAGCATCGCTCGTTGTTGTGTTCTTAGATTTTGGTACCATTTTCTTCAGTTGCAGTTACTGCAACACTGTTCCAAAAGGTGGTCATGTATGAACACTTATCACATTTCAGTTGTATTTCACTAGCAAGTCCTACGTGCTTTATTATGGAGAGTTCCAGACCAACTTCACTACAATGAATACATCTTACACAGTTTGAAAAAATTCCTTTGAGAACCGACATATCAAATATTTCATTCACATCCGATTCGCCCATAAAACATTCATAGTTTTCACTCATTGAACCAAGCTTCTTCTGTGAAGTATTTTCTTTCCCACTTTGACTGCTATGGGCAGGTGTACTTGAGAGGTTAGGTTCACTCACTTGGTTATCGTCTTTATTGTTTACAGTAATAACACATACCTTTGGCTTTCCAACATTTCTCCTTTTCTTAAAAGCCTTCAGAGGATTTCTAATAACTTTACTTTTACTCATTATTATACTTCAACAAAACAGAGACTCAAGAAACAGAATTAATTACGAAAATTTTCGAGATAACGACAGAGTAAATAAACATGAAACAATCGACAATCACACCAGCGATATATATTGAACCATCACAGGTTAGCCACAACACATACTTTATCTCACATCACTAAAATGTACCTGATGAACACGGACGTTAATAATAACACCATTTGACAGCAGTTTAACAGCGCCACAGTGGGTCACGCCCATGTAGAACACATTTAAAAAAAAATTTAAAAATAGTTGTAGTCTTCGGATTTGAATAAATTATATATCTATTAAAAGGTAATAGTCTGCAGATTCAGAAAACGCAAAAAAGTAAAAATTGAACTTTTCATGATTTTGAGCCTTTCCGGAGCCCCTTAAGGATAATATTTTGTCTCAGAGAGCTTTGAGTACAACCGCTCAACATTAGGCAGAAGGAATGATAAAGAAGATCCACTTACCCAGACAAGTGATACACATGAACAATTGCACAGAAAAACATCAACAATCTCCATTAATCCGAGCCACGCAAGAGCGAATTTGCTGACATTCGATCACAAACACCATATTGCGGGATGGTACGTTTGGTTCAGTGATCTCCATATTACCTGGACGTCGAACTCTAGTTGCCTGAGCGTGCCAGCCAAAGACGCTTAGACTAATTACATAACTGCCATGAAATGTCATAAGAACACGAAAATAAAATATTTTCTAGTCTGCTCCCACGTTAGCTTATTACATCGCATGCTGACATAAGGTTCAAAACCAGAAACAAGTAAATAATATTTATCATGTGCAAAACAGTCTAATTTTTGTGCCTAATTACAAGATGGCAGGAGTCTGTAGGCGTGTCGAAGTTCTATGCTCAGAAACTAGAGTTCTACATCCAGGTAGTATAGGGACCACTGGTTCGATTGCTTCGCTTGAATTGAGATATTCCTCTCAATCAAAATTTGTTCTCTCTACTCATGAGTCACATAAAGCAGAAACACAGAGCAGCGAATTTACATCAGTATATTTAAATTATTTTGTGCTGTATCTGTAAGTACATGAATATTTGTGGAAACCGTAACACCAGAAGGCTACACGTGAAGAAATGAAATGTTTACAGCAGACTAGGTAGATGAAAATATGCAAACGACGAGACTTAAACGACTACACTTGGTCTATGGCACTGACGAACTAAATATGTGTGGAGCCTTACATGATGCAGTCAGAGCCTGTAAACTTAGTGGCATGACACCAAGAGGCTCCGAATACGTTTCTGTGGATCTCCAAAAAAATGGTTCAAATGGCTCTGAGCACTATGCGACTTAACTTCTGAGGTCATCAGTCGCCTAGAACTTAGAACTAATTAAACCTAACTAACCTAAGGACATCACACACATCCATGCCCGAGGCAGGATTCGAACCTGCGACCGTAGCGGTCGCTCGGTTCCAGACTGTAGCGCCCAGAACCGAACGGCCACTCCGACCGGCTCGTGGATCTCCAACCTTGTGGTTTATATGCAGGCCCATAGAGAATCAATAATTATTGCTGAGGGGCTAGGACAAACAAGTTGCTAGGCAACAATATTCCAGGTATATTCGATGGGTGGCACGATAGGTGAACATGAAGACCAGGAAGTAGTGGTACACGCCATTCTTCGAAGGAAGCTTACATATTAATCAAACGCGGAGGTACATTGCCCTGCTGAATTGCATAAAGTGCAGAAGTTTGTTTTTGAAGCCTGTTTGATGTAGTATTTGCTGTGCAGATGCCCATTATGTAGGTGTCGAGCTTGCATATTACACTGTGCGCTTGAATAATAAACTTATCACACATGCCGTTTGTCGACTACCCCACTCCACAACGCAGGCCACCAATTCGCAGTTACTACTGAAGCGCCAAATGAGTTTCCAGCTAAACTGTAAAATTCGAAGCCGAACTTAACATAAAAAACTACATATTGGGATAGTATCCTTTTTACTGGTAAGCTGTGGTAAGCTGACATCTTGGCTTGTCTCTATTGTCCTTATTCCGGTTGCTGTTATGGGAAACTGAGGTCTCTTGCTATATTTGCCATTGGCCACTGCATCAATAGAATGCGTCACCTGGTCTGATGAACAGATAACATACTAAATTTTCTGGATCCCAACATACAAAGAATAAACAATACACACTATTTCACAAGACACAGGAACCCGCAACCATAAGCACCATCGTTCACAATCAACCAAATCATCCACTGACATACAAACAAGCAAGCTTCAAATTCGTGCTCCACAGATAAAAAACAAAACAAAAGAACAATAAAAAACAGAAATACGTACGCGAGATAAACGAATTAAAACGAATAGCATCGGAGAATGGTTATGATGCCCATATGATAGAGAAACTAAACCAAAAAATATGTTCATGGACAAGAAGTAAACAGATCACATGCACTCGAGCCCTCGCACAACAACACAGAAGAACCGAAGCCGCAGATAATAACCACATACAGGACACAACATGGCAAGAACTTACACACAAAATAAAATCGCAATACTCAGCTACAATACTAAAATCGTTCACAGAATAGGCAACTTTTTAAGGAAACAGGGACTTCAAACAGGATACAGAATAGACAACATAGCACAGAAGAAACTCAGAATACAGCCAACATCCACAGATAAATTTAAGAGATCAGACATACACGAACTTCTAGGCCAAACATCCAGGAGCCGTAAAATAAGATATTCGGAACATCTCAGAGCTCTAAAAAGTAACAGCTATCATAACACATTTGCTGAGTGCTTAATAGCCCACAACCATCACCAAACTAAAATAGAAATAGAAAAAAATGGCTCTGAGCACTATGGGACTTAACATCTGAGGTCATCAGTCCCCTAGAACTTAGAACTAATTAAACCTAACTAACCTAAGGACATCACACACATCCATGCCCGAGGCAGGATTCGAACCTGCGACAGTAGCAGTCGCGCGGTTCCGGACTGAGCGCCTAGAACCGTTCGGCCACCGCGGCCGGCAATATAGAAATAGATTTAAAATAACAAAATCGAGCCACAGCCTATATAGGAAACTTAAAATACAAGCGAGACTTGCGCATACAGAATGTATTAGCAGAAAGAAAACAGATTACAAAATGGTTTAACTCATTAAAGGAGCTATAGACACACACACACACACACACACACACACACACACACACACACACACACAGAGAGAGAGAGAGAGAGAGAGAGAGAGAGAGAGAGAGAGAGAGGGAGAGGGAGAGAGGGAAGGAGGGTGGGAAGTAAGGGGAGAGGGAGGACTGGACCCACAGCAGTAACGTTAACTGTGTTTCGAGGAGTGAAAAGGTGAAACTGGCGTCTGCAGGTCCGCAAAAACATGTGTTTGTTTGTGCATCTTCGCAACAGATGAGAACAGATATTTCGAAACTAGCTGTAAGTAATTACAAAACATAGTCGCAAAAATATTTTCGTACAACAAATTTATGTTTATAGATAAAGTAATTTGTCAACTCGCCAACCAAACTCACACTAAAATAATTCCAGTAGAGTGGCAAGTTACTAATAGACAGCAATGTAAGGAGGGTCCTACATAAACCAACAATGTATAAAAGAGATGAATACACTAAGCAGATTCAGAAGGATGTAGGTTGCAGTAAGTACTGGGAGATGAAAAAGCTTGCACAGGACAGGGTAGCATGGAGAGCTGCATCAAACCAGTCTCAGGACTGAAGACCACAACAACAACATAAAAATTAAGTTAATAACAAGAACAGATAAAAACTGTTAAATCTCTTCTACTGCAAGCTCTATGCTTTCCATATTTTGAGAGGAGGCAGTATGGACCAAAACAAGAAAAAATTGTCTAGTAAACTTTTGTTCAGTAGAAGAGATCTGTTTCACAGTAGCGTCGATGAACAAGTGCTCAAATCTCTTAAGCTATACATTTTAGAGTCCTTGTTTACAGGACTTTTTTTCTTGTTTTGGTCCAGACTAAGACCTCTCAAAATATGGGAAACAAAGAGCGAGCAATAGAAGAGATTTGTTTCACAGTGTCAAAGAGAAAGAAATGCACATAACTCTTAAGACATACATTTTAGAGCTCGTTTTTGCTCAAATTTTTGCTTCAAATGATCGTCCCTGTCATATTTCTGAATAGTGACCATTCCTCTTGGGACACCCTGTATAAGAAAATAATTGTTTGCGTAAAAGACCGACCTGAAATCTAATAAGAGTTGGAATAGTATGTAAAGGTATTCAAGCACCAGTGGGATATATATTTCCGACACCGTGTATTTCATCTAGACACTATATTGTTTATGGCCAACTTTTAGTCGGATTATCTTCAGCTTGTACATTAAAATATCCGAAGAAGAATGAGCAACAGCAAGAAAATACGTAGTGGAAAAAGTTGTTTTTAAACAAACCTTCAGGTTGTGACCACTTCCAGTTTTCTTTGTCCAATAGGCGAACGGGTTAAGGAACCGACACAGTATACTGTGTTTAGGTATGTAGGATGATGCTGAGTTCCAACAACCTGCACGTAAGAAATTTGCTGAAACCCAGTAGTTAACCACACTGCATTTCCTTCATTGAACTTCCATAATAATTGCAATTGAACTACTCTGACAACTTTCATTTGTCGACAAGAGAAGGTTAACAATAAGTTTTGCTCAATCAGTGACCGGAAGCACTGAAGAGCAGGTATATTCAGGGGTCTGTTTATCTCCAGAACTCATTCTGTCGATAAAGAATATCGAACTACGCCTTGTAATCATCTGTTTAAAAGAATATTTGACACATTACCTGTGCTACTGAAAGGCAAGCTTTCCTATAACCCAGAAGTACAAGAAAGTACACAGAAGTGTGTAGTTATGCAAAGAGGACCAATAAGAAACATTGCGGAGAGGCAGTGGTATTGCGTTCTTCTGGCATTCACCTATGTTGCAAACTCTTTAGAGGCGGATAACCAACAGCACCCGTGTGGAAGCGTCAACAAAGTGAGAGTACTTGTTCATTTAAATGTTGCTTCAAATGTTAGGAGAATTTTATTTCAGCAAAACTGTTTTGTTTTGACCAAAAACTGCCTGGTACTCAACACTGTGCTCCATGTAATTATTTTAGCACTTGAAAATAGTAACGCTGATTAACAGTCGAAAAAACAAAGAATATTGATCCTCGCCTGTTTAGTTTTCTCCGTTTGCGGTGATGAACAGTCTTTCACCGGCTCGGTTGTTGCTCCGTTGCTGTAATATACCCGACACTCCCAATCTCGTCGCCTGAAACTACTTCAGACAAAAACTCGACAGCAGATCGTTTTTCTATCATGCTGTCAAATGAAAAGTCGTGAAACGAAGCATTCTAGTCAACTGACGCTACTGCGCGGGTGACGTTTAGGCAATTGACTGAAAAATGTGTTTAGCAGAGGCAACAAGTAGGAAAACCAATCACTGATTCCCGTCGTATGAAAGGGGATTGAAGTTACCATCTTCTTGCCTCCCTCCCCCACCTTTTCACTTATTCAATCGCAAACTGACAAACTGTCAATATAATGCGCAAAAGAAATTAAAGACGTCCACTGAAATATTGTAGAAAATTAATATTAGTGTAAAACTGGTTTTAATGTAACAAAATTGAAACACGAATCGATATTTCTAGGATTTATTGTTGGAACTAGTTTCAATCCACTTGCTCATGATCCAGTGTCATGGAAATAATGTTCAACAGTAGATGCGCACATAAAGACCTCTTTCTCCAGCAACTGGGCCTGTCTGGTCCCTGTCTCATGTGTTCCTACTCGACAAATATCTAAAATTCTGTGATCTGAACTGCCTGTAAAAGATAAGTCCAGTAAAATTTAAGAACACATGAAACCAAAAGCTGAAGACAGAAAGTATTTTCTAGATACCTGGAAACGGTAAATGAACTGACTGGTTTGGAATAAAGAAAGAAATTCCAAAAATAAATATCTAAACTCTCATAGATAAGGTACTTGGCATATGCATGGATGTAGCCACCGTAAACACCATTTAATGAAAACAACTAAACGCCAACGTAATTTGAGTTCGGAAATGAAAGTACGCAATAGTCGGACTGTTTACGTATGTCCACTTTTTAAGCATGTGTTTTGACAGCCAGAACCGGAATAATAGGTGAGAAGTAGTCGTGAGAGAGAACAGAATTCCAGATTCCTAAATTATCGACAGATTGATTAAATTGAGCTCGTAGTAACTGTTCTGATTCCTGGCTTTCTTTAAAGAGGACATTTAGACGAAGCAGTAACTATGACAGTCATTTCTTCCAATATTTGCATTTTAAATCTACAGCTACTTCTTCCCCCATTCATGGCCTGATGCGATAGCAGTCTACCTTCAGTTACCTTGCTTTATATTAGAAGTCAAAACGAAAACGTAAAAGAAGAATAAGAAAGAAAGAAAACGGTGCATAATTTTTTTCAGTTTAAAGTTTACTTCCAAGTGATCCATTAGAGTTTCATTGCACGACAGAGAATGTGCGTTCTATCTGGATACTGTCCCATATTTATTCTGGCAGGGAACCAAGCCTGAACTGCAGCACTCATGGCGGCTGGAGCCAGCGCCTTGTTCAAGTGGCCGAGGGATTTCCTCTATCGACAAGCTGTGGGGGAGATTCCATGCCATGCAGAAGATGTTACTCTTAGAACGCGTACACCGACGACGCAGAATGAACACAAGTTAACACCATGGCAAAACTTTACGAACAAAGGGTCTATATTTTTAAATAGTGTATAATGTTCTTAATTTACATGTAGGTAACTTTCTTTTACAGGTACTTTGAACATCCAAACTCAGCTACAAACCAAAATTACTTAAAATTCCACAAGAACAAAATACATGTCACTGCCAGCAACCTTTTTACATGACTGTACTTCTTAATTTTCTGAGGGAGAGATTGCTCATAGTATTGATTATAGTACTTTGTCTTCCATACGATAGTAAGTGAGCAAGGTACCTTGGTTGCATGTGGACCTATACTCACAAGAATTAATTGTAAAAAAGAACATTTGAGTCTTAATTGCATTTTTCACCGACGGCGTGACTGAATTCGGCGACTACAATTTCCATATTATTTTCAATGCGATAGGGTTTGCAGCTGCGATGGATATTTTGAATGATTTCGTAATGCCTTCAGCTGCCATAGGAGCAAGGACGTATGTGGCATAATGTATTACTAAAGAATCATCCATAAAGTAAGTTATAATGCGCCTAGTATATCTACGGATATGACTTGTTCCTACTTCAAAACAACAAGTGTCATTATCGTAACCCGTGTATAACGCTTCCGTTTTAGATACTTGAAAGTGGCCTAAGGCCGAAATTGTACAACTGCACATTTCTTTAGAAATGGCAGCTGAAAGTATCACGAAATCATTCATTACTTGGGTTCCGCAGGGGTTAGGATCAATACAAATACGTTAAATACACTATGTGATCAAAAGTATCCGGACACCCCTAAAAACATAGGTTTTTCACACTTGGTGCATTGTACTGCCACCTACTGCCAGGTATTTCATATCAGCGGCCTCAGTAGCCATTAGACATCGTGAGAGAGCAGAATGGAGCGCTCCGCGAAACTCACGGACTTCGAACGTGGTCAGGTGATGGGGTGTCACTTGTGTCATACGTCTGTACGCGAGATTACTACACTCCTAAACACCCCTAGATCCACTGTTTCCGATATGATAGTGAAGTGGAAACGTGAAGGGGCACGTACAGGCAGACCTTGTCTGTTGACAGACACGAGACCGCCGACAGGTGAAGAGGGTCGTAATGTGTAATAGGCAGACGTCTATCCAGACCATAACGAAGGAATTCAAAACTGCTTCGAGATCCACTGCAGGTACTATGACGGTTAGGGGGGACGTGAGAAAACTTGGAGTTCCTGGTCGAGCGGCTGCTCATAAGCCACACATCACGCCGCTAAATGCCAAACGACGCCTTGCTTGGTGTAAGGAGCCTAAACATTGGACGATCGAACAGTGGAAAAACGTGTGGAGTGGCGAATCACGGTACACAACGTGGCCATCCGATGGCAGGGTGTGAATATGGCGAATGCTCGGTGAACGTCATCTTCCAGCGTGTGTAGTGCCAACAGTAAAATTCGAAGGCGGTGTTGTTATGGTGTGGTCGTGTTTTTCATGGAAGGAGCTTGCACCCCTCATTGTTTTGCATGGCACTATCACAGCACAGGCCTACATTTCGAACCTGCGACCGTAGCAGCAGCGCGGTTCCGGACGGAAGCGCCTAGAACCGCTCGGTCACAGCGGCCGGCAAGTCATTTTCAGCCAGATGTCCGGAGACTTTTGATAACATAGTGCATAGGATAATTTAGTTTCTGCTACGGTGTAATTTCCTGTAACTAACACAAGCACAATCGTCACAGATTTCAGAATTCAGTTCCTCTCCTACAATGTATAAATATTGATAAGGATTCTGCAACTTTTTTTTTGACATTGGTCGGAAAATGAACGAAAAGTTTCAATAGTGAACCAAGTAAAAGTGTGTCGTAGCTTTCGAAACGGCCGGTCTGGCCGACAGCGCTGCTTGGGGCATATCGTCAATCGAAGGAGGAATACTTTTCCTTGTACATATCTGCTACGATTGTCAATAACAGCCAGGAAATCTTCAAGGTGACTGCATGTTCTGATATCTGCGCGCGGCTGCAGTTTTAATGGTTTAAACTGCCAATGTAATGCGCAAAAGAAAGTAAAAATATCCTCAATATTGGTAAGAATAATTCTTAGAACTAGTTCCAATTCACTTGCGCAAGAGTGAGAATCGTGGAAATGGAACTGAACCGTAGATAAGCACATACAGGCCGCTTTCTCTGGATTTTATGTCATTCTGCACCACATCACAGATTTCGAAATTCTGTGACATGAACTGAGTATAAAACATTAGTTCAGGAAAAGTTGAGAAAATATGAGGCGATAAAGTCAAGACAGGCGTGGCTGCCTCTTTCGGTCACTGGCGGTTTCTGAAGGTCGTCCATATACACCAACATCTCACGTTCATTATTGATTAAACCGTTGTAAAAAATAAATAAAAGAAAACTTAAGAGGCATTCTCGTCTCCAAATTATTTTTACTTTCTGCAGCTGATGTATTCGCAAACATCGAAATAAGCCTGCATATCCCGTCAGTCCGTAAAGTTTCGAGACTGGATTAATAAAAGGTAGAGAAAAGTTTAAATGATAGTTTTAATGCTTCAGGTGTTGCTTATAGTCTCTCCCATTTCAGTACAATGCAAGGAACGTTCATACAACATTGCGAAACTGTCGAAAAAGTCCTTCTTTAGGATGTTGTTCAACTCGCGCTTCACATTGGCTTGAATGTCGGCTACGTCGTGAAGGAGTTGATCCTTCACAGGGATTTCTGCACTTAATCGTTTTGTCGTAGATTTATATTGATAAATCTCGTGACCGTTGATGATTTTTTCCAGAAACTCATTGTCCGCATTTTACATTTCAATCAAGTCGCGGCAGACGTTCACACATAATTTTATTTGTTTGGGAGGTTCGGGACAAGGACAAACTTAACACTAACTTTTCTTTTCTTCCAAGGTTCTGCAGAAGGTCTTGAAGACTTGATTTAGAGATGTTGCTCCATTGTGATTTGTGACACCAAATTTGACTCGCTATGGCCGTACACTCAGTACTGCATCCTCACAACTGACTCATAAAATGCACATCTGTTGTTTACATTCAAGCTGGCAGCATGGTTGCTGCGCTGACGTCGCTTGTACGCCAGGAATAAAATGAGTCTTGGAACTTCAAATGGCTGTGAGCACTATGGGACTTAACTTCTGAGGTCATCAGTCCCCTAGAACTTAGAACTACTTAAACCTAACTAACCTAAAGACATCACACACATCCATGCCCGAGGCAGGATTCGAGCCTGCGACCGTAGCGGTCGCGCGGTTCCAGACTGTAGCGCCTAGAACCGCTCGGCCACACCGGCCGGCTAGCCTTGGAACTTTTCGTACGGATGGTGTATAAGGGGCTATAGTTGATGTGTGACCTGCCACGACAGTCGTAGGTATTTGTGCTGTCAAGTAGGAGCGAGAATGCCTGATGACTGGAGACAAAGTAACCTAATTCCATTCTACAAAAGCAAAGGCGATATAGTTGATTGTGGATACTATCGTGCAATTAATCTAACATTACGAAAGTGAATGTGTTGGAAAAAGCGCTTGCAAACTGATTAATACGGTAAGAAAAACCATGTGCAACCAATGTGGTTTTATCAGCGGGATATCCACTATAGATGCTATTCGTACCGTCAAAAGTCCTAATGGAAAAATAGAAAGGTCTCAAGAAAGACTTCCTTCTTGTGTTTATTCACTTCGAAAAAGCTTTCGAATGAGCGGCAAGAAAGTTTATATGACAGCACCTTCGCATCCAATGTGTCCCGGAATACTACATTTATATTCTGAAGAACATGTATGAGAACATAAAGACAGAAGATATAGACCCCAAACGTATCAGCAAAGAAATTGAGATAAAAATTTGGGTCCAACCAGTATCTGCTTTGAGTTCACAGCTGTTCAATCTGATCATGAACTATGTCACAGAATATCTATAGAAACTAACTCCATGGTCAATTTTATATGCTGACGACACAGTTCTTAGGGCAGACTCTCTACAAGAAGCTGAAAAAGATGTTGGTGCTTGGTCCATGGTGCTATAACCTAGGGAACTTAGAGTAAGTAGTTATTTTTTTCATTTTCATTTATTCAACATGATCCATTACAGAACTAGAGTAAATAGCGTTACACGTTAGAAATTGATTATGGGTATATGTAAAATTTTCTCAATGTTCTCTCCAGCCAGCACCAAGTCAAGGCAAGTCAGCCCGATGCCCCGTGTCGCAATCAAAATAACAAACAGGCAGAAAGGTGACACTGCAGAAAGCAGAACAAACCCGGAAGATATTGCCTCACTTAATACGACCGAAAGGCCAGAATCGTAAACTCAGCTACATTACCTCAGCGACGAGAAGACATCACGTCATTCTAACAGCACAGCTTGATTTCGTAAGAGAGGGTAAAAGTTTCACGAGAAAACCTATCAGCCTGCTGGTATGGCAGAAAGGCTCTTGCTTAAACCCTGAAAGCCCCCACAGAAGGGTGGTGAAGACCACTCATGAGCCTGGAAAAGCAGGCCACATACTGTCTGGCGTAATGTCATTGCTTCAGACAAGCAGTAATAAATACTCAGGGCTCCGAGCCTAGACATCTTTACGCTCCAGGCAACAACCTGCAGGGTCAACCTATCATACATTGCTACCATTTTACAAGATAACTTCCGCCTTCGATACTGTTATCTGTCTGGTCTGCTGTACTCAATCGCTGTGAGCTGCCGACCTCGTAGACACTGATGAGAAGACCTGCAGCTTCTACTCCCGGCTTGTTGAGTCGAACTGATGGTGTTTGGCGCACCGTCCAGCTGTTGCAATATCTGGGAGGCACGCTAGCCGCTGCTGCACCGATTACTACCTGTACTCAGTCATCGATATCCCTGGCCTTCCTTGGTAGAAGGGCTATGCTACTGTTCGTCTCCACACCGTGCGGAGCTCTGAGAGATTACTGGAATACATCCCTTCGAAGTCTACGCGAGTGCTCTTGTAACACGCAGTCTCCGTCCTGGGCAACAACGCCAGATGTAGTATGGCAACGCCCGTCACCAACGAGGCCTGCCGTCTGCTTGTCACAGTGATTACGTGAACAGGATGTCGCAGGGCGGCGTCTTCTGCAGATCGCTTAGGCAGTATCAACACGTGCCGCGCTGCACCGCCGCTGGCCTGGGCGCCAACACAGAGAAGACTACACGATCGAACCCTTTAATATAATAAATTCTTGTTTCGTTAATGTCGCAAAATTAGTGTCCAGTTCTCAGACCGGCATGTTCCACCGCACTCCACGCCCCGTCAACTCGACAATAGTAGGTGTCTCAACCTAGGCCCCTACAGTAGTACCAAAACGGAGTACATGTATGAAGGGCGTTTGAAAAGTCGGTGCAAAGTCCGAGAGATGGCACCACCGGCGCGTATCGAGGTCATGTTTAGTTACTAGCATCTTTGGAAAGAACGCACACCAAGTTTCAGCCATATTGGTCTATTTCTTTGTGTTTGGCATCAAGGAAGTCGAGTGATTGTCAAAAACTGGACGAAAAAGAATTTCGCGAGGTGATTAAACATTACTTTATGAAAGGCAAAACGCCTCAGGAGACCAAAGAGACGCTTGATAAACATTAAGGTGACTCTGCACCTTCGATTAGAACAGTTTATAAGTGGTTTCAAAATTTTCAGAGTGGCCATATAGGCACAAGTGATGCTGAACGTCGTGGTCGCCCTGTGGAGGTTACGACTCCAGAAATAATTGATAAAATTCATGATATGGTAATGGATGACAGAAGAGTTAAGGTGCATGAGATTGCTAGTGCAGTGGGCATCTCGAATGAATGGGTACATAACATTTTGCATAAACATTTGGACGTGAGAAAGCTATCCGCAATATGGGTTCCGCGATTGCTCACGCTTGACCAAAAACGGAATCGTGTGAAGTGTTGCAAGGATTGTTTGCAGCTGTTCAGGAAGAATCCGCAGGACTTGAAGCGTCGTTTCGTCACTGTGGATGAAACATGGATACATTACTATACTCCTGAAACCAAAGAACAGTCTAAACAATGGGTTACCAAGGAAGAATCTGCACCAAAAAAGACGAAGACCATTCCTTCGCCCGGAAAGGTTATGGCGACTGTCTTTTGGGATCCGCAAGGGATAATCCTCATCGACTATCTGGGAAAGGGTAAAACTATTACAGGTGCATATTATTC
Organism: Schistocerca nitens; assembly: GCF_023898315.1. Lineage (NCBI taxonomy): Eukaryota > Metazoa > Arthropoda > Insecta > Orthoptera > Acrididae > Schistocerca > Schistocerca nitens. The sequence continues at coordinate 580,168,239 of NC_064616.1, read as the reverse complement.
ATCGTTATTGGACCGTTTAAAATCCGAGCTGCAAGAAAAACTCAGGCGATTGGACCGCAAAAAAGTCCTTTTCCATCACGACAATGCACCAGCACACACCTCAGTAGTTGTGATCGCAAAATTAATGGAAATAGGATTCCAACTCGTTTAACATCCCCCCTATTCTCCAGACTGGGCTCCCTCAGACTACTATTTATTCCCCAATTTGAAGAAATTGCTGGTGGGACAAAGACTTTATTCAAACAAGGAGGTGATTGCAGCAACTAATAGCTATTTTGCAGACTTGGACAATTCCTATTATTCGGAAGGGATGAACAAATTAGAACAGCGTTGGACGAAGTGTATAAGTCTAAAACGAGACTACGTCGAAAAATAAAAAAAAGTTTTACCCCAGACACATAAGTAGTTTTTATTGTTGCACGAACTTTTCAAATATCCCTCGTATTACAATTTCTCAAGAACGGCCATCAGTTCGAAAGAGCAGCTACATCCAGGCAATGCCTTTTGAGTCCAACTAATCATTCAAGTACCTTGGATCAGTAATAACATCCATAACTTCCATAGAAACCCATATAAAATCTGATTGGTTGAAATGGACGTCACTAACAGTAGTCATCTACAATGCGAAAATGCCTGTAAAATTCAAAGGAAATTCATGCAGGCGGTGGACAAAGATATGGAAACATCGCGAGAAATGGATACTTGAACATAAATGCAGATGGTAGCCTGTAGGATGTGTTGTTGTATTTGACCACGAACGGCACCCGTGCAATGTCCTCAACATGTTGCAAGTGTTAGTAGTGCTCAGAACAGTGTTCTGTGCAATTTTGACTGAATTATGTCGGAGCTAAGTCAAATCGAACGTGGACAAATTGTTGGTGCTTGTATGGTGGTGGTTGATTCCGTAAGTAGCGTTTGGTTTTTCAAGAGATACCTTATCGAAGGTTTATATCGGATACGGCTGGAGCAGAAAAACATCATGCGCTAAGTCACAACGCGGATGGAAGTGTGTGTTGTGTGATCTTGACAGACGGTCATTGAAGAATATCGTGATGAAAAGAAAGAGGATGACAGCTGCAAAAGTCACTGCAGAAATGATTGTCGCACTTGCAAAACCCAGTCAGCACCAAAACAACACGAAGAGAGCTCCACAAACGGGGAACTGCAGGGCGAGTTGGCATTTCAAAACCACTCATCAGTGCTACAAGTGCCCGTAAAAGGTAAACGTGGTGCCGAAGCAATAAAACCTGTACTATGGAGTAATGGAAGAAAGTCATTTGGTCGGATGAGTCTTGTTTCACACTGTTTCCAACTTCCGGTCGTGTTTACGTCCCTAGAGAGAGGGGCACGGTGATGATTCGGACAGCCATATCGTGGTATTCCATGGGCTCCGTGGTTACTCTGGAAGGTTGCATTAGTGCCAAGGATTACGTGACCATTTTGGCCGATAGGGTCAATCTCATGGTACAATGTTTAATCCCCAAAAACGATGGTGTGTTCCCAGACCACAAGACTCCTGTTCACACAGTTTGCATCGTCCAAGACTGGTTCTGTGAGCACGAGGATGAATTTTCACATCTCCCCTGGCCACCTCAGTCAGCACATTCAATATAGTTGAGCCTTTATGGTCTGTTTTGGAGAGAATAGTGCGTGATCGCTATCCACCTACTTCATCGTTAACTGAAGTTGCCACTATTTTCCAAGGAAAATGGTGTAAGATTTCCTTGAAGAACATACGGGACCTGTATTAATCCATTTTTTATGTCAACAGTTTGGAAGAGGTTCAAAAATGGCTCTGAGTACTATGGGACTTAACTTCTGAGGTCGTCAGTCCCCTAGAACTTAGAACTACTTAAACCTAACTAACCTAAGGACATCACACACATCCATGCCCGAGGCAGGATTCGAACCTGCGGTCGTAGCGGTCGCGCGGTTCCAGACTGTAGCGCCTAGAACCGCTCGGCCACTCCGGCCGGCTTTAGAAGAGGGAATTCAAAGATTCGCATATATAAAATCCTGATCATGCTTGTTCTGACATACGCTTGTGAGATACAGACAGTAACAAAATCAAAAGAAGCAGAATTAAGAATGTCTGAAAGAAAAATTTTGAACCAGATATTTGACGGGATTCAAGATAAGAACATAGTGGAATGGAGCATATTAACAAAGAAGCATCTGATCTGTATGGAGAACCCGAAATTGTATCCAAAATTAAAGCTAGGAGACTTCGTTGAAATGGTCACGCACTTCGAGCTCCAGAAGGACGGAAAATCTATCAAGTGTGTACAAAACATCCTCAAGGAAGGAGACCAAGACTGCATGTTACTTCGGCATCAGAAGGGATATAAAAGACACGTGATGAACTTGAAAAAGAAATGCCAAGATAGAATTAGGTGGAAGAGCATTGTGATGTCAGCAACTTAGACGCTGCATAGCTTGTGAAGCTTGTTACTAATAAGAATAACCAATGGCCCAAAATGTTTCTTCGCCGATTGCTGCGTAAAAGTATGGCAGATGTGAACGTATCCTATAGGATGGAACATATCCTCAAGGCTCCCACTACAAGAGTCCTCTAGAACGTGCATTGAGGATGTGTTCACCCCTATAGCAGGAACCTTGAGGATATGATGTGATCATTCCTACCATACTACGACAGAGCTATCGGCCAAGTGACATTATGGACTACTGAGAATGTTCAAAAATGGCTCTGAGCACTATGGGACTCAACATCTTAGGTCATAAGTCCCCTAGAACTTAGAACTACTTAAACCTAACTAACCTAAGGACATCACACACACCCATGCCCGAGGCAGGATTCGAACCTGCGACCGTAGCAGTCCCGCGGTTCCGGACTGCAGCGCCAGAACCGCTAGACCACCGCGGCCCGCCTACTGAGAATGTCTGAGATGTCGAAACCGGTATAGCAGCCAATAAATAAAATTTGTGTGAGCATTGGCTGCTGTGAAGTTTATAGTCAAAGTTGGTAAGGTCATGGGTACCTGCTGACAACAACAGGGTAAATGTGAACAAATTCTGGAAAAGTACAACGCTTTTGTTAAGGAAACCCGACACAAGAACTTTTCTCCAGTACTAGCTCAGTGTTTGAGCACCCTATGAAATCACCCTAAAGGACGCTCTGCTAGGATTATAAAGATTATGAAGCGTCAGTATAGTCCACTTGTAAATGTAACAAATGTATTCAGAGAACTTAAATACGCTTGTTTAAGGAAGGTGACGTTGTTCCCAGCAAACCATTTTGGGTACATTTAGAGAAAATGGTTCAAATGGCTCTGAGCACTATGGGACTTAACATCTGAGGTCATCAATCTCCTAGAACTTAGAACTACTTAAACCTAACTAACCTAAGGAAATCACACACATCCATGCCCAAGGCAGGATTCGAACCTGCGACCGTAGCGGTCGCGCGGTTCCAGACTGAAGCGCGTAGAACCGCTCGGTCACGCGGGCCGGCTACATTTAGAGAACCATTATTCAAGATGGACTGTGTCCTCGCTATACAGGGTAATTCAACTGCCCTGTCTATGCGTTTTATGCACCGTGCAACGCCTTCAAAAAACCACGTTTGAGATCTCCATATTCTTTCGATCGCTATGGGCAAACTATTGCTCCTACAGAAAAAAGTGAACAGACCCTTTTTGTAGTAAATTTAAAGTAGTAGAATTTTGTATGGGGACTCGTTTTCGCTGTGGGCCACGGTTTTCGAGTTAGTCAAGAAAAAATTATTTGAAGCTACGTTTTTCTGGAATAATTCGAAAACTACTACCTCTAGCGAAAACGTATCCCAGTACAAAATTTAACTACACTAAATTTCCTACACCAAGGCCCTGGTCACTTTTTCTGTAGGACAAATAGTTTGTACATAGTGACGGAGAGAATTTGAAAATCTCGATAATTTTATTTGAAGGTAGGGGCATCTGAATCGGCCTGTATATCTCATATAAGGATCATGAAAATCAGAAAGAGAAATTAGAGCGCGTATAAATAAATACAGACAGTAATTTTCCCTCACTCTATGTGCGAATGGAATGTTGTTGTTGTTGTGGTCTTCAGTCCTGAGACTGGTTTGATGCAGCTCTCCATGCTACTCTATCCTGTGCAAGCTTCTTCATCTCCCAGTACCTACTGCAACCTACATCCTTCTGAATCTGCTTAGTGTATTCATCTCTTGGTCTCCCCCTACGATTTTTACCCTCCACGATGCCCTCCAATACTAAATTGGTGATCCCTTGATGCCTCAGAACATGTCCTACCAACCGATCCCTTCTTCTGGTCAAGTTGCGCCACAAACTTCTCTTCTCCCCAATCCTATTCAATACTTCCTCATTAGTTATGTGATCTACCCATCTAATCTTCAGCATTCTTCTGTAGCACCACATTTCGAAAGCTTCTATTCTCTTCTTGTCCAAACTATTTACCGTCCATGTTTCACTTCCATACATGGCTACACTCCATACAAATACTTTCAGAAATGACTTCCTGACACTTAAATCTATACTCGATGTTAACAAATTTCTCTTCTTCAGAAACGCTTTCCTTGCCATTGCCAGTCTACATTTTATATCCTCTCTACTTCGACCATCATCAGTTATTTTGCTCCCCAAATAGCAAAACTCCTTTACTACTTTAAGCGTCTCATTTCCTAATCTAATACCCTCAACATCGCCCGACTTAATTCGACTACATTCCATTATCCTCGTTTTGCTTTTGTTGATGTTCATCTTATATCCTCCCTTCAAGACACCATCCATTCCGTTCAACTGCTCTTCCAAGTCCTTTGCTGTCTCTGACAGAATTACAATGTCATCGGCGAACCTCAAAGTTTTTATTTCTTCTCCATGGATTTTAATACCTACTCCGAATTTTTCTTTTGTTTCCTTTACTGCTTGCTCAATATACAGATTGAATAACATCGGGGAGAGGCTACAACCCTGTCTCACTCCCTTCCCAACCGCTGCTTCCCTTTCATGTCCCTCGACTCTTATAACTGCCATCTGGTTTCTGTACAAATTGTAAATAGCCTTTCGCTCCCTGTATTTTACCCCTGCCATCTTTAGAATTTGAAAGAGAGTATTCCAGTCAACATTGTCAAAAGCTTTCTCTAAGTCTACAAATGCTAGAAACATAGGTTTGCCTTGACTTAATCTTTCTTCAAAAATGGTTCAAATGGCTCTGAGCACTATGGGACTCAACTGCTGTGGTCATAAGTCCCCTAGAACTTAGAACTACTTAAACCTAACTAACCTAAGGACAGCACACAACACCCAGCCATCACGAGGCAGAGAAAATCCCTGACCCCGCCGGGAATCGAACCCGGGAACCCGGGCGAATCTTTCTTCCAAGATACGTCGTAAGGTCAGTATTGCCTCACGTGTACCAGTATTTCTACGGAATCCAAACTGATCTTCCCCGAGGCCGGCTTCTACCAGTTTTTCCATTCGTCTGTAAAGAATTCGTGTTAGTATTTTGCAGCTGTGGCTTATTAAACTGATTGTCCGGTAATTTTCACATCTGTCAACACCTGCTTTCTTTGGGATTGGAATGATTATATTCTTCTTGAAGTCTGTGGATATTTCACCTGTCGAGCGAGGTGGCGCAGTGGTTAGCACACTGGACTCGCATTCGGGAGGACGACGGTTCAATCCCGTCTCCAGCCATCCTGATTTAGGTTTTCCGTGATTTCCCTAAATCGTTTCAGGCAAATGCCGGGATGGTTCCTTTGAAAGGGCACGGCCGATTTCTTTCCCACTCTTTCCCTAACCCGAGCTTGCGCTCCGTCTCTAATGACCTCGTTGTCGACGGGACGTTAAACACTAACAACCACCACCACCATTTCACCTGTTTCATACATCTTGCTCACCAGATGGTAGAGTTTTGTCATGACTGGCTTTCCCAAGGCCGTCAGTAGTTCCAATGGAATATTGTCTACTCCGGGGGCCTTGTTTCGACTCAGGTCTTTCAGTGCTCTGTCAAACTCTTCACGCAGTATCGTATCTCCCATTTCATCTTCATCTACATCCTCTTCCATTTCCATAATATTGTCCTCAAGTACATCGCCTTTGTATAGACCCTCTATATACTCCTTCCACCTTTCTGCTTTCCCTTCTTTGCTTAGAACTGGGTTTCCATCTGAGCTCTTGATGTTCATACAACTGGTTCTCTTATCTCCAAAGGTCTCTTTAATTTTCCTGTAGGCAGTATCTATCTTACCCCTAGTGAGATAAGCCTCTACATCCTTACATTTATCCTCTAGCCATCCCTGCTTAGCCATTTTGCACCTTCTGTCGATCTCATTTTTGAGACGTTTGTATTCCTTTTTGCCTGCTTCATTTACTGCATTTTTATATTTTCTCCTTTCATCAATTAAATTCAATATTTCTTCTGTTACCCAAGGATTTCTACTATCCCTCGTCTTATTACCTATTTGATCCTCTGCTGTCTTCACTACTTCATCCCTCAAAGCTACCCATTCCTCTTCTACTGTATTTCTTTCCCCCATTCCTGTCAATTGTTCCCTTATCCTCTCCCTGAAACTCTGTACAACCTCTGGTTCTTTCAGTTTATCCAGGTCCCATCTCCTTAAATTCCCACCTTTTTGCAGTTTCTTCAGTTTTAATTTACAGGTCATAACCAATAGATTGTGGTCAGAGTCCACATCTGCCCCTGGAAACGTCTTACAATTTAAAACCTGGTTCCTAAATCTCTGTCTTACCATTATATAATCTATCTGATACCTTTTAGTATCTCCAGGGTTCTTCCATGTATACAACCTTCTTTCATGATTCTTGAACCAAGTGTTAGCTATGATTAAGTTATGCTCTGTGCAAAATTCTACCAGGCGGCTTCCTCTTTCATTTCTTAGCCCCAATCCATATTCACCTACTACGTTTCCTTCTCTCCCTTTTCCTACACTCGAATTCCAGTCACCCATGACTATTAAATTTTCGTCTCCCTTCACTATCTGAATAATTTCTTTTATTTCATCATACACTTCTTCAATTTCTTCGTCATCTACAGAGCTAGTTGGCATATAAACTTGTACTACTGTAGTAGGTGTGGGCTTCGTATCTATCTTGGCCACAATAATGCGTTCACTATGCTGTTTGTAGTAGCTTACCCGCATTCCTATTTTCCTATTCATTATTAAACCTACTCCTGCATTACCCCTATTTGACTTTGTGTTGATAACCCTGTAGTCACCTGACCAGAAGTCTTGTTCCTCCTGCCACCGAACTTCACTAATTCCCACTATATCTAACTTTAACCTATCCATTTCCCTTTTTAAATTTTCTAACCTACCTGCCCGATTAAGGGATCTGACATTCCACGCTCCGATCCGTAGAATGCCAGTTTTCTTTCTCCTGATAACGACGTCCTCTTGAGTAGTCCCCGCCCGGAGATCCGAATGGGGGACTATTTTACCTCCGGAATATTTTACCCAAGAGGACGCCATCATCATTTAATCATACAGTAAAGCTGCATGCCCTCGGGAAAAATTACGGCCGTAGTTTCCCCTTGCTTTCAGCCGTTCGCAGTACCAGCACAGCAAAGCCGTTTTGGTTATTGTTACAAGGCCAGATCAGTCAATCATCCAGACTGTTGCCCTTGCAACTACTGAAAAGGCTGCTGCCCCTCTTCAGGAACCACACGTTTGTCTGGCCTCTCAGCAGATACCCCTCTGTTGTGGTTGTACCTACGGTACGGCTATCTGTATCGCTGGGGCACGCAAGCCTCCCCACCAACGGCAAGGTCCATGGTTCATGGGGGGGGGGGGGGGGGGGCGAATGGAATAGAGCAAAGAAAGACTCATAATGGTTTGAAGCACCCTCCTATACACACTTTACAGTGGCTTACAGAGTATACAGGATGAGTCAGCTAATACTTTCACCTCAAGTATTTCCAGAACAGTTTATGATATCGTAATTCTGTTTTCATCCACATGAAATACGAGAATATTCTCACTTAACAATGTATAGTATGTTCTCATAGCTATATTAAGTGCAGAGATACTTTTATCACCTCCACTTTTTTCAAATGGAGCTGTAGTGATCTCTGTTGCTAGTATTGTAGTTCTAACAAACGAATTTGACGGCGCGTCACTCTCCAAAATCCAGTTACTATTTGCGAAGTAATTACAATATTTATAACTTAGTCGCTTGTCAATGTACTGGACGTGAAGGCGTAATCAGTTAACCTGCATGTTCGCTAATTTGACGTCAGTGTACTTTCTTCTCTGGGGTAAACTGAAATATGGAGGCTATGCATAAGTTCCGACGACTCAAGAGGATTTAAAACATTGCACTGTTACAGCATGTAAAATTATATCGACGGAATCTCTTCAGACATAACTCCAGATGAAATTCAAGGTGCAGTATTGTTTCACCAGAGTCACTTTATAGAGTGTGGTCAACATTTTGACCACTTGGTATCACAGCCGTGATATATAAACTATAAACATACGAACCGTACCTGAGTTACGTGTTTGATTCTTTCAAATACCACATAAAAAGTATATAGTTCCATTAGGAAAAAAACAACCGAAGTTGATGAATTCCGGTGACGAGAAACGATAAAAATGACTTGCGAACGTCAGGAAATTAGCCATATTGTCCGCATAACTTGGCAAAAAATCACCTCAATATATTTAATCATTCTGGATATATTTAGCGTGGTCTGTCTTAGCTGCCTAACCCTGTATATTATACCAACCCAATAGGACATCCCACCCCCCCCCCCTCCCACCCCTGCAAGTGGCAAAAGCATAAATCGCACACTGAATGATACTGACGCTAACTAATAAATTTTATATGTATATTAAGAATAACCTTTTAATGACGTTGCCTAGAATACAGTATTGAAATTCTGTAATTACCATAGAGAATCAGCTAGGAGAAAAGGTAATCTACAACTTGTGTAGAAGCCAGATTGCAGGTATAAGAGTCGAAGAAGATGAAAGGAAGAGAGTAAGATTGGGTTGTAGCCTATCACGATAGTTTTCGATCCGTAGATTGCAGAAGCTGCGGAAAAAAAAAACAAGGAGAAATTTCGGGAAGGAATTAAAGTTCAAGGAAAATAAATGAAAATTTTGTTATTATTATCGGAGACACTGTAATTTTGTCAGAGACGTCAAAGGACTTGGAAAACCAGCTGAACAGAATTTATTGTTTCTTGAAAAGTGATTATAACATAAAAGCCAATAAAAGTAAAACAAGAATAATCGAGTGTAGTGTGGGAATTAGATTAGGAAATGAGAAAATAAAGGTGCGATACGAGTTTTGCTATTTAGGCAGCAAAATAACGGATGACAGAAGTAAAGAGTATGTAAAATGTAAATTGGCAATAGCAAGAAAAACATTTCTAAAAAAGAGAGCTATTGTAGCATCTAATATAAATTTAAGTGTTAGAAAGTCTTTATGGAAATATTTGTCTTGATTGTAGCCTTGTACAGAAGTGAAATGTGGGCAGTTGAGAGCACAGATAAGAGAAGATCAGAAGATTTTGAGATGTGCTCCAGAGGAATGCTGAAAAAGAGATGACTAGCTCGGATAACTAATGAAGTGGTGCTCAACATAATCGGTGAGAGAAGAAATTTTGTGGCATAACTTGAGCAAATGAAGGAATCGTTAATAGGATGCATTCCAAGGCATGAAGAAATATTTAACTTCGTAAAGGAGGCAACCGTGGAGCCTAATAGTTGTAGAGGGATATCAAGGCTTGAATACGATAATTTGGTTCATATGGATGTAGACTGCAGTAATTGTGCAGAAATGAAGAAACTTGCACCTGATATTTAATGCTGAAAAACGAACTGTTTTCTTGTTCTAGTAATATTTCTTTATTTCAAACCGGTTTTTGGCTTGTTAGAACGTCCTCAGGCAGGATAAACACAAATATTGGTAAAACAAAAAACCAGTTTGTTTGTTTTTCAACATTAAATATGGAACTGCTTTACCAAGAAGTATCGGAAGAACCCCTAAATATCTGAGTAATGTTAACCGCTACAGTAGAACTTTATTTAGTCTGCTAGCTGTTACGGCTTTTCTATTAAGCCATTTTCAAGTGGTAATGAAAAATTATGCTTAAGAGGAAACCGGAAACGGGTAGCGGACTAAATAAAGCTCTACAGAACAACTGAAGCGGTTTAAATTAATTTAACTAACAAACAGTTGTTGAGCATATGGGGAAAATAATTATCCATAAAAATGATTGCACATGATATGCTAGTACAGAGAGCTGCAGTCTTCTGACTGTAGATAACAACACATATTAAAAGTAAGAGCGCTCCTATTGCAATTCTTTGTGGCACAGACGACACTACTTCTGTTTTTATCAGGTACTAGTCAAATTCTTCGAATGAAAAATTATGCACGCCAATGACACTTTTGAGAAGATATGTTGCAATATCGTTTCTTTGTTGCCAGTCATTATTATGGCACGGAGTCGACGCCTTTCGGAAGTACAAGAAGACGGATTCCACCTGTTCGCCTGTTTCTTTAATTTTCAAGATATCTGTCGCGGGGGAGCCACCCGGAATGGGCTGTGGCAGGATGGCTCTTGTGGACTACAGCCAAGTCTTCTGTGACGTCACTATGTTGGATGTCCGCGTGCGTCGATAGCAGCTGGCTGCTAGGGATTGGTAGACTGAGAGCTCCAGATATGTGGCTCGAGTAAGGTGGCGAGATTGGATTCGAAACGCGCCGGTTACTGGCATTGTAACTGAAGAGAAAACTGCCAAGTTATTGCTGGAATAATCTCTTATAGCGCAGTAAACGAGCTAGCTCGTTGGGGTCTATTCACATGAGATAAAGGCCGTGATTACGCAGAAGCATGTAGTGGATTCCTGAAACGCGAAAATTTGGAAACAGTACAGTGTTTAAGTTGCTAGATACAGAGTACTGGTGCGTAATTTTTAACAAAATAGAACAGGAGGAAGATACAGCTACAGACTGGAATATGTCGTTCATTATTAACATCTATAAGAAAAAGGGGCCAAAAGTCTTGTTCATATTACAGGTGAATAGCGTAATGCTTTAAGTAACAAAACTTTTCTCTAGTATCCTTAACAAAAAGATTGAATAGGATATGATGTATTGCTCAGAAGAACGAAGTACCTTTAGGGCTGGTGGATAATGTTTGGAAAACATTTAACTTAGTAAGAAAGAACAGAGCTAGTAACAGCGAAACGCACATGAACTTTGTGGATTTGGAAGAAAACGTATGACAGCAGGATATCATATGAGATAGCACTTGTCATGAAGATACTAAAATATAGTTATCATAAAGTATAAGGAGACAGAAGCAAAAGCAAAGATCACCACCACCACCACTACCATCATCATCATCATCACCATCATCATCATCATCTTTCCTTCAAGGATTAGGCTATTGCCTGTTCCGAAATCACAAATAAAATCACAGCCATCTTTTCCGAGGTCTTCCAATATCTCTTTTTCCATTCGCGTGTAGTTCAGGATCTTCTAGGGAATTCTGTGACCTGGCATTCTCATGAGGTGTTGTCTCTGCTATTCGCGATACTTTTGAATTTTTTTTATTCATGTTGATAAGATTTAATTCTGTTCTAATGTCATCATTCCTAATCATGACTCTTCTCGTGCAGCTCTTCTTCCTCCATAGGAACCACATGTCTGCTGTTTGACTGTCATTTTCTTGCTTTTTTATGTGGTAAGCCAAATTTCGTTTCCATAGAAACAACTTCCTGAGAAAAAAGAAAAGAAGGGAAACAGAATAACAGAAAGCTTTAAAACCAGGAAAGACCTTAACCAAGGTTTCAATCTGTCCTCATTACTTTTTAACATATACACTACTGGCCATTAAAATTGCTACACCACGAAGATGACGTGCTACGGACGCGACTATTAACCGACAGGAAGAAGATGCTGTGATATGCAAATGATTAGCTTTTCAGAGCATTCACACAAGGTTGGCGCCGGTGGCGACACCTACAACGTGCTGACATGACGAAAGTTTCCAACTGATTTCTCATACACAAACAGCAGTTGGCCGGCGTTGCCTCGTGAAACGTTGTTGTGATGCCTCGTGTAAGGAGGAGAAATGCGTACCATCACGTTTCCGACTTTGATAAAGGTCGGATTGTAGTCTAACGCGATTGCGGTTTATCGTATCGCGACATTGCTGCTCGCGTTGGTCGAGATCCAATGACTGTTAGCAGAATATGGAATCGGTGGGTTCAGGAGGGTAATACGGAACGTCGTGGTGGATCCCAACGGCCTCGTATCACTAGCAGTCGAGATGACAGGCATCCTATCCGCATGGCTGTAATTAACGGATCGTACAGCTATGTCTCGATCCCTGAGTCAACAGATGTGGGCGTTTGCAAGACAACAACCATCTGCACGAACAGTTCGACGACGTTTGCAGCAGCGTGGACTATCAGCTAGGTGACCATGGCTGCGGCTACCCTTGATGCTGCATCACAGACAGGAGCACCTGCGATGGTGTACTCAACGACGAACCTGGGTTGCACGAATGGCAAAACGTCATTTTTTCAGATGAATCCAGGTTCTGTTTACAGTATCATGATGGTCGCATCCGTGTTTGGCGACATCGCGGTGAAAGCACATTGAAAACGTGTATTCGTCATCGCGACACTGGCGTATCACCCGGCGTGATGGTATGGGGTGCCATTGGTTACACGTCTCGGTCACCTCTTGTTTGCATTGACGGCACATTTAACAGTGGACGTTACATTTGAAATGTGTTACGACCCGCAGCTCTACCTTTCATTCGATCCCTGCGAAACCCTACGTTTCAGCAGGATAATGCACGACCGCATGTTGCAGGTCCTGTACGGGCCTTTCTGGATACAGAAAATGTTCGACTGCTGCCCTGGCCAACAAGTTCTCCAGATCTCTCACCAATTGAAAACGTCTGGTCAATGGTGGCTGAGCAACTGGCTCGTCACAATACGCCAGTCACTACTCTTGATGAACTGTGGTATTGTGTTGAAGCTGCATGGGCAGCTGTACCTGTACACGCCATCCAAGCTGTGTTTGACTCAATGCCAGGCGTATCAAGGCCATTATTACGGCGAGAGGTGGTTGTTCTGTATACTGATTTCTCAGGATCTATGCACCCAAATTGCGTGAAAATGTAATCACATGTCAGTTCTAGTATAATATATTTGTCCAATGAATACCCGTTTATGGTCTCCATTTCTTCTTGGTGTAGCAGTTTTAATGGCCAGTAGTGTACAGAAAGCAGGCGCTGGAGACATGGTACAAAATTGATCGGGAATATGAATGTTAGATGGACAGGACACTGCCGATTACAAAATAATTTTCACAAACAGCAGACAAGATATGGAACACATGCTGAATAAACTGTAGAAGGAATACACAAAATGGGGTCTAAAAATTAATTTCGAAAAAACAGATTTTATCTGTATTGGTAAACAAGGAACAGATCTAGTTCTCGAAGATATACAATTTAAAAGACGTGAACATTTTAAATATTAAGGTTCTATTATATCCGGTAACGGCACCTGTGGCAAAGATATAGAGACCAAAGTAGCGATGGATAAATGAGCGACGAAGCCGCTATGTGGGCGTATTTGGAACAATAGTATTGGTCAACAGACCAAAAATAAAGTGATATTCCGTAATATCACTGAGAGTATAGTTACTTATGGTGCAGAAATGTGGCCACTTTCTAATGAAAGAAGGGAAATCAGGACAGCGGAATTAGATTTTATGAGAGGATGCCTGCAAGTCACTTGCGGAGATAAAATCAAAACTTCTAAAATAGCGGAGAAATGGAAATTACACAGTCCATAAAGAGCAGACTGGTGGACAAAAGTCTTCAGTGGTTTGTGCACGTTAAAAGAATAAGCAACGACACGTGTCCTAAGAAGGAGTAGATATACATTGGGGATACTGGCGCACTTTTTAGAAATTGGGACATTTTATGTACAAATAACCATAAAAATTCAAAAGCTCCAGTTTTAGATAAATCAGAGGGCAATTACGCATATTTAAACCACAAAAACTAATTTATACACTCATCCCACCCCATGAGCGCAAATTGACAGGTATAAATTTAATAAGGCAGCTGAAATTATACTTTCAACTGTTTTCGAAGTATGAAGAATATACACTGAAGAGCCAAAGAAACTTGTACAGTTGCCTAATATCGTGTAAGGCCCCCTCGAGCACGCAGAAGTGCCGGAACATGACGTGGCATAAAGAAAAATGGTTTAAATGGCTCTGAGCACTATGGGACTTAACTTCTAAGGTCATCAGTCCCCTAGAACTTAGAACTATTAAACCTAACTAACCTAAGGACATCACACACATCCATGCCCGAGGAAGGATTCGAACCTGCGACCAGAGCGGTCACGCGGTTCCAGACTGTAGCGCCTAGAACCGCACGGCCGGCAACGTGGCATAGACTCGACTAATGTCTGAAGTAGTGCTGGAGGGAACTGACAGCATGAATCCTGCAGGGCTGTCCATAAATCCGTAAGAGTCCGAGGTGTGGAGATCTTTTCTGAACAGCATGTTGCAAGGCATCCCAAATGTACTCAATAATGCTCACGTCTGGGGAAGTGTTTAAACTCAGATTAGTGTTCCTGGAGTCACTCTTAGCAATTCTGTACGTGTAGGCTGACACATTGGCCTGCTGAAATTGCCAAAGTCCGTCTGAATACGCAATGGACATAAATGGATGTAGGTGATCAGACAGGATGCTTATGTACATGTTTCCTGCCAGAGCCGTATCTTAGACATATTAGGGGTCCCATATCACTCCAACTGCACATGCCCCACACCATTACAGAGCCTCCACCAGCTTGAACAGCCCACTGCTGACATGCAGGGTCCACGGATTCATGAGGTTGTCTCCATACGCATACACATCCATCCACTCAATACAATTTGAAATGAGACTCATCCAACCAGGCAATATGTTTCCAGTCATCAACTGTCCAATGTCAGTGTTGACTGGCCCAGGCGAAGTGTAACGCTTTGTGTCATGCAGTCATCACGGGCATACGAGTGGGCCCACAGCTCTGAAAGCCTATATCGATGATGTTTTGTTGAATGGTTCGCTCGCTGACACTTGCTGGTGGCCCAGCATTCAAATTTGCAGCAATTCGCAGAAGAGTAACACTTCTGTCACGTTGAACGGTTCTCTTCAGTCGTCGCTGGTCCCATTCTTGTAGGATCTTTACCTGGCAGCAGCGATGTCGGAGACTCAATTTTTTACTGGATTCCCGATATTCACGGTACACTCGTGAAATGGTCATACGGAAAAATTCCCACTTCATCACTACCTCGTTGACGCTGTTTCCCATCGATCTTGCTCCGATTTTAACAAACTCGCTTAAATCTTGTTAATCTGTCATTGTAGCATCAGTAACCAATCTAACAATCGCGCTAGACGCTTGTTATCTTGTATAGGCGTTGCCAACCGCAGCGAAGTATTCTGCCTGTTTACACATCTCTGTATTTGAATATGCATGCCTATATCAGTTTCTTTGCCTCTTCAGTGTAAATTACAAGTATAAATTGAATAAAGTAGCTGAAGTAATACTTTCAACTACTTTTGAAGTAAAGTAATGTGTAGTCAGATTCAGAGCAAAAATACTCAATGAATTCACAGAGCGAATTCTAGATCATGAAACTCATTATAATTATTTTTATTTTTCTTCATTGCCATTTACCTCGGTTTAATATTGTCTTCTTCAAAAAACTGAAAGTCCCAGGCAGTTATTTTATGATATCTGCCTGGCAACATAATTTTAAATTGACTGCCAAGTTACATACATATTTTTTCTGCATATCTAGTATTTAAAGATAGCCGGCCGAAGTGGCCGTGCGGTTAAAGGCGCTGCAGTCTGGAACCGCATGACCGCTACGGTCGCAGGTTCGAATCCTGCCTCGGGCATGGATGTTTGTGATGTCCTTAGGTTAGTTAGGTTTAACTAGTTCTACGTTCTAGGGGACTAATGACCTCAGAAGTTGAGTCCCATAGTGCTCAGAGCCATTTGAACCATTTAAAGATATGCAACCTGTAATGTAATATGATTCATTTACTTGTAGCTTATTAATCTTTTTACAGATCTGTTTGCATTACTGAGCTTCTTCAAAAAGGTTTCCATTTATATAGATTAAACATTGAATAAGATAATACATTTTTAATCTTATAAATATGACTAATGTGCGGGATGGATTTAAATTTGACATTTTCGTTGAGAGAAATAATAAACTAAGAGCGAAACAAGTTGAAAGTAATATATGCAAAGAATATTTTAAACCATCTTCAATTATAGAACTTTTGAGAAGTCAGGACCATACTGACAGTATTGATGTATTAAAGCAGATTTATGGAGAAGAAGAATACAAAATTAGATTTGAAAGTTATGAAGAAAGTGATATAGAAATATGAGGAAAAAAAGAAAACTCAGATTCCCTCCTTTTTATGACTAAAAGAATAGGAAATTATAATTTGTCAATAAATTATTTACCAAAAATTATGACAAAATTATGTTAAAGCCTATTCATTATTTTTAAAAGTTTCCCACCCAATTATTAGAGATTTAGAAGGCAGAGAGTACAATGCAAATCTACTAACAAATTTATTCCATTTGTATAATAAATGTGGTAAGGATTTTTATTTTACATTAGATTTGATAGAAGAACTTTTTCAATATCCATAAAGCACTGTATCATAATTTTCTGTTGTTGAGCTACTTCAGTAGTCTCCATTATATAGAAAAAAAATTATTTATATTTTTATATGTTATAAATGTGCTCAGAAAAGAACAACAAAAATTCTACAGAAGTTTATACTGTTAAAGACATAGCAGAAATGATACATAATAAAACTGAATTAAGATCTTTATTTTTTAAAGATGATAATGATTATGAATGTCGGAACTATACAGAAAATGACAGTAATGAATAATGTCCATATGGTAATGTATCTATTCTATTTTCGAAAACATAGCTATTATCGTCATGAGGACTCAGCGCATTCCTGTCTATCTCAATTGTGTAGATTGCATGTTTTTCATTTATAATGAAATTCGTCGTTCTGTATTGTTCTCTGTTGTTGAATAAACAATCTTTGTAGTCTTCTAAACTTCATTTGTTTTTAGCAACACATTTCATAACTCCTTTAGATATTTTTCTCCTCCATATCACCAACTTTATAAGTGTACATTTTCGCTCTTAAACAATAAAATTTTTCCATTAGTTTTCTGTTAAATTTGTCTTTCATTTTTCCTAAAGCTTTCTTGGTTTCTTGTGGAATTCCATAGGTATTACCTGTTGGATAATCACTTCTATCAAAGTAATTAATCATCGAATTCATGTCATCATAGAAATCTTCAGTTTCTATATTGTAGACCTAAATATCTGTGTCATGATAACACAACTCAATATTTTCTCCACCTTTTGGTTTCATAACTTTACAGTGGAAGTCATACATCAGTTCTTTAGATAAATCAAGTATACACATACTGACGTAGATGGGTTTATTGAATGTGACTTTTTTCTTATTCATATAGACAGCAGCATGATTTCTACTTAATTTAGTTCTTCCTGTAAAGTTTGGTTTCGCCTTAAGTTTATCACATTTATCTCTGCCTGCCACTAATCTTACATACATTCTATTTCTTATACTTTCCATTTTCTTAGAAAATACTGAATTATTCATCAACTTGAAGAAATCTTTTTTCAAAATTGTGCTTCACTTTCATCCTCATTTCTGTATTTAATTCTGTGTATTTCTTTGACCAATATTAATGATTAAATTTCAAAAACTCTGTGCATTTTTGTTATTTTCATTCCTAGAGGAAAGTATTGTTTAATGCTTCTATAATGAACTACATAATTATGCTTGTCATTCAAACTAGTCAACCTCTTACTTTCCTTAGTTCTATGCACAATTTTAATTTCAGGAATGAGTGGCAAATCTTTATGTAAATCATTTTGGATATTCTAGATCCACTTCGAAAATATATCCAATTTTAGCAGTATCTGAAATCTCATTCATTTTTGTACCACCAAAAGAATCTGGATTATCCCATTGAAAGTCAGAATGTGATAAATACTCACATATAGCACAGCATAATCATACAGACTGATTGCATCTAAATATACTAAATAATTTGATTATTAACACAAAAATCTTTCATATATTTATTGTTTGTTATAATATATCTTTAACAACACTGAGATATTCCTCCCCTTATTCCTTTTTCAACCATTAAAAACATATTGTAATGGTGTAATAATTCTAGTGATTGTTTAGTCAGTGTTAACTCTGCATCCCATCATAAACCAGGTGCAGTAAAATACCAAGATGGATCTAAAATTTTCAAAGACATCAGCCAACATACATCACTTTTAATAAATAGATCATGATATTTACCAACATTGTTGATATTAAATTTTTTTCCACACCAATTGTGCATGATTGTAGTCTTTATCAGTTATGTCACACTTGTTCATTTTATGTGTAAGTCTTCTTTTGGTTGAATCTGCTCTTCCTCAAATTTTTTCCAAGAATCTATGTAAGCAAATGGATATACACCTTTCCTGATCACTAGATTGAATAACTCTTCTGGGAAAAACTTTATAATGTTTTTCATTTAATCTCTTCTCAGATTTCATGAAAGTTTGTGAAGTAGAGAAGTCATGAACCTAAATGCATCAATAAACCTCATTCTCAAATATTCTGTCCTCTCACCAAGACTGATGTATCTATCAAAACTGTTTGATATTAAATCTATGTTTTTATTATAGCAAATGAGAATCATGTCCTGATAAATTATATAAATGAATTGGTACAAAACTGGGATGTTTTAATTGTAAATTACAATTATTACATAATGGTTTCATATATTTTTCAGTTAAATGGTAATGACGATGAACTTCTTTTTTTTCTTGCCTAATAACATCTACACAATATACAGATTTTAACTTTATTATGTCTTGATTGTTCTTTAGCAGCTAATGGTCTCATTTCTTTAAGTGGCGGAATGAATCTCCCCGATTTCTTTAAGCTCTTTTTTAATACATTCAATAAATCTCTTATGTCAATTTGATCCTCTGTAAACAACAGGACCCTTATGATGTCTATTAAAGTATTTAATATGGTAACAGAAACCACTTGCCCCATGTTTTTGATATTTCATTGTATACCATCCTTCTAGATTTGGTTGACTGTTGTCCATTTCTCTTAATATACTCTCAAAATCTGCATAAATAACAAGTGGAACTTTCAATGTATTTATACAATTTTCAAAACGTCCATATGAGCCTTTATGTGGTAATTCTACTTTTAATGGTTTGATAACCAAGTAATCTGTTGTGTTACTGTCTAATATTTCTTTAGAATTGAAGTAGGGTAAACACATATCATAAATAAATTTTGATTCTTTATGTTTTGAGATTTGAACTGAAACAAGTCGAGATAAATCTTTAATCCAATAAGAATATGAGTTTCACTTTTTTAAATATAATAAATTTACATGTTTTTCTTTCTTACTTTCACAATTTTTTATGGATACACTTGATATTTTCAATCAAATGAATAAACATTAATAGAGGGATTAATTTTACTCTCAATTTTTGGAATGTTATGAACCACCACAGGAAATTTAAAATTTTCTGGTTTCTTATCAAAATCGACACCAACATTTTTATATTTTGTAACACTTTGTGGATCTTTATTTACAGGATATATAGTACATTTTATAGATGACAGAAAGCATTTTGATTATTACATTTTACATTATTACCAGCCTGTTTTCTATTACTTTTTTGGTAATTCTATGTTAGATGATCCACTTGGTGGTACAATCTGTTAATTCCTAACTGAAGTCTAATAATTCTATTTAATGTCTATCCTGAGATGAAAATTATATAATTTCGTTAAAATATCCTACCTTCCATGCTCGAATTTTTTAGTCAAATCCTTCTCTGTAATGATAGTATAGGTTTGTATTTGTTGTCCAAATTCGTGAACTTCACCATTTGACTGCAATCTAGAATAAATTCAAATTTATTTTCAAACCATTAAATAGTCTTAAATTTTCTTTAACTATTTTCATAATTTTTAGTTTTTCTACATTTAAGAAATTATTTAATATGTAATAAATTTACATTATTTTCATAAGTTATAGGTTTCAATCTGTTTTTAAGTGCTGTATCAACTAGATAATCTCTAATTGTTTTTTGTCTCATTGCTTCTAAAATACATTATTATAAAACATAAATACTTACTTGAGCGACTTAGGTTCTTTGTTTCGAAAAATTCCATCATGAATTCCAATGTTTTAAAACAGTAGTTGTTTCCTAAGATTGCCCTTAATATTTTCATTAATATATGTAAATAAATCAGATTTCCTTAATGCACTATATCCCCTCAAATTATTCTTTCTGTAATAATTACAAAGTTGGGAGACTATAAAATCCCCCCCCCAAGAGGAGCCATTTTGTTTTATTTATAGAGATAGAAAATTAGATATTTCTAAAGTTAGACTTTTTAATGCATCTTCATTTAAAATAGTCCTTAAGACTTACCTTACATCTACTAGAGATTATTCCTAGATGTAGGATTCAGATAAAAAAGACTTAAATCCTTAATTTCTTGGCAGCCAATACATTTTTTTGAGGAAGGTTCAGTTTTTTGTACATCTCCTTTCGTTGACAGTAATATTTTCGAATATCCATCACTTGAAGGTTTCTTATAATGAGTTATAAACTGTTGGAAAACAACTTGCTTGTTCTTATATTGGTTTTCAGAATTTTATCACATTCCTTACAAATGTATGAATGCTTATCCTTTGTGTACTTATGTGAATAAAACTTATCAACTGAATTCTCCACTTCACATTTTTTCACTTCTTCGACACTTACATTTACTAAGACAATTTTTATTTAAAATTATTATTTTAATAAATGAATTTACTTTCTTGTTGCTGTGCACTAGATAGTTGTATTGATAAAATTTTTACACTCTAAATTTCTAACTGTCACTAGGATTTTTAATCTGTATTTTTTATTTCCTTTACTTATTTTTAGTTCAATACACACCCTATGAAAAAGAAATTTTGATCTATAATGACACACTATTAAGGAAATTCCAAAACTGAATTTTAAATGGAATTCAGAATGAGGATATCTTCCTCCTACAAAATCAAATGACTTCTTCACCTTACCAAATTTACATCCTTATATTGTTTTCATGAAAGGAGCAGATTTACATTCTAATAGATGTAGTTAATTGAAAGTACATCCACTTGTGTTGCTTGTAGTTCAGAAACATCTATTATAAATATTTTTGAATTTATTCAAAAGAACCATTATCTATTGAATTTAGACAGTTGGTTTAAAGATATTTGGTTTCCTATGTTTGAAGAAAAGAATGCGTTAATTACCAGTGATATTATAGTTTTTATACGATATTTTAATAATATTCCAGCTATGAAAGATTTCCCACCTGAAAAATTAACAGAATACAAAATAGATTATGTTAAATTAAAAAAAAACAATAATATATTATTTATATAAATGAAATACAATGATCTATTGATTTTATGTAATTTATTTTATGTTGTTGTTGTGGTCTTCATCCCAGAGACTGGTTTGATGCAACATTCCATGCTACCCTATCCTGTGCAAGCTTCTTCATCTTGAAGTACCTACTGCAACCTACAACCTTCTGAATCTGGTTAGTGTATTCATCTCTTGGTCTCCCACTACTATTTTTACCATCCACACTGCCCTCCAATTCTAAATTTCGTGATCCTTTGACGCCTCAGAACATACCCTAGCAACCGATCCCTTGTTCTAGTCAAGTTGTGCCACAAATTCCTCTTCTCCCCAATTCTATTCAGTACCTCCTCATTAGTTGCATGATCTATCCATCTAATCTTCAGCATTCTTCACATTTCGAAAGCCTCTATTCTCTTCTTGTCTAAACTATTTATTGTCCATGTTTCACTTCCATACACTGATACACTCCATACAAATACTTTCAGAAATGACTTCCTGACACTTAAAATGATATTTGATGTTAGCAAATTTCTCTTCTTCAGTAACGCTTTCCTTGCCATTGCCAGTCTACGTTTTATATACTCGCTACTCATTTCCTAATCTAATTCCCTCAGCATCACCTGATTTAATTCGACCACATTCCATTATCCTCGTTTTGGTTTTGATGACGTTCATATCCTCCTTTCAAGACAATGTCCACTCCATTCGACTGCTCTTCCAGGGCCTTTGCTGTCTCTGACAGAATTACAATGTCAGCAGCGAACCTCAAAGTTTTTATTTCTTTTCCATGGATTTTAATACCTACTCCGAATTTTTCTTTTGTTTTCTTTACTGCTTGCTCAATATACAGATTGAATAACATTGGAGAACATGTTGATAAAGAAGCTAAAATTATATTAGAGAATTTAAATCCAGAAGCCACCTTTGGATTAAGAGGTGATGAAAAATAATCAATGTTTATCAATGAACCTGACAAATGTTCTTCAATTTTTAAATCGCAAAAGTAAGAACCAAAGCATTGAGGAAATGGGTTAAAACATGATGTGTTACCAGCAATTCGTGAACATGGAAAATACAGTCTTAGAAAAGAAATGACAGAGTCCTACAGAAATCAAATAGAACACAAAAATTATTGTATAGAACGACTACAAGGAATAAAGAAGTTGGAGGAGAATGTATACAAAATATGGAATAAACGGTTAATACAGCTTTAGAAGTACTAAACAGAATAAACAAAGAAATAGATGCACTCTAACCTCATACTGTTCCTCAAATTGAAGACCAAGTTAAGGAACAGCTTTTCTCTTAATGAATGTGATTATACTTACTATGTCATTAGAACACAAAGAAGAAATCCAGGAAAAAAATTGGACAATACTAGAGGTAACCAACCAAATTTTGAAGAAATTTGTACTTCATTATAATCCTAATTCAGTAAATTTCTATCGAAGAACGAAATAAATCCTATGCATTGTTTGCGGTCATAGTTATTTTAATGTTTTGAGTGACTACACTCAAGGAGAATTAATTAACGATGTAATAAAGCTGGAAATACACCCCTCCATTTTGATGCCTCCACAGAAATTCAGTTTTTTTTGCCCCCACAGAAGTTAAAATCCTTTAATAAAATTTTTTAATATAAATCGGTAATAATTTAAGCAAATTAGCTGACAGTTATAATACCTTCTCCAAAACACATAAAATATATGTTATACAGAATAAAGAACTTTTAAGGAAAGAACTTTTAGAATTGTGTGATACAGTAAAATAATTAAACATAAGAGTTTATTCTCACTAGCATAAACAAAATTTAATAGACTGTACCGATACAGTACGACACAACCATGTTGATTTGAAGAAACCCGTATATCCTATAGATTTGGAAACAGGTGTTAAATATAAAACTACGGCCGGCTATTGCAAAGACTTTAAAGGTAGAAAAATTCTATAGCTACTGTAGAGAGGAACTAACAGATTTAACAAAAAACAATAAACAGGTATTAGAAGAATTATTTACAAAAGATTGAGAGAAGAAAGTTGTCAAAACAAATAGCAAATGAATATAAAATTCGTGGCTATTATTTCGTTAATGGTAGTAAGAGTATTGGAAAAACAGATTTGCTATAGAATGAGATTTTCACACTGCAGCGGAGAGTGCGCTGATACGAAACTTCCTGGCAGTTTAAAACTGTGTGCCGGACCGAGACTCAAACTCGAACCTTGGGCTTTCACGGGCAAGGGCTCTACCATCTGAGCTACCCAAGCAGCTCAGATGAAAATGCAAGTTTTTTTGTTCTTAGTTTAGCAATTTATTAAACAAAATTTTTATAAGATTATTTTGTCTTTTTATACTCAACTATTACATGACTTATGAAATGTCAACCATTGAGCATACACTTTATCTCACTTCTTTTTCAATACTTTTTCAACAAGATATACACAAGGATATTCTGTTTTCTGCAGTTCTTGTTTATAAAAATTTCCATCAATATATTTGAATGTGTATGTGATTAGACTGGCATGAATAACAGATTAAATTTCAAAAAATTCTGTTTACTAGTTTTAGCAGTGTACCCCTATTCAAATATTCCTTTAACTTTACTGATTCTAACTTTATCACCTTTTTTACATTTCGACTTTTCATTAGTTACAAAAACAGTCTGTTTATAATACTTTTCATTAACTCCTAACAGATTCATTTTTATTGTAGAATGTTTTGTGTTGTTAGATTCATCAACTAATTTGGAGACAATGTCTATCTATTTATAAATAACTTTAAGAGCAAATTTTTTCTACATTTTTTCTTTCAATGTTCTATAAAATCTTTCAACAATAGACCTTTTTAATTCTGTAAGAGTTGAATAATGATTAATGTTGTCTTTTTCATCATTTCTAGAAAATCTTTATTATAGAATACTTTACCACTGTCTGTTTGTAAATTTTCAGTGAGCCCCCTCTAAATATTTTTTCAAAGGTTTCTGTAACACTGTAACCTGTTTTATCTTTAACTGCAAGAGCTGAAGCACATTTAGGCAATACATCAATAATAGTTAACAAATATTTATATCCCCCATATTTATTTTTGAAATTCGTTTCAAATTACCAATACATTGGACCAAATCAGCTTACCATAAATCATCAATACCAAGAGAAATGTAACTTCTTCTTTCAAAATTATTTGTCATAGGTTTATAACAACATAATCAAATGTCAAATCTTTGTTTGCATTATTACCAATAACAATACTTCTTTAAAGTCTGAAATAGTATTGGAAATTGAGCAGTTTTCATTCATTTCCAGTCATAAATGTAAATTAAATAATTTGCTTATCATAGACTTGATCTTTAAGATTACTTAATTTGTTTAAGTATGGAGCTAAATCTGTGTTTTGAGAAACGATCTGAAAAACTTTATCAATTTCCTTTTTTAAAAACTAATTAGTTAGATTTGTTTTATTAAGTTGATTACTCTTTTCTTCCAACCTGTTTTAATGATGTAATTATTCAACTGCATTAAAATACTTGTCGATTCAGGTTTTCTAACAACATTCAGTAACTCATTCTGTAAATATAGTTTGCTCACTACACTGGATCATTTATATTCACAATTCTTCTACCTTTAAAATCAATATAACCTCTAGTTAATTTAAAAATGAGATGTAATTCTTTGTTAAATTGTTTACTTAGATTATCTATTTTTCAGTGTACTGATGATTGAATATCTTTATATTTTGTTTTTAACAACTGTAATAATGGTTTTAGTTGTTTTCAATTCTGCATCAAGTCTTTCTTTAATTTGCATATCTATATTTGTTTGAGGATCTTTGATTTTTTAAATTCTCCACTTCCTTTAGGGTATAATGTATTTCCAAAAATGTCCATTTATTAACGTCAGAATATTGCTAAACTTATAATTGTTTGTTAATAGTTTTAAAACAAATATACACAAATGACCAAATGTTACCTAATTAAAATTTTGTATTCTCTCTGTATTGTAGTAGAGATAATTGTTTCCAAATAGTTAACTAGTTGTTTTGGTATATAACCACTGAATGAATGAAACACAATTTTTTTTATCATTGTCCTTATCGTAATATATCCAATGAGTACCAGCATGATCAGATGTGTCTAAAGTTCCAGATTCAAATGTTTTGGTTTATTAGGTAATTCATGAGAAATATAAACACCATGAAAGTGTTTGATTTTAAGTTATTTTGCAAGTTTCTCTATATCAAGATCAGATAATGGTCTACCATACTTTCTAATTATTTCTTCTAATTTTTTAACACTCCAAATCCTTTCTTCTCCATTGCTTGGTTATGCTTTTTTGAACTTCTAATACTTTATCACCTTTCTGTTATTTATGACTGCATTTGCAACAGCAGCTGCTCCACCCTCAAGTGAACCGATAGTTGCCAGATATGGTAGTGCAGCCAGGAGTTATGGTAAAATTCCCCTTTTATGTTCTGTTAATACTGAACCTTCTTTCATTTTTGTTAGATACTAAATAATTTTTTCACAACTGGAAAACCAAATGTTATAAATAAACTTCCACCAGTTCCCTTAACTCTCTTTCATTTTTGAACATCAGATAAATATCGTTCAATACTATTTAATTGTTCATTATTCAGTTTAATTTTAATTGATTTTGGTTTAGTCTTGCCATTAGGTACCAAAGTGTAATCAGCGCTGAAGTTATTCATTTATATAGATAAGTTTATGTGGATTAATATTTTCATACTCCCTAGCCACTTTCATCCACATCTAAGCCCATAGATAATATTGGTTTTACATACATTATTCCTCTAAATGCAGTTGCAGCTAATTTGTCACCTAATGAGGTGTTGGCAGTGCGCATTCTTTTTTCTGGAGCTAATTGAAGTTCCTTATCAGCTTTGTGTCTCTTTTCTAAATCTTTATGATCTCTACATTCAATATTGTCTCTTTTAGTAGCTTAATCTAATTGATTCATACCCCTATCTCATCTAGCTAATCTTTTATCTATTTTAGGTCCTAGAGCAAGCCAGTTTTAACCTGGTATGCGTGCTTCAAACGGATGATTGTTGATAAGCCAATTTACTATTCCTTTAACAAGTTTTTCTGATTCCCAAAATGTATGAGATAAATTATTCAAAATTCGTTTCAAACATAGGATTGTTGATGATGAAGTCCCTAAACTTTTTCATTGATATCTGCATTATTTCTATACATTCATTGTGACAAGTTCTGTTCCGAGTTAATTCTGCTCCATGAATTCTGCTAATCTGTCGATTAATTGACAGACATCATCCATCCAAACATATTCAATGAATTTTGCTATATAATTCTTTAATAAGCCATCACCAATTTTTTCATCTGCACTTGAATCTAAATCTACTGGTTATTTTTTGAATGTTAAAGTTTGACAATTTCATTTATCACATATTTATGTTTATCACCTTTATTTGAATTTTATTTGGAATATTTTCAGAATGAATCAATATATCTGAATAATTTGACAAATGAGAACCTGTAAATGGTGTATTCATACCTTTCATAGTAATCTGTTTCTAGTTAGAAGATTCATTAATGCATCTGTAGCTTTATATGTTCTGTCGCAAATAATTAATCTCCTTCAAATTTTGCTATAAATCTACCAACATATTTAAAACTACCAACAGGATTCAATCCAAAAGCTTAATCTTCAATATAGTGAATTTATTCTAGTATTCTTTCACTTACATTTATTTTTAGTGGGTTATTTCTCTCTATTTTTAACCTCTTCTGCATATTTATTCAATAAGTCTTGCATTTCTGATTAGCTTAATGTATAATCCCTATCAGAATGCTTAATTACTGGTATGTATTAAATTTTTCTACATAACGTTGATTATAAGGAACCTTTTTTTCAACTTGACTATTTTCTTCAATAGCAGTTAACATATTATCATGTAATCCCTCAATTCCTTGTTTTATTTGTTCGATTCCATCAATAACAGGATGATCTTCTCTTTTATAATTTTCACATACTTTCACTTTTCTGTTTTGTTTAGCTTATTCAATAGCTTCCATGTTGTATTTCAAAATATTTCTTTGAGATGAAGAAACGTTAAGTAAAATTATTTTTATTGTTCAACGATTATGATCAACGATTTTATTTCTATAGTTGCCTCAATCCGGTTTTCTAGTGATGTCTGTTTTTAAAAAGTATCCAAACTTATCATTCCAACATTTACTACACATTTAAAAGCTTCAGACTCAAGTCACCATTGACAAACTCATGGTAAATACAATTTAAATTTGTGTCAGCCTGTCTAAATATATTTAAAAACTTTAGATTATCTCTTACTAATTGTTTAGGTATTTTTGAATAAATTTGAGTTAAGTAAAAAAATCTATTCCTTTATGTCTGCCTCTAGTAAAATATCCTCTAACTATATTCTGATTTTCAAGAATAAAATCATCGAATACTACTATCGAATTTTCCTGGCATTGATTTAGTGGTGTAAGTTCTTTACTATTTTCAATAAAGATAGTGTTCTTTTTAATTATTTTTGTCTTCAATTTCTTACACCTTTTTATAAATTCCGAGTATTTTGGTTGACCTCAACTCTTTGAATAAACATGCAAATAATTCATTTTATTCCAGTTCAACCATACTGGTGCTAGAATATAGTTGTCAATCATTAATGTCGTTTTTCCACATCCATTTGGTCCTATGATTGCACACCAAATAGAATTTTTGTAACAGTTTACCATGTTTTTTGTTTGGTTTCCTCTCTGGAATTCTTATTTTTGGAGCCCAATTGGGTTTCATTTCTTTAAAAAAATTTTTAATAGTAAATGTGTAAATTATTGCATTTAAGTGATAAGTCGTCTGTTTTCAAAGAAGATTGACTGTACCTATGGAGACAGCTATAGTAATGTTGCTCTAGTTGGTTTTTGTACAACTTTCCTAATTCCAAATATTACATCGAAAAGTAATAAAATGTGTTGTGATGGAGAAACAATAGAGATACCAGTAGGTCAGTATAGTTTAAAAAAGCCTAATATAAACATTAAAGCATATGAAATTTTGAATAGAATTAGTATTGAAAGTGATGTTAAAATATATGTGGATATAAAAGATAATATTGGAAGTGTGCTTAAATTTAGTGGTCAAACTGTTGAAGCCAATAAAAGGACCATTGGTAACAATGTTGCTAAAATTATTCCACTTGTATTAGTTAATATAAATTTTAATCTTTCTGATCGAATGTTTGTAATACATAGTGATAATTTTCACAGAAAAACTAATATTATTTCTTTATTCAAGTGTAATGCAGAATTTGGTAGATCAATACTTCATGAAAGATATTATCCTGTGTATATAGCAAGTTTTGATCCTATACAGTTATTTTAGAAGTGTCTCAATCTATCTACATCTGAGGAACATAAAACTGAGTGGATTCGTTTTCAACACTCGCCATTCCTTCTCCCCCAGCGTGTTTCGGTGAAATTTTCAATCATAGTATCATAATTATTTTATATTATGTGTGTTTACTGGCGAGAAGATGATGTTCGTTGTATCTGTAACATTCTTGACCTACATGTCGTTCTAGGTTGTGTTAAATAGTGTGCACATGGTGGACCTCAGTCAGTGATTTGAGAGACTCTGGGTTCACGAGATGGAAAATGAGAAATTATACAAATCATCTACTACCGTAAACTCTGGTCGTACTATGGCAAACACTGTTAAGAAAACTCGGCCTCATGGTGTTCTTCGTGCTGAGGGAGGTTTTGGTTGTTGAAACTAAACAGTCGATTGAGGGCAAAATATGGAGACCGGATGCGCTTCCTATACCACTCTTACTGACAGGCGGGTCTCTGTCTGTAAGAACTTAAGGTTGGCAGTTTCTCGTGTGGTATTCGTGGGAACAAAAACGCGGCAACACTGTACTTGAAGTGGGGATATGATGTCCTCTGCCTCAGGTCTGTGGAAACAGTTCTGGTAGCCACAGACTGTATGAAGACTCAGAAGATAAAAATAACTAAATGAATACTGTATTTTGTAGAAAAGAAAGCCTATCAGCCTGACAAACCACCTGGTTTCGCTTTGTCACTCGCTTCTATGATCAAAAACGCCGTTAAAAATTTTGACTCTTCATCAGAAAGGCTGTTGAATTTCCTGTACTTGAAAGTGCATATATAGTAGCGGATGCGTAGTAAAAGCAGCCATATCAATATGGATGGCATCTAAGATAATATACGTGATCTGCTGTTTAACCTTCCACGCCTTTACAGCAGGAAGACAAGGAGAGTTCTATCAACGCATCCACCATTTTAAAAGTTCCATTGTCATTACTAAATTTCTGAGAAACAAACACCCAGGTTGCAAAGAAAACGGGCTGAAAGCCTTCAGACCACTCACGACTGGCATTAACTGATGACTCAGAAGACATTCCACTTACGCAAGAGATGAACGTTGCTGTCTTATTGGAGAAATCGTCAAATCCTTCAGCAAATTTACCCAAACCAGTAAAATGGGTTCCGAATAACATTGGAACATAAAAGAGCGCAGAACACACGTGGAGGAACTGGTACTTGTAGCTCTGATAACCGAGCCAAATGTGGAGTGTTCACCTTTGTAAACGACACATGCCGCTCCACTCTTATCTCCAAAGAGCTACTCAAGGAGCAGCTTGGTGATGAATGGTTGTCATGTCAAAAATTAGGGAGACATCACGTATGCGTGGTCAACGATTCTGCCAAGGTAAAAGGCTGTTATAAGTTCTTAGAGTGCAATCAGTTTCTGCGCGAACGATTTTGTCAGTTCGTGTTGTAGTGAGGGAAATCTGTCGGATGTGCTGATGGTTAACTATGAAGCTGCTAAACTTGGAAATGAGTGCTTGAAGATTGGTTTGTACTGTGAAGGCGTGCTTTCTTTCGGCTTCGGTCCAAGTCGTCCTGTCGGTGGACCAGCTACTTTATGGTCCCCTGGGAGGAGCGGGGCTCAGAGGCTATCCTGAAGCTTACCACGGAAAGACACAACGCGAACGGCTGAGAGGAAGAGTAGGGAAGACGAGGCTGCACAGTTTCATCAGTTATCAACGGGTACAGCATGAGTGAAAATAGTGACACAACATAGCATATGAAGATCATGAAATATCATTTTGCGGAGCTAGTGTCACTAGATGTTTCAATTATGTCACAAATGAATGCTAAATAAATCATATCTGAACCTAAAGAAAAGTATCACAGGATCAAGGGATCATCACGGAAGTAACTAAGCAGTTCAAAAAGATAATACTTCGTTAGGAAAAAAGCCACGACGGGTAGGACGATCATACACCAGCATGATAATGTTTGCTATGAACTGCAGTGCCAAATTATTATTAGTGTGCCA
This sequence comes from Schistocerca nitens, assembly GCF_023898315.1. Taxonomy (NCBI): domain Eukaryota; kingdom Metazoa; phylum Arthropoda; class Insecta; order Orthoptera; family Acrididae; genus Schistocerca; species Schistocerca nitens. The sequence goes on along the minus strand of NC_064616.1, from coordinate 580,137,313 downwards.
ACACTATAATAGCTCTGCCTCCTCGAAGACAGATTTTCGTGTGTTGAAGAAAATCAAGTTCAATAATGACATCAGAACAAATGATGTCCAACACGAGAACTCTGCATGTTTCGACAGAACTTCCGGGAACTAAAGACCAAACTTAGCCAATTGTATATTTGCATTGCACTACGATTTACTGGACATCATAACTGAGATCTAAGTGATTAGTTGCAGCTAGACGGCTACAAACTAACAGCAAACGACGATAGAACTACAATATAAAAAGATGGAATTTTACAACGACCTTGCCTAAGTGGTAGCACGGTTCTCGTCAGAGTACCATAGTTAAGCACTGTCGGGCTTGGCTAGAACTTGGATGGTTGACCGTCCAGGCCGGCCGGAATGGCCGAGCGGTTCTAGGCGCTCCAGTCTGGAACCGCGCGACCGCTACGGTCGCAGGTTCGAATCCTGCCTCGGGCATGGATGTGTGTGGTGTCCTTAGGTTAGTTAGGTTTAAGTAGTTCTAAGTTCTAGGCGACTGATGACCTCAGAAGTTAAGTCCCATAGTGCTCAGAGCCATTTGAACCATTTTTTTGACCGTCCAGGTCTGCCGAGCGTTATTGGCAAAGGAGTGCACGCAGCCCTTGTGAGGCGAATTGAGGATATAGTAGACTGAGAACTAGCGGCACTGGTCATGAAAACCGACAATGGCCGGGAGAGAGTTGTGCTGACAACATGCTCCTCCATATTCGCATTCAATGGCGCCAATGTGCCTTTTCGGACGGAGTTTCAGAGTTACATATAGTCCCATGTACACAAATAAATTACTGTATACATCGAAGATGAGGTTTGTAGAACACTCATTACGAGAACAAATTTGTTACTCGTTTACTTGATAGATATAAGGCCCATGAGAACAGCTGTGTATCCTCATGAAGGATGTTGAATCACTTTTAACTCACTTGATCGTAAAAATCAAGGAAATAGTCATTCAATCGATTTCAGTGCTAATTTTCTAACTAGTTATGATAGAAAAGATTTTGAGAATGTATTGAGCTCTTTCAATCTCATGAAAGTAGTTGACTTGATCTTAAAAGTGACGAACGAACCAAGCGAACCTAAAAAAATTGTAACAGTAGGTAAAATTGTAATTGGCAACACTCCAGTGAAAAAAATGTAAATGGTACTTTTGGCAATGACACTTTCGAGAGCATGCTAAAAAATAGCGCCTCCGAATTTTTCTGGGAAAATTATTAATGCTTTTTAAATAAAACAAACGTTATTAACATTCTACGTCTTACTTCTACATGTTTACATATTTGCAGACCTCTGCCGCTAGCGGGCTTCGAATTGTAGCTTGTAACGTAACTATATCGATGCGTCAAAAACAGTGGGCTATAATCGAGTTTCGAATTCGAAGAGTTCGTCCGCCCATGGAACTTCCTCTCCTTCAGCGTGACAATGTCAGATCACGCACGAGCGCTGCAACATCTGGAGTATTCCGATGCTGTGGGTTCACTGTCATCGATCGTCCTCCATACAGTCCCGACTTGGCTCCATTCGATTTTCGTCTGTTTCCAAAACTTAAAGAATACCTTCGAGGACTTCCCTTTGATAGTGATGAGGTGATGAGGCGGTGCAAGCAGAGGTGAGGCTGTGACTCCGTCTACAAAGTCAAACACCGTACAGTGACAGTATGAACAAACTGGTCTCTCATTGGGGAGAAATGTGTTCGTTGCCAGGGTGACTACATTGAGAAATAAATATGTAGACATGAAAGATAAAGCTGTAGAATGTTATTAAGGTATGTTTTATTCAAAAAGATTGAAGACTTTTCACATGAAAAATTCGGAGACATCGCTTTTCAGCTCGCTCTCTATTTGTTAACAATCTGTGGTGCTACTTCATCTGATCATGGTAATTATGTCAACAAACCCTTTAGATCAATTAATTAGATACACGTGTCAATTTTTAGCATTTATTTGCAGCAAAGAGAATTAATTCAGTTTATCGGGTGAAAGATGATAGCCATAAACTTAACTTTTTCTTGGATTAATTTATTACTTTGTTTGAAACAGTCTTTCCTGAGAAAAGTTAAAAACTGCCCAACAGAGTGATTGCACAAGACCACGATGTACAGAGTGAATCAAAGCATCTTGCAAAACGCAAGAGAATCCTGTACGATTCAATGAGAATTTTCAATGATCCTCAAGTTTCTCTCAGTACAAATTATGCTATAAAATTCTATAAATATGATGAAAAAGTCCAACAGCATTTGCATTAAACCAGAAATTGACAGGTCGAAAGGTACTTTAAAAACAATATGGAAGGCGGTAACTAGACAGAGAAGTAAAGGTAGAGAGACTACCAGTCATATAGATGCTTATCGTAAAAGGAGCGTAATAAATGAAGAGGAAACTGCTAGTATTTTTCATAATCATTTCCTTAACAGCATCTAATAAAATTGTCGTTGACAACATAAGCAATTCTTTCCTTGCGGTAGATGCTTGTAGAATCCTATAGCACATTGTCTGCCTGAAAGTCTACAAGTTGGAGGGTTGTTTGGCTTGGCAGATAAGATCGCAGATAGTTTGTCCATATGGAATTTCGTGTGGAGTCAAATTAATGTTAAACATTGTAACGTTAACGGTGACAGAGGAGGCACTTTAGTGACTGTTGGCATCAGACAGTTCGGATCCCCTACTGTCGCCATCACGGTAAGCCTGTAATTTTCAACCGAACACAACGAATAACATCCAACAGAACTTTGTATGATTATCTCAGTACTAGTAAAAGTACCCTTTACACTCAAGTCAAACCACCCCGCACATTATATTTCTACAATTATAACTTTGTTTTGAATACCAATTACGGAGTTTTGGGTTACGTAAATGTATGTAACACACATCCATGCCCGAGGCAGGATTCGAACCTGCGACCGTAGCGGTCGCGCGGTTCCCAACTGAAGCGCCTAGAACCGCTCGGCCACACCGGCCGGCAGGGAGAGAGAGTTCAAAAGATTATTGAAGAACGTTATTTTGATTACGTCATGTTCAGTGTTAATTTGATTATTTTCTTTCAACCTGCAGTAATTACATAAATTTGGTAATGGGACATAATTAATCGTATTGTAATTGAATTGTATTTGCACTTGATTGTCTGTACCATCTTTAAGTTATTGTAGTATTCTTCGAGTGAATCTCTATCTAGCGTCAGCCTTTCACACAAATTGGTTAATGAGCGTCAGTTGCCAACGTTTGCTCTAAGCAATTATCATCTGTATATCTTCATATATTTCGTAACAATTTTGTATTGGTGCAACTCCCTAACCGAGTATTATGTAACTATCGGCCGATGGGCGAATGTGCCGACAGTTGACTTCTGTTCACATACAGTTATTTATTCACTTCAATATATCCCGTCAATATTAATGGAAAATTCACTGTGTGCCTAGATGAACATAAAAGATAGTCATCGAGGTACTTGTGAGTTCGACTGTTGAACTACCCTGGATGCAATTAATTTTTTACTGTCTCACATATGTTAATTTCTCTAGAGGTAAACCTTGGATACAAATACCCAGTTCATCGTAAGACACAGCTGTCTCTATTTCTTTCGTATCAGGGGATCTTGAAAGTTTTTCCGGTGATAACGTAAATCCAGGGGTAATGAGTTAATTCTTTTAATAATGAGATCTGTCACAAGAACAGACAACTTTTCTATTGTTTCTCAACCATCACGAAAAATCAGACGTCAGTGGCAAACCGTTCCACTCATAGCTGAAGAGATTTTTAAGGAATTTCCTGATTCCCTCCTAAACATGAAAATAATGTGTGTAATACTAAAGAGGAAAAGAAAGGTTATATCTTAAAGACATGTCGACGACGTTTTATTAGAGACCTGTAACTCGGATTTAAGAAGAATTCTGAAGGAAATCGACCGTGACCTAGTTCGAGGAATGGTCCCAGTATTCGCGTGAAATGATTTAGGAGCCTCGAAAAGGTATATCATAGTGGTCGAACAGGGATTTGAATGCCACTATTCCCGAATACGATGTTTCACTCTAGAAGTTTCTTGTATCCTTGCGAGGTTTTAAACCGAGTGTGATTACCTGAATATTTAATCCTCCTTAAGATCTTACTAATTTCTCTTTCGTTTTTCTAGTTGCCTTTATGTGCCTAGGCGTCTACAAACTTTCTGGACTCATTTCACTTAACACAGAAGACAACTGTGTACGTCATTTCCCCCGCTCACGCGCGAGTATTGCAGGCGCCGTGCGGTGTCCAGGTAACCGGGCCAGCTCGATAATGTCTCTCTGGGGAGCGTTGGTCACGGCAATCTCTTTGAGGGCAGTAGAGGGTGGCGAGTGCCCTCCAATCTGAACAAATCCATACGCTGCTCTGTCAGACTTGGCCTTCGCTTCTGCGTTTTATTCAATAGCAGGTCATAAACGGAGGCTGCTATGGCTACGACTCATAATTTCTATTAAGTAGCACAGTTAAGTCATCACTAGTGCACCTATTTTCCCTGCTAATATACTGGCGATGGTAGAACCTCGACTGCCAACTCTTTAGGAGTCACTAAAATATAATTCAAGTTTTAACTCTAATTTTAGCTGGTACCAAATTGTCTGCCTCTGAAACACAGTCTGCCTCAATCTTAAGTCTGTTTCTTACCAGCGATACTGAAACACAGTTTGCCTCAATCTGAAGTCTGTTACCAGCGATACTTCGTGCCACTGTGTCAGAAACGTACGTACCACTCTACAAATACAGGGTGTTCCGAAACTATTGGTTGAAATTAATACAGTAGGTAGAGAACATCAAAACAAATACACTGACGGTAAACCCGCAACACCAAAAAATAAGTAATGTAGAATAATAAATTAATGTAGAGTAATGAATTAATGTAGAGTAATGAAATTTCCGGAATACATTTGTCTAGGTAATATATTTCAGTGATTAAGACTGCAAGATCACGGAATAATTTAAGCACGAAATAAGCCCTTGAAACTGCGAAGTACTTGTACATTAATAACCAGAGTAACCGCCAGAATGTTGAATGCAAGAATGCAAACCTGTATGCATTGTGTTGCACAGGTGACGGATGTTAGTTTGTAGACTGGAGTTCCATGCCTGTTGCACTTGGTCAGTCAATACAGCGACGGTTAACGCTGCTAGTCGATGGTGGTGGAGTTGTCGATAGATGATGTTCCATATGTGCTCCATTGGAGACAGATCTCTGTTGAGCATGTTGGGTTACAACAGCGGTATGTGGGGAGCATTATCCTGTTGAAAAGCCGGCCGAAGTGGCCGTGCGGTTAAAGGCGCTGCAGTCTGGAACCGCAAGACCGCTGCGGTCGCAGGTTCGAATCCTGCCTCGGGCATGGATGTTTGTGATGTCCTTAGGTTAGTTAGGTTTAAGTAGTTCTAAGTTCTAGGGGACTAATGACCTCAGCAGTTGAGTCCCATAGTGCTCAGAGCCATTTGAACCATTTTAACCTGTTGAAAAACATTCCCTGGAATGCTGTTCATGAATGGCAACACAATTGGTTGAATCACCAGACTGAAGTACAATTTTGCAGTCAGTGTGCGTGGGATAACCACGAGAGTGCTCCTGTCGTCGTACGAAATCGCATCCCAGACCATAGCTCTAGGTGTAGGTCCAGTGCGTCTAGAACGCATACGGGTTGGTTATAGGCCCTCAATTGGCCTGCTTCTAACCAACACACGGCTATCACTGGCACCGAGGCACAACCAGCTTTCATCAGAAAACGCAACAAACCTCCACTCTACCTTCCAATGAGCTCTCGCTTGACGCCATTGAAGTCGCAAATGGCGATGATTTGGTGTCATTCGAATGCACACTACAACGCCTCTGGATCGGAGCTTTCTTGAAGTAACCGATTTGTAACAGTTGGTTGTGTCGCTGTGGAGTCAATTGCTCCTCAAATTGCCGCTGCAAATGCAGTACCATGCGCCAGAGCCATACGCCGAACACGATGGTCTTCCCTCTTGGTAGTACCACGTGGCGGTCTGGAGCCCAGTCTTCTCGTGACTGTACATTCTCGTGACCACCGCAACCAACAATCATGTACAGTGGCTGCATTCCTGCCAAGTCTTTCTTCAATATCGTGGAAGGAACATCCAGCTTCTCATAGCCTTTTTATACGACCTCGATCAAACGCAGCGAGGTTTGGATAGAGGCGTCTTTGTCATCAAGGCATTCTTGACACAGCTCATTAACTCTAGTCTCCAAGGTAACTAACGCTCACGATCGTGTATGTAAAGCAAATCTGACTGGCATCCTCACAGTGGCGATACTACAGCTACTCCTATGCGACTGGCGCGAACTTGAATAGACAATCCTTCAGATGTAGAAACATGCCTACCAACTTTCGATTCAAATGGTTCAAATGGGTCTGAGCACTATGGGACTTAACATCTGTGGTCATCAGTCCCCTAGAACTTAGAACTACTTAAACGTAACTAACCTAAGGACATCACACACATCCATCCCCGAGGCAGGATTCGAACCTGCGACCGTAGCGGTCATGCGGTTCCAGACTGAAGCGCCTAGAACCGCACGGCCACACTGGCCGGCACCAACTTTCGTTTATGTCGCACAACCCGTTCTTGGCTTTGGTGCGATTTTTTTCCGTCAATGTATCTACATCTACATCTACATCCATACTCCGCAAGCCACCTGACGGTGTGTGGCGATTTCGATAAGGATCATATGGTCTCTAAAGTCAACTTGTAATGTTAGGAAACACTTTGTTGCCGGCCAGTGTGGCCGTGCGGTTCAAGGCGCTTCAGTCTGGAACCGCATGACCGCTACGGTCGCAGGTTCGAATCCTGCCTCGGGCATGGATGTGTGTGATCTCCTTAGGTTAGTTAGGTTTAAGATGTTCTAAGTTCTAGGGGACTGATGACCACAGATGTTAAGTCCCATAGTGCTCAGAGCCATTTGAACCATTTTTGATCACTTTGTTAATGGTGCTGACGTAAGCTGTTGTGTCGGCGTCGCTGACTGAGCGTGTATACTGACATTCAGAACGGTACTATGTACGAATGGTTGGCTCTGAGTTCTGCTTGGAAACACACCGATTGGTTCACAAGCATCACCGCCTTGTGACAACAACGGTGACTTCCTTGTAAGCACACCGATTCAGTCGCAATTATTACCGCTTTGCGACAACAACAGTGATCATAGAGCGATTTACGAGCGCTTAAATGGCTGCATGCATTTCTGTGAACAGAAATGGACGAACTGAAGTGAAAGAGTATCGATAGCGCTTTCCCAACCGACGGGTTCTACAACACCAAACAATTGGACGTCTGCATCTCCTGCTATGTGGAACAAGCACTTTCTGAGCAAGTATAGATGATGCAGATCGGATTCGAACAGTGCTGAAGACCAGATTCTGCAGCACGTTGAAGACACTCCATGTAAAAGTACATGACGTGTCGCACACATCCTTGGCGTCAGACATAGCCTCGTGTGGAACGTGTTATATGACCAGCAGCTTCATCTTTTCCATCTTCAGCGTTTGGCAGCACCTGAAGATATTCCTCAACACGTGCAGTTCACACAGTGGTTTTTACAACAGACTGCCACCCCTTATTTAATCCGTCCGACACACCGACGAGTCTTTATTTACTCGTGATGGCTGTTTGAATATCTACAGTTCATATGTTTGGGCACATATGAATCCACGAGGTACTTGACTTCGCGTTCACCATTTCAGCATTTTGAGAGAAATCATGTGAGAGCCACCTTCGGGGATCGATGCATCGGCCGAGGTGGTCCTATGGCCTGGCCATCTAAGTCACCCGACCTCGCATATTTGGATTTCTTCCTCTGGGGGTATTTGAAGCAGCTGCTGTGTGAAACCGTTGTGGGGACGGAAGAAGACCTTGTCGCTAAACTAACCGTCGCTTCTGGTACCATTGCGGGCATGCCAGGAATCTTCGAACGGGCGCTACAGTCAATGGTCCGACGACTTACTGCGTGCATACAGGTTAATGATCGCGTATTGGAGCAGTTCCTGACAATGCCACTGCTATAACTAGCATGATAAACTACCTTCTGCGTAAATCACTCCTATCATCAGAAACTACCACCAGGGATTACATGTACCGCAGCTAAATATACCCTGTGTTTGTTTCGATGTTCTCTACCGCCTGTATTAATTAGATCGAATACTTTCGGAACATCATGTATGTCGAGCGATGTAAAGGTGCGTACACTCCAACCCAACGAAGGCCAAGGAACGACAGACAGTGGATTCAGCCGAACGTTGATCGCCGCTGCATTGGCGTTCGGCTTCACATCCTCACCAAACCAAGCGGTTGGAGCCAAGGGCTTCGGTCATGTGGAATCGCACTTGGCTCTGATGTCTTGTCGAGGTAGCTTTCATTTTGTTCTAGTTCTAAAGTGGCGTATTAATTACGATTTCACAGACCGATATTATGAGAGAAGACACCGATTTAGCAGTCGTCACATTTGCAGTATTTATTTTATTGCAAGAAGCTGATAATCAGAAAAAGAAGATGGAAGGAACGACGCTGGTGGACGTCTTCTCTTTCAAAAAGTAGGCAGCAGTGTGGTGGGACAAAATTGATGTCTGACCTTAAAGCTGAATTGGAATATGGGCCATTTCATAATTTTTCCGGATGGAAGCTATAGATTTCGAATTTTTATTGAACTGTGTGGTCCTACAATTTCCCTCTGTTAGGAGAGCTGTACCTGTAGCAGCAAGATTATGGTCACTCTGAGATATTTAGCTACTGGGGATTCATATACCAGCTTAATGTACATCTTTACAAAATCAAAACAGCTCATCTGCAAGATTGTACCTGAAGTTTGTTCATATGTAATTCAAAGTCTCCAACAGTATTTTAAGGTAAATAAAGAAATTTATTGTAGTGTTTAGTACTACATTTATTCATGAAACGGAACACAACATAAGCAGTATATGTTTGTAGTAAAGAGCAAGGTATTCATTTATAAATATTGAATATCATCGAGTATTTTTGTAGTATCTGCTTACTGTGGTGAGAATGTCTGGACAAATGGTGCCAATTGTGAGAAATCCGTCTTTTCATGAGGAACTGGTGCAACATGATGAACAGACTGGGCAGGTGGTGTGTCGATTGTAGTCATATAAGTATTTTGGTGTTGCTTAGCATCATTTGGTTAGAGAAGCAGTAGATGGGGATGGCGTGATATGCACGCTTGAGAAACGTAAATAAAAAGGACACAAGATAACTGTATATTTAAGATGTTCATTGAAAATTAAATGCATAGTGCATCGGAAGTTGTTTCGTAAAGTATTTGACTATGTTATTACAGTAATTAAAAATAATGTAATTTTAAATTTTCTGTGTTTTCTATTAATTTCAAAAACGCGTTTTATGTTTAATAAAAGGATTTTTCCAGAATGAGATTTTCACTCTGCAGCGGAGTGTGCGCTGATACGAAACTTCCTGGCAGATTAAAACTGTGTGCCCGACCGAGACTCGAACTCGAGACCTTTGCCTTTCGCGGGCAAGTGCTCTTGCCCGCGGAAGGCAAAGGTCCCGAGTTCGAGTCTCGGTCGGGCACACAGTTTTAATCGCCAGGAAGTTTCAAAAGGATTTTTCATTACAATAATAATTATAAGGCCTGAAATAGAATATAAAAAGTAAAATAAAACTTTTTCGCTTACCTCTGTGTTCGCTGTTTCTTTACTGCGAATTTAGCCTGCAGGAAGCCCTTACTGCTAAAAGCAACCCATTTCGATTTATAGACTTCTACAGCAGCCCTCCCAGTTTTGTTCATTTGTCTTTGTCATTCACAGCGAAAATGTATCAATAACGTATGCATTTTCGTTTTCACGTCGTATACATTACTTTGCAACAGCTCACTTATTTCTCTCTGAGCGTGTAATCCTTTCAATTTGTTTTTATATTAGCAGTTCGTAGGATCCCATAAACGTTCTGGTTCACGATAAAACTCTGGCAGCTTTAATGCTGTCTTCGTGTTCACTCCATTCTTGAGCATTTCCAAACACAGTCAGTGCACAGCCGTTCAACAGAGACAGCAAATCGCAACTGAGCCAACGCACATTCTACCTCCGGTCCACACTAGGAGAGGGGGGTCGCACGACAAGGCTACTGCCGACGATCTGATGTTACCGCGCGATGTCCGAACCGCAAACTAGGCCACCTGATTCGTTGGCTCTGATTTGCCGCCCGTATACACTAAGCTAATCTCGGTCAACGAAGTGGTTGGCTGTCGTTCGTTGGCCTTTCGTTGTACTGGTGTGTACCCTCCTCAACTGGCAACAATTTCGTCTTTACTTTTCAAATGTACAAAGAGAAGTCACAGTTAGACTACTTGTATTATTAGGTTTCTCTCTGTCACGTCGTCAACGCCGCAGCAGTCGTATGCATTGTGACTGGAGAGCAGAAGAAGCTACCTGAGCCTCGACTACAGAAAATAAGTTGCCACACGCTGTGATGCTGTTGCCAGAATTTCCACTTACAGCTGTATTATTTTATTCACGGCTGTAGTCTACACTGAGGCAATCAAAAGTCACTGGATGGTGATATGCACATATACGGGTAGCGGTAGTATCGCGTACGCAAGGCATGAGAGGGCAGTTCATGGGAGGAGCTGCCATTTCTACTCAGGTGATTCGTGTGAATAGTCTCCGACGTGATTATGACCGCACGACGGGAATTAACAGACTTTGAAAGGGGAATGGTAGCTGGAGCAAGACGACTGGAACATTCCATTTAGGGAATTCAATATTCCGCCATCTACAGTGTCAACTGTGTGCCGAAATAGCGCATTTAAGGTATTACCTCTCACCACGGACAACGCAGTGGCCGACGGCCTTCACTCAACGATCGACAGCAGCGACTTTTGAATAGAGTTGTCAGTACTGACAGAGAAGCAATATTGCGTGAAATAACCGCAGAAAGCAATGTGAGACGCACAACGAAAATATCCATTAAGACAGTGTGAAGAAATTTGGCGTTAATGGGCAGACGACCGACGCGAGTGCCTTTGCTAACAACACGAAATCGCCTGCAACGCCTCTCCTGGGTTCGTGACCATATCAGTTGGACGCTAGACGACTGGAAAATCGTGACATGGTCAGATGAGTCCCGATTTCAGTTGATACGAGCTGACGGTAGGGTTCGAGTATGGCGCAAACCCCACGAAGCTATTGACCCAACTTGTCAACAAGGCGCTGTCCAAGTTGGTGGCGGCTCCATAATGTTGTGAGCGGTGTTTATGTGGAACATTGACAGTATATGGTTCAAATGGCTCTGAGCACTATGCGACTTAACTTCTGAGGTCATCAGTCGCCTAGAACTTAGAACTAATTAAACCTAACTAACCTAAGGACCTCACACACATCCATGCCCGAGGCAGGATTCGAACCTGCGACCGTAGCGGTCGCTCGGCTCCAGACTGTAGCGCCTAGAACCGCACGGCCACTCCGGCCGACGACAGTATATGGTTATGTTCGGATACTTTGAGACAATTTGCAGCCGTTCATGAACTTCATGTTCCCAAACAGCTATGAAATTTTTATAGATGACAATGCGCCATGTCACCAGGCCACAATTGTTTGCGATTGTTTTGAAGAACATTCTGGACAATTGGAGAGAATGATTTGGCCACCCGCCAGACATGAAGCCCATCGAACATTTGTCGAATATTATCGAGAGGCTATTTCGTGCATAAAATCCTGCACCAGAAACACTTTAACCGTTGTCGACGGCTATAGATGTAGTATGCCGAAATATTTGTGCAAGGGATTTCCAGCAACTTGCCGGCCGCGGTGGCCGTGCGGTTCTAGGCGCTCCAGTCCGGAGCCGCGCTGCTGCTACGGTCGCAGGTTCGAATCCTGCCTCGGGCATGGGTGTGTGTGATGTCCTTAGGTTAGTTAGGTTTAAGTAGTTCTAAGTTCTAGGGGACTGATGACCACAGCAGTTGAGTCCCATAGTGCTCAGAGCCATTTGAACCATTTTTTCCAGCAACTTGTTGAATCCATGCCACGTCGAGCTTCTGCACTACGCCGGGCAAAAGGAGGTCCAACACTATGTTAGGAAGTATCCAAGCCGGCCGAAGTGGCCGTGCGGTTAAAGGCGCTGCAGTCTGGAACCGCAAGACCGCTACGGTCGCAGGTTCGAATCCTGCCTCGGGCATGGATGTTTGTGATGTCCTTAGGTTAGTTAGGTTTAACTAGTTCTAAGTTCTAGGGGACTAATAACCTCAGCAGTTGAGTCCCACAGTGCTCAGAGCCATTTGAACCATTTGAAGTATCCAAAGATTTTCGTCACCTGGGTGTACATTAGCTATTCCGTGTGGCTATCTATCGTTTTGTGGTTGTTCTGGCATAAGAACAAGATCAGTGATCCCGCAGAGTGTGAACGACGTGAACAGTGAAACAGAGTCCTGTTATTATTCCACGTGAAAACTGGCTAACTTGACACTCTTCTGTGGTTTAGCCAACACTGTTATTCTGGAGGTATGTTTCATGTACAGCGAACGACATCCTAACGCGACATTCCATCCGAGAAAAATGTTGAGCAGAATGTCAGCAACGTGTAGACACAGGAGCATTCTCGATGTGGACAAGGGTTTGAAGCAAACATGGAACAGTGTGCACACCGGGTATGGAGTAGCGAGTGTTGAGAAAAGTAGAGGCTGATGCCGAAACAAATGAGCGAAGAACTGGAGCAGCTGTGGCCATAAGCCACGATAAATATTGGTCAGTTCTGCACACGCAGTTAGTTTATACACAGCACTTAACAATGTTTGCAAGCTCCCAGACCACCAGATCGCAGTGCCATATTACAGTTATGCCAATGGCTTCTGAGACACAGTTCTGGAGATCCACAGTTCCCACCTTGCATTTTATTTACGGTTGACGAGGAGTTCAAGCAGAGTGGGATAATAAATTACCACAATAACCACGAGTGGGCAGGAGTAAATCATCGAATGATCATAAAAGCTTGATATCATGTTCTTTTATGCGGTATTCACCAAATACTCTTTGAGTTAAAGATAAATATGGGGCAGGAAGAGAACCGCCTACCACAGAAAGTAGTTGCTGTTATGAGGTGACCTGCTTGTGTGCAGCGACTATACAGCCTTGTCACAGGGTCAAATGGGGTTAGACAACATATGATGGCCACACAGATTAGCAACATTTACAATAATTTATTAAAAGAAACTTTCATTTACCTGACTGTATACGACGATGGTACCCAGTAATGGATCAATGTACACTTGCACTGATATGTCTCTAACTCTGGTCTAGCCCTGAATCCAGTGAAAGATGATTACAATCACTTGTGGAATGTCCAGTTTGGCTCCTCGTGGCAGTTGCTATGGACACGGTCCTGATGCTGCGTGGAGGTATTGTTGATACAGCGCGATGCTCTTGCTGACACTGATGAAGAGTAGTCGTGTGTCCTCTTATATCCGTTTTTGGCAGGTGGATGTCCACTTGGATACTATTTGCGTGACGTAAGGGGAACATCTGTTGGAGGCCAGTCTCAACCGAGTTTCACCTGAGTACTAGGCAGGTCTGCACTCTTCTGTGTATGGCTGTGTCCCGTATCTTCCAGAGTATACAGTGTTATTCACTGGTGTGCAAAATTTAAGTACGAAAGTAACATTCACATGTTTCACTGCAAAGTAACATAGCTAGATGAAATTTGGATCATGCGAGTACAAAGAAAGAACTGCTTCAGTAAATTAAAGAAGGTAACTGAAAGAAACACATAATGAGAATAACAGAAATGTCACTTTTATTAACAGACAATAATTATAGTTAAGTCACCATGATTAATGATTGTCCCCTGGACATTGCAAAGGCGGGACATGCTTCTTAATAGGGTGTAAATCACCACAGATGACAATACATGCACTGCAACGTGCTCCTTTCTTGCGGTGGGCGTTCCTTTCTTCTGCGAGTGCGATTGACAACTACTGGACAGTTGTTGGTGGATGTGGACATGCTGCAGTATATCATCCAAAGCATCCAACACGTGCTCGACGGGATTGAAGAGTGGAGAATGATCAGGCCAGTCCATTGCTGAATATCTTCATGATTGAAGAGCTTCTCCATGTGCACAGTTAGATACATTCATGCACTGTCATGTATAACAATGAAGTCGGAGCCTAATGCACCCCTGCAAAGACACATGTTGGGAAGGAGTGCAGTGGAGGGGCCTAGGCTGAGACACCTACTGTTGTCGGGATGGGATTTTTCTGCTTTAGCACTGGTGTGAACTTTAGAATGATACGCCGAATTAATTAATGCTAGGTATGTGTTTCCAGTGATCATGCTGGCTTTTAACATAGTGGTTTCACATTTTGGACATCTTCCTGTGAACCCTTTCTGTTTGTCAATTTGCTTGTGGATGGAAATGACTTGTTTTGAAGTTGCGAATGCTAAGCAAATGACACAACTGTTTCATTAAATACGATAAAGAATTGTACCTCTGTTTGTTACTATGATATCTGGTACTCTGAACTTGATGATCCAGTTATTTATTGAGGCTTGTACTACTGTGTTACCTTACTGGTATGGTTGATACAGTTCCCATGTATTGGAAAAATTGGTCTATTATTGTTAGTATGCACTAATTCCCTGCAAGAGTTCTATTAAATGGTCCTAAGACATACAATCCAGTCATTTCAAATGGTTTGTTTCCCTCTGGCAATTTTTGCAACAGGACCTTTCGGTGGCTGTGATCAGCCCTTTGAGATTACAGTATAGAATTTTTTACATACTCTTCCACATCACATGACCTACTTTTTGACCAGTTTTTTTGACAATTCTCGTATTGTTATTTCTGGGACCCCCATGATTTGTTAACATGCGATTATGCATTTGTTACAAAACGTTGACCCTGAATGCTGCTAGAAATACTTCATGTGGTCTGAAATTTGTTGATCTGCAAAGTAAAATGTCATACATCACAAACTCCATGTCACTTGCTTGTGCCTTGTGCCATTCAGTTATACTTTCAATTATTGTTTGCAATACTCCAATTTCTCTGTTCAATGTGACCACATTTGTATGCTTCTTTCATGGTTTACGAACCACTCCATAATTGAATTCACTCAGTTTGAGAGCCTATATCATTAATCTACAGAAGGATCTTGTAATCCTAATAACCATTTTAGCGATTTGTGGTCTGTACTACTTTGAACTTTTAGTCATACACATAACACTGAAAATATGTAACACCATAAATCCCTGCTAGCATCTTCTTTTCTGTCATGGAAGAGTTCCATCCTGCCTTGGTGAGTTGTGTATGTGCATAAGCCACAGGATATCGGTATTTTTTGACAATGTCTCAAATGCTGTTTGACAGTCTGTTGTCCATACGTTTTTGCAACAACTGGTTCAATGGTTTGACAATTTTTACAAAATATTTGATGAATTTCTCTAATAATCGCTTAGACCTAGATGCGACTGAAGTTGTTTGTTGTCTGTGGTGTTGAAAAGTCACAGACTGGCAAAATTAATTGAGGATCAGTTTTTACACCTCCTTCACTAATTACATGGGATAGGCATTTAACTTAATTATGCAAAATGACTGATGTGGATAGATTTGACAGTGTCTAGCAAGAAAATTAGGATTGCGTCAGTATATTCGCATTGTGAAGGGACAGATCAAGATAAGATGGATAGTTTTTATGAGGCACTCAGTGATGTAGTTGTTAGAGTAAAGGACAAGGACAGTGTTCTGCTCATGTGTGATTTTAACGCAAGGATTGGAAATCGAACAGAAGGGTATGAAAAGGTTATGGGTAAATTTGGAGAGGATATGGAGGCCAACAGGAACGGGAAACAACTCTTGCATTTCTGTGCCAGTATGGGATTAGTAATCACAAACTCCTTTTTTAAACATAAGAACATTCACCGGTATACTTGGGAAGGCAGGGGAACCAGATCTGTCATTGACTATATAATAACAGATCAGGAATTCAGGAAGGCTGTTAGGGACACACGTGTATTCAGGGGATTCTTTGATGACACTGATCATTATTTAATCTGCAGTGAAATTGGGATTGTGAGGCCGAAAGTGCAGGAGGTCAGGTCCATATGTAGGAGGATAAGAGTGAAGAAACTTCAGGATAAGGAAATCAGGCACAAGTACATAACAGCGATTTCAGAAAGGTACCAGTTAGTTGAATGTAGTCAATTACAGTCATTTGAAATGGAATGGACAAGGTGCAGGGACACAGTACTAGAAGTGGCTAAAGAATGTCTTGGAACAGTAGTGTGTAAAAGTAGGATGAAGCAAACAGCTTGGTGGAATGACACAGTCAAGGCAGCCTGTAAAAGGAAAAAGAAGGCGTATCAAAAATGGCTACATACTAGAACTCAGGTAGACAGAGAAAGTTATGTTGAAGAAAGAAACAAAGCCAAACAGATAATTGCAGCATCCAAGAAGAAATCTTGGGAAAACTTTGGAAACAGGTTGGAGACTATGGGTCAAGCTGCTGGAAAACCAGTCTGGAGTGTAATTAGCAATCTTCGAAAGGGAGGTAAGAAGGAAATGACAAGTATTTCGGACAGGTGAGGAAAACTGCTGGTGAATCCTGTGGAGGCCTTGGGCAGATGGAGGGAATATTTTGAAGAGTTGCTCAACGTAGGTGAAAATACGATCAGTAATGTTTCAGATTTCGAGGTAGAATGGGATAGGAATGATGATGGAAATAGGATCACATTTGAGGAAGTGGAGAAAATGGTCAATAGATTGCAGTGCAATAAAGCAGCTGGGGTGGATGAAATTAAGTCGGAACTCATCAAATACAGTGGAATGTCAGGTCTTAAATGGCTACACAGGATAATTGAAATGGCCTGGGAGTCGGGACAGGTTCCATCAGACTGGACAAAAGCAGTAATCACACCAATCTTTAAACATGGAAACAGAAAAGATTGTAACAACTACAGAGGTATCTCTTTAATCAGCGTTGTGGGTAAAATCTTCTCAGGTATTGTTGAAAGGAAAGTTCGAGTATTAGCTGAGGACCAATTGGATGAAAATCAGTGTGGGTTTAGGCCTCTTAGAGGTTGTCAGGACCAGATCTTCAGCTTACGGCAAATAATGGAGAAGTGTTATGAGTGGAACAGGGAATTGTATCTATGCTTTATAGATCTAGAAAAGGCATATGACCGGGTTCCCAGGAGGAAGTTATTGTCTGTTCTACGAGATTATGGAATAGGAGGCAAACTTTTGCAAGCAATTAAAGGTCTTTACATGGATAGTCAGGCAGCAGTTAGAGTTGACGGTAAATTGAGTTCATGGTTCAGAGTAGTTTCAGGGGTAAGACAAGGCTGCAACCCGTCTCCACTGTTGTTCATATTATTTATGGATCATATGTTGAAAACAATAGACTGGCTGGGTGAGATTAAGATATGTGAACACAAAATAAGCAGTCTTGCATATGCGGATGACTTAGTTGTGATGGCAGATTCGATTGAAAGTTTGCAAAGTAATATTTCAGAGCTAGATCAGAAATGTAAGGACTATGGTATGAAGATTAGCATCTCCAAAACGAAAGTAATGTCAGTGGGAAAGAAATATAAACGGATTGAGTGCCAAATAGGAGGAACAAAGTTAGAACAGGTGGACGGTTTCAAGTACTTAGGATGCATATTCTCACAGGATGGCAACATAGTGAAAGAACTGGAAGCGAGGTGTAGCAAAGCTAATGCAGTGAGCGCTCAGCTACGATCTACTCTCTTCTGCAAGAAGGAAGTCAGTACCAAGACTAAGTTATCTGTGCACCGTTCAATCTTTCGACCAACTTTGTTGTATGGGAGCGAAAGCTGGGTGGATTCAGGTTACCTTATCAACAAGATTGAGGTTACGGATATGAAAGTAGCTAGGATGATTGCAGGTACTAGTAGATGGGAACAATGGCAGGAGGGTGTCCACAATGAGGAAATCAAAGAAAAGCTGGGAATGAACTCTATGGATGTAGCAGTCAGGGCGAACAGGCGTAGATGATGGGGTCATGTTACACGCATGGGAGAAGCAAGGTTACCCAAGAGAGTCATGGGTTCAGCAGTAGAGGGTAGGAGAAGTCGGGGCAGACTAAGGAGAAGGTACCTGGATTCGGTTAAGAATGATTTTGAAGTAATAGGTTTAACATCAGAAGAGGCACCAATGTTAGCACTGAATAGGGGATCATGGAGGAATTTTATAAGGGGGCTCTGCTCCAGACTGAACGCTGAAAGGCATAATCAGTCTTAAATGATGATGGTGATGATGATGCAAAATGGCACTGATCCACGCTGAGCATCAGACGTGCTGTCCATGCCTTCTTCCAATTGCCTTGATGTATTCTTCCATATCTCTCGAATATACAATGATGTCTAAGTAAAACATAATTTTTTTTTTATTTCAGTCTGTGAAGTACGCCATCCAACAGTCTCTGAAATGTAGCCATGCATTTTTAACTCCAAATGGCATTCTGCAGTACTGGTAATGCCATGATTGAACTACTTAGATTCATTGTTGAAAAGTATTTGTATTGACCTAGATTTTCTAATGTCTCGGTAATATTAGGACCAAGATATGTGTTAGTGACAGTTTATGCATTCAGGTATCTGTAATCGCAACGGAATCTGTACTTCTTAGTATCATCTGGTAAGGATGATGATGATATTTACATTCCAGATTCAATCACGATTTTCCATTATTCCTTCTGCGAGCTCCTGGTCAGTACGTTTTCCCATTAATAGTTGTAAATGCTTGGTTACATGGTAAGGTCTCCTATAGACTGAAGCATTGTCACCTGTGGGTGTATGATTAAGTGTAGCAGTCGTCGCTGGTAAAGGACTATTTGTGTTAAACAAATCTGAAATTCGTAGAGCAAAGCTTCCATCATTTGTTGATCACTTCCTTTAAATGATAGACTTTTGGAGATCTAAACTGGCAATCTTCAAGCCCTTTGGTAGACTTACGTATGCCAAATTTTCTGGGCTAACAGGAACCACAAACTCTTCATTTATGTTATTAGTATGTGCTACACTTCTGTGTACAAAGCAATGCATTTTATCTAACTCTTCATTATTTTGTAGGGGTTCTAACACAAACAACACTCTTTGTGGTACATCGACATCTACAAGAACCCAAACCCGCTTTCCTGTACCTGATGGTACGTTATCATGGAAAGCAATCTTAGCATACATGTTTGCAGTTCAGCTGGTAACACCTTCATGATTGCTGCACCTTTGCAACATTGCCTCGCTTGCATTTGTTGTTCACAGTGGAAACAAAGTTCCATTGAGTTCAGTTGTATTCTGTAAAAGATTTGGCAAATAACCTTCACGAATATTTGACAACAATTCCATGTATTCTCGATAATTCCTAGCTACAGTGCCAAAGTCAAGTAGTGTTGTCCATAAAGACCTCACATCATTATCACCTACTCCACGTAACCTATATCGTGGAGAACCTCTTCTTGCCTATGAAGTCCAGACTAACGACTGACATGTGTGGCCCCCTGTCTACTAAAGACTTATGGTCCTTGCCCTGTACCTTCCTAACAAGCAGCATTCCGTCTCTGCATATATATATATATATATATATATATATATATATATATATATATATATAATGTTCGGTTCTACTGGGAATGCCTTCCGACGGGTGATGCATTGCTATTTGTGTTAACGGACGTTTTTCCTGGTGATGGTTCGCTTGTTTCTTATTTCTGCACTCTTGTCCCTTATAACCGACTCGACCACTATCATAACAATCTGGCTGCCGACATTGCTTCTTCAGGTAACCCTTACGTCCACGTCTGTAACACTTGACTTCAGAGGCGAAGACCCGGTGGTCATTATGCCCTTTCGTAGCAATATCAATTCCCCCCATATGACAATCTTTTATAGCCTTGTCCAGGTCAGATGGATTCTCCATCCTGAATCTGTGTGACATGTTGGCGGGGATACCCCATAAGAAAACATCGAGAGCCCTATTTTCAGCTTCCCATAAGGTAACTGAGTCAGCTTCTGCAGCCGGCCGCGGTTTATTTTATTTATCGTATCCAAGACATCACCATTTTACAAGAAAAATTATATTACAATGCAAGAGAAGCAGTTATAATACAATAATACATGGTTATAAGGTAAATTAACTACAATAATATAGAAAAGTATGTAACATATAATGATAAGCGCTAAGGATGCGAAACAGAGCGATTTTCATATCCCACGTGAAGCCCAATACATTGCAGCTTGAATAGCCTTGTCATTTGCTTCAAATAGGTCTTGAGTCGAACACGGGTTGTTTAGTTTCCTGCAGACCAGTAGGTGTTGTGGGTCTTGCTATTCTCCACATTCGCAGGGCTCGTCTGCACTGATGTAGCCCCATTTTTCCAAGTTTGCTCTGCATCTTGATACGCCTGTTCGTAGTCTATTCAGGGCTTTCCAGGTCATATATGGGAGTTCAGAGCCAGTTGTGGGTTCTTCCCTGGGGCTATTCCCTGGTCTTCCTGGGTCCACATTGTACCACAGCTCTTCTCGTCGTGCTCTAGGCGATAAAAGAGTTGCTTCAGTTGTTCGTAGGAAACTCTTCCATGATTTAAGTCGGCGAGGTTGAAGATTGTATCCGAACATTGGATGCCTGGGATCTGTCTCCTGTTTATGTTTCTCGATTTCTGCGGCAGTCCTTCTTCTGATGTCTGGCGGGGCTATGCCGGCCGCGGTGGTCTCGCGGTTAAGGCGCTCAGTCCGGAACAGCGCGATTGCTACGGTCGCAGGTTCGAATCCTGCCTCGGGCATGGATGTGTGTGATGTCCTTAGGTTAGTTAGGTTTAAGTAGTTCTAAGTTCTAGGGGACTTATGACCACAGATGTTGAGTCCCATAGAGCTCAGAGCCATTTGAACCATTTTGAACCAGCTTCTGCACTTAGTATCAGCTCGTGTATTTGTCCATTTATCTTCGATATTCTATCTGAAAAAGATTCCACTGACTCATCAGACTTCTGCATTAAATTACTCAGATTCCCTATAAAAAATTTCGGGCTGTTTTGCTTCCGGCAGCGCTGGTGCATACCATGAGCCAGCTCCTGGAACGTTCCTGACTTGCTAAGTACCTCATGATACGTATGCTTCAGCTTCGGCCATCAAACGTACGTGAGCAATGCGCAAACATGTTTAATTCGTCCAAAATTGCACAATTCAGCGGCAGCTAACACATATCTAATGAACTCAGTGACATCCTCCATTGCTTTTCCGGAAAAAGGCGTTATTAAATTTGCTGCTGGCGGATTGAGAGGTGTGGAGGACGCAGTTAACACGACTCTGGCTGAAACTGCTGTACCGCAACTTGCTTATGCAGGTCTTCGTTTTCCTGCTCATACGTTTCTACTAGTTTTGTTAAAGTGGTGACAGTTTCACCCGTGGCAGCATGTGTTCCGACCATTTTGCGAATTTTACTATGGCCATTACATAAGAAAGATATGGGAAAACTATGCTTATATTATACTCAAAATTACAAGAAATTAGTTCCTAAACCTAATCATGTCCCAACGTGGCTCTTAATAATCCTGCGCCAAGTGCCCAAACCTTCTACAAATATCACATGTAGCTGGTACTGACTTTGTGCATGGCAACACATGGCCTAATAAATTACAAAATTTGCATCTCACTGGCGTTTAATACATTTCCTTGGTACATTCTCTAAACATTTACATGTCTACAGGTTCCTGTGGTTTCACAAAGGACACTCTGATAGTGGAATTAATGACCCTACACTTTGACTTGGCCACAAACAATAACACAATTAGGAAGGCCAACAGGAAACTGCTCACTCACCACACTGCATTGCTTCGAGATGGAAGTCCAGATGGTAACGACGATGATGCTGCTGATGTGGTTATGCTACGGCGTGGCTCTACCGCTGAAAACACTTCTGACGCCAATTATATAGGGGCCTGGGTCGGGATGCCTGCTGTTGCCGGGATGATGGAGCGTGGAAAGCAATTGAGAAAGGCTCGTCGGCATATTGGGCGCTAATGATAGAACATTAGCGGAACAAGAATTTATTACATTAAAGTTTACAATTAGGTATCCTTCTCTGTGTCGCGCCGAGGCAATGCAGTGCACAGCCTTGGAAAGTGCTGACGCTGTCTCAGCAATCTTTGGAGGACGTCGCCATGTGGTGCCCATCTCAGGTAATCGTGGTATGGGGCGGGCGGCAGGAATCGTTGGTGGCTGGTGTAGCCTGTATACCAAGTGTTGCTGCCCAGAATGGAGACTGCATGCTACCAGAGCACTATCGTAGACATCGAACGGGTGTGCTCAGGTAATGCTCGTATCTCAGCAGCCCTGCATGGTGTGGAAATGAACAACAGCATAGCTCTTCCACCATGAAAGACCGGGGATGTCGATGACTTATTACAGATGCAAGTCAGTGTCAGCAGTCTTTATGAGTATCCTGGATACACCAATAGGTGGACGGTGCATCTAACACCATCAGCCGCACCAAACACCATCAGTTCGGCTCAGGAAGCCGGAGGCAGAAGTCTCCCAGTCTTCTCATTAGTGGTTGCAAGCTCGACAGCTCACAGCGACCGAGTACAGCAGATCAGACAGGTAGCAGTCTCGAAGGTAGAAGTCATCTAAGCGAACAATAGCAGCACATGACAGGCTCAGCCTCATAGCTGCTGTACTGCAATGCAAAGATGGCTGGATAACCTAAGTATTTATTACCGTTTGTCCGAAGCAATGGCGTTAAGCCTGGTCAGCGATGACTGAATGTGGCTTACTCATCAGAAGTTTTCACCACCCACTATTTCGCAAGAATGGCTTTCAGAGCTTCGGTTTGTTGCCTCTCCGCCATATCGGCAGACTGATAGGTGTTCTTGTGAAACTGTTACTTTCTCTTACGAAGTCAAACTGTGCTGTCAGGATGGCATGACGCCACCTCCTCGCTGCAGTAATATTAGCCGATCGCTGTGGCCGAGCGGTTCTAGGCGCTTCAGTCCGGAACCGCGCTACTGCTACGGACGCAGGTTCGAATGCTGCCTCGGGCATGGATGTGT
The DNA here is from genome assembly GCF_023898315.1 of Schistocerca nitens. Taxonomy (NCBI): domain Eukaryota; kingdom Metazoa; phylum Arthropoda; class Insecta; order Orthoptera; family Acrididae; genus Schistocerca; species Schistocerca nitens. Next base: position 580,114,240 of record NC_064616.1, on the reverse strand, counting down.
GTGATGTCCTTAGGTTAGTTAGATTTAAGTAGTTCTAAGTCTAGGGGACTGATGACCTCAGATGCTAAGTCCCATAGTGCTTAGAGCCATTTGAACCATTTTGAAGTCATATTGCTTAGTTTACGATTGCGCCCTCTCGCTCACGGCGTCAACCTGGCTTGCCTTGGCTTGGTGCTGGCTGGAGAGGATTTTGAGAAAATTGTGCATTTTCGTGTACTACATTTCTGCCGTGTAACAACAGTATCACACTAACGTTGATTGGTGTCCATGTTACAAAATTTGGAGGTAAGAAGGCTCAGTCAAAATTATGTCACACTGTAGCACCCGGACCGCCAAAATATCGTGTTCGACAATGTTCCTGTGTGAATTTGGTGTTCGCTTCTTCCGAAATGTGAGGGTATGTCCAGCCATGTCGAACATCATCGTTCTGATGTTCCATGTCTTATGGTGTTGGGAGGCATAATGACCAGCAACCCAAAAGAAATGACCGCAGAACGGGTCGGTCAGGAGAGCTTCGTGACTTCGAAAGTGGACCAGTTATGGGATGTCACCAAAACAACAAACGTAAAAGGAACATTTCAACCCTTCTAAAGCTGCAGAAGTCGACTGTTGGTGATGTGATTTTGAAGTGGAAACGCGAAGAAACAACCACAGCTGAACCAAGAGCAAGCAGACCCGATGAACTGACGGACAGGGATCATCGATCAGTGCAGAGGGTGATTGTAAATAACAGCATGAAACCAGCGAGAGGAATCATTCGTGAGTTGCAGAATACTACCAACGATCCACCTAGCACAATGACTATGCGTAGGGAGCTAAAAACAATGAGGTACAATGGTCGAGCAACTCCTTATGAACCACACACTTATGTAGTCAATGCTATGAGGTCCTTTAGTGAGTGTAAAGAACGACGCCACTGGACAGTGGTTGATTGGAAAGGAGCGATTTAGAGTGATTAATCACGCGGTACCCTGTGGGAATCCGATGGAACGGTTTGTGTTTGGCGATTCCCTGGAGAACGTTACCCGCCATTATGTGTAGAGGCAACAGTGAAATGTAGAGGAGGTGATTTTACTATATGGGAGTGTTTTTCGTGGCTAGGGTGTTGTTGTCGTAATGCTAAGTGCGGAAAGATATTTTCATATTTTACAGCGTTGAGTACTGCTTAGAGTAGAGGAACAGTTGAGAGACGATGATTGTATCAGCACGACAATGAGCCCTATCATAAAATTGCATCTGTAAGGTAAAGTCAGTGGACAATAACTTTCCTGAAATGGAGTAGCGTGCCCAGAGTCCCGACCTGAACAGAATGAAACATCTTTGGGATGACTTAGAACGTCGACTTTGCTCCAGACCCCTGTTTCCAACATCACTGCATTCACTGGTTTCGTCTCTTGAGGAAGAATGGGCTGAAGTTCCTCCACAGACATTCAAATGGCTCTTTGAAAGCGTCTGCAGCAGAGTTCAAGCTGTCATATTGGAGAATGGTGGACAGACTCCAATTTAACATCCACTATTGATGTCCGGACACTTTTGATCAAATAGTGTACAAATAAACGCCCACTGAATCTATGAGATTCGTGAAAGTGACTCTTTTAAAGTACTTGTGAAGATCCTACGCGAAAACGTCGGTAGGGTACACCTGACGGCACGAAAAAAAATTCGGACCACACAGCAGTAACACAGAAAACCATACGGTGAATATTTCATCAACCGAGAGAAAAAAGGTTAAAACTGAAAGTATAAGAGCTGCAAACGCAGACGCCCTAATTACTACAGAAGTAAGATTTCTGGAAAACCTAGAGGCCTGCATACCCAGGTGCCTAGCAACAACACAAAATATAATTCACGATGTGGAGACTTCTGTCAGACGAGGAGATCTATCAGTAATTGAATGTGAAGGGCCGTTAGTGTCAGTTAGACGATATTATAAGAGAATAATGCAAGGTGATACAGACATAACACCACAACCAGTATGTGCGGTCACATTCAAAGCACATGTTGCGCAAAAATACATGGAGTAGGGTGCCTAGTGGCACCGTACGTCTCCCCAGTGCTGCAGTGCTACAACTGTTTGCGTTATGGGCAAGGTAGCAAACAATGCAGTAGCCAAACAAGATGCAACCACTTGGCTGTTGAATACAGCATTTACTAAAGTCTTAAAGACGCCCTTCCTCTATAACCACTGCCAAGGAGCTCACACGTCCACGCACATATCATGCCCCAGTATTTGACACTAAATAGAATTCAGCTTAAGAATGGATTACAACGACATCAGCTATCAGGAAACTCGGCATCATATGAATTCAGTCAGTACAAAAACACGACGGTAATGCAACCGACCGATGTACAAGACGCGCCAAAGCATGCTGCATGGCAAATGTTGCACGCTGCTCCGCCGCGCCACGAGTTCGGCAACAGCAACTTTCTTCTCCCGCCCCCTCCCACCCCTCTCCCCAACCCCTCCAGCATTTCGGCTGCCCATGTTTACACTGACAATGACACTGAGGCATACAATGCCCCCGCCAGCCGCACTATCACATCAGCGGATAGCAATACAGAGGCGGCCGACGACACGCTTACAGGACGTACAACCTCCCTGCGTGCACGTCGATAAGCTACAGGAAGCGCAACAGTTGCTGTGGCGGGCTGATCAATACCCAGCGACGCCAATACGAAGAAATCCACATCCTCCACCACGCAAGCGGATGAATACGACTGAACGATTTGTCGCACACGTGGATGCACACGCAGCAGTAAGGAATATTAGTGTTACTGATCTGCCGTCATCAGTCCTTTTAAATGATGGTGAAAGTTGTCAAGTCCATTCTACAGTGGAACGCTAGAACATTTAGAACACCGAAATACCTCAATCTGTGTCACACCTGAAGACCACGGAATACCTTCCCTGAACACGACGTTATTAGAAGCGACAGGAAGGACGTGTACGGCTGTGTAGCTACACTTGTGAAAGATAATATGTCTTAGGATATTCTTAAACTAAACTCCGACAACCCTCACATAGGCTACATTCGGACTTCAGAAAGTAAGTGATAATGTCACCATACACTAAGACCAATGCGCGACAAGAATGGCGCATTGTCAAAAGAGCATACATGTTCCGGATTTCCTGCGGGCACAGTTTCGCTGTGGTGAAATGACGCGGGAGCTGGAAACACACTCCACAGTTGAAGTACATGGGACAGTACGATTCTCGTAGGCCAAACGCTTAAACTGCACACAGATGCAATGTGAAATTCAGGTGGTATATGGATCAGATGCAATATGCCGTCCAGCCGTAGTGAAATGATGGCAATAATTTGACAAAGGCTGCTGATCGGGAAGGAAAGCCATCGACATGGACCACAGACGACAATGTCCGACCAATCTTTACAGCAAAACATCTGGGAGAAAGAGATTTTCCAACGAAGAGGTTGTTAAAGTAGCGGTTCTCCAAGGGTTCCGTGACCAAACAGCAGATTTCTATCTTCGGAGAACTGAACGATTGGTAGAACGTTCCTACAGTTGTTTATGGAGACTTGGTAACTGTGTTGAACATGTGCACGGTAGCATTCAGTAGAAGTTACTTGGCCTGCTATAATACTCGTAATGTGTAACTCATTTTTATAAGTCCCCTCGTACAGACCGTAGTAATATTCACACGTACTTCAAAATCTAACATCAGTATATTGGCTATTTGCAAGCCACTTACCATGCCTCTATCAAGCGTTGATATCGCATCTCTAATAAAACAAGTTAAGAGTTTAACGCCTATCGCTCATTATGGGGATCCGAGGACGACGGTCACAGTTGTAAATTATTAATGGTAATCCTAGTAGACGAAAAGTGCTGCTGAATGGCCCCTCCGTTATAGATAAGATGAACTACAGACCCCAGTTTTGCATCGCCATATGTGGCACTACCAGTCAAATGGAAGTAAAACCAGATGCTTTGAGTTCCGATCAGCTGCCAACTGTTCGGACTTTCTCTGGTACAGTGAAAGAACCATGCTGGGTCTACAATGCACAGAGATTCCACCCTTGAAAAGAGGATTGTAATACGAATTTCGACAGTTTAAAGGTAAGTGACAATTACAGATATCCGAAGCTTTAGTCTCCGACTATCCCAAACTAACACAGTGCTTTTCTGAGACCACCGTTTGGCAGTTCCTGTTCAGAAGCCATTTCGCATTGCAAACAGAACCAGTCCTGCACGGTGGGACAGCGAATGCCAGAGAGCCAGCAACGAACATAAGGATGCACTATGGAAATATTAGAAATAGAGTACCCTACACGACTGTATCAGCCTGCAAAAAGTACAAACGGAAACCAAGAATGTGACTTGTAAGTACTGCATCTCTTTCCAGTTAGTACAAACTTTAATTTTATTAATGTATTATATACCTAATATGTTTTAGAACAGTTAGTTTAATTCTGAAGACGACTCTCATAGTAGCGTCGAAACCTGGTCAATTTTGACTTAATATTTGTGACCGAGGGCTTATTTGTTCTAATATAAGGAAACCAAGAATGTTTTGGAAAACAAGAAGACGAGTTGAAAAAACCTATGCAACTCGATGACCAGGGACACTAGAATGTTAAGTATTTGCAAGGAGGTGAAGAACTTTAACAAATCTTCGGTATCTCGCCACTACTATTAATTGCCTGCGGGTCGTGTTATGTAAGTCGTGTTATGGAGCTATTGCGAGGAGCGGGAGGTCTGGCTATCATCCCCTAGCGGGGAATTGGAAAATTAATAACTAAGGGATGCCCCAGGGTTCCATCCTAGGACCCCTGTTTTGGGACATCTACATGGGGCCGGTATTAGATACTTTACAACAAAGTGAAGAGGTGCTAGAGGTGATAGCGTATGCAGATGACCTCCTCCTGTTGGTTGGCGGCCGTAGCCGCGAGGACATAGAGCTCAAAATAGAAAGTGCCTTGAACAAACTGCCAAAACACTAAAATGAAAGTATCACCAAGTAAGTCTACTTACCTATTATTAAAAGGACTATTAATCAGAAATCCTACTGTAAGAATTGAGCGCTCACCGGTTCTTCGGCGACGTGAGACACGGTACCTAGGAATCATCATTGATGAAAGGTGGAACTTTGGGAAACACATTGACACCATAACCCAGAAAGCCCTTCAAACATTAAACAATCTCATCTCCATCGGACACAAAAGATTTTATCTTCCCCTTCATCTCATAAAATTATACCACAACAGTATCTTAACATCAGTAGTGGGTTACAGCTCGGAAGTCTGGGCACACAGGCTCACGAGGGTTGTGCCTGCCATGACAGTGAGAAGGGTTCAGAGAAATATGATACTCAGATCTGTGGGAGCCTATAGAACATATCCAGGGGGAGGCCTATTAGTCATAATGGGGCTCTGCCCACTGGAAATCAAAATTAGAGAGCATGCTGCGTGGTTCTGGGTCAAGAAAGGGAACATCACGAAGACAGAAGAGATATTAGGCGCTGGGGTTGAGGATAAGGGTGAGATACGGCAAAGGGGAGAGCAATTGTGGCAAGAACATGGGAGGCGGATGAAACAGGGCGTAGAACTTTTGAATTCCTTCTGAGCATTAGGGAACGGCTGAAAATGAGATACTTCGAACCCACTCGAGGACTGATCCATTTTCTCACTGGACATGGGCCATACCCGACATGTTTATGTCGGTTCAGGAAAAGGGTGACACCCACGTGTGAATGTGGTGAATCAGAGGGTACCCCTGTTCATGTGATCTATGAGTGCCCCTTTTCAATGATGTTGCTTCCACATTGCGTGACCAATTACCTGACCATGACACATACCAATTACTAAGACAAGAAGACACTTTTCAAACTCTCAACAAACTAGCAGATGAGGTATCATGAAAAGTGTTAAAGGAATACCTGAGGAACATAAATTAACGTAAAAATTGAGACATGCCAAATACTGAATGCGCGCCCTACTCCTATACTGCCTGCGCGTGGATAGGCCGACTTTCCTCGTAGTCTGGAATCCGCCACGTACAGGACTAGGGGGAGTGGGGAGCAACATCACCAATACTAGACAAAGCACTAGATTTGACTTAGGTTAGAACTAGTTAGTAGGACTTAGATTAGGAAAATAGTTATTAGGAACCTGCAACGAATAACATCTTGGCCTGCCCAGTGTCAGAGGCACGCCCATCGGGATTAGCTCGATGGGCAAGGCACTAAAGTAGGTTTATATATTTCTGACACAACTGTGACGCTGCAGGCAGTAGAGTTTTAGTTAAGATAATATAAATTAAATATTAATAATAATAATAGTAGAAATTTAGCTGCCCATTGTCATTAGTTATAGCTGTAGCTTAAAAAATTAATTAAGCCTATAATTAGCTGCAATTGATGTTTGGACAAATTAGGACCCACTAATCATATAAGGAAGTGGGTATGTTGTATAATTATTATTGTTATTGAAATAAAAAAATTCAAAAAACAATTTTTGTGGAAAAGAAAATTTTGGAACGAGGGAGATTTGAACAGCAATTTGCTGTTTTGCAGGCCAACACCATGACCATGTACCCACTACACTTTGGCTATTCCTATCTTCTTTGTGTTGCACATCTTGATCTTGGAACGTTCACTGTTTATATTTTCCATCTTTTTTCACAGTTTAGTATACTTCCTGTTCTCATGCTTGATCTGTGTTCAGTTTTTGATGGGCTACCCACTGGACCATCTTGCTACTAAACGTTCGATGGGGAGCTTCCCTTGTAAGAGCACTAGTCATTCAGTTGAACTGTTCTACCACTAAATGCCACAACGCGCGCTTGTGTGTGTGTGTGTGTGTGTGTGTCTGCGCATGCGTGCGGGTATATGTGTGTGTGTGTGTGTGTGTGTGTGTGTGTCTGCGTGCGAGAGGGGGGGGGGTGTCTGTGCGCACGTGAGAGGGGGGTGTCCGCGCATGCGTGGGGGGGGGGGGGCTGTCTGCAGGCGCGAGGGTGTGTGTGTCTGCGGGCGCTAGGGTATGTGACTGCACATGCGCGAGTGTATGTGTGTGTGTGTCTGCGCGCGCTTGTGTGTGTGTGTGTGTGTGTGTGTGTCTGCGCGTGCGTGAGGGGGCTTGTGTGTGTGTGTGTGTGTGTGTGTGTGTGTGTGTGTGTGTGTGCGGGCGCGAGAGAGAGGGGAGGGGTGTCTGCGCGCACGTGAGAGGGGAGGTGCCCGCGCGCGCGCGAGGGAGGGGGTGTCTGCAGGCGCGAGGGTGTGTGTGTCTGCGAGCGCGAGGGTATGTGACTGCGCACGCGCGAGTGTGTGTGTGCGGGCGCGCGCGTGCGTGTGGGTGTGTGTCTGCGCGCGCGCGCTAGTGTGTGTGTCTGCATGTCTGTCCGTGTCTGTGCATGTGTGTCTATCACTATACAAAGCAAACCACAGATCAGGCCGTAGTGGGCTACAACTTGGTCATGTCATTGTAGTGTGTTTCACCTTATTTTAGGACTGATAGCTACGACGGAAGTACACTGGTGTGCAAAACTTTACGACGAAAGCAACTTTCGTATGATGCGTTACTGTCAAATAACACAGCTCGATGAAACTTAGACAATATATAGAAAGAGCTGCTACAGTATACACAGAAGGTGACTGAAGGAAATACGCAGTGAAACGAAGAAAATTTACACCTTCATTCAAAGACAGTAATTACACCGCGATTGATGACGGTCCCTTGTATGGTCTGCAACATGCTCCCACACTGGCCACAAGGTGTGTAAGTTCTTGTGGTAACTCATTCCATTCCCCTACCAACGCGGTTGACAACTACTGAATGGTCCTTGGTGCATGTGAATGTGCTGAAATACGTGTTCTCAACACATCCCACACATGTTTGATGTGATTTAAGTCAGGGGAACGGTCAGGCCAGTCCACTCGATGAATATCCTGCGCTGCTAGGTTAAATGAAATCAGAGCTGAATGCACCCCTTGAAAGACGCACATGGGGAAGGAGTGGAGTGTCAGAATAGTGTTGACCGGTAGGTGTACTGTGTTCAAAGTTTTGGAGGTCAGTACGTCCATGCAACACTATGCTTTACCACACCATAAGACCTGGACCACCAAAACGATCATGTTCGTCAGTATTGTACGTACCCTCATATGGCGGGAGGTGGGGACACTTAATGCGCCGAGGAACACTGTCGAACATGCCTGTGACCAACCTTGTGGCCAGCATGGGAGCAACTTGCACACCATGCACTGCCATCTGTGGTGATCACACACCCTACTAAGAATCACAACTCTTCTTTTGTAATGGCCATGGGACTAACACGAATCGTGGTGACTTCAGTGAAATTATTGTCTTTGAATGAAAGTGTCATTTCCGTTCTTCTCGCTGTGTATTTCTTTCAGTTACCTTCTGTTCTATACTGTAGTAGCTCTTTCCACGTATGGTCCAAATTTCATCTAGCTATTTTACTTGATAGCTGCACGTGGTGTGAAAGTTAATTCAGTCCTTATACACACCATTGTGGTAGGGGGGAAGCCGGTGTGGAAGGCACTGCGCGCATTCTGCCAATCCGAAAAGACCTGTAGCCGTATAAAGCACCCGAAGTTGCCAAACCTTCACCCAACGACCACAACTCTTCCTGGTTGCTCTGTCAGTCAGTTTCAGGCAGCCTGCTGTCTTATGTCACCGTTGCCACCTGTGATTTTGTTTGTTTTCGTTTCCACGGTTGCAGGGGCCATTGTTTTACTTCCTGCTACCGTTGTTTGTTGTAAGGTACAGAACAATGTAAGAAGGTAGTTCGCCGAAATTTATGAGTGGAAAAGTTCGAAGTCTTTCAGGAGATTACCGTATAAGGTCAGTGGAGATAAATGGTTTGCGCGTACGTGCCTACTTTGAGACTGAAAAATTTAATAGCGGCTCGATGCACTCCGTTAACAAGGCAAGCGATAGGACTGTTGCAGTTTTGAATATAAAGAAAGTCGCTATTGTGAAGATCTGTAAGAAAATATTCGAGAAGGAAAAGGAATCTGTAAAAACACCGAAGCTCAAAACTCTAGGGAAGAAAATTTTGCGTGAGTGAACGGATTAGCAATATAGTTCCATTTTCTGAGAATGAGATTCGTCGGCATGTGTATGTTTATTTTCGCAGAAAGGAAAATCCAATACTCAGCAATTTATTGGTCACCTGTAAGGAATCAGGATCTTTCAAGGCAGTCACATATCGTTATTCATAGCTTTCAATATCCTAGGACTTCACTATGGACATTTCTGGGGTTGTAAGCTCTTGATGAAGAGGGAAATTGCCGATTTTTATGGCAGTTCCGGGCATGAATATCGACGAAGCGGTGTGGCTTGATGAAACATGGATCAATTCAGGCCATGTTGTCAAACAGAGATGGACACATGATATAACCAAAGGAACGATGGCAGTGCCTTCTGGAAAGGAAGGCAGACCTACTGTACTCCACGCAGGCACCTCCTAAAGTGGAAACGGTCTCCTGCTTTTTATATCAAAGAAAACAGCAAATTACTATGAACCACTAATACCTTGTTCCTTGCCATACAGTTGATACTGCAAGGTAGTAGCATGACAAAGCTAGGAGCTTCAGAGTCGTAACGCCGATGTAAGTGGAGCGGCGCGGCACGATCAAAGCAGCGCGGCTCGGGAAGCAGAACTGCGCGTGATTGTAGTGGGGCTGCAAGCAGGGAGGCGCGGACCAGAGCGGTGCTGAGCGAGTCAAACATGTTTGTTTCACAGAGCGGCGATCAGAGTGTTCTACTGATTCAGGTCGCGTTACGCCAGCAGCATTCGGTTGTTGCTGGGGGTAGCAGAGTCAGTACTGTTGTTGGCGCTTATGTTTCTTTTGTTATACTTCAGTGAAAATGGTATCAGCAGAACCCTTGACAGCAGTTGTTTTTATTTGGCGGCTCTTTATGGAACAAGCGAAACAAGTATCATCACAACTGATTCATTTTGGGCAAGTTATCTGATGAGGTGGCAGCAGTATTACAGACAGAGTACCTTTGCCTGTGTGTGTATGTGAATTCCTAAGGGACCAAACTGCTGAGGTCATCGGTCCCTAGACTTACACACTACCTAAACTAACAAACTAACAAACTAACTTATGCTAAGAACAGCACACACACACTCATGCCTGAGGGACTAGAACCTCCGGCGGGAGGGGCCAGCAATCCGTGACATGGCGCCTCAAATAGCGCGGCCACTCCACGTGGCCAGAATACCTTTCCTTAATCTCTTATTTCTTTTGTTGTCTTAAAACGACAGGCGACAATAAAGTGGAAGTAGCATAGCTCACACACAAGCATGAAAATCGTGTTTTATTATGTGAGAAAAAAATTTTCGAAACCGTCTAGTTTGGACAGCTACATTTGAAGGTATATAAAGTTTCGTCCCGTCTGATAAATGCATAGAATGCTCAATGGCTACTGTATGTTGCTCATCGATAGTCAGGGAGCCTTATAGGTCAATGACAGTGTGGGAAAAATGTCCATTTCACATCAGAGCAAATTCTGGTGAAGCTTCTATTGGCTCCATTTAGCGTTCATTATTCCAAAAGCACATTCTGTTAATTGTAGTGGTCTGGACAAGCGTTTGTTGAAATAGTCATTCCATGGGCCTAAAACACATTGAACGTAATATTTGATAAAATGCCTCAACTGTGGATATGCCTAGTCTCCAATGAACGGCCACTGGTGTATTTAGTAGTGGAGGGTTTGACATTATATTACGCTCCCCTTCTTGCATCAAACGAAATACACTACCTTTCTTTCCCGTATCCCCCAACATCGATTATAATGATTTTCCCCTGACGATCTGCAGCTGTTTGTAGTAAGATTGAATGAAAATTTTGTAACTATTAGTTAGTTTAGTTATGTCATGTTCCGTAGACCATTTTCACTATTATTTTATCGATATGATGTGGAACAAGTCAGATTACAAGATATATATACACACATGAATAGTGCTAATATTAATATTACTGAAATTTTTAGTTCTACTCATTTAGAGGTACAATTTTTTTTTTACCAGTTCTGAAACAGAAACTCGTCCATGGAATAGTAGGAGTTGTCCAAAAGAAATGATTTTAAGATACTTGCCAGACAAATGATCAAAGATATCTGTTGCTGAATAATGTACTCCTTTTTGAGCAACTGACAGCTTCAATAACGGATAGGAAAGGTCATTTTTTCCTCTAGTGTTGTACGTACGAACATCACTGTTCTTCGCGAATTGAGATGGATTATTTATAACGAATTTAATTTGCGAATATATGTACTCTGATGGTGCAGTTAAAATACGTAACTCCTTGAATAGGTGCCTACAAACGTCCTTGGGTGAACACCACTAATTATTCTCACTGCTCTCTTTTGTGCAATCAAAACTTTATGTCTAAGTGGCGAGTGAAACATTGTACCAGAGTTTTATGGGCATTTTAGACGAATATTTTTTCTGTCTACATCACAGATTATAGTTGGAAATTTCTGTATGTTACGTAAATCGTTTACAATACTTGTTACTTAGAAAAAGGCACTCGCAAGTGGAGTGCCTGGAGGCAATCCCACCACACTTCGGTTGTTGACTCCACAATACTTACAACGGTTGTGAATCCTATTCTGAATCTCAGAGCCACGTCTCGAAAATTTCTTCTGGTTTCTAGAAGCCTGTAGCAATGCTCGTTTCATCAGCTATCGAGGGCCCTTAAAAATGACGTTGTTTCATTGGGAAAATCTGTAGTTGTTTGAATGTCAGTTAGATATGGAAGTTTCGCCTATTAATCATATGGTAAAATATGTTACTTTTTGCATACTGTCGTAATCTTGTTTCGATAACTCGAACCGTTTATGAGATACGAGGCATGTTACGAATATTTCTTTCTGTCTTTTCCGCTGGCGGGCGAGCTCGGGACGAAGCGCTTTACATACGATTCATTTTCTCGAGGTTGGTGAAATGGTAGCGATATGCTTCTAAATTTGAAGAATAGTTTAGTATGTTAGCTACATTTCACACGCACAAACATTAACCTAATGTGCACCAAAGGTAAATTCATAGCGATCTCTATTTTTCAATGCAAACTATTCGAAATTCTCGCAGTAGGTTACTTAATTTTGAAATATCACAATAACTAAGACTATTAACGAAATGATAGGCAGTTCATCACGAAGCTGACGAGTATAGTTATGAGCTGCGCGATAATCGATTTTCTTTACCGAGAAGTTTCTTTCAAACCGTTTGAGAAAGAGTACAGGCGGGCCTGCTTGCGTGTTTGCCGTCCACGCAGTGAAGCGAGCCTGCCGGCGGCCGCGCCGCTTCCTGCCCCACTATACATGGGCGCGTGGCAGAGCAGCGGCAACAGCCCGACACGCAGCCCCGCGTTTCATTGCAATCCAGGCCACGATACTGGAATCACAGATTTACTTCAAACTTTGTACACCTTTAGTAAGCCATTAAAACAACATAATGTACGCGTATTAAGGTGCACTACTCTGGTGATTCCGAGAAAATCGTAAGAGCAGTTTTAAGCGTCTGTTATGTGGCGCATGTATCAGTGCGTGGTGCTGGACGTTTGAATTCATGGTGGTCAACTGCTTAGGTGCATTATTCGCGGAACCTCCTGTCCATTGGGACACACCTGAAGACGATTTACGGCACATGATTGATCCTCCGAGGAAACGGTTTAGAGGGTGTTCCCTCTCCATTGATTTTCACCAAGACGACTCGGAAGCTTTAGCTAGCAGTAGAAGGATCCAGTTACAAATAAATAAATAAAAAAATAATAAAAAATAAAAAACAATTAGAAAATATATACTTATAAACAAATAACTGCCGGCCGTGGTGGCCGAGCGGTTCTGGGCGCTTTCCTCTGGATGAAGGCACTGAGGGCTTGCGTCAAGCATGAATTTGAGAAAGATTTTTTAAAATTAGTGAATAATTTAATTTTCGGCAAAACAGTGGAGAATTTAAGGGTAGGGCTTCAAATTTTAATTATAACCGAATGGGATGGACGTAGGAGTGTAAGAAAATGCACTGCCAGACAAAATTTTAAGTGGGTCACCTTATTCAATGAGAACTTCGTTGCTGGGGAGATGGCGAAGACTGCAGTAGAGTTTACAAAGCCTATTTACGTAGGGGTGTGCGTAATAGACTTATTCAGATTCTACATGTACCGCTTTCATTATGAGTTAGCGAAAACTCATTTCGTAGATCCTAAATTCCTTTATATGGATACAGATAGCTTCATCTATTGGGTGAGGAACTGCAATCCATTTACAATAATGAGGTACCATGGTAATGAAATCGCCTCGTCCTCAAACACGGCCGATAATACTTACGGTATTTTTCTACAGAACAAGAAGGTTATCTTCCTTATGATAGACGGGGTGAATGGATTGCCAGGTGTGGAGTTTGTAGGTCTGCGATAAAAAATGTATGCATATCACATACTGGAAGGCACAACGCAGGGATGGGCTAAGGATGTGCATTATATGGCATTGAGAGCCCTCTCTATTGAAGACTACTTGCAGTGCCTGTACAGCGGCGTTCACAGTGCTGCACTAAAGCCGCTGCATATAGATCAGCAAACTAGTATTCGATTCAGAGGACACGTTTTGTACACTGTGCTGCAGTCTAAAATCGGCCTGTCGCCTCATGGTGATAAAAGTGTCATTTGCAAGAAAAGGGGTGGGGGACTGATTGAATGAGATGGAGTGTGTGTGTGTGTGTGTGTGTGTGTGTGTGTGTGTGTGTGTGTGTGCGCGCGCGCAGAATAGTATGGCTCTTTTTATTTATTTATGTATGCGAGAAATGTGTGCTGTGTCTATGTATATATTGGGTGATCAAAAAGTCAGTATAAATTTGAAAACTGAATAAATCACGGAATAATGTAGATAGAGAGATACAAATTGACACACGTGCTTGGAATGACATAGGGTTTTATTAGAACCAAAGAAATACGAATGTTCAAAAATGTCCGACAGAAGGCGCTTCATCTGATCAGAATAGCAATAATTAGCATAACAAAGTAAGACAAAGCAAAGATGAGGTTCTTTACAGGAAATGCTCAATATGTCCACCATCATTCCTCAACAATAGCTGTAGTCGAGAAATAATGTTGTGAACAGCACTGTAAAGCATGTCCGGAGTTATGGTGAGGCATTGGCGTCGGATGTTGTCTTTCAGCATCCCTAGAGATGTCCGTCGATCACGATACACTTGCGACTTCAGGTAACCCCAAAGCCAATAATCGCACGGACTCAGGTCTGGGGAACTGGGAGGCCAAGCATGACGAAAGTGGGGGCTGAACACACGATCATCACCAAACGACGAGCGCAAGAGATCTTTCATGCGTCTAGCAATATGGGGTGGAGCGCCATCCTGCATAAACATCGTACGTTCCAGCAGGTTTTTATCAGCCAGGCTGGGGATGATGCGATTCTGTAACATATCGGCGTACCTCTCACCCGTCATGGTAGCAGTTACAAAACCAGAATCACACATTTCCTCGAAGAAAAAAGGCCCGATAACGGTAGATGTGGTACATCCAACCCATATCGTGACTTTCTCGTCGTGCTATGGAGTTTCCACGACAATTCTAGGACTTTCGGTAGCCCAAATTCTGCACTCGTGGGCTTTGACAGACCCTCGGAGCGTGAAATGAGCTTCGTCGGTCCACAACACGTTACTCAACCAATCGTCATCTTCCGCCATCTTTTGAAACGCCCACACCGCAAATGCCCTCCGCTTCACTAAATCGCCAGGTAACAGTTCATGATGCCGATGGATTTTGTACGGATAGCATCGGAGGGTACACCTCAGTGCCAACCAAACATTAGTGTATGGAATGCAGGTGCGACGTGCGACTGCACGAGCGCTGACTTCCCCGTGCATAGACGAACCCGCTACTGTCTCCATTTCTTCCTGAACTGTCTCAGCAGCATTACGTCTTGTGCTCGGTCGGCCACTACGGGGTCTATCGTCTAAACAACCCGTAGCTTCAAACTTGGAAATCATTCTTCCCACAGCAGCATTTGTTCAAAATGGTTCAAATGGCTCTGAGCACTATGCGACTTAATTTCTGAGGTCATCAGTCGCCTAGAACTTAGAACTAATTAAACCTAACTAACCTAAGGACATCACACACATCCATGCCCGAGGCAGGATTCGAACCTGCGACCGTAGCGGTCGCTCGGCTCCAGACTGTAGCGCCTAGAACCGCACGGCCACTCCGGCCGGCAGCAGCATTTGTCAACGGACCTTTACCCGTTCGAATCCCCTTCCTTTGGCGATAGGATCGTAACGCTGAACTAGCACATTCCCCATTCTGATAATACAGCTTCAGTAAAAGCGCCTTTTCAGGTAACGTCAACATGCTGCGACTGCTGGCGCATCTGATTCTCTCTCTCATTGCAGCTCCTTTTATACACGATTGTCTTGCGCAGTCACTGACGTTTTGCTATCCAGCGTCATCTGTCGGACATTTTGTGAACTTTTTTTTGTTCTAATAAAACCCCATGTCATTCCAAGCATGTGTGTCAATTTTTACCTCTCTGTCTACATTATTCCGTGGTTTATTAAGTTTTCAAAATTATACTGACTTTTTGATCACCCGGTATATTGCATTTCATCAATGATACATAGGCTGCATTACACCAAAAACAAAAGCAACTGTTTCATTTTTTACACTATTTTGCAAATAACTGTTTCTTGAATGCATTAAATTCCACATGTATTTCTCTCAAACTGATGGATGTTCCTTCAGCTTCTTCTTTTGACACTGTATTGATACACCGTTCTTAACTGTCTGCATGCACACTATACATACACAGACAGTTCACTATATATGCAGTTTAAATACACAACAACCTATGGTTCAGTCTTTCCAGCACAATGGATAGAACCATTCATAGGCTGAATAAGTTTGTAATGGTGGAGTGTTGCAGATAAATGGGCAACCTCCAGATCTCACCATGAGTGTCATACCATTGTACAATGATGTCATAAATAGCGCCAGCCCAGCACAGTGGAAAATACTCGGAGGTCATCTATTGGTTGATGTAGCATTCTGCACTACATAGTACATCCCATTTCAACTGCATAAACTGCACTTTAACACTTCTTGATGAATTTTCAGTCTCTAACACAACACACCAGTCACTGTCCACCGATGCTTCTGTACCAATATTTAGGTGCTTTGAGCCACTAGCTGTTAACTTATAAATTGAAGTGAAAAGCTGTAGAACACTGGGAGGAATCAGCAGCTTCTCACCCACCACATCAACACTCCATCCTTGCAGTAACTCTGGAATCTACTGGGATGGTGCATGTGTTGGAGACCAGTTTGGACCTACACCGAGCGGTATAGGGCCCCTGGCACAGTTCTTCTGAGAGTCAGGGACCTACTGGGTGTCTTCATTACACAAATCAATAAGTGGGCTGGATAATAGCAGCTTGTTGTTCTGCTCCAACATACTGGTCAGGCGCGCTACAGGATCCCACGGAGCTGCTACCGCTGCTGGTCCTGACAGTCCAGAGTTTGCTGCAAATTCCGATGAGCCGATAGTAGCTACTGCTGGTCCAGATACGCTTGTTGTCGCTGCCAGTCTGGTCACACCAGAGACCGCTGAACAAAGAAGAAGAAACAATTAACATCCACAGACAATGCCATAGAATTAAACAAAGGGAACTTGACAAAGAAGAGGAGGAACTGCTACATGCAGTAATAGTAGCAACACCGAGCGAGGTGGCGCAGTAGTTAGCACACTGGACTCGCATTCGGGAGGACGTCGGTTCAAACCCGCCTCCGGCCATCCTGATTTAGGTTTTCCAAGATTTCCCTAAATTGCTTCAGGCAAATGCTAGGATAGTTCCTTTGAAAGGGCATGGCCGACTTCCTGCCCCATCCTTCCCTAATCCAGTGGGACCGATGACCTCACTGTTTGGTCCCCTCCCCCAAATCAACCAACTAATAGTAGCAACGACATATAATGAGTACTTACTTTCAAGCTTCTTCCGCGATGGAGAGACATGTTAGGATCTTGGCTGCTGTTGACGCTTCATGGTTCTTCTTCTTCCAGAAACTGACTGCGACTGAGACCAGTGATCTATCCTTTCTGCCCTATATCCCCTACATCACGATCACGTGACGGGAAATTATTGACTTCAGCAGTGTTTCTGGATTGCTTCCCAGTCAAGCATTTGCCTTTGAAGGAGTTCTCGCATGCGCCGGTATCCAGCAAGGGAAGGGTTGGGCGTTTCTCCGCGAAATGCTACTTTGTTTGCAGTTTGGTCTGGCCGCGACCTACGCGGTGCGTGCGGGCCCAGCAGTGGCACGTGACAGGAAGTGGCCACTTGAGAGAGAGAGAGAGAGGTTTCGGGGAAATATAAGTGTTGCAATTGCGCTAGCGCGATACATGCTCTGAGCAGCTCGTTACTCGATAACTTTTCCATGCAACTTGTGTTGCTTAATTTGGTTATGATTTCTGGCCTCTTGTTGTATCGATAACTTTGATTACACGAGCTGCCCAGATAGCAGAGTATGTTGCGGTTTTTCCACACAGTGTTCCACACTTTTTGATTCCTCCCTATATCTTTAGCGTCTATAAGTAATTTCATGTGAGTTTCAGAGAGTTTTGTTCTGTATTAATTTTGTAATTTTTGTCAGTCATTAGAACAATAAATACCTGTTAATTTCAATTTTGACTTAGATTCCAAGATCCTTGATACTGTCTACAACTTTCCCGTGGCTAGGCGACCCACTAATACACTACTGGCCATTAAATTTGCTACACCACAAAGATAACGTGCTACAGACTCGAAATTTGACCGACAGGAAGAAGATGCTGTGATATGCAAATGATTAGCTTTTCAGAGCATTCACACAAGGTTGGCGCTGGTGGCGACACCTACAACGTGCTGACATGAGAAAAGTTTCAACCGATTTCTCATACACAAACAGCAGTTGACCGGCGTTGCCTGGTGAAATGTTATTGTGATGCCTCGTGGAGAAATGCGTACCGTCACGTTTCCGACTTCGATAAAGGTAGGATTGTAGCCTATTGCGATTGCGGTTTATCGTATCGCGACATTGCTGCTCGCGTTGGTCGAGATCCAATGACTATTAGCAGAAAATGGAATCGGTGGCTTCAGGAGGGTAATGCGGAACGCCGTGCTGCATCCCAACGGCCTCGTATCACTAGCAGTCGAGATGACAGGCATCTTATCCGCATGGATGTAACGGATCGTGCAGCCACGTCTCGATCCCTGAGTCAACAGATGGTGACGTTTTCAAGACTAAAACCATCTGAACGAACAGTTAGACGACGTTTGCAACAGCATGGACTATCAGCTCGGAGACCATGGCTGCGGTTACCCTTGACGCTGCATCACAGACAGGAGCGCCTGCGATGGTGTACCCAACGACAAATCTGGGTGCACGAATGGCAAACCGTCATTTTTTCGGATGAACCCAGGTCCTGTTTACAGCATCATGATGGTCGCATCCGTGTTTGGCGACATCGCGGTTGTTCGCATTGACGGCACTGTGAACAGTGGACGTTACATTTCAAATGGGTTACGACCCGTGGCTCTACCCTTCATTCGATCCCTGCGAAACCCTATATTTCAGCAAGATAATGCACGACCGCATGTGCAGGCCCTGTACGGGCCTTTCTGGATACAGAAAATGTTCGACTGCTGCCCTGGCCAGCACATTCTCCAGATCTCTCACCAATAGGAAACGTCTGGTCAATGGTGGACGAGCAACTAGCTCGTCACAATACGCCAGTCACTACTCTTGATGAACTGTGGTATCGTGTTGAAGCTGCATGGGCAGCTGTACCTGTACACACCATCCAAGCTCTGTTTGACTCAATGCCCAGGCGTATCAAGGCCATTATTACGGTCAGAGGTGGTTGTTCTGGGTAGTGATTTATGAGGGTCTATGCACCCAAATTGCTTGAAAATGTAATCACATGTCAGTTCTAGTATAATATATTTGTCCAATGAATACCCGTTTACCATCTGCATTTCTTCTTGATGCCACAATTTTAATGGCCAGTAGTGTAATAATATAACCCGGTGCACACCGAAGCATATGGTTCTCACGGTGACGGCGCTGTCGTTGTGCACAGTAGCCAGACTCAACAATCAGTAAGACACTTAAGCTCCAAAGACACTGATATAGGCATACATATTCAAATAAAGAGAATATGTAAACAGGCCGAATATGGGGCTGCGGTCGGCAGCGCCTGTATGAGACAACAAGTGTCTGGCGCAGTTCTTAGATCGGTTACTGCTGCTACAATGGCAGGTTATCAAGATTTAAGTGAGTTTGAACGTGGTGTAATAGTCGGCGCACAAGGGATGGGACACTGGATCTCCGAGGTAGCGATGAAGAGGCGCTTTTCCCGTACGCTCATTTCACGAGTGTACCGTGAATATAAGGAAGAACGGGATCAACGACGACTGAAGAGAATCGTTCATCGTGATTGAACTGCAACTCTTCCGTAAATTGCTGCGAAGTTCAATGCTGGGCCATCAACAGGTGTGAGCGTGCGAACCATTCAACGAAACATCATCGATATGAGCTTTCGGAGTCGACGGCCCATTCGTGTACCATTGATGACTGCAGACACAATGCTTTACGCCTCCCCTGGGCCCGTCAACACCGATGTCGGACTGTTGATGACTGGAAATATGTTGCCTGGTCGGAGGAGTCTCGTTTCAAAATGAATCGAGCGGATGGACAAATACGGGTATGGAGACAATCTCATGAAGCCATGTAACCTGCACGTCAACAGGGGACTGTTGAAGCTGGTGGAGGCTCTGTAATGGAGTGGTTCGTGTGCAGTTGGAGTGATGTGGGAGCCCTGATACATCAAGATACAACTCTGACAGGTGACAAGTACGTAAGCATCCTGTCTGATCACCTGCATCCGCTCATGTCCATTGTGCTTTCCGACGGACTTACGACACCTCACACGTTGCTACAGAGTGGCTCCATAAAAACTCTTCTGAATTTAAACACTTCCGCTGGCCACCAAACTCCCCAGACATGAGTATCATTGAGCATATTTTGGATGCCTTCAACGTGCTGTTCAGAACAGATCTCCACCCAATCGTACTCTTATGGAATTATGGACAGCCCTGCAGGATTCATGGTGTTAGTTCCCTCCAACACTACTTCAGACATTAGTTGAGGCCATCCACATCGTGTTGCGTCTCTTCTGCGTGCTCGCGGGGGCCTTGCACGATATTAGGGAGGTGTATCAGTTTCTCTGGCTCTCACTGTATAAGAATTCAGAGAATAGAACGAGCATTGCACCCATTCGTCTTGTATGATCAAAGATTTGTTTTATAACAGCATTAAACGTACACTGCTCGACTCTAATCCAGATCGGAGGCCTACCTATCACTGTCTAGAAATGATAAACACAGAACTTGCGACTTACAGCGCTGTTCCACATTACATGCAACGTATCTTGCGGTACCGTCACCCGCGGGAAACTGAGGTAGAAGGATCAGAGTGGTTAAAAATGAAATATGTTGAAAAAAAAAGACCACTTTGAACGGATTTACTTTTATCTGTACACAATTTGAAATCAGTGAAGCCAATAGAAACTAGTGATACGTAGATTGCGGTAAGATCTGTGTAGGTTAACTGTCTATTGATTTCAACTGACAATTTTGAAATTTTTGTGTGTTGTCGAATCAAGAACGTAACTATGGTTCAAATGGCTCTGAGCACTATGGGACTTAACTTCTGAGGTCATCAGTCACCTAGAACTTAGAACTACTTAAACCTAACTAACCTAAGGACATCACACACTCCCATCCCCGACGAAGGATTCGGACCTGCGACGGTAGCGGTCTCGCGGTTCCAGAGTGTAGCGCCTAGAACCGCTCGGTCACTCCGGCCGGCACGTAACTATGTCGTGTGACTTTTGACCATTATTACCTAAATGTTTCAGCCACAGTTCACATCTCAATTCTTGTGCTCCAGAGTGGGATTCTTGATTAGAAATAATTAGCCATTTTTGCATAAAAAACCTGTAAATTGCCAGCGTGCAGGATGTATATATATACGGGTACCCAGGTGTTTTCTATCTTTGTTCTGCTGACACTTCCCATATCACAACGTTAGCGTGAATGCGATCTATGTAACAAGCAACTAACTACATAGCTAATAGCTCTCTCAGAGCATGCAGGTATTCGCGTCATGCCCTTAAAAATCACATTTATTTTATCTTGATAGATAGAGTGACACTTTCTATGGGGCCTCGCTCAGGAAAATATCGCTTTCAGAAGAAAATTATCGATCACTGAAAAGCTTCAAATGGGAATGCAAGCATCAGTTTTGATGATGAGGAGGGTATGACTGATACGGGCAGCTGAGGTCATGAGCTATTGAGAGGAGAGTGACCTAAAAGCCTTTCGCTACAGTGCACGAAATCTAAGCAGTCGACCGCCCGAGAAGGATTCGTGTATGCTGTCTCCTCGTCTCTCCGAGTTCTGCATCGGATGTGTTACACTTCGAGAAATTTTCAGAGTAATTTGTATGGCACTTTCAAATTAGAGCCATGGAGGAATCGGTGTGCACTTCTTATTGGCTGTCTTCCATAATGCTGTCCGTCTTAAGTACCACGTAGCAAGTGAAGTGTTTTGCGTGTGATATACTGAAACAGGCTATGATAATGATTAATGATCTCCACTTAGGGCGAACAAATTCCATGAATGAACTTCGCCGACGGCACCTAATCAGGCAAATTTTCCGCGTTGCGTAGGAAGTAACGTTTGCGAGCTCTGAACGACCGCTGTTAGGAAAGACATTTCAAGAATATAATTTCGTCGTTACAAAAAAGTGTGTAGAAACTACCAGTAGACAACCAGTAAACCTTCGATAGTTTAAAGAATCGAACCATCATCTATAAAACAGCTTCAAATGTCTGATTATTTTACAAGTGAATTAATGTGTTAAATGTTAAGCATGTAAGCGAGGGAAAGTTTAGAAAAGGTTTGAAATTATTCTTAAAGTTTGTAGGAAGTCGCTAACTGCTCTTATTATGAAATATTATATTAATATGAACTGGGTAATTTGCGCTCCATTTTAAACAAAAGCAAGTTTTCCACACATCTCAATGTTCATGACGTCATATCTCCTGATGCATTTGTCGTACAATGCTATAATTTCGAAGGTACATTCAGTTATACATGTGGATATTGTCTGCAAAGTGTGTTGGGAATAGAGTCGGCAGTGAAGAAGTATTAAATTAAAACGTCATGTCTGATGCCGGAGTTACATTGTATTGACTGCGAAAATGTAGTAAAACATGAACTTTTTTTCATTTCATCATTTTGTAGGGGATATCGGCGACAAAAAGTTTTGCAAAGGTTTGACACGATGTGCAAAATTTGTTGGAAGTTGCTAAGTGCTCTCACTCTCAAATAATGGATGAATGAAGTACGGCCGGCCGTAGTGGCCGAGCGGTTCTAGGCGCTTCAGTTCGGAACCGCGCGACTGCTACCGTCGCAGGTTCGAATCCTGCCTCGGGCATGGATGTGTGTGATGTCCTTAGGTTAGTTAGGTTTAAGTAGTTCTAAGTTCTAGGGGACTGATGACCTCAGATGTTAAGTCCCATAGTGTTCAGAGCCATTTGAACCATTTGAACCATTTTGAATGAAGTACAGGTATTTGCGCGCCGTCAGTTGCGATGCTTCCAGACAGACACACAGTTCCAACTGTAATCCTTTCTTTATGGCGTTAAGCTTCGAACTTAAAATTATACTTCTTAATAAGTAGATTATTTTAAATATTTAAATTCGGTCAATAAGTACGCAAAATATTGCAAATCAACTTTTGTTCGCCCTTGAAGTGTTAGGCAGGCAGCCTGCAACAGGTACTGGGTTTGGTGATAGTCGCTTAGTAATATAGTGTTTCCTTCCTAGAAGAACTTGCGTTGCAGAGAATCTATGACGGAGAAGTTGCAGGTTATAGACAAGACAACTGAAAGGAGTCTACAGTAGGAGTCCTACGGAGACACACCTTTTTGAGAATTTTTCAGGTGTCACGTAAAACCGTATGTGCTGCCTCGGTGGAATAGGAAGCAAAGGTAATATCGTAGCTGGACAAATAGGAATCTACGAACGCCACCAGACAGGAGAATTGGACCAAACATCCCGCCACGAAAGATCTCGCCTCATCCGCGCAAACCACTCACGAATTTTCCCAAAGCGCATTAGGGAAACCACCCAAAACTGAAATCTGATGTGACGGACTGCGACCTGAAAAAGCATCTTCCTGAATACCAGTCCAGTGTGATATCACTACACCACGTCGCTCGGTAGTGATATCTTAGCGCCAACGAAAAATATAAATATAAATATAGATAACATAGGCTTTCTTGCAATTAGCGGTAATGTTAATTTTAAACCGAGTTTGACGTTTTAATTTTTTTAGTTATATACTATTTAATATCGTTCATACGAAATTTAGTAGGTAGTCTGAATTTGTCTGACGTTGTTTCTTGATGCTGCTGCTTTCTTACACATTGGATATGAACTCAGCCGACAACTTTTCAAAAGTTCTTCTGGGATGTGTCATGAGTGGCACGATATAAGGAACTGAATAGGCCCACCGAATAAATGCATTTCGTTCGGTGTGTTATCTCCAACTGGTATACCTATGCACCTGTTTTCACATAATACGTGTCGTGTTTGGAGTGGACGTATCCATTGACTCATGGTAATCACAGCTGACACGGAAGCTGAGGGTAACTCTTCTTTCACTGGCCCTGAGGCTTGTTTTTGTACGTTGTGTGCAGTTGCATCTTTACAAAATGTGATACTGCTTCTGTCATTTGAAACAGCTCACATGTTCTAAAATGAAACTTAAGTTATGTAATGTGCGCTGAAATAAGCCTTCATCACAGACTACAACTGTGTTCCAGAGCGGGTTTCCAACCCGGATCTTTGCAATTTTACTTTATATCTTTTCTGTCGGAGGTGTTCTTTAGAAAAATCGTTCATAACAGGAAATTAACAGGTACTGGACAGCAAGCAATGATGGAAAGAAAGCCTCTTCGACATTTATATCATTGGGGACAGCGTTCTTACGGAGCTAGAGAAGGACGGGAGAAGAAAGTGGACATGACCAGTCAAAGGAAACAGCCCATCAGTTGATATACATTTTTACCATTTAGTAAAACCATAGAATTCATACATTAGGATGTTTAGACGGGAATATGATCTCTGATTCACTCAGAATGTGAATAAATACTCCATATCATTCAGCACTGTAAAAAACGTGTACATATCTGGCCTGAAATTTGTTTCTTTGGTCATATAACTGAATCAGGAAGGTTTCATTACCTATTCCTGTACACACGGTGTTACATCTATCACGACATAGCAAGCAATTTATTTCTTCATTTTTTTAAAAATCCATTTGTCATGGTCCAAGAGACATGACGTCACTAACACGAGAAACTATTTGGTAACAATGGACTCCGTTCCATTGGTCCGTTACGTCTAAGTACTAAACTACAATGTGAATTACCCCCTAAAGTTTGTCTTAGTGTCCACATTCATCCTGTAAAAAGGTTCTCCTTCGAGAATTGTTGTGACATTCGTGCCGATTTGCATGAAAACGCTTGTTGTGACAACTGCCAGCTCCCTTAAACAAAAGTTAAGCCATAGTTATACCTGTAAGGAAAAAAAGTCCCATAATAAATGATTAGAGCGTATGTAAGTCATTAAATACTTTGCTCTAACCGTCCACAGAAATACAATAAAGAGCCTAAGAAACTATTATACCTGCCTTATATCGTGTCCTGCCTAATATCGTGTAGGGCCCCCACGAGCTCGCAGAAAACCGCAACACGACTTGGCACGGACTCGACTAATGTCTGAAGTAGTGATGGAGGGAACTGACACCATAAATCCTGCAGGGATGTCCATAAATCTGTAACAGTAGGAGAGGGGATGAGATCTCTTCCGAAAAGCACGTTGAAAGACATCCCAGATATGCCCAATAATGCTCATGTCTGGAGAGTTTGGTGGCCAGCGGAAGTGTTTAAACTCAGAAGAGTGTTTCTGGAGCCACTCTGTAGCAATCCTGAACGTGTGGGGTGTGGCATTGTCCTGTTGGAATTGCCCAAGTCTGTTGGAATGCACAATGGACATGAATGAACGGAGGTGATCAGACAGGATGCTTACGTACGTGTCACCCGTCAGAGTCGTATCTAGACATACCAGAAGTCTCATATCATTCCAACTGCACACGACCCATACCATTACAGAGCCTCCACCAGCTTGAACAGTCACCTGCTGACATGCAGGGTCCATGGATTCATGAGGTTGTCTCCATACCCGCACACGTCCATGCGCGCCGTACAATTTGAAACGAGACTCGTTCGACCAGGCAACATGTTTCCAGTCAACAACAGTCCAATGTCGGTGTTGACGGGCCCAGGTGAGGCGTAAAGCTTTGCATCGTGCAATCAGCAAGGGTACAAGAGTGGGCCTTTGGCTTCGAAAGCCCACTTCGATGATGTTTCGTTGAATGGTTCGCACGCTGGCACGTGTTGATGGCCCAGCATTGAAATCTGCAGTAATTTGCGGAAGGGTTGCACTTCTGTCACGTTGAACGATTCTCTTCAGTCGTCGATGTACCCGCTCTTGCAGGATCTTTTTCCGACCGCAGCGATGTCGGAGATTTGTTGTTTTACCGGATTCCCGATATTAACGGTACACCCGTGAAATGATCGTACGCGAAAATCTCCACTTTACCTCTACCTCGGAGATGCTGTGTCCCATCGTTCGTGCGCCAACTATAACACCACGTTCAAACTCGTTTAAATCTTGATAACCTGTCATTGTAGCAGTAGTAACCGATCTAACAACTGAGCCAGACACTTGTTGTCTTACTTAGGCGTTTCTTACTGAAGCGCAGTATTCTGCCTATTTACACATCTCTTTTTTGAATACTCGTACCTATACTAGTTTCTTTGACGCTTCAGTGTATAAAGTCTAGATACTAACGATTCTTAAAGTGGGCAAGAGAAAAACGCCAGACTATGAGTCATTGGAAGAATTCTGGGAACCCATTGTTTCTCTACGGAATTTAAAAGTACATGAGAGACCCACCCTCTAACCCTGTAGTCTTCTAGGATTCGTATCAGGCCGTCTTGAATCTCTGCTTACTATGAGAGCGTTACAGACAAATGGTTCAAATGGCTCTGAGCACTATGGGACTTAATATCTGAGGTCATCAGTCCCCTAGAACTTAGAATTACTTAATGCTAACTAACCTAAGGACATCATATACATCCATGCCCGAGGCAGGATTCGAACCTGCGACCGTAGCGGTCTCGCGATTCCAGACTGGAGCGCCTAGAACTGCTCGGCCACACCGGCCGGCCATTACAGACATGCTCAGCAAACTTGGTATGAGACTGCTTGCAAGAAAGACGTCGAGCAGCTAGGGAAGGACTGCTTCTGCAATCTCAAGATGTTTCTTCACAGAATTGCATAACGACATAATAATTCTAGGCGGGTGACAATGCAAAAATCTTGCATGTGTAGATCGTGCCAATGACACAAAGTTGGCGAAGCTAAAACCAGATATCGTTTTGGCGTTTTGAGCAATTATTAGTCGAAACATAATATTTATCCTCCAAATTGGCTCACACAGACTACGCAGTTTTTACCTGCTCAAAACCCGAGCTCCGCACCTTCCCCAAAACTGCTCTTATCACCAGTACCTGAACTCCGCAACTAGCAGCAGACCTGTGGTTTTTTCTCGTCATTACCCGAAACATGCCAGTTACCCATATTATAGAAGTCTAGCAATGTTGAAGCTAATGAGTACAATCACATTCTTACTACAAAATTTAAAAGAAGGTAAATTATTATCTTAAATATCCTATTTGACAGAAAGATGTCGAAAAAGTATTTGATGAAAAGGAAGTATATAACAATGAGACCGACCGGGGTGGCCGAGCGGTTCTAGGCGCTACGGTCTGGAACTGAGCGACCGTTACGGTCGCCGGTTCGAATCCTGCCTCTGGCATGGATGTGTGTGATGTCCTTAGGTTAGTTAGATTTAAGTAGTTCTAAGTTCTAGGGGACTGATGACCTCAGAAGTTAAGTGCCATAGTGCTCAGAGCCATTTGAACCATAACAACGAGCTCCAAAGGCAAGTTTTCCTATTCAGAAGATGCTTTTAAGCTAACGATAATTTTTAATGTTACGAAATTGATTCGTAATATGTAATACAGCTGTGGATCGTCAGCAGTGTCTGTTCTTTCACACGTGCATGCTTGTCTGAAAGACATTGTATAAAGACACTGTATTACACAGCCATTGCAAAATAAGTAAAGATAACTTTTAAGCTTTGTGCCAAACACACTTCAATAAGTACGATCAGGCCATTTCACTATTTTGCGATTACGCTATTCTGTTCTGGATGAATAGTTTTTCCATAGTTTTTTTTTTGTCAGTTTTCGGTACGAAACCAGATTCAAATGGTTCAAATGGCTCTGAGCACTATGGGACTTAACATCTGTGGTCATCAGTCCCCTAGAACTTAGAACTACTTAAACCTAACTAACCTAAGGACATCACATATCCATGCCCGAGGCAGGATTCGAACCTGCGACCGTAGCAGCCGCGCGGCTCCGGACTGAGCGCCTAGAACCGCGAGACCACCGCACGAAACCAGAGACCTCACTATTTAGACAAATATGAAGGTCTGTTTATGACCTACTCAAGTCACTCACAAAAATGTTTATATAAGGGTGAGAGATTCAAACAAAGAGTTGAAACGGGAATGAGAACTATCACACGCATTTGTCGTTCTCCAAAGCGCGGAGAAATCGTCTACCCATTAGGATGTCTAAACGGGAATTTGATCCTCGATCTACTCAAAATAAAGTTTGGGGAAAGCAGAAATGCTCCATCTCATTCAGAAGGTTGTGGAATTCGGGTAGGGGATTAGTGGACCTTTGGTAAATCTTATTTGAATTGCGTAGTTACCCTCAAAATGAATGTTCGATTCCCGGTGACAGAAGTTGTCGTTATGTTTACACACATGTCCCTCATGTAGAACAACCTTCACTTTATTTCGTGTGTAGTTCGCCAAGTTACTGTCTATAGCAGTAATTAACAGTGATAAGGTGATGGTTCAAATTTATCTGTAAGACCAACTAATTTATGACACTGGCAATTAACTGTGCAGCGCATAGTGTTGTGACATTTCTCGCCGCTGAAATCATCCCAGAAATGAAAACACTTGCATCATCACTACCGGCCGACAGCTGCTATCACTGTAGAAACACATGCTCGCAAGCGGCGAGCCCGGTCGTTATCACAGAACACGCATGCGCTCCGCGCTCCAACGCCCGCGTACACACTGCATGGCCAAATGTCTCCAGACACTCACTGCTGCTCGTTTCACAAGCAGCAAGCACGTGAGTAACAGCGTGTAGGACATTATTTTGCTACTATTATAGCGTTTAATACTCGGTAGTGGCTTTCCGTGACCACCTATAGAATAATGTGGATCAGTGGTTTAGGTGGTGGTGGTGGTGGTGGTTAGTGTTTAACGTCCCGTCGACAACGAGGTAATTAGAGACGGAGCTCATGCTCGGGTTAGGGAAGGATTGGGAAGGAAATCGGCCGTGCCCTTTCAAAGGAACCATCCAGGCATTTGCCTGAACCGATTTAGGGAAATCACGGAAAACCTAAATCAGGATGGCTGGAGACGGGATTGAACCGTCGTCCTCCCGAATGCGAGTCCAGTGTGCTAACCACTGCGCCACCTCGCTCGGTCAGTGGTTTAGGCACTGCATTTACACTGAGGTGACAAAAATCATGGAATGCCTCCTAACATAGTGTCGGACCTCTTTTTGCCCGGTGTACAGCAGCAACTCGACCTGCAATGGACTCAACAAGTCGTTGGAAGACCTCTGCAGAATTATTGAACCATGCTGCCTCTACAGCCGTCCATAATTGTGATAGCTTTGCCGGTGCAGGATTTTCTGCACGAACTGACCTCTCGATTATGTCACATAAATGTTCGAAGGGATATATGTCGGGAGGTCTGGGTGGCCAACTCAAAAAATGGTTCAAATGGCTCTGAGCACTATGGGACTTATCTTCTGAGGTCATCAGTCCCCTAGAACTTAGACCCACTTAAACCTAACCAACCTAAGGACATCACACATCCGTGCCTGAGACAGGATTCGAACCTGCAACCGTAGCGGTCGCGCGTTTCCAGACTGTAGCGCCTAGAACCCCAATAGTCCAGCATGCTCTTCAAACAAATCGCGAACATTTGTGGCTCAGTGACAAGGCGCTTTGTCGTCCACAAAAATTTCATTGTTGTTTGGGGACATTAAGTCCATGAATGAATGCAAATTGTCTACAAGTAGCAGAAAATAACCATTTCCAGTCAATAATCGGTTCAGTTGGACCAGAGGACCCAGTCCATTCCATACAGACACAGCTCTCACCATCATGGAACCACCACCAGCTTGCACAGTGCATTATTTTCAACTTGGGTCCATGGCTTCGTGGGGTCTGCGCCAGAGTCTAAGCCCACCATCAGCTCTTACCAACTGCAACCAGAGCTCATCTGACCAGGCTACGGTTTTCCAGTCCTCTAGGGCCCAACCGATATGGTCACAGGCCCAGGAGAGGCACTGCAGGCGATGTAGTGCTGTTAGCAAAGGCACTCGCTTCGGTCGTCTGCTGCCATAGCCCATTAACGCTAGATTTCGCCGCACTATTTTAACGGATACGTCCGTCGTACGTCCCAAATTCTGTGGTTATTTCACGCCGTGTTGCTTTTTTGTTCGCACTAGCAACTCTACGGAAACGCCGCTGCTCTCGGTCGTTAATTGAAGGCCGTCGACCACTGTGTTGTCCGGGGTGAGAGGTAATGCCTTAAACGTGGTATTCTCGGCACACTCTTGAAGCTTTGGATCTCGGAATATTGAATTCCCTAACGATTTCCGAAATGGAATGCCTCATGCGTCTAGCTCCAACTACCATTCCGTGCTCAAAGTTTGTTAATTCCAGTCGTGCAGTCATAATCACGTCGGATTCACATGAATCACCCGAGTACAAATGACAGCTCCGCCAATGCACTGCCCTTTTAGACCTCGTGTACGCTATACTTCCGCCATTTATATATGTGAATATCACTGTCTCATGACTTTCGTCATCTTGGTGTGTATTCTACGTTTACATCATCATTAACATCATTGGCACGACAGCCTTCTTTTCTGACTGTTCTCGAACTCCTGTAATTCTGAATAACAAGTTTCCTAGTTCCTTCAAGCAATGGATTGAATATATTCTTAAGCATCCCTGTTAATCTTAATTTAAGTGACAACGTCTGGATCGTCGTATAGATTATATAATTCTTATCTGAAACTCCTTCTCCAGATACCATATTCTTCCACTCACTGTCCAAAAAATTTGCTTAAAGATATTTCTTTCAAATAAGGCAAGTTGCTTTCCATTGAATTTCATTAATGTCTACGGTTCAGTTCTATACTTAACCACCGGCCTCGCTAAAATATTATACATTATAACGTTAGTTTTCGCCAAAAGCATCCGAGAATCCAGATGTTTTCTTAGATGTTGGCGGAGGACAATATCCGTTTTTGGAGTACAAAGCTGGCATTGTCCTTACATTTTAATTTTATCCCTGTTTTACACCTGTGTACGTGACTGTATTCAATAATAATCTTATAAAACGCTGTGAGTCACAAATTATTTCCATGTTTTATTGAATTAGAAGATGCATTTAGGTTCCTGTGGACCCATCTTCAGGTGCAAATCGTCTGATACATAACTGACATTAGCTCTTGACTGAGGTGAAATGCATTTTCCTGTCATGAGGGAGTTAGATGTAACATATTTTCACACTCGATTCACAAAATACGAAACATAACATACACTACTGGCCATTAAAATTGCTACACCAAGAAGAAATGCAGATGATAATCGGGTATTCATTGGACAAATATATTATACTAGATCTGACATGTGATTACATTTTCACGCAATTTGGGTGCATAGATCCTGACAAATCAGTACCCAGAACAACCACCTCTGGCCGTAATAACGGCCTTGATACGCCTGGGCATTGAGTCAAACAGAGCTTGGTGGTGTGTACAGGTACAGCTGCCCATGCAGTTTCAACACGATACCACAGTTCATCAAGAGTAGTGACTGGCGTATTGTGACGAGCCAGTTGCTCGGCCACCATTGACCAGACGTTTTCAGTAGGTGAGAGATCTGGAGGATGTGCTGGCCAGGGTAGCAGTCGAATATTTTCTGTATCCAGAAAGGCCCGTACAGGACCTACAACATGCAGTCGTGCATTATCCTGCTGAAATGTAGGGTTTCGCAGGGATCGAATGAAAGGTAGAGCTGCGGGTCGTAACACATTTCAAATGTAACGTCCACTGTTAAAAGTGCCGTCAATGCAAACAAGAGATGACCGAGACGTGGAACCAATGGCACCCCATACCATCACGCCGGGTGATACGCCAGTGTGGCGATGACGAATACACGTTTTCAATGTGCTTTCACCGCGATGTCGCCAAACACGGATGCGACCATCATGATGCTGTAAACAGAACCTGGATTCATCTGAAAAAATGACGTTTTGCCATTCGTGCAACCCAGGTTCGTCGTTGAGTACACCATCGCAGGCGCTCCTGTCTGTGATGCACCGTCAAGGGTAACCGCAGCCATGGTCTCCAAGCTGATAGTCCATGCTGCTGCAAACGTCGTCGAACTGTTCGTGCAGATAGTAGTTGTCTTGCAAACGTCCCCATCTGTTGACTCAGGGATCGAGACGTGGCTGCACGATCCGTTACAGCCATGCAGATAAGATGCCTGTCATCTCGACTGCTAGTGATACGATGCCGTTGGAATTCAGCACGGCGTTCCGTATTACCCTCCTGAACCCACCGATTCCATATTCTGCTAACAGTCATTGGATCTCGACCAAAGCGAGCAGCATTGTCGCGATACGATGAACCGCAATCGCGATAGGCTACAATCCGAACTTTATCAAAGTCAGAAACGTGATGGTACGCATTTCTGCTCCTTACACGAGGCATCACAACAACGTTTCACCAGGCAACGCCGGTCAACTGCTGTTTGTGTATGAGAAATTGGTTGGAAACTTTCCTCATGTCAGCCTGCTGTAGGTGTCGCCACCGGCGCCAACCTTGTGTGAATGCTCTGAAAAGCTAATCATTTGCATATCACAGCCTCTTTTTCCTGTCGGTTAAATTTCGCGTCTGTAGCACGTCATCTTCGTGGTGTAGCAATTTTAATGGCCAGTAGTGTATTTCTCGTAACAGGAAAATGTGTTTTATCTCACTGAAGAACAAATGTAAAATATGTATTAAACGATTTGCACACAAAGATGGACCCATAGGATCCGAAAGACATCGTATAATTTTATAAAACATGCAAATCGTCTGACTGAAAGCATTTTTATTCAAACTTCCTATTGATCTTATAGCTGACTTTTGATGCAAGGTTAGTGAATCTACGCGCGACATTAAACTTATATGACCGAATTTTTATGTGTGGGGATTCATTAGACGATCTTTCTTAGTTACAGGTATATACAATATCAGGTCAAAGGTATCTAGACATTCCTGAGTAATGCAAAATTGGCCACTACATGTCACGAGAGGCGCATTCCCAGTATAAAAATAGGCGGGGAGTATTGTGTTGTCAGTAGGGAAGCAGAGTATGAAATTCATCAGGGACATTTCAGCCTTCCTAAACCTGTCCAGATCGATTGTTGGTGATGTGATTCTGATGTGTAAACGCGAAGGAACAACCACAGCTAAACGAAGAGTAGGCAGACCTCGTGTACTGATGGACAGGGACCGTCTATCATTGCTTAGACTTGTAAAATTCACATAAAATGAGCGGAAAAATACCTTGTGAGTTCCAGAGTGCTACCAGCAATCCAACCAACACAGTGACTGAGCGTAGAGAGTAAAAAAGGAATGGGGCACAATGGTTGAACAGATTTTCATAAGCCACATACACTGAAGAGCCAAAGGAACTGTACACCTGTGGTGGTGGTTGTTAGTGTTTAACGTCCCGTCGACAACGAGGTCATTAGAGACGGAGCGCAAGCTCGGGTTAGGGAAGGATTGGGAAGGGAATCGGCCGTGCCCTTTCAAAGGAACCATCCCGGCATTTGCCTGTACACCTGTCTAATACCGTATAGGGCCCCCGCGAACACGCAGAAGTTCCGCAACACGACGTGGCATGGACTCGACTAATGTCTGAGTTAGTGCTGGAGTGAATTGACACCATGAATTCTGCAGGGCTGTCCATAAATCCGTGCGAGTACGAATGGGTGGAGATCTCTTCTGCACAGCACGTAGCAAGGCATCCCAGATATGCTCAATAATGTTCATGTCTATTGAGTTTGGTGGCCAGCGTATGTGTTTAAATTCAGAAGAGTGTTCCTGGAGTCACTCTGCAGCAACTCTGGACGTGCAGGGTGTCGCATTGTCCTGCTGGAATTTCCCAAGTTCGTCGGAATGCACAATGGACATGAATGGATGCAGGTGATCATACAGGACACATACGTGTCACCTGTCAAAGTCGTATCTAGACGTATCAGGGGTCCAACTGCGTACACTCCACACGCCCCACACAATTACAGAGCCTCCACCAGCTTGAACAGTCCCCTGCTGACATGCAGGGTCTATGGATTCATGAGGTTCAATTTGAAACGAGACTCGTCCAACCAGGCAAAATGTTTCCAGTCATCAACAACCCAATGTCAGTGTTGATGGGCTCAGGCGAAGCGTAAAGCTTTGGGTCGTGCAGTTGTCAATGGCATACGAGTGAGCCTTCGGCTCCGAAAGCTCATATTGATGAAGCTTCGTTGAACGGTTCTACACTGACACTTATTGATGGCCCAGCATTGAAAACTGCCGCAATTTGGGGAAGGGTTGCACTTCTGTCACGTTGAACGATTATCTTCAGTCGTCGTTGTACCCGTTCTTGCAGGATCTTTTTCTGGCCGCAGCGATGTCACAGATTTGATGTTTTACCGAATTCCTGATATTCACGGTACACTCGTGAAATAGTTGTACAGCCGCCAGGGTAGCCGAGAGCGCTAATGCGCTGCTTCCTGGACTTGGGTACGCGCGCCAGCCCCGGATCGAACCACATGGCGGATTAACAACGAGGACCAGTATGCTGGCCAGCCTGGATGTGGCTTTTAGGCAGTTTTCCACATCCCACTAGGTGAATACTGGGCTGGTCCCCACTTTCCGTCTCAGTTACACGCCGCGCAGACATTTGAAAAAACGTTTGCACTATTCCATGGCTTACACTAGATGCAGACAGCTAGGGTCCACTAATTCAGTCGTGGTGGCTTTGGGGTGGCGGCAGGAAGGGCGTCCGGCCACCCTCTGCAACTAATACTGCCAAATCAGTAGTAACAAGGCCGACTCTGCATTGCAGCGGGAAGGCCTCAAGGAAATGATTATGATGATGATGACTCATGAAATAGTTGTACAGGAAAATACCCAGTTCATCTGTACCTCGAAGATGCTGTGTCCCATCGCTCGTGTGCCGACTATAACACCACGTTCAAACTCATTTAAATCTTAATGACCTGCCACTGTAGCAGCAGTAACCGATTTAACAACTGCGCCAGACACTTGTCTTCTACAGGCGTTGTCGACCGCAGTGCCGTATTCTGCTTGTTTACATATCTCTGTATTTGAATACGCATGCCTACACCAGTTTCTTTGGTGCTTCAGTGTATATCAACAGTCAACGCTAAAGGACGCTGAGGTAGTGTTAAGAGTGACGCCACGGGACAGTGAATGACTGTAAACTAGTGATTTCGAGCAATGGTTTTTGGGCAATAACATCCCCGAAATGGAACGGCCTACCCAGAACACAACTGAACACCTTTGAAATGAGTTAGAACGTCGATTTCGCTCCAGATCCCAGCGCTCAAAATCACTAACTTCTCAACTTTCGGCTCTTGAGGGAGGACGGGCTCCAAACACATTCAGACAACTCACTGAAACTGTCCCCAGCAGAGTACGTGCCGTCATGAAGTCCAAGTGTGGACACACCTCATCTTAATGTCTACTGATAAGTGTCCGGATACTTTTGATCATGAAGGAAGGAAGGAAAATTGGGCTCAATCCCGTCGACATCGAGGTCATTAAAGACGGGACACAGCTCGGATTGTGTCAAGGATGGAGAAAGAAATCGGTCTTGCCCTTTCATAGGACCCATCCCGGCATTTTCCTGGAGGAAGGAAGGAAGATTGGCTTTAGTACCGTCGAAATCGAGGTCGTTAGAAACGGAAGACGAGCTCTGATGGTGTCTAGGATGGGGAAGGAAATCAGCCGTGCCCTTTCAAAGGATTCATCCCGACATTTGCCTGGAACGATTTAGAGAAATAATGGAAAACCGCCGGCCGTTGTGACAGAGCGGTTCTAGGCGCTTCGGTGTGGAGCCACGCGACCCCTACGGTCGCAGGTTCGAATCCTGCCTCGGGCATGGTTGTGTGTGATGTCCTTAGGTTAGTTAGGTTTAAGTAGTTCTAAGTTCTAGGGGACTTATGACCTCAGGTGTTAAGTCCCATAGTGCTCAGAGCCATTTGAACCATTTTTGAACCATGGAAAACCTAAATCTGGATGGCCGGACGTGAATTTGAAACGTCGTCCTCCCGAGTGAGAGTCCAGTGTGCTAGCCACTGCGCCACCTCGCTGGTAGTTTTGATCAGATAGTGTGTAAGAGAGAAATAACGCAATACTACATAAATATCTGTCAGTTTGCCAAGTATTTCTTACTGAGAACTTCTTATTTCATTCAACGACTATTATTCAAAGGCGAGAACGTAGGTGGTTAATACGAGCGTCACTTTTTAATAACTAAAGAGAAAAACTTCAATATTGAGGAAACTACTGAATATTATTTTATTAAAAAATTAGTTGACTGGGAAAATAAAGCAAATATAGTCTCTTTTATTAATTTAAAATTTTCAGATGCTCTTGAAATGTATACTCCAGAAGAGCAACGTTGCGTGATAAGGTTTTTGTTGGCGAAAGGTATGATACTGGGGAAAACTTACTCTACAATCTTGAAAGAGTTCGATGAAAAAAAGTGTTAGAAACCTGGCACAACATGTGTCACTGAATCGTATTGTATCTGAGGTAAGGTTAAAGTCTCGATCGACGCGCTACAAAATTGTAAATGTGGCCTTATACTGTAATGGATCTGTGAACAGTAGGGTGTTATGAAACTTCCTGGCAGATTAAAACTGTGTGCCCGGCCGAGACTCGAACTCGGGACCTTTGCCTTTCGTGGGCAAGTGCTCTACCATCTGAGCTACCGAAGCACGACTCACGGTAGCTCAGATGGTAGAGCACTTGCCCGCGAAAGGCAAAGGTCCCGATTTCGAGTCTCGGTCGGGCACACAGTTTTAATCTGCCAGGAAGTTTCATATCAGCGCACACTCCGCTGCAGAGTGAAAATCTCATTCAGTAGGGTATTATGTTTATGTTCTGTGATGATGAGAGAATGGAGAGGCTGAAACCAGATGCCAACACATAGCCTACTCCTCTCTAATAGCACAAAGGAGGTTGTCGCCCTTAATGTCCTCATTTGAGACAGATCACCGTAAACAGTGTCACATGCCCTCACTACAATTACTGAAGAGAGGTTTGGAATTTAATCCAGGACACTGGCGCAAAGGCTGGTGTCCGGAACTTTACATCACCATCTTTCCTCCTCCTACTGGCCATATACTTGGGGTGAAAATTTCTTCCGCCATCATGACTCGAACAAGTTACATCTGAGTCATGTAGCATCAGGCAGAAGTGCGTCAGCGCCCTCGTCCACGATAGGCAGGTTATTTAGACTAACAACGTACTTTAAACAGTGGTCACTTCTCCGATACACTTCAACATGAAAGAGTAATCGACGATAAAGAAAAGAAAAAGAGAAAGAAGGAAATGCCAGGGCCTTCTATCAAAAGGTGTGATTTTGTTGCGCAATAATGACCATGACTATACTTCTCAGGAAACCTCGATAGATGATCAAAAATTGGAGCTGGGAGGTCTTACAGCCTGTAAAGCCTCATTAACGGTAACAAATCGTGGATAGTGTTGTAGCATCATTATTACTGTGGCCCTTGATTGCATTTGGGCACGCTATTATATGTTTTTAACTGCATGCTGCTGTTGTTGTCTTCAGCGTTTAATGTCCACATTCATACTTCAATTTGTTTACACTTGAGAATGGCTTTGCAAAAAAAAAAAAAAAAAAATGGTTCTGAGCACTATGGGACTTAATCACACACATCCATGCCCGAGGCAGGATTCGAACCTGCGACCGTAGCAGTCGCGCGGTTCCGGACTGCGCGCCTAGAACCGCTAGATCACCGCGGCCGGCAATGGCTTTGCAAGCTGAAACTAATAATGTATAAAGGGACCTACTAAAATAACAGCCTGGGTGTAAAAATGTCACAATCATTTATGATATTATTTAAGGATCCATCTGGAATTCGCCTAATCTGATTAGGAAAATCACGGAATCACGATGTCTGGAGGAATATTTTAGAACCGCTTATCTTGAATAGGAATCCAGCATTATTTTAACCACTGCACTTTCTGTCCTGGTGATTCTCTTACAACACGAGCGACGTGATTATGAACACTGTCAATCTCTTTGTCCCTACTTCCTCGTACAGTAATTAAATTTAAGTTCCAGCTAGAGGTTTGGATATGCTCAGTTATTTTCCAAAATTCTCCCAATGTAACGAAGCTCTCCTTTTCCTCACTGTACTTGAATTACTGCGTTCATGCCACTTCAGAAATTTTCTCTAGACTACTCCTAAACGGAAAAATAAGGTTGAGTGTTCTGCTGACGATTAGGTCATCAGAGACGCAGCGTCATTCCGGAGTGAGCAAGAATGACGAAAGAAACGTCTCGGTATTCCCATCAAGTGCGTCAGGGAAACGACGAAAAATTAGAATGTAGATGCTTGGATGGGAACTGGAGCTCCTTTCTTCCCGAATGTGAGTGCAGTGCCCTAAGCATCGCGCTATTCCGCTCACTTTACCCTAGCTATCTTGCCGATGTGGCTAAGTGTACAGGCATATCAGTAAACGCTGTAATCGACTGATATCAGATTTCACTGCGCGTCTATGCCCGTTATCTTGTATTTATCCACATTCAAGGTGAACTGCCACTGACTGCAGGAAGTGGATTTTGCTTTACGTAACCTTCAACTTCGTCACTGGAAATACTTTTCTGTGGACAACACTGCTGTTAGTGAACAGTGAATCAGTGCTGCGCACTCCGTCCGTCTGACAAATCACTGGTATGTGTCATCCTTCCGTGGGGAGACCACAAGGAAATGAGGAAGATGGGAGCTTAATTATTCTTCTACATCGAGGTCGTTACAGAGGAATTTCTAGCACGTACGGAGAAAGCTTATAAAGGGAATCGACCGTGACATAGGTGAATAACCCATTCTGGAATTCGTCTGAGGCGATTTTCTTCAACCAGCAGAAATGAAAATCAGTTAAAGCCAGACGGGAGCGATTAGAACATCTTCTGTATAGGACAAATTATCGGTTTTAGCGCCCACGAATAATGCGGGCCACCGGTACGCCGATTTGTCAGATGATAATGACCGTGAATGTGGATGGCGTCAGACGCAGTACGAAAGGAGTATAGCCGTTGCATGGATACAAAGTGATGTTGAAAAACGAAATAAATTGTGACGGCACTGTGGCTGAGTTCATCGGACGTGATGTCCTTGACCACAAACCGTTGGATGCCATTGCCTCATCCACGAACGCGATTGTTATACTCTGAGATGCAGGAATGTGTAGACACACCTAAAATAAGCGCTTCATATGAATAACTTTGGTCGGCGGCCTCCGTGACTGTACTCCGCTGAAAGCAATCTCTCCTTACTGCAACTGCACCAACACAACGGAAGATGACACCATCTACACACTGTCGATTTTTACCGAAATGAAACTAGAAGGAAAGAGGCGACAGTTTGTGCGAGTGTCGTACCAGAGTAAAGTTGCACATTTATATTTTCATTCTGTTCTGTTTGAGCAGTATCATCATTCATAAAGAGTTATTTAAGTTATAACAAGCTCCCAAGACATCACTGCTTGCGTATCGCAAAACTGGGAACTATATTAACAACATGTATATCACTAACGATTTCTATTAAACCTTCAATATTTTATTCGTCACATCAATCAAATTAAGTTTTCATTGCGTTAATTAACTGTGTACAGGAGATGTAGTTGATAAACAGACTCTTTTTGACATTCTGTATATTAGTTTGTGTTGTTCGTAGTACGTCAATCAATTTCCGTACGTTAGAATCTTCAGCTTGCCGCGTCGATGTTTGCCCGAAGTGTTTTTTTACGCCATCAGTCCATCTTTTCTCACCACGAGGAATCGAGAGCAAAATCTCGTTAGGCCCATATTTCGTCAC
The DNA here is from genome assembly GCF_023898315.1 of Schistocerca nitens. Lineage (NCBI taxonomy): Eukaryota > Metazoa > Arthropoda > Insecta > Orthoptera > Acrididae > Schistocerca > Schistocerca nitens. Next base: position 580,074,699 of record NC_064616.1, on the reverse strand, counting down.
GCTATATGCCCAATCCAAGACCATTTCAGTTTCGTAACAGTCTCTGTTAGGTCCTCAATTCACGTCTTTTTCTTACTCAATTGTTTGTTTTTCAGTTCCTTCTTGTATTGTCCAAAACGCAATTTTCCATTGCTCGATGTGCAGCCCTTAATTTTTGAACTGTTTGAGCATTTAAATACCATTTATTTACTTCCACAAGTTAACACTGGTAGTTTACACTGGTAGCAGGCTTTCCGTTCAAGGCAAATTGCGAATTTACTTACGAATACACCACGCAATTATCCAAATGAACTCCAAGCCAGTTTACCCTCCTATTTATTTCTTTAAGTGTCCACCTGTTTGCTGCTTTCCGCTGTCTTAAGCGTACAAATTCGTCAACTGTCTCTATAGATTCGTCATTAACCTTTACTATTCTCATCGGCATACTGATTGTAGGCCGCGCGGGATTAGCCGAGCGGTCTTAGGCGCTGCAGTCATGGACTGTGCGGCTGGTCCCGGCGGAGGTTCGAGTCCTCCCTCGGGCATGGGTGTGTGTGTTTGTCCTTAGGATAATTTAGGTTAAGTGGTGTGTAAGCTTAGGGACAGATGACCTTAGCGGTTACGTCCCATAAGATTTCACACACATTTGAACATTGTGAACTGATTGTACATTTTTCTGTCTTACTATGATTAATCATCAGGACTACTGACACACTTGCTGTTTTCAGTTCCTCGACCGTTTGCTGATGTTCTTATCGATCCGAAGCAACCAAAATACTGTCTTTTGCGAGCTGTAGGTGCTTCAGATCAGATCCGTTTTGCGTATTCATCCTTCATCCCAATTTAATGACTGAAGACATCTTGCAAGGCTACAAAATACACTGAAGCGCCAAAGAAACTGGTATAGGCACGCGTAAATACAGAGATATGTAAACAGGCAGAATACGGCGCTGCGGTCTGCAATGCCTATATAAGACAACTAGTGTCTGTCGCAGTTGTTATATCCGTTACTGTTGCTACAATGGCGGGTTATCAAGATTGAAGTGAGTTTGAACATGGTGCTATGGTCGGCGCACGAGCGACGGGACACAGCATCTCCGACGTAGCCATGAGGTGGGGATTTTCCCGTACGACCATTTCGCGAGTGTACCATGAATGTAAGGAATCTTGTAAAACATCAAATCTCCGACAATGCTGCGAACGGAAAAAGATCCTGCAAGAACGGGTACAACGACGACTGAAGAGAATCGTTCAACGTGACAGAAATGCAACACTTCCGCAAACTGCTGCAAATTTCAATGCGGGGCCACCAACAAGTGTCAGCGAGCGAACCATTCAACAACATCTTCGATATGGACTTTCTGAGCCGAAGGCAAACTCGTGTACCCTTGATGACTGCACGACACAAAACTTTACGCCTCTCCTGGGCCCATCAACACCGACATTGACAACTGATGTCTGGAAACATGTTTTCTTGGTCGGACGAGCCTCGTTTCAAATTGTATCGGGCGGATGGACGTGTGCGGGTATGGAGACAACTTCATGAATCCGTGGACCCTGCATGTCAGCAGGGGACTCTTCAAGCTGGTGGAGGCTCTGTAATTGTGTGGGGCGTGTGCAGTTGAAGTGATATGGGACCCCTGATACGTCTAGATACAACTCTGACAGGTGACACGTACGTAAGCATCCTGTCTGGTCACCTGCATCCATTCATGTCCACTCCAGCAGGACAATGCGACATCCCATACGCCCAGAATTGTTACAGACTGGCTCCACGAACACTCTTGTGTGTTTAAGCACTTCTGCTGGCCACCAGACTTCCCAGACATGAACATTATTGAGCATATCTGGGATGCCTTGTAACGTGCTGTGCAGAAGAGATCTCCACCCCCTCGCACTCTTACGGATTTATGGACAGCCCTGCAGCATTCGTGGTGTCAATTCCCTCCAGCATTACTTCAAACATTAGTCGAGTCCATGCCACGTCGTGTTGCGGCACTACTGCGTCCTCGCTTGGCCCTACACGATATTAGGCAGTGTACCAGTTTCTTTGGCTCTTCAGTGCAGTTTTGGTGTAATGGCGACCCCTTACTTAACTCCTTTCTCATTTATGAACGTTATCCTCTCTTGATGCAATCGTATTGAATTTTTAACCTTGTTGTATACCTCTTCACTAAACTGATGTATATAGTTGTACCCCTTGACTCTTTAAGTGCTGTCAGCAAAGATTTTATTGCAACAAAGTCAAAAGGTTTCTCACAGTGTATAAACCCCATACGGAGAGTAACTAATATTCGTTTCTTCTTTTTATAGCCTCGTTGTCAATTTGTAGTTTGTTCCTTGTGCTATAGGCTATTCTAAAGCCGGTCTGTTCTTTTCCCTGCTTAAATTCTTAGCACTGACGAAAGACTGATGGCTCTACAGTTGTTCACATCTTCCTCGCTCCCTTTCTTCTGAATTACAACAATTAATGCATTGTTTTGCCGGTATTACACTACCAAATTTCTTTGTCCAAAATCTTTGTCAAAGAAATTTGATGATGTAATAGGGAACTTTGTCAAATGTCGTCAAATATTTTATCAAATCTAGGGCCTCGCTGTAGATTTAATCAAAGAAGTCGCTTGTCTTCTGTTCACTGCAATGTAACATGTTACCACATTGAGCGCTAGCATCGCTGCAGCGTTCTGTCATCTGTAGTGTTTTTATAAACATTGCCGGTAAATACAATTGGTGTGTACTGACAACTACAAAATTAATAGAGATGTATAATGCTGATGAGGCGCTTTACAACGTGAGGCACCCGGAATACAAAAACAGATTAAGAAGAATGGGGACCTAAGCTAACCTAACCTAACTCTCTCCTGTAGCAAGAAATCGGAGTGTTACAGTGAGTCTGTCTTCTGCAGATGTAGCAGTTCTTAAGTGAATATAGTGCTTTGTGATATGAGGATAAACTTCACTGAGCACATACAGAAATGTATGCTTATCCATTCTTAAGTAATTGATGTACGACTCGACGTCCTCCACTATAAGCTCACGTAACAAGATTTGTTGAATACTTTTATCATGTCGTCGTAAAACCCACGGCTTCACTCAGGTACGTTTCCTTTTTTTCCCCCGCTTCTCTTCTACATGTGCGCACAGTACAATTGTGATACATGCAACTGCTGCGGTTAATAACAAGTTGTTGTTGTCAGCCATCTTGAACTTTGACGAAAAATATGATGACAGTGTAATACCCCTTCTAGCGCTACGTCAAATATTTTTGTCAAATATATTTGATGGAATATTTGATCACATCTTTGATCAAATCTTTGACAAAGAAATTTGATAGTGTAATACCGGCCTTCCAACTATCTGGTACTCCTATAGATCTCTAAATGGCCTTTTTCGTATTCTTGTTACTCAACCTGCATATCTACAGTTTTGTTAGCTAAATGACTGATATGTGTGAAAGAGCTGCCCATGTACTTTCCACGGTAAGACGTCAGAGGCTGAGGGCCGAAGTTTTTCACACGAAGTGCTTATTTCATGCGTGTCTGCACAGTACTGCGTATCAGGGCAAAATTTGTACGTTCCTGGATGAGGCGCGAGTGTCCAATGCATTGATGCCTTGGAGCTTTTGACCGCCGTTCGTATGTTAGCAGCAGATGAACAAACGGTGAAGCTCCTTCCCAGAGCATCTCAAAGTATCCTTTGTTAATATCGCTTTGTACCCGATCGTGCTTCCCCCATGAACCATGGACCTTGCCGTTGGTGGGGAGGCTTGCGTGCCTCAGCGATACAGATGGCCGTACCGTAGGTGCAACCACAACGGAGGGGTATCTGTTGAGAGACCAGACAAACATGTGGTTCCTGAAGAGGGGCAGCAGCCTTTTCAGTAGTTGCAGGGGCAACAGTCTGGATGATTGACTGATCTGGCCTTGTAACATTAACCAAAACGGCCTTGCTGTGCTGGTACTGCAAACGGCTGAAAGCAAGGGGAAACTACAGCCGTAATTTTTCCCGAGGACATGCAGCTTTGCTGTATGATTAAATGATGATGGCGTCCTCTTGGGTAAAATATTCCGGAGGTAAAATAGTCCCCCATTCGGATCTCCGGGCGGGGATTACTCAAGAGGACGTCGTTATCAGGAGAAAGAAAACTGGCATTCTACGGATCGGAGCGTGCAATGTCAGATCCCTTAATCGGGCAGGTAGGTTAGAAAATTTAAAAAGGGAAATGGATAGGTTAAAGTTAGATATAGTGGGAATCAGTGAAGTTCGGTGGCAGGAGGAACAAGACTTTTGGTCAGGTGATTACAGGGTTATAAATACAAAATCAAATAGGGGTAATGCAGGAGTAGGTTTAAAAATGAATAAAAAAAATAGGAGTGCGGGTTAGCTACTACAAACAGCATAGTGACCGCATTATTGTGGCCAAGATAGACACAAAGCCCATGCCTACTACAGTAGTACAAGTTTATATGCCAACTAGCTCTGCAGATGATGAAGAAATTGATGAAATGTATGACGAGATAAAAGAAATTATTCAGGTAGTGAAGGGAGACGAAAATTTAATAGTCATGCGTGACTGGAATTCGTCAGTAGAAAAAGGGAGAGAAGGAAACATAGTAGGTGAATATGGATTGGGGGGAAGAAATGAAAGAGGAAGCCGCCTGGTAGAATTTTGCACAGAGCATAACTTAATCATAGCTAACACTTGGTTCAAGAATCATAAAAGAAGGTTGTATACCTGGAAGAATCCTGGAGATACTAATAGGTATCAGATAGATTATATAATGGTAAGACAGAGATTTAGGAACCAGGTTTTAAATTGTAAGACATTTCCAGGGGCAGATGTGGATTCTGACCACAATCTATTGGTTATGAACTGCAGTTTGAAACTGAAGAAACTGCAAAAAGGTGGGAATTTAAGGAGATGGGACCTGGATAAACTGAAAGAACCAGAGGTTGTACAGAGTTTCAGGGAGAGCATAAGGGAACAATTGACAGGAATGGGGGAAAGAAATACAGTAGAAGAAGAATGGGTAGCTCTGAGGGATGAAGTAGTGAAGGCAGCAGAGGATCAAGTAGGTAAAAAGACGAGGGCTAATAGAAATCCTTGGGTAACAGAAGAAATATTGAATTTAATTGATGAAAGGAGAAAATATAAAAACGCAGTAAATGAAGCAGGCAAAAGGGAATACAAACGTCTCAAAAATGAGATCGACAGAAAGTGCAAAATGGCTAAGCAGGGATGGCTAGAGGACAAATGTAAGGATGTAGAGGCTTGTCTCACTAGGGGTAAGATAGATACTGCCTACAGGAAAATTAAAGAGACCTTTGGAGAGAAGAGAACCACTTGTATGAATATCAAGAGCTCAGATGGGAACCCAGTTCTAAGCAAAGAAGGGAAGGCAGAAAGGTGGAAGGAGTATATAGAGGGTTTATACAAGGGCGATGTACTTGAGGACAATATTATGGAAATGGAAGAGGATGTAGATGAAGATGAAATGGGAGATAAGATACTGCGTGAAGAGTTTGACAGAGCACTGAAAGACCTGAGTCGAAACAAGGCCCCGGGAGTAGACAACATTCCATTAGAACTACTGATGGCCTTGGGAGAGCCAGTCATGACAAAACTCTACCATCTGGTGAGCAAGATGTATGAGACAGGCGAAATACCCACAGACTTCAAGAAGAATATAATAATTCCAATACCAAAGAAAGCAGGTGTTGACAGATGTGAAAATTACCGGACTATCAGTTTAATAAGTCACAGCTGCAAAATACTAACGCGAATTCTTTACAGACGAATGGAAAGACTGGTAGAAGCGGACCTCGGGGAAGATCAGTTTGGATTCCGTAGAAATGTTGGAACACGTGAGGCAATACTAACCTTACGACTTATCTTAGAAGAAAGATTAAGAAAAGGCAAACCTACGTTTCTAGCATTTGTAGACTTAGAGAAAGCTTTTGACAACGTTAACTGGAATACTCTCTTTCAAATTCTGAAGGTGGCAGGGGTAAAATACAGGGAGCGAAAGGCTATTTACAATTTGTACAGAAACCAGATGGCAGTTATAAGAGTGGAGGGGCATGAAAGGGAAGCAGTGGTTGGGAAAGGAGTGAGACAGGGTTGTAGCCTCTCCCCGATGTTATTCAATCTGTATATTGAGCAAGCAGTAATGGAAACAAAAGAAAAATTCGGAGTAGGTATTAAAATTCATGGAGAAGAAGTAAAAACTTTGAGGTTCGCCGATGACGTTGTAATTCTGTCAGAGACAGCAAAGGACTTGGAAGAGCAGTTGAACGGAATGGACAGTGTCTTGAAAGGAGGATATAAGATGAACATCAACAAAAGCAAAACGAGGATAATGGAATGTAGTCAAATTAAATCGGGTGATGCTGAGGGGATTAGATTAGGAAATGAGACACTTAAAGTAGTAAAGGAGTTTTGCTATTTAGGGAGTAAAATAACTGATGATGGTCGAAGTAGAGAGGATATAAAATGTAGACTGGCAATGGCAAGGGAATCGTTTCTGAAGAAGAGAAATTTGTTAACATCGAGTATAGATTTAAGTGTCAGGAAGTCGTTTTTGAAAGTATTTGTATGGAGTGTAGCCATGTATGGAAGTGAAACATGGGCAATAACCAGTTTGGACAAGAAGAGAATAGAAGCTTTCGAAATGTGGTCCTACAGAAGAATGCTGAAGATAAGGTGGGTAGATCACGTAACTAATGAGGAGGTATTGAATAGGATTGGGGAGAAGAGAAGTTTGTGGCACAACTTGACTAGAAGAAGGGATCGGTTGGTAGGACATGTTTTGAGGCATCAAGGGATCACAAATTTAGCATTGGAGGGCAGCGTGGAGGGTAAAAATCGTAGAGGGAGACCAAGAGATGAATACACTAAGCAGATTCAGAAGGATGTAGGTTGCAATAGGTACTGGGAGATGAAGAAGCTTGCACAGGATAGAGTAGTATGGAGAGCTGCATCAAACCAGTCTCAGGACTGAAGACCACAACAACAACAACACCCGATCGTGGTACTGCACTGGTATGATCGGACTTCAGTGAAGACAGAAGTTGAAATCCCCAACCGACCATCCGGCATTACGTGCTCCCACATCCCCCATATGAGGGTACATAATGCACCGAGGAACATTGTCGAACATGCTCGTTTTGGTGTTCCATGTGTTCTGGTGTATGGAGGTACTGACCTCTGAATCTTCGATAACTCTAAATGCATCGCTCAACGTTATTGCGACACTGTACTCCTTCCCTTTTCACGGGTACATTCAGCCCTGACTTCATTGTTATGGATGACAATGCGCGATCGCTTCTAATTGCGCAGCTGGAGGAGCTCTTGGAACGAGAGGATATTCGGTGAAGGGACTGGCTCGTCTGTTCCCCCGAGGAGTCGTATTGCAGCTCACCCACATGCACCAACGTCTACCCCGCAGTTGGCAACAGTGTTAGCGGAGAAATGGAACGTCCTACCAAAAGAACTCCGTTACCATCCTTGTGGCCAGCATGGGTATAATGAATTGCGTCAGCGGTGATCACATACCTATTAAGAACCACGTCGCACTTTTTGTCATGTCCTGGAGGCAGTGGCGGACACAGAAAAACCTCAAGGAGGGGGCGCTAAAGATATTTTGAGCTACCTTTACTTTTACTGTAATAAAAAATAATCAAGTCACATGCAAAGTTTTAGAGAGTTTTATTTAAACTGATTATACACATATACAAGACAATGCCATATTATGATATAAAAAGTTACAATTGTGGCTCTCTTCCTTAAATGATGAATTCTATGCGGCTATTCTTCCTCGCAAATTGGTTAATTGCATCGTCAGTAGGACACTCAATGTCAGGATGAGTGTTCAACAGAGCTAAGCCATTAAGTCGATCATCCTTCATTGTCGACCTCAGCCATGTCTTTGTACGCCGCAATGTTGAAAAACTGCTTTCTACTGTAGCAATAGGTGCAGGTAGACAAGCAGATATTTAGTACATCGTGTACAAAGTAGGATAGCGACTCTTTTCGTGGTAGCTATCTATGTGCCAGACAGAAACGTATAAAACTCGATGACGGTGATGCACGTGCTACATAGGAAAGTTCAACTACTCGATAACTCGATTCAGTCGAGTCGACTGACGAAAGAAACGAACGAATAGCGTGCTGGCTGACTGACGGGTCGGAGCGGGCGGGAGGGAGGGGTGCGCCCTGCGCGCCCCTCATATGTGTCCACCACTGCCAGGGGACCATCACAAATCGTGGAGGCTTCAGAGCAATTATTGTCTTTGAATAAAAGCGTCCTTTCTGTTCGTCTCATCGCATATTTCTTTCAGTTACGTTCTGTACTATACAGTAGCAGTTCTTTCTATGTATGGTCAAAGTTACATCAAACTATGTTACTTGGCGGTGACACATCGTGCCAAAGATACTTTTGTCCTTAAGTTTTGCGTACCAGTGTAAAAAGTGATTGATGATTCGTACTGTCCCGAAGAGAGTTATCTAATGCTTGACATAAACCACACCATCCTGGTATGAAAAATGTTTAAGAAGGAGCAAGAGAAAGTATACCAGGTTCTCAGGAAGGAAGGAGGTACACTCCCTACTTGAACGCCTGTTTTGATAGATGACAGTAATTACACCATACACCAATACAGTAATTACACAATATATCAATTTTTACTTCCAAGTATTGCTTTGTAAATTGAATGGTGGCCCAAACAAATGGCTTTAAGCACTATGGGACTTATCATCTGAGGTCATCAGTCCACTAGACTTAGAACTACTTAAACCTAACTAACCTAATGAGATCACACACATCCAAGCCCGAGGCAGGATTCGAACCTGCGACCGCAGCAGCAGCGCGGTTCTTGACTGAGGCGCCTAGAACAGCTCGGCCACAGCGGCCGGCTGGTGTCCCGACATTATTCAATTATATCAGAGACATGTTAAATGAATATAGCTGAATTTAACTGTTCATTATCGTTTGAGTTTTAACAGATCTCTTTATACTCTACCAATTCTGTCTTAGTGTTTAACATGCCACAAACTCTTACATTTACTGCGCACTAACTCAAGCAATGGTAGGGAAAGCTGTCGCTGTGATTTAACTATCTGACAAGGTACATTCGCGAAGTGTCTCGAGGACAGTGAACTCATGTTCTGTACGTAGGCATAACCAATTAATAGATGTCAGTAACGCACATTTTAGCTGCCCGTTCTAAGTGGTTCATAAAAGACTTTCAGTTGCTGGTAATCCGTGATCGCGGCAGCATAGTGACTTGGCTGTCCAAGAGAAGTATGTGCTGGCTCTATACCATTTGTGTGTGAATGATGTAGTGAAATGTAAGTGGACATTTTTTTAAATTTGTGTTTGTATCGTGCACAATGAGAATTGACGCAAACAGGTGTTAGAGGTTTTACACCAGATTGAATTGCCGTCTTCATCACGTGAAGTACACGAAGAGGAAAGAAACACTGTAAACACTATCTTCGGTTTGATCAATAAAATTGAAGATGCCACTATCACTGAAAACCTGGAGGACGAACAACTGGTGCAAGTGCCTTCCGAGTACGTTGTTGATGTCGAACCAATTTATGAGCCTTTTACTGCGTCCCTTTTGAGTATGTCAAAAAGGTAACTGAACCGAAAACTAAAGGCTGGCCATTGGAAACAAGTATGCATCACTTCAGAACGATCAAGGATGGGAGAGAGATTATGAGCAACAAGGAACAAAACGTAAGAAACTCAAGGTCATATCGGAGTTCGTTTGGTCTATTTTTCGATAGTCAGCGGCTAATTCCATGGCTGTGCATTGTGTTAATATAAGGTGGTGGGCATGCACAAAAGCTAGAGCGTTTGGACTGCCATATTTCAAAGCTGGATCTACCTGAGTGGAATTTTAAAGCGTTTCAGATGACTGTGAGTCGAAAAGTTACGCAGTTCGTGCCGCACAAATATACTCAAGCACTAGAAAAGTTAGAGATTCTACGATTGCATTTAGTATTAAATTTGCGGAGACTATCGTTCCTAATTTATCTGCAGCTGAAATTCTAAATACCGACCAATGTGGATTTAATTATGACGTTTACAGAGACCGCAAACAATCTAGCATGGGTGAACGAGACACGACTGTTGTGGTGCAATCAGCGTCTGGAATATCACATTCGCATACAATTCAGCCAATTATTTCCATGGAAGATAGACTGCTTCCTCCACTACTCGTTATCTTTCGCGAACCAAGTGGTACATTTGGTTCCCTTGTCCAAAAGAAAATAAACCGATCTCCGAAAGTATACATAACAGGCGAAATGGCAAGCGTATTCTTGAACAATGGCGGGATAACTGTCTCTCTCCCAATGTTGGGACAAAATGTTGTCTGATTCTGAATTCATTTTGACCCCATCAACAGGATCTGTTCGTAATTCCAGATAAACACATACAGATAACAACCATTCCAACTGGCGCAACGTTCCTTGTTCAACCTTTGGATCTAAACTTTTTCACTAGTGGAAAAAGTTCGCTAAAAGTTTTAATGAGCGAGTTTTACTCGACAACATTGATATTAAACTCCACAATCGTAACGCTATCGTCACCTTCCGTGCACTTATCCATAATCAGTTCAGTGCCCCCACATTCAACAACATGATCAGAAGCCGGCCGAAGTGGCCGTGCGGTTAAAGGCGCTGCAGTCTGGAACCGCAAGACCGCTACGGTCGCAGGTTCGAATCCTGCCTCGGGCATGGATGTTTGTGATGTCCTTAGGTTAGTTAGGTTTAACTAGTTCTAAGTTCTAGGGGACTAATGACCTCAGCAGTTGAGTCCCATAGTGCTCAGAGCCATGATCAGAAATGCCTGGAAGAAAACTATATTTCAAGCTGAGTGATGCTTTGGTGCTCCTTACAATGTTATCTGGAATCAGGACGATTCAAAGTGCTCAACACCCCACAGACATGTTAATAATAGGTATGTGCAGCTAAATGAAATAAATAGATAAATAAACAAATAGTAACAATCTTTATATTATACCTGTGTTTCCTGTCCTATTATTAACCACTATCTATAAGGCTGACCAACATGTATAATTATCGCTATGGACAGCTAAAATTTGTGCAGTAAATACTGATTACAGCTGACATTTCATCGTAATTAATTTTGTTTCATTATCGATGAGACACTTCGCGAATGTACCTTATGAGACCAATAAAATCTTATCGGTCTTTTTTGTATCTTGGTGTATGAATGTTGTAAGATATTCTCAGCCGTAATGTATGGTGGCAAGTGTGGAGAGGATGATATCGTTGAGAGCCAGCGTATCTTATCGACACCCCTTACATTTAAGACAACTGCAGTCCGGTAACTGATGTTAATGCGTTAGCAATAGTAGACCAGGTACAAGATAACGTCGGTATGATAGCAGCTTACACGTATATAGCGCAGACAAGGAAAAGATCGACATAGTTATATCAAAATGACCATGTCAGAAGCTTTCCTGTAGACGGAAGCAGCCGTCAGAAAAGCCGGGGGCCGAATACGGAGCGAGTTGGTCCCCTGTTTAAGATTCTGTTCCCCCATTCGTACGAGCGAGTTTCAAATTCTCGTGCAGCAACAGTGATTCACGTTTTCCGTATTTTTCTGAAGTTGTTTCTACGTCTACATATACACTCCACAAGCCTCCTTACGGTGTGTGGCGGAAGGCACTTTTGATACTACTATCTTCTCCCCCCCCCCCCCCCCCTTTCCTATTTTTTTCACGAATGTGAGAAAATTGATTGCCAGTGGACGTCCGTATAACATCTCATTTCTCTAATTTTCTCGTCGAGATCTTCTCGCGAGACGTATTTGGGAGGAAGTAGTATGTTACCTGACTGTTCTTGACATGTAAGCTCTCGAAATTTCAACAGTAAACCTCTCCGTGATGCTCAACGCTTGTCTTGTATGTCTATTACTGGAATTTTTTAGCACCTCTGTAACCCTCACCCGCTGAGTAAATGACCCGTGACGAAGTGCATTGCTTTTCGTTGGATCTTGTCTATCTCTTCTACTAATCCCACTTGTTAAGCACCACGATGATGAACAGTGCTCAAGAATCGGTCGTCGCTGTTCGTTGGCTCTCTCCTGTTAGTTCTACTTATTAAGGTCCACGCTGATGAGCAATGTTCAAGAATCGGTATAACGAGTGTTTTGTAAGCCATTTCTGTCGTGAATGAATTACATTGCCTTAAGATTCTCCCAGTGAATCTCGATCTGGCATCTGCTTTTCCTGCTATTTGCTTTATGTGGTCATTCCACTTTAGGTAGCACTGGAAGGTTATTCCTACATCTTTTGCGGTAGTTACTGTTTCTAGTTATTTATCACCCGCCAGGGTAGCCGAGAGCGCTAACGCACTGCTTCCTGGACTCGGGTAGGCGCGCCGGCCCCGGATCGAATCCGCCCGGCGGGTTAACGACGACGGCCGGTGTGCCGGCCAGCCTGGATGTGGTTTTTAGGCGGTTTTCCACATCCTACTAGGTGAATACCGGGCTGGTACCCCACGTCCCGCCTCAGTTACACGACTCGCAGACATTTGAAACACATTCACATTATTTCACGATTTACAATAGACGCCGCAGCTGGGGTACACTACTTCCGTCCCTGGAGGTATAGGGTGGCGGCAGAAAGGGCATCCGGCCACCCCTCAAAATTAACCATGCCAATTCCGTACTTAACCCTGCCGACACTGCGCACAATGCGGTATAAAGGCGGTAGCAAAAGAAAGAAAAGAAAGACTGTTTCTAGTTATTTATCGGCTATGGTTTGATCGAAAAGTGGTGGATCTCTTCGCCTGTTTATGCTCAATACGTTATATTTATTTACGTTGAAAGTGAATTGCCAGTCTACGCACCAATGGTCAGTCCCCTGCTAGACTTCCTTCATTTCGCTACAATCTTTTGGCGTTGCAAGTTTCCTGTAGAGAACACCATCCTCCACGAATAGAAAACCCTTGGGATACTCACGAAATTACCTTTACATTTTTTTTGTTCCGTTAAGAACGACGTGTTGAGTTCTCTCTGCAATCAAGTCCTGTATCCAATCACAAATCTTGTTCAGTACCCGGTAATCTCGTATTTTGTTTACTAAATCACAATGCGTAATGGTGTCGAATGACTTCACGTTTAAGTATCCTACGGCGCCGAGACAGAGTCCTTAAGCGGTATCCGAGTCGGCGTCTTGAGATCTCAAGTCCACCTGAGCCGCCAGTGGCACGCCCTCTAGCACGCAGGCGTTGGCCTTGTACGGCCTCGGGTGAGCGGCTTTAAAGTCACGCGCCTCTCGCCAAGCACTTGCTGCCTTAACACGAAACCTTCGATAACGCGTCATTACAGTTCCAGTACAGTGACCCTGCATTCTTTTGTTAGAGTACGCTTACGGGCTTCTCTCTTGGTATTGCCGACTTGGCCCGCGTCAACTTTGACTTGTTTTTGGTTTTCGGTTATGCTAATGATCTACATCGGTACTCTACTTGGTGGCTGGACTGCCTCCAGTTCCAGTGTTACCACGGGGACCAGTTCAGTATAGAGCTTCGCAGCTCTAAGCGACTCACCAGAACCAAGTGTTTATTCGTAACCCATTGTAAAGAAGTATATATTGCTATTGGTCCTTACTCAGTGCTGCAGCTATTTGCTTTCCACATCTTTGTACAACCTAAGATCGTATGTAATGGCCTCGACATCGTTGGGGCAGTAGACTGTAACATAATATTATTTCCGTACATTACATCAAGCAGGATTACAGTGAAAGCTTCAGCTATAAACAAAAATCAGCAGGTTTACCAACTGCTGAAAATTAATCTAAACATATGTCGCCCCATATGTTACTTCCGTAAAAGCACCCACAGAGAGAAAAGCTACGGTCGCAGGTTCGAATCCTGCCTCGGGCATGGATGTGTGTGATGTTCTTAGGTTAGTTAGGTTTAAGTAGTTCTAAGTTCTAGGGGACTGATGACCACAGATGTTAAGTCCCATAGTGCTCAGAGCCATTTTTTTTAGAGAGAAAAGCGTTGTTAGACTGCTATATGCAACACAGTATAAACCGAGTCTGCAGATCCCTAACAACATAACCTAAATTACGTTTCCCGGTCTGAAAATTGTTGTAAAAGAACTCGTTGAACTAAAGACAGCAGTAGCCACTAACAATCTACCCTGAAACGCTTTTTCGTACATTCACCCGACGTGAATATCGATTTAAAAAAAAGCAATCAGCTAAGAAAATTAAAGACAATGTACTGATTTCGCAAATCCTGTGGTCATTGAGGCATAAAATTTAAATCACTAAAACGAAGAGAGTTTGTATAAGCAGGCGGCTTCCACTGAACTGCTGAACCATATACGAGAGTTTTTTTGCTGTTGTTTACGATGAACTCATATCAGAAAACAGTGTCCTAACTTTAAACGCGTATTACGCTCTTCTGGTTCGCTCGGTATTAAGAAATTTGGGAATGCAATTGAAACTACATTTTCATCGAAAATATTGACATCTTAGTACTGAAGTATCGTTACTGGGCATTCCTTAACTGTACTACAGAGCGCCCGTTCGGCCACTAGGAATTAAGTTTTCTGTGCTTTTTCCGAAATCGATTAAGGCAAATGATAGAGTGGTTTCAACACTGCTGATTTGCTTTCCCATCTTTCCCCTACTGGAGCTTGTGCTCCGTCTCTTAAGACTTCGTCGTCGACGGGACGTTAAAAACTTCCTGACAGAGTCACATTTCGTGTAAGATCGGGACTCGATTCCCTGACCTTGTCTTTCGTAACCATTGTTCATACCAACTGTGTAATCAAGGCACCATTCGTGTAAATGATTTTGCATGTAGGATAATACTAAACATGAACCCATGACTTAAAGAGAACAGATTTTCGCTCATCTGTGACAGAACGCAATATGTACACTTTCTGACACAGTCCTCTCACTAAATAGATTTTTTTTAATCTGTCAGAATGATCAAATAATCATCGAAGTCCCACATTTAAATTCCCTGAACAAAGGGCGACTACTTTAATTACTTATGCACATGTTCTCAACTGACAATGACAAATACGCGTTTAAAGTTAGGGCATTGTTTACTGCTATGAGTGTATCGTAGGCAATTATAACACTGGAGAACATGTCTCATATATGGTTCAGTTGTTCAGTCTACGTCGCCTGTTTATAAATACTCTGTTCATCTAAGTGATTTAAATTTTGTGACTCAGTGGCCACAGGGTTTCCGTAATCAGTATAAGAAACTGTTTAGCAAAGAAGATGCAAGTAAAACAAAAAGAAACGGTATTCCATTTAATAACTGCCGATGCAGAAAAATGTTTTCATTTAAACAATCTCCTGTGGGTGTGGAGCCTATCGCAACCAAACTGAAATTTCTAAGAGTGTTGGAAATTTCGTATTCAACATATCGTTTAGAAATGAAATGCTCCAATCTTCATTAGAATAATTCCCACCTTCACTGATACAGGAACGTAAAATCGTGTTTAATTTTCGTTATATTTTCAGGTAACTCAGTGCATTCGGTAACAACGTTCCTCAGTCCGGGAAAGCAAGCAAGAGCTATCTGCGATGTCATTTCACGGACTTGGTCCAGCCTGCCGTTGCCGGGTCTTGATATTCTAACTCTGCAAGTCCTGTGAATATAAGATTTTCTGGGCTTCAGCGACTTATTATGAGAGACGGTAACTCACATAAACAAAGTAGTTTTCCGTTATATTTTTAATTTTTTGTTATTATTTTCAACCCCCTCGCATCCCTTGGGTGGAGGGTATGCTGTCAGCTGTAACCCCCGCTCTTCAGTCAGAAAATTTGAAAAATATATAAAGGCAATTTAAAACATTCAACGATATTTTAGGTACATTAAGTTTATAAGATAAAATAGCGATGACTTTCTTGAAGTTTTCTTAAAAGTTAAAAGGTGATATTTTTACGTTCAGATTACGAGCAGTAGATATTGACGCTCTCGTGGGAGAGTGCTTCGGAAGCATGTGCGATTTAAAGATGAAAATGAGGATAAATAAAAGGGAGGGAGAAGAGGAGCCTTGACACGGAGAAACTAAGCAGCATTCTGTTAAAGGAGCCATCCTAACTGGAAGAAATTTATTCCCCTAAATAGAAACTTGAACAATAGTAGGTCATTCAAGCCACAGGAAACTGGGAAAATTGTCGGAAAATAATTACTAACACAGCAGAACTTGTGAAGCTGGTGTTAGATCGTGTGGGAGAAGAATCAGCAATATGCACCCGTCAACTTGCTCGTGAAATGCGCACGCCGAAAAGTACAATGTGGAGAGGGTACTGGTGGAGCATCGGCTAAGCTCATAACATCTGCAGGTAAGGCGACCTGATAATTTTGAACCCATAGTTCAGTTCCACCAACGGGTTGTTGAGCCAAAACATTACCGCCCTTGCCCACCAAGATATTAAATCCCGCCTGGTGGCGTGGCGGGAACGTGACTTGGTAAGAAGTGTATATTTAGCGGAGAAGATACATAAGGGAAATCATTCTAGCGACAGTACGGGCCGCAAATGTGGAAACTGACTGACATTAACGACTCTGCAAAGTGCAGATTCTTATGGTAAGGCCGGGCGGGGAAGCCGAGCGGTTCTAGGCGCTTCAGTCTGGAACCGGGCGACCACTACGGTCGCAGGTTCGAATCCTGCCTCGGGCTTGGATGTGTGTGATGTCCTTAGGTTAGGTTAGGTTTAAGTAGTTCTAAGTTCTAGGGGACTGATGACCTCAGAAGTTAAGTCCCATAGTGCTCAGAGCCATTTGAACCATTCTTATGGTACGGTGCCAGAGGGTGAGAGACTCGGAAACAGCGAAGTTGGTTGGCTGTTCGCGTACTGTTGTCATGAACATCAAGAGATAATGGTTGATGGACGGTGAAACCCCGAGCAGGCGACAAATTGTTGACTTGGAGGTCGGAGGGTTAGATGCTCAATAAAGTAGGACAGGTGGCATCTGTGACAGTCTCGTGGCAGATCTGAAGATTTCAGAGCGCAACGGTTCATCGCACATTGTTGAACACGGAGCTCCTCAGCAGTCGACCCTTACGTGTTCCCATGTCGGAGGAAGGCAACGGCGGGCCACCTCCACCAAGACCTTTCCATGAGCGGCGGTGCAGGTTTCCTGCATCTGCTCCCATACTCTCATATCCTGAGTATGGGATTATTTACTATAACTTATACTGAATAAAAATATACTCTTGAGAATGGTATTTGAATACGTGACCAGGTTAATGCACGTCAACAGAACAAGATACAAGCTCATTAAAGAAAATTTTATTTTCGTGAACAATTTAGTATAGGTAAATATTAAATTTCACTGTGGTGACTCGTTTCAGAACACCCCGATCCAACATACGCCACTTTTACAATATTTAAAATCTGGAAAATCTATCATAGTAAGTTATCACACTGTCTGACAAATAAGTGAAGCACCCAGAATACATGGAGGGCTGTCGCTGTGACTTCGTACACTTACACACAGTCGGCTGCTATGTACTAAACGATAAGAGCTGCAATTCTCTCTGATAGGTGGGACAGTCACCAGAGTGCATTAGTGCAGAGAGGCCTGCCTTTCCGCTGTCACGAACGCAATCTAACATGTATGCTGTTTTTGGACGTCGACAACGAGCACGCACACTGCGCGACTTACGCAGCATCACCATTGAAAAGTGGGTTTGATGATCTCATTGATGGTATGTCACGATGATTTTCAGCTTGTATCCGGTCAGTGGGACGTACCATCGTGTATTGACGTTGCTCAGGACTGCTGAGAACCCCCCCCCCCCCCCCCACACACACACACACGAGAAACAGACGATTTTGTCGTTACGCATTCTTTTTTATTTGTTATCTGGATAAACAGCAAATGAATATATACAAATGCCTCAGGGCCCATTTTTTGTTTCAGTGAAATGAGTTTCGAAATAAAGTAGTGTTGCATAACTTCTGTTAACAGGTGTATGCAAATACACTGAAGCGCTAGAGAATCTGGTATAGGCATGTGATTTCAAATGCGGAGAAATGTAAGCAGGCAGAATACGGCGCTGCGGTCGGCAACGCCTAAAGACAACTAGTATCTGGCGCAGTTGTTAGATCGGTTACTGCTGCTACAATGGCAAGTTATCAAGATTTAAGTGAGCTTGAATGTGGTGCTATAGTTGGCGCACGAACGATGGGACACACCATCTCCGTGATAGCAATTAAGTGGGGATTTTCCGGTACGACCATTTCACGAGTGTACCGTGAACATGAGGAATCTCGTTAAACATCAAATCCCCGATATTTCTGCGGCCGGAAAAGATCCTGCAGGAATAGGACCAACAACGACTGAAGGAATCGTTCAACGTGACAGAAGTGCAACCATTCCCCAAATTGCTGCTGATATCAATGCTAGGCTATCAACAAGTGTCAGTGTGCGAACCATTGAAGGCTTTCGGAACCGAAAACCCACTCGTGTCCTCCTGATGACTGCACGACACAAAACTTTACGCCTCGCCTGGGCCCGTCGACACCGACTTTGGACAATTGACCACTGGAAAATGTTGCCTGCTAGGAGTATACCTGGAATGCCTTGTAAAGTGCTGTTTAGAAGAGATTTCCACCCCCTGGTACTCTTACGGGCTTATGGACAGCCCTGCAGGATTCATGGTGTCAATTCCCTCCAGCACTACTTCACACATTAGTCGATTCCATGCCACATCGTGTTGTGGCACTTCTGCGTGCGCGCGGGGACCCTACAAGATATTAGATATTATTGTAATATTTAACATCTGTTCAGAGAATTATAACGTATTACACTGACACACACACTTTCGAGGCGGTACCGAGTCCACGATGACAGTACAAGAGAACTTGACACGAGGATGAAGTGCATTCTCTAAATGGTGATTAATTATTAAAATAAATTTACAACAAAGTTCGAAAAAGTTACAGAAGCCAATGATAAGCTATACGGCTTTCTGTTATCCCGTAAATGTAAGTAGCCATGACGAAAAGAATACAGAAATAGCGCGCTTGTTGGTCGCAGTGACTTAATTAGCGACGTTGCTCGGTGCCCAGTTTCCCTTTGACGTTGAGCACTTGTTTCTTATGGTGGAGGTGGAATAAACAAGAATAGAATCACTTTGTTTGCATTGGCTGAAATATGTATGTTTTCTTTGAAGCGTCGACTATAGCACTGAACTTATTCCGGACATCACTCCTCCTCTAATGGAACACATTTGCAATTGTATGCACTGCATCACTTAATTTTCCACACCTCTTTAATGGCCACATGATAACTAAAATCAGTCATTTAGCCTTGTCAGTGCTACATTACAACAGCATGATTTGCATCTACATATACAGGATTACTCTGCGACTCACAGATAAGTGCTTGGCAGAGGCTTCATCAAATCACCTCCAAGCTGCTTCTATGTCGTTACACTCTCGATCAACGCGCGGGAAAAGTGAACACTTAAATCTTTCCATGTGACCTCTGACACCTCTTATTTTATTATGTTGAACATTTATTCCTATGTAGGTGGTCGCCTACAAAATATTTTCACACTCTGAGGAGAAAGTTGGTGAGAAATATTTCATGAGAAGATCCTGCCACAGCAAAAAACGCTTTAATTTTAATGACCGCCACCCCAATTCGTGTATCATATTCGTGGCACTCTCTCCTCTATTTCGCGATAGTAGAAAACGAGTTGCCCTACTTTGAACTTTTTGACATCCTCCGTCAATCCTATCTGACGCGGATCCCACACCGCACAGCAGTACTCCAGAAGAGGGCGAACAACCGTAGTGTAAGCAGTCTCTTTAGTAGACCTGTTACATTTTCTAAGTGTTCAGTCTTTGGTTTGCTTTCCTCACAAAAATGTTTCTGTGATCGTTCTAATTAAAATTGTTCAAATGGTTCAAATGGCTCTGAGCACTATGGGACTCAACTGCTGTGGTCATAAGTCCCCTAGAACTTAGAACTACTTAAACCTAACTAACCTAAGGACATCACACACATCCATGCCCGATGCAGGATTCGAACCTGCGACCGTAGCGGTCGTGCGGTTCCAGACTGTAGCGCCTTTAACCGCTCGGCCACTCCGGCCGGCTAATTAAAATTGTTCGTAATTGTAATCTCTACGTATTTAGTTGAATTTACAGCCTTCAGATTTGTGTGATTAATCGTGTAACCGAAATTTAGCGGGTTCCTTTTAATACTCATGTGGATGGCTTCACACTTTTTATTATTTAGAGTCAATCGCCACTTTTCATACCATACAAATATCTTGTTTAAAATCATTTTTCATTTACTTTTGATCTTCTGATGGCTTTACAAGAAGGTAAATGACAGCATCATCTGCAAACAATCTAAGAGGACTGCTCATATCGTCTCCTAAATCGTTTATGTAGATTAGGAACAGCAGAGGACCTATAACACTTCCTTTTGTGAACGCCAGATATTACTTCTGTTTTACCCGATAACTTTCCGTCAGTTATTATGAAATGTGACCCTTCTGACAAGAAATCATGACTCCAACCACACAACTGAGACGATACTCGACAGGCACTCAATTTGATTAGAAATCGCTTGTGAGGAACGGTGTCAAAAGCCTTCTGGAATCTAAAATTCTGGAATCAATTTGACTTCTCGTGACGATAGCACTCTTTACTTCATGGGAATAAAGAGTTAGTTGTCTTTCACAAGAACGACATTTTTTGAATCCGTATTGGCTATTTGTAAATTAAATCGTTTTCTTCGATGTAATTCATAATGTTCGAAGACAGTATATGTCCCAAAATCCTACTGCAAATCGACTTTAGTGATATGGGCCTGTAATTCAGCGGATTATTTCTATTTCCTTTCTTGGATATTGGTGTGGCTCGTCAAACTTTCCAGTCATTGGGACGGATCTTTCTACAAGAGAGCAATTGTATGTGATTGCTAAGTATAGAACTATTGTATCAGCATACTCTGAAAGGAACCTGACTGTGTGGGGCGGTGGTTAAATAATTAAAATGGTCGTATATTTTGTTATGAGAGTTATGCAAGGACACCTCAGTTGTCTGTGCGTGCTTTACACCTACCTTCGCCGTTTACAAGAGCCTCAAAACTACACTCCTGGAAATGGAAAAAAGAACACATTGACACCGGTGTGTCAGACCCACCATACTTGCTCCGGACACTGCGAGAGGGCTGTACAACCAATGATCACACGCACGGCACAGCGGACACACCAGGACCCGCGGTGTTGGCCGTTGAATGGCGCTAGCTGCGCAGCATTTGTGCACCGCCGCCGTCAGTGTCAGCCAGTTTGCCGTGGCATACGGAGCTCCATCGCAGTCTTTAACACTGGTAGCATGCCGCGACAGCATGGACGTGAACCGTATGTGCAGTTGACGGACTTTGAGCGAGGGCGTATAGTGGGCATGCGGGAGGCCGGGTGGACGTACCGCCGAATTGCTCAACACGTGGGGCGTGAGGTCTCCACAGTACATCGATGTTGTCGCCAGTGGTCGGCGGAAGGTGCACGTGCCCGTCGACCTGGGACCGGACCGCAGCGACGCACGGATGCACGCCAAGACCGTAGGATCCTACGCAGTGCCGTAGGGGACCGCACCGCCACTTCCCAGCAAATTAGGGACACTGTTGCTCCTGGGGTACTGGCGAGGACCATTCGCAACCATCTCCATGAAGCTGGGCTACGGTCCCGCACACCGTTAGGCCGTCTTCCGCTCACGCCCCAACATCGTGCAGCCCGCCTCCAGTGGTGTCGCGACAGGCGTGAATGGAGGGACGAATGGAGACGTGTCGTCTTCAGCGATGAGAGTCGCTTCTGCCTTGGTGCCAATGATGGTCGTATGCGTGTTTGGCGCCGTGCAGGTGAGCGCCACAATCAGGACTGCATACGACCGAGGCACACAGGGCCAACACCCGGCATCATGGTGTGGGGAGCGATCTCCTACACTGGCCGTACACCACTGGTGATCGTCGAGGGGACACTGAATAGTGCACGGTACATCCAAACCGTCATCGAACCCATCGTTCTACCATTCCTAGACCGGCAAGGGAACTTGCTGTTCCAACAGGACAATGCACGTCCGCATGTATCCCGTGCCACCCAACGTGCTCTAGAAGGTGTAAGTCAACTACCCTGGCCAGCAAGATCTCCGGATCTGTCCCCCATTGAGCATGTTTGGGACTGGATGAAGCGTCGTCTCACGCGGTGTGCACGTCCAGCACGAACGCTGGTCCAACTGAGGCGCCAGGTGGAAATGGCATGGCAAGCCGTTCCACAGGACTACATCCAGCATCTCTATGATCGTCTCCATGGGAGAATAGCAGCCTGCATTGCTGCGAAAGGTGGATATACACTGTACTAGTGCCGACATTGTGCATGCTCTGTTGCCTGTGTCTATGTGCCTGTGGTTCTGTCAGTGTGATCATGTGATGTATCTGACCCCAGGAATGTGTCAATAAAGTTTCCCCTTCCTGGGACAATGAATTCACGGTGTTCTTATTTCAATTTCCAGGAGTGTATAATAATATTCCTAATAATAATAATAATGTCCCTATCGGAAACAGCACTATTAACAGTTCAGGGGCGACCTCTACGGGAAGCTCCGAGATAAATGGTCCATCACCCTCAATTCTAACCACCAAAAGTTAATTGCTTCTCTTAAAAGTAGAAAAATAATCTCGCCGCTTGCCACGTACGTGGTTTTGTCAACACAGCGGGCGGCACACAAACAGTTATTTCCGTGAAATCTAAGCGATCCAGGACGGTGTACAGTCCTCGTGAGTTCACTTCCTATCTTTACTGAAAACGCTTTTGGTAGCTGCCCGGCTCTGACGTCATCCGAGGCACAGCTCACAGATGGATATCTCGGGGCGGAACTGCCCCTCTGTCAGTATTTAAATATGGGCGCAGCGGACGACCAAACGGAACATCTGCTATCAACCGCCATAGACACAGATAGCAGAATCTAAATGGCCCCTTTCCCGGACACTTGTTGATTAAGAGCTCTGTTGTTTAAGATTTTACAATCTTCTAAATTCTTGGGTAAATAGAGTCAAGTTTGCTTTAGTTAGTGAAAAAGTTTTAGCTCGACTGCATTTAAACCTTGCCGCTTAGAATTTTTAGAACGGAGCCGATAGTAGAACATGACCACTCAATTGCCTCTTTAAGATTCCTCGTATTCATTGTTATTTACAATACATTCTTTAAACTTGGTACAGCTTTATTATAGCATTATTGTAATCGAATGTTGTAATTAGAAGTTTCTATTACAAATACAAATTATACTTAATCTATCATGAATAAGGACGTTTCCATTCCAAATTCTGTTTTACAGTATATAACTAATGGAGTTAGCCTGTTGGTCTCACATAGTAACAGTTTTTATGTAAAACTGAGGCTACATACGAATTTTCAACTTTCTAAATCTAATATTTAGCGTCTTATTTTTTTCGTAAAAGCGCCGATTTTGGCCTCAATGTTAACATAAATGTACTGACAAAGTCCAGCATTAGATTATGGTGCAATCCTTTGTGTGTTGAGCACAGGCGCGGTATCATGACGTGGCCCTGGTAGTAGTGAACTAGGGTAAACCCCGTCACACTTGATCGCCTCTGTACCTCTTATAATGATGCAGCACTTATTTCGCCTCGTAAGGGTTTCAAGCTGATTCACTACACCGAGGATATCTACTTGGAAGTTGCTCATGTTGTCAGTTGCTCTTGATTCGAATTCTGGAATATGTACTTCGTCTTCTTTGGTGCAAACCGTGTTTAGTAACTGCGCTTTAGTGGCACTGTCATCAATAACATCACCATTGGTATTGCTCAAGGAAGGTATTGATTGCGTCTTGCCACTGGTGTACTTCACATATAAGCAGAATCTCTTTGGGTTTTCTGCCACATTTCGAAAGAAAGTTTCGTGATGGTAACTGTTAAAAGCATTTCATACTGAAGTTCATGCTAAGTTTCGAGCTTCTATAAAACTTCGCGAATCTTGTGGATTTTGCTTGGCATGCTTTTTTCGTTGCTTCTGCAACAGTGTTCTGGCCTGTTTTGTGTACCATTGGGAATCAGTACCACTCTAATTTATTTGTGTACAGTCCTATCTCTCAACTTCCGTCGACACTATTTCTTTGAATATAAACCATATCTGTTCTGCGCTTACATAGTCAGATTTGAAGTAGTGCCGACTGTGTCTTAGGAAAGCGTGAAGTGAATTTTTATCTGCTTTTTAAAAAGATGTAATTTGCGTTTATTTTTGGTGGTTCTGGACGTTACGTTATTCAGTCTAGCTGCAACAACCTTATGGTCACTAATCTCTATATTTGTCATGATGCTCCCTATTTGGTCAGGATTATTTATTGCTAAGAGGTCAAATATCTTTTCGCAGCCATTAGCACTTCGAGTGGGCTCCCGAAGTAACAGTTCAATACAATTGTCTGAGAAAGCATTCTGCACGATTTCAGACGATGTTTTATGCCCACCATTGACTTTAAACATGTATTTTCGCCAAAATTTCGAGTATAGATTTACGTCACCACCAAATATAATTGTAAGACTGGGGTACCCATTTGAAATGAGATTCAAGTTTTTTTAACTGTTCTGCAACTACATCATCTGAGTCGGGGGATCAGTGAAAGGAACTAATTATTAATGTATTCTATTTGTCAAGTGTAACCTCTACGCACACTAACTTACGCGAACTACCTATTTAAATTTCACTACAAGGTAAGCTGCTTCTGACAGCAATAAACACTCCACCATCAACTGTATTTAATCTATCCTTTCTGATTACGGTTAGGTCATTGGTACAAATTTCGGCTGAACTTATTTCCAGCTTTGAGATTTAATAGTTCTATTAGAGCTTTGAGCTGTGATTCTTTCCCAGCACAGCTACTACACTTTACTAGTACAATACCGATTGTTGCTATGTCTGGCCTCATGATGTGTTCGTCCCGCATCCTTTGAAACTGAAGTCATTTCTGCACTTTCTCGAGACTCTCCAACCCAAAAAACCGTCCAGCCTCCCCCACACAGCTCCCGCTACACGTGTAGCCGCTTCCTGTGTGTAGTGGACCCTGACTTATTTAGCGGAACCCGGAAACCCACCACCCAAAGGCGCAAGTATGTATTAAACTTCCGTACTGAGTCACGACGAGCCTTACACTCCCGCACGCTTCACTAACAGAGAATGAGTCGACGAGCGTGAAGCGATTTCAGTTTCACAATTCTCAGACTCGTCTTACTTGCGTAACTACAGCGGAAACATTATAATTGTACTCGTTCCGTTGCTGATCTCTACATTGTATTTATACCAAAACTAGGACGTTTATCCGTTTTGCGCCCCAATTTTTGGGTCAATAATTTCACCATGGTCCAACTTATCAATTAAACAAAGCTGTGTACGGTATTGCAGACACAATGAGCGATGGTTTTGGGTGTACAGTCGCTAAGTTTACGACATAGATTTAGCTGAGGACTACGATATCTTGGCTCCCCAAATGTGTTTAACTTAATTTCTCCTCTAGCGAACAGTCCATTCTCTCCCCCAGTTACACTGGTGGTACTTAAAAAGTGCTGGCACTTCATTGCGTACCGAGCGAGGTGGCGCAGTGGTTAGCACACTGGACTCGCATTCGGGAGGACGACGGTTCAATCCCGTCTCCGGCTATCCTGATTTAGGTTTTCCGTGATTTCCCTAAATCGTTTCAGGCAAATGCCGGGATGGTTCCTTTGAAAGGGCACGGCCGATTTCCTTCCCAATCCTTCCCTAACCCGAGCTTGCGCTCCGTCTCTAATGACCTCGTTGTCGACGGGACGTAAAACACTAACAACCACCACCACTTCATTGCCGCACGAACTTCGCCCTTACATAAATTCTGAACCTCCATCCTGTATGAACACATTATAATGTTTTTGAATAGTATGCATTTAATACACATGTGTACTAATGATCCACTTTAGATTTTAGGTGTACATCACAGAAAACTCCATTTCTTCCACTAATATTATGGTCGTTTATTTTCGGGTGTCTTCCGATTAGTATACAGGTTGTATCATAATTAATAGTGAAAATCGAGGACGATGAAAGTGTACGGTAACAAAATCAGAAACTTTCCGGTAAACTTGGGTCCGCAACGAGCAATTTGTGAGATAATTTAGCTGTAGTCACTAGCTGCCGCTGACATAACGAAATACTACGCCAATCAGTGCAAATAAATTTGAAATATGAAGTTTAAGATAAAGTCCCCATCTCATAGGGCTCAAATTTCAAAAATAGGCTACCTTAGCAAGCCACATGTTACAAAAAACTGCGTATTGCAATGTGCGGTACACTCGTACCCCTTAAAGGAAATGTTTCACGTGCCGTCCTTGCAGTTGGTTGCAGTACTGCACTCGCGTGATTTCATATAAATTATTTTCTTCAGTGAGTCATGTGTGCGTTATTCATCGCTTCGTGAGATTTCTTACATGCACAGTGCCGATTCAACACTAAAAATTAGCTCTGTACCATGCGGCATCCAGATCCAACTTCTTCTCTTTATCCATGCCTCCCTCTGTTTTATATGTCGTGCTGATGAACTCCACGCAGATACTTACTAAAAAGTGATGGTGCTTCGCAATATAATGTTTAAAAGGCGATCGTCCTCGCAGTTGTTATTACTAGTAAAGCATCGATGGTAAGTATACCAGTTCAGGACCCTGATTTGTGGGCGACTTTTCTTCTACCATTTCTTCCATCAGTACAAAAATGACGCAGTACTTGCTCTTGACGACTAAGAGGCCGTATTAGTGGGCATGCAGTATAGACACAAAGGTTATGACTAAGAAACCTTTGTGTCTCCCTTCTAATCAGTCACGGTATGCTTCTGAACTTCTAAAAATAGTGGAGGAGAACATTATTCTAAATTATGTAGATGCAGTGATATATAGGGCCTCAGATTAGACGGTAACGCATGACTGAGAACACATAGCCGATCACAACATGTTATACTCCAAACTGTGTCAGTCGCAAAACTTGAGGAGCAAGCGGAGTTCATTTGCTCCAGTTTTAGAGAGATCTTTTATGGAGTACAAAAGGTATTAAACTACAAACTAGGAGGAAAACAAAAATGAAGCACCCAGAAGACTTGGTAGGATGTCACTGTAACTTCGTACACGCACACACCGTGGGCGGGTATGTAAATGATTAGAGTTGCAATTCTTTGTGACAGGCAGCACCGCCACCAGAGGGCGTTAGAATTTTTCGTGTTGTTACCGAGCCTAATAGGGCATATAAGGGGCGTGAACAGCGTCGGATGTTGAGTGATGACTGTGAAGGACAGAGAGAAACCATGTGATTGTATGATACAGCGCTATCAGCACCTACCAAAGCTTGATAGGGGTCTTGCTGTGTGTCTCATTTCGGCCAGTTGGTCGAATCGTGCAATACCCATATTTATGGGCATTCGGATGCGATGGTGGCCCATTGTTGGACTGCATGGGAAAGTGAGGGCAAGCACACCGCGTCTTCAAGGTCCTGGTTGACCATGTCTGAACACCAATACGGAGGATCGCCGTATTTTGCACCAAGCACATCACAACCCCTTCACATATGTGCCT
The DNA here is from genome assembly GCF_023898315.1 of Schistocerca nitens. Classification (NCBI taxonomy): domain Eukaryota; kingdom Metazoa; phylum Arthropoda; class Insecta; order Orthoptera; family Acrididae; genus Schistocerca; species Schistocerca nitens. The sequence goes on along the minus strand of NC_064616.1, from coordinate 580,047,080 downwards.
GCCACCCAAGAACAGCTGTTGGATTCCTTGCATCATTCTTTGTCGTCCCGTACCATTGGTCGGAGACTAGCAGCTGCCTGGCTGGGGAGGTACTGTCCCATGCGAAGGCTGCCCTTAAAGCCACAACTCTGAGTTTGGAGTGGTGCTCTGAGAGGGAAGCATCAACTGCTGATGAATGGGGTCGCATTGTGTTCAGCGACCTCAGGTGACCATCATCAGCATGTGTGGCAGTTAGCTGAGGAAAGGGCCCATTCATCCACTGTTTTGGAGAGGCACAGTGTGTTACTCCTAGTAGTGGATCCAAGATGGCGGCCATAGACGTGGCAATGTCGCAGTGACGTTATGGCAGGAATTTCATATTTTGGCCGGAAAATAGGTAATCCAAGATGGCGGTCCAGAAAAAAGGGCGGGAACCAATAGGAACTCTGAATCCCATCACGTGATAGACTTCGGCCAATAGGATGACAGAAGCTGGTGATGTAATTGGAGGGGATACAGGGCAGGCTCAGCATCACTGTGGCCTCGGTCTCACTCAGTCAACCAGCAGCAGCAACAGCAGAAGAAGAAGAAGAACCATGAAGCGTCAGCAGCAGTCCAGATCGAAGACAGCCCTGCAGAACAGGAAGAAATGGAAAAGTCGTACGGCTCTCTCTGAAGATGGCTGAAAGGTATACAGCCGAAATATTAGAAGAAGAAGCAGAATACATGCGGCTGCATTCCCGAAACTTAATGGAGCAGTCATTGCGCCGCGAAAACCTGAAGACTCACATCAAATGGAAAAGTAATTATCTCATATCGCATCTTTGTCTGTTGTTAACATTATTATTAGTATTGGTTGTTTTTTGTGTCTCGGTTTGTATGTAACGCTTCTTCCTCCTCCTTGTTCATCAGTAGCAATCGACGTGTTGAGGCCTACAGGGGCGAGCACCAACATGTTGACTGCATCCGGAACTGCAGCAACCTCAGCTGCCATCCTGTTGAGACCTGCACGGACCTCTCGACCTGTGACAACAATAACCTCCAGCATGTCCGAACCTGTAGCGACTATGTGGCATCCTGTAACGCACATAGTCCACTTGCTGGAGCAGGAGAAAAGGCTGTTATTGTCTATCCCACCCATCAGTTAGGGCGATGAGGATGCCCACTCTGTTGCTAACATTTCAACAGCAAGGTAGAGGTCAGTGCTGGTCACCAACATAAGACCCATCCCAGCAGAACATCCCTGTGCTAGCACAGGGACAGAATGCAGATGCTGTGGATAAGAAGGTACCAAGTGTGCCCATGCTTTCAGTTCTGCATACAAATTAACTCTTAGTGGAACAAAATGTGTAAATATGGGTATAGAAGTACATCATGACTAGAGCTTACATGTGAGGATAGGGCTTGAAAATGCACTGAAAGGTGTTAAGGTGCCTATTTCTGAGTTCGACTGGGACGCAATATGTCGTGCAGAGCGCTGCATCAATCAGCAGATGACCACAGAGTATTATCCCACTCGTACCGCCCCAGAAATTCGCCTTACTGATGTGACGCTATCTATTACAACAGTGTATGATGACTCTGCACTATGTGTGAAATGGGGTGACAAGTGTGTTCATCTATGGCACGCCTCAGTTATGAACTTACACGATGCGATTACTGCACTACGCCTTGTATCGGAAAGACTGAGTTGATGGTTACCAATCATAGGCTCTGCCTACAATGTTGTTGTAACGTTTCTACATGTGCACAGTGTACATGTTGATGATTTGGATCAGTCCCTCTGTCTGCACATGAACGCAAAGCCGAAAGAGGGACAGGTTAAATGTATGTGTGAAAAACCAGAGTATTGTGAGGTGCCCATCACTTTCAAGGAGACATGTGCGGAATTTATTGCATATGAAAAAGTTTTTTTTGGGAAATACTGTACAGGTGATAAGAAAATAAAGAAAGAGTTGAATGATTTTTTTGAAATATTGCATCTGATGCACGATATTTAAATAAATAATGTGTATATATAATCTCAAACTGTGTTTGTGTTTTGTTTTATACTTCTCTCATTATAGTCCAAGTGTTACACTTATTAATATCATTATTTGATGAAGTTACTTTTCATGAATATACTCCTGGAAATGGAAAAAAGAACACATTGACACCGGTGTGTCAGACCCACCATACTTGCTCCGGACACTGCGAGAGGGCTGTACAACCAATGATCACACGCACGGCACAGCGGACACACCAGGAACCGCGGTGTTGGCCGTCGAATGGCGCTAGCTGCGCAGCATTTGTGCACCGCCGCCGTCAGTATCAGCCAGTTTGCCGTGGCATACGGAGCTCCATCGCAGTCTTTAACACTGGTAGCATGCCGCGACAGCGTGGACGTGAACCGTATGTGCAGTTGACGGACTTTGAGCGAGGGCGTATAGTGGGCATGCGGGAGGCCGGGTGGACGTACCGCCGAATTGCTCAACACGTGGGGCGTGAGGTCTCCACAGTGCATCGATGTTGTCGCCAGTGGTCGGCGGAAGGTGCACGTGCCCGTCGACCTGGGACCGGACCACAGCGACGCACGGATGCACGCCAAGACCGTAGGATCCTACGCAGTGCCGTAGGGGACCGCACCGCCACTTCCCAGCAAATTAGGGACACTGTTGCTCCTGGAGTATCGGCGAGGACCATTCGCAACCGTCTCCATGAAGCTGGGCTACGGTCCCGCACACCGTTAGGCCGTCTTCCGCTCACGCCCCAACATCGTGCAGCCCGCCTCCAGTGGTGTCGCGACAGGCGTGAATGGAGGGACGAATGGAGACATGTCGTCTTCAGCGATGAGAGTCGCTTCTGCCTTGGTGCCAATGATGGTCGTATGCGTGTTTGGCGCCGTGCAGGTGAGCGCCACAATCAGGACTGCATACGACCGAGGCACACAGGGCCAACACCCGGCATCATGGTGTGGGGAGCGATCTCCTACACTGGCCGTACACCACTGGTGATCGTCGAGGGGACACTGAATAGTGCACGGTACATCCAAACCGTCATCGAACCCATCGTTCTACCATTCCTAGACCGGCAAGGGAACTCGCTGTTCCAACAGGACAATGCACGTCCGCATGTATCCCGTGCCACCCAACGTGCTCTAGAAGGTGTAAGTCAACTACCCTGGCCAGCAAGATCTCCGGATCTGTCCCCCATTGAGCATGTTTGGGACTGGATGAAGCGTCGTCTCATGCGGTCTGCACGTCCAGCACGAACGCTGGCCCAACTGAGGCGCCAGGTGGAAATGGCATGGCAAGCCGTTCCACAGAACTACATCCAGCATCTCTACGATCGTCTCCATGGGAGAATAGCAGCCTGCATTGCTGCGAAAGGTGGATATACACTGTACTAGTGCCGACATTGTGCATGCTCTGTTGCCTGTGTCTATGTGCCTGTGGTTCTGTCAGTGTGATCATGTGATGTATCTGACCCCAGGAATGTGTCAATAAAGTTTCCCCTTCCTGGGACAATGAATTCACGGTGTTCTTATTTCAATTTCCAGGAGTATATATATATATATATATATATATATATATATATATATATATATATATATATATATATATATATATATTCTGTGTGTAGCCAATTCAGCTCAGTTGGTTAAGCGATGGAGCTATAGTGGCTACACATACTATTACCATCCTTACAAGTGTGCCTTTCTATAATGCCCTCTACTTGTCAGTACCTGATGTAGTCGGTATGGTGAATGGTTCTGTGAAGGTGCCAAAAAGACTTGAAGAAGAAGAAGGAGATGAAGAAGATGAATGGGGTACTCCTTCCTGATAATATATGAGCAATTATTGTAGGTCCATCCAACTGTGACAAGACTAATGTTCACATGACGCTGCTAACACACGTAGATGGAGTTCGATTTGTACATGTTTTTGTATTTTCAAAAACACTGTTTCAGCCCAACTATTAGCTATTACAGGAGATACCGTGCAGTGTAAAAGACGTTACATACACGGAATTCAGTGAAAGTGGTTCAAATGGCTCTGAGCAGTATGGGACTTAACATCTATGTTCATCAGTCCCCCAGAACTTAGAACTACTTAAACCTAACTAACCTAAGGACAGCACACAACACCCAGTCATCACGAGGCAGAGAAAATCCCTGACCCTGCCGGGAATCGAACCCGGGAACCCGGGCGTGGGAAGCAAGAACGCTACCGCACGACCACGAGCTGCGGACTAGTGAAACTGGTGATACCCCCAAACTGAAAAAGTAAAGCCAAACACTATCTTTTTATTTGACGTTGTTACTGGGGAAAACCAAGACCAAATTCGAAAATACTTCTGTTTCGGTCGTCATATAGGTGCTGGTGTATTTTATCTAAGCCAAACATATTCCAGAATTCCGAAACAGTAGGTTAGGGATAATGCATACCTCATTATAGCCTTCAAACAAGACATTCTGAATTTAAAACACATTTACCAAGCACATGTAGAACTGACATGTCGTTGAATGATTTTGTAAAGATATGCGCCGATTGCTGGAATCATTCACCGTATGTATTTCTCGTTATTGATAAAACAAGAAAACTGAACGATACGAGATATAGGCGAAACTTCCAAGAGTTTCTGTATATATAGCCCGGAAAGTATCAGTATACGTTGCACAATAGACAAATTCGCGCGTGTCTGGCTCTCAACCCGATAGAATGGGTGTACATAGACAGAATATACGCGTGTGCATGGATGCGGAAATTCAGGCTATCGTGCATAATGTTGGACGTGTGCGCAGTGAGCTAGAGACGTATTACCAGACTCTACTGAAAATGATCAATGCATCTAATGAAATACAGGGTTATTACAAATGATTGAAGCGATTTCACAGCTCTACAATAACTTTATTACTTGAGATATTTTCACATTGCTTTGCACACACATACAAAAACTCAAAAAGTTTTTTTAGGCATTCACAAATGTTCGATATGTGCCCCTTTAGTGATTCGGCAGACATCAAGCCGATAATCAAGTTCCTCCCACACTCAGCGCAGCATGTCCCCATCAATGAGTTTGAAAGCACCGTTGATGCGAGCTCGCAGTTCTGGCACGTTTCTTGGTAGAGGAGGTTTAAACACTGAATCTTTCACATAACCCCACAGAAAGAAATCGCATGGGGTTAAGTTGGGAGAGCGTGGAGGCCATGACATGAATTGCTGATCATGATCTCCACCACGACCGATCCATCGGTTTTCCAATCTCCTGTTTAAGAAATGCCGAACATCATGATGGAAGTGTGGTGGAGCACCATCCTGTTGAAAGATGAAGTGGGCACTGTCGGTCTCCAGTTGTGGCATGAGCCAATTTTCCAGCATGTCCAGATACACGTGTCCTGTAACGTTTTTTTCTCAGAAGAAAAAGGGGCCGTAAACTTTAAACCGTGAGATTGCACGAAACACGTTAACTTTTGGTGAATTGCGAATTTGCTGCACGAATGCGTGAGGATTCTCTACCGCCCAGATTCGCACATTGTGTCTGTTCACTTCAATATTAAGAAAAAATGTTGCTTCATCACTGAAAACAAGTTTCGCACTGAACGCATCCTCCTCCATGAGCTGTTGCAACCGCGCCGAAAATTCAAAGCGTTTGACTTTGTCATCGGGTGTCAGGGCTTGTAGCAATTGTAAAAGGTAAGGCTTCTGCTTTAGCCTTTTCCGTAAGATTTTCCAAACCGTCGGCTGTGGTACGTTTAGCTCCCTGCTTGCTTTTTTCGTCGACTTCCGTGGGCTACGCGTGAAACTTGCCCGCACGCGTTCAACCGTTTCTTCGCTCACTGCAGGCCGACCCGTTGATTTCCCCTTACAGAGGCATCCAGAAGCTTTAAACTGCGCATACCATCACCGAATGGAGTTAGCAGTTGGTGGATCTTTGTTGAACGTCGTCCTGAAGTGTCGTTGCACTGTTATGACTGACTGATGTGAGTGCATTTCAAGCACGACATACGCTTTCTCGGCGCCTGTCGCCATTTTGTCTCACTGCGCTCTCGAGCGCTCTGGCGGCAGGAACCTGAAGTGCGGCTTCAGCCGAACAAAACTTTATGAGTTTTTCTACGTATCTGTAGTGTGTCGTGACCATATGTCAATGAATGGAGCTACAGTGAATTTATGAAATCGCTTCAATCATTTGTAATAGCCCTGTACTTAATGAAATCGGTAAAAAAGTAACTCACTTAACTGAAAAGGTTGAGGCTATTGAAGGGAAAATAGATGTAGAGGCCCTTGTTATTGAGAAGGGGGAGCAGGCACATAATAAGAGGAAGAAGAGTGCATACATAAAGTCTCATGCTGCAGAGATGTCTGATTAGTATAAACCAAGATGTCAACTAAGCAGGAAGTCATTCGGATGCAAAAAGCCGTTTGAGAGAAGTAATGGCTGCTAAGGTTAGGGCATATGGATCGACAGCAATCACTAGCCCTTTAAGCTTCTTACTGAATCTATCAGGCAGCTGTCAGCAGCTACGGTCGCAGGTTCGAATCCTGCCTCGGGCATGGATGTGTGTGATGTCCTTAGGTTAGTTAGGTTTAAGTAGTTCTAAGTTCTAGGGGACTTATGACCACAGATGTTGAGTCCCATAGTGCTCAGAGCTGTCAGCAAAAACAAAACTACACGATAACGATGGTGTTGCCATTGACGAATTCATTATCCGTCACGCCCCTGGCCAGATAGAACATTCGGCGTCAGCAGGGGAAGACCTGTACATGCTGGGTACGCAGCTTGTAGGTATTACTGATGACACAATACAGATTGGTGATAGGCAGTCTAAGAGAACACCTGGTTTAGTGAATCTGATTTTCCTAAGACCCACGAAAAAACCCATGAATTATTCAGTTAATGATGGGGAAATGTACCGTGAAATACTGAATTTGACTGATGTATATAAGATCGCAAAAAGGCAAAGCAACGAGAAGTATAAAACCATTATAAAACCAATAGCTAACGGTGAAAACAACTACAACAACGAGTGGTGGGCTCCATGTGGTTCCCACGTCGTGCAGCGACCGTGAACCATAAAATTACTAAATATGCAGCAACCAGTCGCAAAAAAAAAAATGATTTTGCGACTGTTTGCTGCATATTTGGTAATTTTAACTACTACTACAGCAGCAGCAGCGGTGATGGTATTGACATTGCGCATAAACAGTGAACAATCGAATCCCACAGTTAATATATTATGACGACCCCAATGAGCTAATAGATCGACTACATCTACTCATGGCATCAGCTGCTGCAGGTAATACAGCTCATTCGAATAAGGCTTTTTCAGTCATCGCTGAGCATAGAGAGAGAGGTATCGTCGAATAAGTATGGGGACAGCAGTTCAAGAACTGCACAAAACATGCCCTCGTAGGCATGTTATGATTAAAGCTTAGGATGACTTATGACAGGCTGATCTTGTAGATAGGAGGGAATATTCACATGAGAATAATGGATTCAAATATATTTTAATGGTTATTAATACACTCTGCAAATATGCCTGAGAATTACCTGTTAACACAAAAATGGGGATAAATGGTACGGATGTGTTTGAGTGCTTGCTGCAGACAGGAGTGAATAGACGCCCGGACAACTCCAAACCGATCACGGTGTAGAGTTTTACAATAGATAAGTCTTCATTATCTTTGGGGGAAAATGGCGTGATAACGCGGGGCACGTCAATCACCGAGTGGTTTCATGAATCCATCTTGACTGCCATTGTATTGTATTGTATTGTACTGTATGGAACTGGGAACCTAGAAATGACGGAGAGGCTTCGTCTCCGCCGTAGCCCTCAGTGGTTCACAACCCCACGACAGGCTACAGCAGTCCACTCATCCCACCGCCGCCCCACACCGAACCCAGGGTTATTGTGCGGTTCGTCCCCCAGTGGACCCCGCCCCCCCCCCCGCCCCCCTCCTGGGAACGTCTCACACCAGATGAGTGCAACCCCAATGTTTGCGTGGTAGGGTAATTATGGTGTACGCGTACGTACATGGAGGAAGTTCAAATGGTTCAAATGGCTCTGAGCACTATGGGACTCAACTGCTGAGGTCATTAGTCCCCTAGAACTTAGAACTAGTTAAACCTAACTAACCTAAGGACATCACAAACACCCATGCCCGAGGCAGGATTCGAACCTGCGACCGTAGCGGTCTCGCGGTTCAAGACTGCAGCGCCTTTAACCGCACGGCCACTTCGGCCGGCGTGGAGGAAGTGTTTGTGCAGCAATCGCTCGACATACTGACACTGAGGTGGAATGAGGGGAACCAGCCCGCATTCGCCGAGGCAGATGGAAAACCTCCTTAAAAACCATCCACAGACTGGCCAGCACACCAGACCTCGACAGTAATCCACCAGGCGAATTCGGGCCGGGGACCAGCACGCCTTCCTGCCCCGAAAGCAGTGCATTACACCGCACGACTAACCATGCGGGCTTTGACTACCATACTGGGCTGGTTTTCCAAGATGGAAGTGATAGGGTCAGCTAAAGCACTCAGCCAACTACTACACCTGGCCATCCATACACATGTCTATGATCCGGTAAATGGAGGGTCTAGCTGTATCAAGCTCCATAAGGATATAGTAAATAAGAGGACACGCATTAATGTCGAAATTAGAAAGGATCAGGCTTTTTTTGCATGGTCAATCCTGGCTTGTGAGAGAAATTACAATTACAGAGATCATCCTGAGTGTCCCAGTACATACCATGTAGGTAATAATATTCATGGGTGTTATAACTTTGATGGTATCTAGTTCCCCATCAAGATCCAGGATACATCTAAATTTGAGGGGCAGAATACCGGAATATCGATTCACGTTTATGGCCTGGAGAAGAAAAACAATTCAGATGAGCGAGACAAGCATATTGTCATCGGCCCCCTCCATTTCTCAGAATTTGCCGGTGAGCATGAGATGTGTGTAAACACACTAGTTTTCTCTGAAGGTAATAATTATCACTATATTTGGGAGTAAACATGAACATAAAAAGCATATTTGCCTAAGGTGCCTCAATGCCTTTTCCTCAGACAAGTTATTAGCAGAGCATCTAGAAGATTGTGCTTCCAAGGACCTGGTACGAGTTATTATGCCTACTGAGGAAGGCAAATTCACAAAGTTTAAAAATGGTTACCATCAGGAGCGACACCCGTTTGTTGTGTACGCCGACTTTGAATGCTCTTCACTCTTGTGACCTGCTGTGATGGTGACCCCACGACCTGACATACCACCTTTACAGAAAAATACGTACCATAAGCACGGAATTGCATCGTCCTGTGATTCGTGTCTTAACCGCAACAAATCTTATGTCACAAATAATCCTGTTGTTTGGCTGTCACTGAGCTTGATAAGAACTTTTATGGGAGGTTGATAAGCTTTACAGTGACAACGTTCCCATGAAAATGTACAATAACGCAGTTAACTGTTATATATGTGGACTGTAGTTAGACAGAAAAGCGGAAACTCCTCGTAGGGACCGTTGTCATCTTACGGGGAAGTTCCGTGACGCAGCTCACAATAAGTGCAATTTGAAGTACCAGCTACCAAGGCACATACCCGTTTTATTCCATAATTTAAGTGGGTATGACGCTTACTCTCTAATTGAGCACTTAACCGACTTCGGTTGGGAGAAAAATCAGCTCAATGTCCTACCTGATGGCGTCTGAAATACATTTCATTCTCCAAACTAATGACTCCTAGAATTCCACTCCGCTTCCTTGACACACTACGTTTTATGCAGGGGCCACTCCAGGAACTCGTTGAAACTCTACCTCGGGGGGATATACATATCACTCGAGTTGCATTTCCCGACTTGGAAAAGTTTCAGCTAGGGACTAGAAAGAGGGTTTTCCCATAGGAGTATGCGGATAGTATGGGAAAACTCAACGGAACCAGGCTACCGAACATAACTGCATTTTCCAGCAACCTCACAGGCAACGCCATAACGGATGCAGAGTATGACCAGGCCGTGAATGTCTGGCGATAATTCAACATCTCTACTTTAGGGGAGTACACACGGCTTTACATGAACCTAGACGTGCACTTTCTTGCGGACGTTTTCAAAAATTCCGGAGTCAATGCATGACCACACATTCTCTGGATCCCGCCTTTTATCACATGGTACCTGGATTGTCTTTGGACGCAATGCTCAAGAAAACTAAGTGCAGCAATGAATTATTGACCGATGCTGACACGCTTCTTTCCTTTGAGTGAGGGATCCATGGCGGATTTTCCCAATGCGTCCATAGGCATATGAAGGCAAATAACCCACGTATGGGTGACAGGTTCAATGCATCCCTTCAGTCGAGTTACATAATGTACTTGGATGTAAATAGCTTATACAGGCACGCCATGCAGCAATCACTGCCGACTGGTGAGTTTCTACACATGCCCGAAGAGGAATGCAAGGGATTAGGTGGAACAATTACAGGGGGCTTGGCAGCTGATTCTAATGTAGGGTATGTGGTGGAGGCAGAACTCACATACCCTATTAGTCTGCATGATGCGCAGAGCAACTAGTTCCGTGAAGAGACTCCATCCCAAAACTGATGACAACGATGGGGAATAAGCGGAAATCGATTATTCATTGTTGTAATCTCCAGCAGTGTCTCCGGTGGGGGTTGGAGCTGGTTAGAAGCAGCTGGGCTATCTCCTTCAAGCAGTCCACCTGGATGAAGGAGTATATTGATTTGAATATGAGACAGAGAGCATTCACGATGTATGACTTCGAGAAAGATTTTTATAAATTAAGTGATAATTCAATTTTCGGCAAAGCAATGGAGAATTTGAGGGAACGAAGTGAAATTTTGATTAGAAGCGAATGGGGTGGGCGTTATGTCATAAGAAAATGCACTGACAGACCAAATTTTATGTGGGTCACCATATACAATAAGAACTTTGTTGCTGTGGAGATGGCGAAGACTGCAGTAGAGTTTACAAAACCTATTTATGTGGTAATGTGCATACTAGACCTGTCCAAAATCCACATGTACCGCTTTCTTTATGAGTTGGAGAAAACTCACTTCGCAGGTCCTAAATTATTTTTTATGGATACAGACAGCCGCATCTATTGGGTGAAGAGCTGCAATCCATATGAACTAATGAGGTACCGCGGTAATGAATTCAACATGTCCTCATACACAGCCGACAATCCTTATGGTATTGTTCCACAGAACAAGAAGATTATCGTTCTTACGAAAGATGAGCCGAATGGATTGCCGATTGTGGAGTTTGTAGGTCTGCGATCAAAAATGTATGCGTACTGCACATTGAAAGATGCCACCCAGAGGCAGGCAAGGATGTGCGTCGTATGGCATTGTGAGCCCTCTCTGTCGAAGACTATTTGCGGTGCCTGTACAACGGTGTTTGCGGTGCTGCACCGCTGCCGCCGCATATGGCATGGCAAACTAGTATTCGATCGAGAGGACACAAGGTGTACACTGTGCTGCAGTCTAATATCGGCCTGTCGGCTCATGATGATACAAGAGTCATTTGTGATGACCAGATTGAAGCTCTCCCGTACTGACATTACTCACTTGTAGCGAGAGAAGGGGTGGGGGACTCTGATTGAGTGAGAGGGAGAGAATTAATGAGAGAGAGAGAGAGAGAGAGAGAGAGAGAGAGAGATAAATATTTACACCACACACACACACACACACACACACACATACACACACACACATGCACACGCACGCAAATACCATGCATGTGCACACCAAGTGTGTGAAAAAAGTTAAAAAAGCATAAACAAAAAGATATATTTATTAAAAAGCGTAAACAGAAAAAATCTGTATGCTTATTTATTCATACGCAACATACGTGTCATGTGCGTCTTGTCAATAGAATAGTTTTTTAAGTTTTCACCTGCCACTAGCCATACAAGTTAGATTTGTTTTTAAGTGTGTATATCCATATAGTTCACAGTTCATCAGAATTATTGTAAAAACCTTTGCTACTGGGAGCTATGGAAATTAGTTTCCAAGTGTACACAGTCCATCAGAATTATTGTGAAAGCTATGCTACTGGGACTGTGGAATTTAGTTGTAGGAGTAAAAAAAAAGTATTTCTGCATTAGCTTTTTTAGCGTAGATTTATATATCTGGAAAAACTGTAAACATTCTCATGCAGTGCTATTGAGAAAAAAAACTGTAAAAAAAAAAAGATAAGTTCTCAACCAATGTTACTGATGTAGCGTGTAACTGAAAAGTATCTGTGCATTGGAACAGCAGAGTCAAGTTGTACCTCAAGAACTATATTGTACCTCAAGAGCTATATCGTACCTCAAGAACTGAATTGTAATCACAAGAATTCTATTATATCAGTGTGAGCTGAATAAACGAAAAGATTCGTTACCATACGTCTTTGTTCTTGTTGTTGTTGTCGTTGTTATTAACAAAAAACCTATCCTCCTATTGCTTAATGTGTGTATGTTATATAAAGGCTGTGCAGGTCACAAATTATATTACTTTTCTGAAGATGAGTGCTATTAAGGAGGTGAAGTTTAAGACAGAGAATAACAAAATACATAGGATGGTTGCGTCGAATTACGCCTACCGTGCAGCAACGGGTTGGGTTATAGGAGCAGGAGGCACGTGAGCGCATTCGATTCCAAAGACATATACCAAACATATCTAAAATATTATCTCCTGCGCCTGAAGAAAACCACGGACATAGTAAGAGGACGAAACTGTATATTATCAACAGCGTTAAGAGAAATCATACACATGTTATGAGGTAAAAATTCATTTATTTCTCATCCAACTTGAAAGTAATTTTACATTTTCAAATGCAGACACAGAAACACTATTTTCACACTTCTTCTTCTTCTTCTTCTTCTTCTTTAGTCCATGGAGAGCAGGACACTCATAGAATTCTTCACTCATAGAAACTTGAAGAGTCGACGCATCCGTGACATCTTGTCCTTCCCCTTCAAGTAGATGATATTATCAGTGTGGTCGAGTAATCGAAGCGACGACATCATACCTTTATAGGTTATGCCAGGATCATCCCAGTGAATTTCATGGTAGAAATGTGTTAAGTACTTTGCACTCTTCCATTTTTCAGCGCACTTCACATCCTTGGAAGACCTCAGTGATGCAGAGTTTACTGAGAATGTCTCTGTTATTCCGGCATCTTTTGTGTACACCACGAATGCAATGTCTTTGAATATGAACTGTCTATGATCATCATCATAGAAACCTTGAGCATCTGCAATGATGTTCACACCTTGAGATGCCGTTGTGGAATACTCTGGGTATGGCGCAGCACATGTTCATTTATATAGTTCGTTGCACAACACCGGTGAGCGGGCAGTAGTTAATCACACGATCATGTGCAGTGTGTTCCGGGAAATTTACTGAAGATTCAAATTCAATTTGTAAATCTATAGGTCCACACTTAATTATCTCAGTCTGTTCTGAGCAGTCTATTACGATGATCGGCGACAGCTCCTTGAATAGACACCCTCCTCCTTAATCTTCAGCATTTGCATAGTAATAAGCACGAAACCTCGCACACATATCATGTGCTACACTGTATACATTTTCATCCCACTGCAGGTGTAAATTGTGATATGGATAGAATTTTGAATTCAGATACACTCTGGCATTAGTTAACTTACAATTGTAGAATGCAGTGGAATCATTTGCTGTATTCCTTTTTCTATCAGCCTGAAACTCGAGTATGATGAATCTAGGCTATCTAGCTGCGAAGACGTTTTAATAGTCCATGTTTGTCTGCAATCGATAGCGTTGTGTAATCGAAAACCTCCCAAGAGCGAAATGTTAGTGATAGATATGTACCGGAATTCAAAAGTTTTAAAAGCTTCAAACACTCCTCATCTGACACCCTGATGTGAGGCATTTGCCATACTATCTTGCTGATTGTGATCATAATTCTCCTCTTGAGCTACTTTATTGTATGAGTTATTATCTGTCGCACTAGAATCAGTTCCTGTTTGGTATTTATAATAATCTACTTCATGTCCTCAAAGTAGCCCATAAGAATTTTTAGAGGTATGCATGCAGTAAATCGTTTGTGCTCTGCAACTGCTCTATCCGCCGGATCATCTATGAACCATCCCGCATTTTCTAAGCCATTCAAATCCGTGGGTGATACAGAGACGTATGTTTTAACGGTTGATGTTATGCTGACATTGCGTGTACGATCGATCACAGATCCATTGAGTTCATCACGTATCTCTTGAAACAGAAATGCTAAAGCGTTACGTGTAAGCTTGGATCCCACTGAAGTGCTGCAGTCGGTTTTCTTGAATGGTCCCTCCAAACATATCACACTCTTGCATGGATGTGTCAGTGGGTCTTGGTGCTGGACGACAGTCCAATTTCATCATTATTGTTAAATATGGTTGAAGCATAAGGTTTATGCGATAAGTATTCCTGCCATATGATTCGCTCATCACACTCTACTGGACTGATTATACTGAGTAGGGACGTCATTGTGAGGTTTCAATCCAATTGATTTAAGAAACTCGTAGTTCGCACGTGTTATCACTTTGTGGTTCGGTAGCAAAGTGACGTGCTGTGGATTGAGTGCACTGATTTTATACGGTGCGCCCATCCTGCCTTACATGTAAGCGTACAATGATTTCCTCACAGCGAAAGTCAACAAGTTGATTTTTCTGGTCCACAGTACACAACTCCAAATTGTCTAATGTCTGAGTTGCCACTGGAATTAATGGGGGTCTCAACAATCTTGTAGCCTGTTAAAACTGAGAGGAAGAATCCGTAAATAGTATGAATCAGACAGTCGTTGAGATAGGGGTTCGTTGCAATGTTACACTCGTCTCAGATTGTGCTGACAAGTGGGATATCCACAGCCTGATCTGACATGTAAAATTTACTAGGATCCTTCTTCAAAACCTGTCCTTCCGTGAAACCCAGTAGGCTACCTACTGAATCTTTCTGGTTAATGTCAATTGTTGCATTCACAGTCCTTATTTCAGATTTAAGTGCATTGTTGTTTGCACGTAGCTCAATACCTTTTCCAGACTGTTTTAAAACGTCGTTTAAATCATTGACATAGTATGCACCAGGTTCTATTTCCACAATGTCTTTTTCACTATTAATATCCAGATGCAGTTTGTTGTTAGCCTCGGTGACATTTGGGATGTAGTTGTAGGTCTCCTGTCCAATCAATGCAGTACTCCATTGACCAATGCTCAAATCAGTTGGTGGGAAGTAATTTTACAGTCAAAATGTACGACATTGCATCTGATGAAGGAATGTTTAGAGCCCTTCCTTATATATTTTTCTTCTTCTTTGTAAACATCAAGAGAAACATGATGCATAGATGTCCGCAGAGGTGTGTGTTAAGGTCCTGATAACGCCTAAAATTGTAGAACACACGTCTTCAGCGAGTGAAATACCGTTGTAATTCTTCTGGTGGTTGCAGATCACCAAATGAGTGGAAATAGTAGACGGTATTTGCATTTTTCACAACATATGACACCCAGTGGGTGCCAGGACCTCCAGAAACAGCTAAATTCACAATACCACATTCACCACTTTTCCACATAGTCTCCGGTACTGTATCCCACATACACACACCACGGAATCTTGTAATCTTGATTTTTTTTCTAACAAACTTAAGAAGACCAGTGAGTGGCCGGTCTGGTAGGACTGCTAATGGGCTTTCTTTTTTTTAATTTATGAATAGACCAAAGCCCTTCCTGTACAATTTCAGGTATAGTCCTTTTCCGATGGTTGCGGCTTCCATCGTGCAGTTATGTCTTCTTGTTTCTTCTAACTGATCTTGGGAGTTTTGCGCGTTTTTGACTGTTCGAGCAATAGTTGATGCACCAGCAGCGGGGGACCCTGCCGCTGAGAGAGCAGAGGGCTGGGATGAGGACAAAGAAAAACACCTGACGTCTGGGGTATTGGCAGAACTCGAGGTGCTTTAACCGATCCGAAACACATCAAAATTCGTCTGATGTGTTTCGCACCAGCTACGGTCGCCGCAGTGCATCGTTATCTGAATAACACAGGCACTGCAATATTGTACACACACCTTCCATTGCCGGCGAGGGTGACCAGTCAGAGCGGGAGTAGGAAGAGGTGGCGGCAGTGAGAGCCAGTGGGAACACCCTAGTTGCGGCGACAGTAATGCTGCTGCCACTGCGTGCTGGAGCCTTCACCACAGTCAGCCTAAGAGGGGGGGAGGGAGGGGGGAGGGGGGGGGGGAGATCGTTGCTGTTCTTCTTTTTCTTCTTCTTCTTCCAACTGAACCACCCACGGGTGCCATGGGTATACCTTCGTGCGGGGGCCGGCGCTGCAGCGGTGGTACCTACTGTCCCCACTTCTCGTGCAGTTGCTAGTGATGCTTTACGCAGCGGTGCATGCTGCTTGGGCCAGGGTTCCATTCCTGCCTCCGCAACCATCGCTCTAGGCACTCGTGCCACAGCCAGCTGTTGTGACTGGTGGCGACTGTGATGCCTCTGTAACATAAGAACAACGAAAAAAATATTAAGTACAACATTCACGATTAAAAAAATATATATACACTACTGGCCATTAAAATTACTACACCAAGAAGAAATTCAGATTATAAACGGGTATTCATTGGACAAATATATTATACTAGAACTGACATGTGATTACATTTTCACGTAATTTCGGTACACAGATCCGGAGAAATCAGTACCCAAAACAACCACCTCTGGCCGTACTAACGGCCTTGATACGCCTGGGCATTGAGTCAAACAGAGCTTGGATGGCGTGTACAGGTACAGCTGCCCATGCAGGTTCAACACGATACCACAGTTCATCAAGAGTAGTGACTGGCGTATTGTGACGAGCCAGTTGCTCGGCCACCATTGACCAGAAGTTTTCAGTTGGTGAGAGATCTGGAGAATGTGTTGGCCAGGGCAGCAGTCGAACATTTTCTGTATCCAGAAAGGCCCGTACAGGATCTGCAACATGCTGTCGTGCATTATCCTGCTGAAATGTAGGGTTTAGCAGGGATCGAATGAAGGGTAGAGCCACCGGTTGTAACACATCTGAAATGCAACGTCCACCGTTCAAAGTGCCGTCAGTGCGAACAAGAGGTGACCGAGACGTGTAACCAATGGCAACCCATACCATCACGCCTGGTGATACGCCAGCATGGCGATGACGAATACACGCTTCCAATGTGCGTTCACTGCGATGTCGCCAAACACAGATGCCACCATCGTGATGCTGTAAACAGAACCTGGATTCATCCGAAAAAATGACATTTTGCCATTCGTGCACCCAGGTTCGTCGTTGAGCACACCATCGCAGGTGCTCCTGTCTGTGATGCAGCGTCAAGGGTAACCGCAGCCATGGTCTCCGAGCTGATAGTCCATGCTGCTGCAAAAGTCGCCGAACTGTTCGTGCAGATGGTTGTTGTCCTGCAAACGTCCCTATCTGTTGACTCAGGGATCGAGACGTGGCTGCACGATCCGTTACAGCCATGTGGATAAGATGCCTGTCATCTCGACTGCTAGTGATACGAGGCCGTTGGGATCCAGCACGGCGTTCTGTATTACCCTCCTGAACCCACCGATTCCATATTCTGCTAACAGGCATTGGATCTCGACCAACGCGAGCAGCAATGTCGCGATACGATAAACCGCAATCGCAATAGGCTACAATCCGACCTTTATCAAAGTCGGAAACGTGATAGTACGCATTTCGCCTCCTTACACGAGGCATCACAACAACGTTTCACCAGGCAACGCCGATCAACTGCTGTTTGTGTGTTAGAAACCGACTCTAAACTTTCCTCGTGTCAGCACGTTGTATGTGTCGCCACCGGCGCCAACCTTGTGTGAATGCTCTGAAAAGCTAATCATTTGCATATCATAGCATCTTCTTCCTGTCGGTTAAATTTCATGTCTGCAGCATGTCATCTTCATGGTGTAGCAATTTTAATGGCCAGTAGTGTATACTGTAAATAATTAACATTTAAGACCAATAATAGTTATATGCTCTAACGACGATGGTTGCATTCTAATCACCTTTTCCAGTCTAGGTCCAAGGACTGAGCAGTTCAGTTGGATTTTCCAGTAGCTCTCCCACCCAACCCGGTATTTCCTCAGCCTCTCCCGAAAGGGCTAGATGGCGCTGCCTTTCACCTTCCTCTACAGCACCCGCCATCTCTTGCACCCGCCCTGGTATTTCACTCACGTTGGGGCCATAGATCTTGCTCAGTGGCCCTACCTACAACAGTAATACACTGAATGTAATTATTTATCTAAAATGTTAGAGACATGCACACAGAAAATCGTACTGAAAATCGTTTTCTATAGCTCACTGAAATACAAACAGAAAACCGTATTCTCTAGTTCACTGAAATTACTTATTTACGAAACACACTGAATTTGAAAATCGTACTATGCTGCTTACAAGGTTGAATCGATTGCTCCAGGCTCTCGGCCTCGCTCTCGACACATACCTCTACGTCTCCGTCCTCATCCACAGAAACACGCTGAAAAGCAAAGAATATGTCTCAGACAACTGAATGCATCATGTTACGAAAAATAAATGTATACACATTCCCAAGCCCTTATCATTAGAACCACAGTACATAACGTGAACAGAAAAAATATTATCTCTAACAGCCACATGTTAAAAAAATAAAATAAAATAAAAAATAAATGCACTTACGTTCTTTCTGCGCCGACTCGGTTATTATTGCTGGAGGCTGTTGCTGTAGTAGTCTCTTGTCCTCCAGCTGCCGATCTAGATTAGCTAACATCTCAGGGATGAAGGCTACAATGACAAGAAAAAATGGACTGTAATACTAGCTACAGAATAAAAAAAAATCGTCACACGCTAAAAATTACAGCAATGAACCGTTCAAAAGCTCGGTAGCACGGAGGTATGCATCTACTGACTGCGACCTAAACAAGTGCCGTGAGCGATACTAAAATTACTGGGCACACACAGGTACAATGAATGATTAGAACAACTGACTCACATGGTACATTGTCCTGGCGAAAGCGTTTACTGCTGCTGCTACTATTTCTGACACGTGGAATTTGTAGGCTTTCTTTCTCGCAAAATAATAAAAAATTGGCACAAGAACACACAATTAACCACACAGGCGAAGGCAGAATGAGAGCGACTGCACCACGACGCAGGTTTATATAACCTCTACCCCCCCCCCCCTCCCCGCTCCCACCACCCGTCATTTTACACAGGGAGTGCGGCATTCTGCCCCACCTGCAGATGAATGCTGGTCTGAGCACCCAGGACGAGTTGGTGTTGGTCTGGCGGCCACGGTTTTCGCGTGCTCGAGAATCCGGCCGGAAAGCCCCACTTCCGTCGCTGCTTCGCTGCGTGGCGAGCTTCGGGCCCTGACGGACGCGCCGCCGCTTTGCGGTTCGTGAGTTAACGACTGTGCCTCGTGCACCAAACTACTGTGACAGTGTATTTAACAATATTTTTTTACGTGATGTAGGATCGTTTTCAGAGTTTCGACGTGGTGTATTTGCGCTCATTCATTTTAATTTCAATTTGTAAACAATATTCCCACACTATGTATTTTCGAGTATATTTGCCGTAATGTATTTCCGTTCCACGTGCAACTGGCAAGACAGTGCAGTATTTTGTTGCAAGTGTATTTGAAACAAATTGTATAAAGCAAGATTTGCAAATGTATCGAGGTGTTAAACACTTTACCTAATTTTTTTATGCATGCAAATATTCCAGAGTAGTGGAGGAAGACTGAGAGTTTTCGTAAGTGTCCCGTGATCTTTTTTTAGAGTCTGTGTTCTAATGTGGCGGTATACACTGCAAATTTGAAGCAAACTACTGTACAGCGATCTTTTCGAAAGTGTATTTAGAGACATATTCAATCGGATGTAGTAACTGCTGAAGCATCTTGTGCTCAAAGAAAAGGGAATTTTCCACAAAAGCACGCAAAGTGTCTCAGGGGTGGTTTCACAAGTGTGTCACGATCTTTTTTTAGAGTCCATGTTCAAGAGTGGTAATAGTATTTCTCGGAATAAAACGTATAATTATATCGAAAATTGTTCAAACATCCTTGCGTTATCTGCAAAGTTAATTCTCTTTGTGCAGCGGTACATTTAGTTCCTGGTCGCAGGTTCGAATCCTGCCTCGGGAATGGATGTGTGTGATGTCCTTAGGTTAGTTAGGTTTAAGTAGTTCTGAGTTCTAGGGGACTGATGACCTCAGATGTTAAGTCCCATAGTGCTCAGAGCCATGTAGTTCCTGTGATATTTTCAAGTTACGTGTGTGACAATATTCCGCTCATTGCTTGGACACCAGATGTAATAACTCCAGAAGCAGTTCGTGTTCAGCGACAAAGTGTATCAGTGCGCAGGGGATGGGAAGGAGGAAGCTTTCAGGTATTTCCTGCTTAGCGCGTGTGGCCGCCCCTGCGGCAACTGCGTGGCACCGCCGTGAGCCTGGCGCGTGGCCTCATGCAGCGGAGTGCGGAGACTGGGGTGAACGCTTAGGAAGACTGACTGGACTCTTATCGAATGATCTACTGTTACAGCTCACGCGTTTATCAGCATGAGTTGCGAAGAGTAAATTCGCTCCATTCTGCTGCATGATGAAGCGTATTCGCCTTTTTCATACATTCACCAAATATCATTGCTTTCCAAGCGTCGTGCAGATGGCTATGAACACAGTCCTCAGCCGCATGATTATAGCCAATATACTCGTTAAACTCCTCCTTCTCCAGTACAGACATCTCCAATGAACACGTAGTGCGCAAGTAAACAATTATGTCCATCCTCCTAGTCCAGCAGCTAGACACAAACTGAGAGAATTTCCCGCCATTTCTCCCCAGACTGCTATCTTGAATTACGTCACGGGATGGGAGGAGGGGAGGGACAACAATGCCCTCTGGTGGCGGAGTTGTGAACTAGGCCAGTTAGTCTCCAAACCTCAAGGTGAACACACGGGACAGATCTACTGTCAGTGTCAACTCAGATTGTTTAAGTAAACAATGCATACAAAATAAAGACTTACGCCCATCATATCCAGCAGCCCAACATAGACTGAGTCCTTTTCCCACCAATTTCCAGATGGAGAGAGGAGGGGAGAGGAGGGAGGAGGGGAAAATGGATGGGGGTGGACTTAGGTTACTGGAGGTAGCCCAACTGATCTTTTTTCTGGCGAAAATTCGAAATTCCCTCCATGATGTCAAGGTGATGTTGCCACATATATGGCCGCCATCTTGTATCTGCCATCTCTAATAAATTTGACAACAAAGGAGAATGGGGTGACGCTGCCGTTGCCTCCTGGTGTTCATGGTGTGGGAAGCCACATCTCATTGCTGGTAGTGACTGAGGGAACTCTAATGGCACAACGGTACATCACAGACATCCTGGGTCGTCATGTGTAGCCGCTCATGAGATAGTATCTTGGTACTATCTTGGTGCTATTTTCCAACAGCACCATCAATGTCCACACATGGAACTTGTCTCCAGGAACTATCCGAGTGATGCTGAGGCTCTGCCGTGGCCAGAAAGGTCTCCATATTTGCAGGAAATTCGTGGCACCAACCCGAACGTCTACTTCGCTCCATTGCTAGGATCGATGGTTTGAAGGTCCAGTTACAGCAGTTGTGAGCCAGACTGCTTCGGGAAAGGATACAACGGCTTTATGAGACCGATCCACTGCCAAATTCTTTATAATACAGCACAGTTTCTTAATCACTGCAATGGCATCATATACCCTCTCGACCCGCGAAGCGTCATTCCGTTCCCTCCGCTCCGTACGGGTGCGTCACTATTTTCGTCAGAAATGTAGGATGATCTCTTGTTGAGGACCAGCGCTTTTACCGGCCTCTACTCAGAGGCTGGTGAGCTGCAAATTAACGTGAGGCGGCAATCTCTCGTGACAACGACGTTAAAAAATACGTTCACTACACAAGTATATATTCGATACTGTTTCGCCCTCACTCTTGGAACTATTTCTCAATAATCGTCTGTGAGCAATGAGATTCTTTTCCATACATGTAAGAAACGATCTTTTTGAGAATGGTGTAGCGAAAATTAGTATTTTACTTAAAGACTGAGGTAAATCGCCATATTGAATTATTTTAAAGTAGTCAGTTAAAACAAGAAAGAATGCGCTTTCAAGGCAGCTCTTAAATCTTCCTTCGACAATATTTTAGGTAAACACCATAAATTCTTCACTGTATACATTGATGCGACTAGCTAGTGAATTCCTGTTGCTGCTTCGTCGTTGTCCATTGTCGTGTCTTCTAAATCCACTTGAAATTAATTTATCGTCTACAGAAAACAATGATACATATGTGATCAAAAGTCTCCGGACACCTGGCTGAAAATTACTTACAAGTACGTGGCACCCTCCATCGGTAATGCTGGAATTCAGTATGGTGTTGGGCCACACTTAGCCCTGATGACAGCTTCCACTCTCGCAGGTATACGTTCAATCACGTGCTGGAAGGTTTCTTGGGGAATGGCGGCCCATTGTTCAAGGAGTGCTGCACTGAGGAGAGGTATCGATGTCGGTCGGTGAGTCATGGTACGATGTCGGCATTCCAAAACATCCCAAAGGTGTTCTGTAGGATTCAGGTCAGGACTCTGAGTAGGCTAGCCCATTACAGGGATGTTATTTTTGTGTAACCACTCCGTCACAGGTCGTGCATTATGAAGAGGTGCTCGATCGTGTTGAAAGATGCAGTCACCATCCCCGAATTGCTCTTCAACAGTGGGAAGCAAGAAGGGGCTTAAAACATCCATGTAGATCTGTGCTGTGATAGTGCCACGCAAAGCTACAAGAGGTGCAAGCCCCCTTCATGAAAAACACGACCACGCCATAATACCACCGCCTCCGAGTTTTACTGTTGGCACTGCACACGCTGGCAGATGACGTTCACCGGGCATTAGCCATACCCACACCGTGCCATCGGGTCGCCTCATTGTGTACCGTGATCCGTAACTCCACACAAGGTTTTTCCACTGTTCAATCGTCCAGTGTTTAAGCTCCTTACACCAAGCGAGATGTCGTTTGGCAATTACCGGCGTGATGTGTGGATTATGAGCAGCCGCTTGACCACGAAATCCAACTTTTCTCACCTCCCGCCTAACTGTCATAGTACTTTCAGTGGATCCTGATGTAGTTTGTAATTTCTGTGTGATGGTCTGGATAGATGTCTGCCTATTACACATTACGACCCTCTTCCACTCTAGGCGGTCAGTCGACAGACGAGGTCGGCCCCTGTACACTTGTGTGCTGTACGTGGTCCGCCCCTGGTAGCTGAGTGGTACAGTTGGCCTTTGGCAGTGCTGCGGTGAGGACACGCTGTGTTCCTGCCGCGGAGCGAGCGCTCGTGTTTGTTTACATCGTACTCGGCCGTTTCGCGCGTGCCGTACTCAGCATATACACTCCTGGAAATGGAAAAAAGAACACATTGACACCGGTGTGTCAGACCCACCATACTTGCTCCGGACACTGCGAGAGGGCTGTACAAGCAATGATCACACGCACGGCACAGCGGACACACCAGGAACCGCGGTGTTGGCCGTCGAATGGCGCTAGCTGCGCAGCATTTGTGCACCGCCGCCGTCAGTGTCAGCCAGTTTGCCGTGGCATACGGAGCTCCATCGCAGTCTTTAACACTGGTAGCATGCCGCGACAGCGTGGACGTGAACCGTACGTGCAGTTGACGGACTTTGAGCGAGGGCGTATAGTGGGCATGCGGGAGGCCGGGTGGACGTACCGCCGAATTGCTCAACACGTGGGGCGTGAGGTCTCCACAGTACATCGATGTTGTCGCCAGTGGTCGGCGGAAGGTGCACGTGCCCGTCGACCTGGGACCAGACCGCAGCGACGCACGGATGCACGCCAAGACCGTAGGATCCTACGCAGTGTCGTAGGGGACCGCACCGCCACTTCCCAGCAAATTAGGGACACTGTTGCTCCTGGGGTATCGGCGAGGACCATTCGCAACCGTCTCCATGAAGCTGGGCTACGGTCCCGCACACCGTTAGGCCGTCTTCCGCTCACGCCCCAACATCGTGCAGCCCGCCTCCAGTGGTGTCGCGACAGGCGTGAATGGAGGAACGAATGGAGACGTGTCGTCTTCAGCGATGAGAGTCGCTTCTGCCTTGGTGCCAATGATGGTCGTATGCGTGTTTGGCGCCGTGCAGGTGAGCGCCACAATTAGGACTGCATACGACCGAGGCACACAGGGCCAACACCCGGCATCATGGTGTGGGGAGCGATCTCCTACACTGGCCGTACACCACTGGTGATCGTCGAGGGGACACTGAATAGTGCACGGTACATCCAAACCGTCATCGAACCCATCGTTCTACCATTCCTAGACCGGCAAGGGAACTTGCTGTTCCAACAGGACAATGCACGTCCGCATGTATCCCGTGCCACCCAACGTGCTCTAGAAGGTGTAAGTCAACTACCCTGGCCAGCAAGATCTCCGGATCTGTCCCCCATTGAGCATGTTTGGGACTGGATGAAGCGTCGTCTCACGCGGTCTGCACGTCCAGCACGAACGCTGGTCCAACTGAGGCGCCAGGTGGAAATGGCATGGCAAGCCGTTCCACAGGACTACATCCAGCATCTCTACGATCGCCTCCATGGGAGAATAGCAGCCTGCATTGCTGCGAAAGGTGGATATACACTGTACTAGTGCCGACATTGTGCATGCTCTGTTGCCTGTGTCTATGTGCCTGTGGTTCTGTCAGTGTGATCATGTGATGTATCTGACCCCAGGAATGTGTCAATACAATAAAGTTTCCCCTTCCTGGGACAATGAATTCACGGTGTTCTTATTTCAATTTCCAGGAGTGTAGATCATCATGGCGCACCAATACAATCGACGCTCAAATTTGCGTTCCGCAACGAATTTGCACGACCCAAAGCACTTGAAGTCGAACGATTCCTACGAGAAGAGACAAAAATCCCGGCGACCGACATTCTTGGCATTCACTTGTCCATCGTGAGTAGCGTCGTATATGTCAAGTTCATCAACGACGCAACATGTAAACGGATCCTTCGGGAGACGAAACAGGGCCTCCGTTGCTGCCATGCTGATGGCAATGTGGGGACTGTGCACGTCGATTATTCTGGAATGTGACTCCGCACGATCAGACTTTTCGAACTTCCATTCGAATTACCGGTGGGGGAC
The DNA here is from genome assembly GCF_023898315.1 of Schistocerca nitens. NCBI lineage: Eukaryota > Metazoa > Arthropoda > Insecta > Orthoptera > Acrididae > Schistocerca > Schistocerca nitens. The sequence goes on along the minus strand of NC_064616.1, from coordinate 580,021,949 downwards.
GTCGTGGCAGCGCTGTGCCCCTACGGCACGGTGCATAATCATATTGCGGAAAAATGGACGCAATTCCAGACATATCCTGTACTGAACGGAGTCCGCCAGGTCCGAATAGAACTTCATATCTGAATATCGGTGGTTGCCGTGCCATCGTCATCTACGAAGGGCAACCGAAGACCTGCCTCTGGTTGTGGGAAGGAGGGACACCTCAGATCCGAATGAATCCAACGTCGAATCACTCAACTGCAGCCGGCTAACGCGGACCCGCCATCGCAGCCGGGGCTGCTTCCTGTGACTTTCGTAGCAGCCCTCACGACCGCTACCACTTCACCACGACGACCGATATCCACTACTGAGTCACCGCTCCGTCCTCCAATACAGGGCGAAGACGACACATCCGTTTTACAAGTTACGGATTCAACTCCGATGGCGCCGCCCCCGTCGACGGATGACGCGGGGCATGACGATAGCATGACAGTAGACTCGCTTATTGTGCCAACGGCGGGCTTTATGCCGGAACGTCGTGAGTCGTTGCCATCGTCTGACACAGAAGGACACACCAGGAAGCAACGCCCTCCGAAGCGACGGAAGCGGAGGCGTAGAGCAACTTCTGAACGGGATGCGACACAGCCTCCAGAGGACGACGACTCCACCTTCAATGACGACGTTACCACAGAGGCAGCCGCCATTTGCTGCAGTGTGGCACCACCGAACGGAACTGAGGACAAATCACATGTATTTACAGAGGCACAATCGGATGCCGATTTGCCCGACAGATGCTGCCCACCACATTCTGGAGTGCAGGCACCCATGCCATGTCCTGAGACAGCTAGGGAACCCGATCTTGCTCTGAGTTTCCCGGTGTGGGCGGATGACCACGACGACGACGGCACCATGCAAGTCACGCCAACGGGTCCCACGCCATTGGCGTCGGCTCTCTAGAAACGACTGCAGGTGAGATTTGGGGGGATGCGGAGGTGCCGATACAATCGGAAGCTCCATAGACAATTCCAGTCTTAATGGATAACTTAGCACCGCGGTTCGACAACAAGCGTATCGTATCGCCACGATTAATCTCAATACGATAAGAACGGCAGTAAAGCTCCAGTTCCTGCGTGAGATACTTCGTTCTTCGGATGTTGACATTGCTCTGTTGCAAGGAACGTATAGAGCGGCCCTGTCTTCTACGGTTATGTAACATATACAGGGTGATCAAAAAGTCAGTATAAATTTGAAAACTTAATAAACCACGGAATAATGTAGATAGAGAGGTAAAAATTGACACACATGCTTGGAATGACATGGGGTTTTATTAGAACCAAAAAAAAAAAAAAACAAATTTTACAAAATGTCCGACAGATGGCGCTGGACAGCAGGTAACTGCTACCGTGACGGGTGAGAGGTACGCCGATATGTTACAGAATCGCATCATCCCCAGCCTGACTGATAAACACCTGCTGGAACGTACGATGTTTATGCAGGATGGCGCTCCACCCCATATTGCTTGTCGCGTGAAAGATCTCTTGCGCGTCGTTTGATGATGATCGGTTGCTCAGTCGCCACTTTCGTCATGCTTGGCCTCCCAGGTCCCCAGACCTCAGTCCGTGCGATTATTGGCTTTGAGGTTCCCTGAAGTCGCAAGTGTATCATGAGCGACTGACATACCTAGGGATGCTGAAAGACAACATCCGACGCCAATGCCTCACCATAACTCCGGACATGCTTTACAGTGCTGTTCACAACATTATTCCTCGACTACAGCTGTTGTTGACGAATGATGGTGGACATACTGAACATTTCCTGTAAAGAACTTCATCTTTGCTTTGTCTTACTTTGTTATGCTAATTATTACTATTCTGATCAGATGAAGCGCCTTCTGTCGGACATTTTTTGAACGTATGTATTTTTTCGGTTCTAATAAAACCCCATGTCATTCCAAGCATGTGTGTCAATTTGTATCTATCTACATTATTCCGTGATTTATTCAGTTTTCAAATTTATACTGACTTTTGGATCACTCGGTATGTCACCGGTGGACCGAAATGACAGCGGTACGGCAATACTATTGCGCGACGGAATTGCCATCGAAGAAGTGACTTACCTTCCTTCCGGCAGGGGGCTGGCGATCACTGCGCTGGGCACGCGCATCATTAACATTTACGCTCCATCAGGAGCTGACCAACGCCGCGAGCGATCGCAGTTCTACTAGGAGGATTTCGCCCTCCTCTTTATTACTCGCTTCGATCAATATATTTTCGGCGGCGACTTTAACTGTGTGGTCCACCCCAAAGACCAAGTCCCACATTTCTCGACTTGTCAAGAACTTCGGCTAATGGTTCGAGATCTGCTTCTTACCGACACTTGGGAGAAAATGCATGGTGACCGTCCCGGACCCACATAATTTATTAGTCACTCAGCCAGTCGCCTAGACCGCATTTATGTCTCACGAGCTCTAGCGCCGGGAGTGCTGGACGCCGAACGTTGGCCGCTTGCCTTCTCCGATCATAGCGCTTTCATATGCACGGTCACTCTACAGCAGCAGCGGATATGGTGCAGCCGTGGACCTTCGAAGCTGAATGTAGCACACCTTCAAGACCAGGAATTCCGTCGGATTATCGCCAGCACATGGATGGGTTGCGAACGTCGTCTTCCCCGATATTCTTCGACTCTAGAATGATGGATGCATGTGCAAAACCAGCGTTTCGGCGTGTGCTAACACAATATGGGAAAGACATTGCAGCGTGGCATCGTCACACATTGGACTTTTATTACACAATGCTCCGCGAACTCGCCATCCAACCACCGTCACCAGACCGACAAATGGAAAGCCGCAGAATTAAAGGTAAAATACTGTCTCTTAGGAGGCACCGTTTGGAGGGGGTCGTCGTGCGATCGAGACGTGAAGACCGAGCGGGAGAAGAAAACCCGTCTATGCATCATATCGTGCTCGACAGCCGCCGACGCAACCAGCAGCTGATCACGGACCTCATTTTGCCCGACGGTACAGTCGTAATGACTCAGGCGGCGGTTGCAGAAGCCTTTTCAGATAATTATCGCCGGTTTTACGAAGAGGTGACTACGGAGGAAGCGGACGATCACGACATACTGCAGCACGTGCCGCACACCCTCGACAACGCAGCAGCGGCGTCGCTTTTAACTGGACTTGCACGCGACGATATCGAGGACGCGCTTAACAAGGGAGCACTCAACAAGTCGCCCGGACCAAACGGACTGCCGCTCGAGTTTTATCGGACATTTCGCGATCTAATGATGCCCCGATGGATCACCATGTACCAGGAACTGGTGACCCCCGGTTTCCACGTGCCACCTGGATTCGTCGAAGATCTCCTCATACCGATACACAAGCCTTCCATAGGTCGGAGGGTCGAGGCCTACAGGCCAATTACATTGCTAAACGAGGACTATAAAATCTTCGCCCGACTACTCGCCGGCCGCATAAAGAAGGTTCTGCCACTACTACTACCCTCGAGCAAACGACACAGGGCGGAGTGACCAACATGCAAACGGCAACCAGCGAATGCAGGGATTTAATAGCCATCGCCACACCCTGTCGCCTTCGAGCTGCTCTGATCTCCATTGATTTCGACCACGCCTTCCACAGAGTTCATCACAAGTTCCTTCTGTCAGGCATGGCCCGCATGGGCTTCCCGCCTGACTTTCTTGACATCTTTCAGTGCCTTTTCCGTGGAGCTGCATCCTGTGTACTGGTGAATGGACGGATTGCGGGTCCTTTGCCGATCCGACGGTCAGTTCGCCAAGGATGCCCACTCTCCATGATCCTTTATGGGATCGCACTAGAACCACTTGTCGGAGGGCTGAAAAACAGGCTGTCGGGCGTGTCATTGAGGGATCACACCTTTCACTGCTGGATATTTGCCGATGACCTTCTATTACTTTTCCGATCTGGTGAGGAGGTACGATCGGTGATACAATGGATCAATCGATACGGATTGGCAGCGGGCAGCCTCATGAATATGGCCAAGTCGGCAGCGATGCCTATTGGGAGAGGTCTACAGGAGGGCACTTTAGCCCCACTCCCACTAGTCAACAAGATCCGTTTCTTGGGCATAACATTTACACAGGATGTGCGCCGCACGGCTGCCATGAACTATAAATGATTACTACAGGCGATACGCATAGAAGCTCGCCGGAACCTACTTCGACGGATGGACCTTCTACAGCGTGTGGAATACCTCAACCTTCACGTGGCGACTAAGATGATCCACATGGCTCAGGTGCTACCAATATCGACAGCGATGGCACGTAGACTGCAAGCTGCGTTTGGATATTACCTTACCGCTGGACTCCTATTCAAAGTCCGCTACGAAACACTCACTCTCCCTCTGCGTGACGGTGGACTGGGACTTATAAATGTACGAGCGAGAGCTACAGCGTTATACTTGCGCACAATGCTGAAATTGTGGACCCATCAAGATGCTTCCCTTACAGGACGTCTGTTAGAGGAATTACTGCCGGCGTCTCTTCTGCCACCTGTCACGATTGCGCATATTACTCCCTCACTCTCGCACTTCTCGGCATTTATTCTTGAGTATAGTTACGTACACCCAGACCTTCCCAACACTCGCACTCCCAAGGCGAGCGACATTTACAGCTTGCTGATAAGGTCCATCCCGCCGGCCGGTGTGGCCGAGCGGTTCTAGGCACTACAGTCTGGAACCGCGCGACCGCTACCGTCGCAGGTTCGAATCTTGCCACGGGCATGGATGTGTGTGATGTCCTTAGGTTAGTTAGGTTTAAGTGGTTCTAAGTTCTAGGAGACTGATGACCTCAGAAGTTAAGTTCCATAGTGCTCAGAGCCATAAGGTCCATCCCACGCAATGTGATTGAGAGGAAAAGCCCGACCACCCTATGGCCTGCAGTGTGGAGAGCGGTCCAGAAGCCGTTTCTCCCCCCGGGTACGAGCCACGTGGTACCAGGTTGTGAACGGGAAAGATGTAATACGACAAAGGCTGCATGCTATTGGGATGACGGATTCCCCCCTTTGCCCACGTTGCCATCACGGGGATACTGACGAACACCGTTTCACATGTGGATCGGCGTTAGAGGTATGGTTGCTAGAGCAGAAGATCCTCGCCTGCTGCCTACGTATCGCGCCTCGCACAATTGAGCCACGGCTCCTCCTTCTTCCGGAGGATACTTATTTCCCGCCTGCGAAAACACACGCTCTTACATGGTTTAAAGGCATGTCCATATACTACCTCTTTCGACATGATGAGAAGATGGTCCTTGATTACTGGCAATTTCTCCAGGACAGTCATAGCACACTTGAGCGTACATCCCGATGCCGACAGCTATTTGCGAACTATTGGCTCAGTGTCTTCGATAACCCCCCTCACAGTTGGGGAGTACTGGGCAGAGGATGACCGCCGTCATGAAGCTCCACACGCTGCGAAATGTGAATCAACTTGGAACATGGCATTTGTGCGCAGATGGGCCATGTACATGGAATGGCGTGCAAGATTTGCTTACATTTCTTTTTCTATCATCTATCATTTTACTATTAGTTTCTAATTCTATTTCATAGTTTCGAAGGTACTCTTGTTTTGTTATTGATATGGATGTAAACACTAATTTTGCTTGTCGTAAGTGACAGACGCCTTTTTCTTAACACAAAAAAGTGGTCAGAGCATACCAAAACAATTCCTTAGCACCCTGGCTACTGTGTTATAAGTCGCCAGTTCAAAGAAAAAAAAAAGTGGTTAGTGCGACGGAATGTCATATCTAACGGCCCGGGTTCGATTCCCGACCAGGTCGGAGATTTTTCTCCGCTCAGGGACTGGGTGTTGTGTTGTCCTTATCATCCTCATTTCATCGCCATCGACACGCAAGTCGCCGAAGTGGCGTCAACCCGAAAGACTTGCACTAGGCGAACGGTCTACCCAACGGGAGGCCCTAGCCACACGGCATTTCCATTTCCATTTTGCTGTACGGGTCCCTTCACGTTTCCACTTCACTATCACATCGGAAACAGTAGATCTAGGGATGTTTAGGGTGTGTAAATCTCGCGTACAGACGTATGACACAAGCGACACCCAATCGCCTGACCACGTTCGTAGTCCGTGAGTTCCGCGGAGCGCCCCATTCTGCTCGCTCACGATTTCTAATGACTACTGAGCTCGCTGATATGGAGTACCTTCCAGTAGGTGGTAGCATATTGTCCCTAATATGAAAAACGTGTCCGGATACTTTTGATCACATACGGAAGCTATGGAAGAACTTTTTCATCTACTCCGATTCTCTCACTGCTGTTCATGCCACTGGAAAGATGTACCAGCGCAGAAAATAATGCAGACGATTAGTGTTCCCTGTCCTGCTACAAAAGCAATTGATGAGTATGGTTCTCTGTTGCGCAGTTAGGCACAGTGTAATCCAGGAAAACGAGCAGGCCGAGAATGTTGCGAAAGACACGCCACTAGAATTTACTGTGACACGTTTTATTGTCTGCCTGAGAGTCGTTATCTCGCTGTTGGGCCAAAGGCCGTGTTTCAGCGAGTCTGAAAGAGGGTGAGGGACAACCAGCTACGGAAGGTGGCACCTACTGTCCAACTATGGTGTTCGTTCTTCCAGTGAAAGAAACGAGACGAAATACTACTGATTCGTCTAGTTATAGGGCAGTGTTCTCTGATTTATGGATTTCGAATCTGGCTAGAGAGCAGGCTTCTTTTTGGCTTGAACCTTTCATTATGTTACTTCTTACCTGTTGGTGTTCTATGTTCTGATAAGTAAACAAATGTAAATTTAGCTGAGTAGTTGATTCCTATTTTAGCTAATCACGAGGTGAATAACTTACGTCTCTTTTTTTAATTATATCTATTGGTCAGACGCCAGACTAAAGTTAAAGGTCGAATATCTTTGTGTTTTAGTTCTAAATTTATTTACTTACTTCCCTTTTCCCATACCCTCTCTTTTGTATAAATGTTCTAGAAATTGACTGTTGCCACGGTTTTAAAAAGTGTGTGTGGTGTGTGTGTGTGTGTGTGTGTGTGTGTGTGTGTGTGTGTGTGTGTGTGTGTGTGTGTGTGATTTCACACATTTTTTGTATGGTTTGACACTTCGTTAATTTTTAGCTGAACTCATTTCTAAATATTTTAGCTTTGGCGCTGAAGACCCTTACCTAGAGTAGCCAGCCACTACCGTAACCATCACTAATATCACCATCAGCTTTTAATGTACTGCCTCATCAAATATTTAATCGTATTCCTGAAACATTCTTTAGGTTGACTGGCAAGTCAGCAACCAGTTGGTCAAGTTGTCAAGCGAAACAAACTATTTAAGTTTTATTGACTAGACTGGGAAACCAATGGGTGAATATGCACTACAATCAATGAAAAGAGAGACTCCCGTTCTACACAGTAGTATCATCAAGAGAATATCCTAATATAACACCGAGAAATCATCGACAACTTGATTCTAATCTAAGTCGGTAGCTCATTTTCATTTCTTGGGGACTAGGAGATTATTTTCTCGACTTAGTAATCGTATTTATTTAACCGTGGGGCCCACCATCTGATACAGTCTTTCTAGTTGGCTACACTTCTGTAGTTTGCGGGGCAAATGGCTTAACCTTGCCCGTACAGTATAGCTGACTGACCCCATATGTGTGTGGAGATTGTGTTGGTGGTAATGAGAGAGAATGGAGAGAGTGAACCAGGTACCAGAATTAAGTCTAGTCCTCTCGAATAGCCGGCCGAGGTGGCCGAATGGTTCTAGACGCTACAGTCTGGAACCGCGCGACCGCTACGGTCGCAGGTTCGAATCCTGCCTCGGGCATGGATGTGCGTGATGTCCTTAGGTTAGTTAGGTTTAAGTAGTCCTAAGTTCTAGGGGACTGATGACCTCAGCAGTTAAGTCCCATAGTGCTCAGAGCCATTTCCTCTCGAATAACACGGATGGGGCTACCGAGCTTAAAGTCCAATCCGCCTGACAGACAACCATCAACAGTATCACTTGTCGTCATTGCATGAGAGGTTTTAAAATTAATCCAGGATATTACCTTTAGATCTTAAAATAAACAACTCGACGTCGCCATCTGTTCTCCACTTGCCAGCCAAAAGCTGATGATGATAATTTTTCCCACTGCTAAGATTATAATCGGCTGCCTCTAGGTCGAGTGGGTAGCCTTGGCGACAGTAGAAGGTGATGGAACATTGTATCACAGCGTCAGGACATGCCAGGAACCGAGATGTCGCTGGCCAAGGAAGCAGCAACATAACTTCCACAGTACTGAGGTTTGTTTGTATGTACAGCCTTGTAATTGATGTTAATAAGGACTTCGCCTGTCCAATATGAACTGAAAATTAAAACACCTGCAGACATCACTTTGGAATTTAGTTTATTTAGGCAACTAGTTTCTGTGATCCATTCCACCGTCTTCAGGCAACTTGACCAGCGTAAATTGGGAGGAATCCAGTCTCTTGTGCAGTGATAACAGGAGCGAATATTATATAACTGGTGACCGTAGATCTGTGGTTTACACAACACTGTTCCCTCCTTTATCAACCAGCGACTGTCGTCGGTTGATGAGTGAAGATATATTGTCGTGCAAATCAGAGATCTGAGGATGTAATGTGGCCAGATTTTGCACTTTAGGGGGGAGTGCTAGAAGCACCCCTATTGTATGATATTGACTCCTGTTATTGCTGCTCACGAGATTGGATTTCTCCCAATTTACTTTGGTCGAGGGGCCTGAAGATGGTGGAATGGAACACCGAAACTGGTTGTGTAAATAAATTAAATGGAAAGTGACGGCTGCAGTTGTTTAAATTTTCTTTTGATATTGAGGTTTGTGTGGCTTAGCGTTCACGTGTTGAAGAACGGCATGTGACGCACCCAGTAATGAATCTAATGTGGTAGGAAGCGGCACCTCGTTAATGCAAAGAACTCCCGTCGGTGCACTTCTTAATGCGAAGTTGGCGTGAATGGCTGATATCACAGATTGTGCACTGCGCCAACTTTGCAGGCGTGCGCTCTCGATTGCCACTTGGCATGCTGACTCTCATACGAACCCCGTCAGAGATACGGCAAAACAGAAATCTGAATCTGAACCTCGAACTGTTCACTTCTTGTCTCCCACATAGCTATGTAACTCACTTTCACGCTCTTGATGTAACTATCACGGATTACGGGACTAAACATTAATCATTTGGCCTGCTTAAGCCAGCAGGTTACAATGAAAAGGTGAAACTTGGGTCAAGTGCTTGGCAAGTGTAGACCAAGGGGTCTACGGGGATGCAGCGCAGTATCTGAATCATGCGAAGACCAAAGGAAGCGTTCTGAGAGGACTGCGGCAGCTGGAGGAGGCTGTGTTGTCCTGGCTTCGTTTCAGTTAGGGGAAGTGGAGTCTGTGATTGAGATGACAAGTTTCTTGAATCCAGACGTTAACTTATAACTGCTGTACAAAAAATTTTTGCCACTTTCCAACCAGCTGGGCATTACTCCATAACAGATTAGAACTGTGTGCCGGATCGGGTCTCTACACTGAGACCTTTCCCAATCACAGGCATATGTTCTACTACATGAACTATCCATGTACGACTTAAAACCATCCTCCAAAGCTTTACTTACCTCATGTTCTAAATTTAAAATTCTCAGAAGTTCTCCTGCATATCTTGCGGGACAAGCAGCCCTGAAAAAAAGAATACTGCGGAGACACGGCTTATCCACAGCCTGTAGAAGCAGTCCCCTTCGCTGTGGCTAGGTTATGAACCTTCAGGAATGCTAGTCCTGCGAGGTATGCAGGAGAACTTCTGTGAAGTTTGGAAGGTAGGAGACGAGGCAATGGCGGAATTAAAGTTGTGAGGGATGAAACTGAATCGTGCCATGATTGCTCAACCGGTAGAGCAATTTTCAGGTTGGAGTCTTGATGCAGCAATTAGTTTTAATCTGCAAGGAAGTTACAAATCAGTCCATACTCTGCAGCAGAGTGAAAACTCATTCTGGATTACCAGTTTTCTTTTCCAATATGACAATTCTTTGTGAGCACTTGGGCTCACACTGACTGCATGGCACAAGTAAGTTTCAGGAGCACTTACTGTCATACCTGTCCCGTTAAGACTCCAGATCAGAATCCCACAGCAAATCCCTGGGATGGCCAAATCAACTCGCCAAACGTGGCGAACGTCATCGATGCAACCTGACTATATTGCAAGCATTATGGCAGAAACGGCTGAAAATTTATATCTGCTATTCTAAATAAATTTCCAGTCAATGATACAGGACAAATGTTCTACTACATGAACTATCCATGTACGACTTACAACCATCCCCCAGAGCTTTACGTACCTCGTGTCCTAAATTCCAAAATTCTCAGAAGTTCTCCTGCATATCTTGCGGCACAAGCAGTCCTGAAAAAAAGAATACTGCGGAACGGGTGTTGCAGTGCAAATACACTCCTGGAAATGGAAAAAAGAACACATTGACACCGGTGTGTCAGACCCACCATACTTGCTCCGGACACTGCGAGAGGGCTGTACAAGCAATGATCACACGCACGGCACAGCGGACACACCAGGAACCGCGGTGTTGGCCGTCGAATGGCGCTAGCTGCGCAGCATTTGTGCACCGCCGCCGTCAGTGTCAGCCAGTTTGCCGTGGCATACGGAGCTCCATCGCAGTCTTTAACACTGGTAGCATGCCGCGACAGCGTGGACGTGAACCGTATGTGCAGTTGACGGACTTTGAGCGAGGGCGTATAGTGGGCATGCGGGAGGCCGGGTGGACGTACCGCCGAATTGCTCAACACGTGGGGCGTGAGGTCTCCACAGTACATCGATGTTGTCGCCAGTGGTCGGCGGAAGGTGCACGTGCCCGTCGACCTGGGACCGGACCGCAGCGACGCACGGATGCACGCCAAGACCGTAGGATCCTACGCAGTGCCGTAGGGGACCGCACCGCCACTTCCCAGCAAATTAGGGACACTGTTGCTCCTGGGGTATCGGCGAGGACCATTCGCAACCGTCTCCATGAAGCTGGGCTACGGTCCCGCACACCGTTAGGCCGTCTTCCGCTCACGCCCCAACATCGTGCAGCCCGCCTCCAGTGGTGTCGCGACAGGCGTGAATGGAGGGACGAATGGAGACGTGTCGTCTTCAGCGATGAGAGTCGCTTCTGCCTTGGTGCCAATGATGGTCGTATGCGCGTTTGGCGCCGTGCAGGTGAGCGCCACAATCAGGACTGCATACGACCGAGGCACACAGGGCCAACACCCGGCATCATGGTGTGGGGAGCGATCTCCTACACTGGCCGTACACCACTGGTGATCGTCGAGGGGACACTGAATAGTGCACGGTACATCCAAACCGTCATCGAACCCATCGTTCTACCATTCCTAGACCGGCAAGGGAACTTGCTGTTCCAACAGGACAATGCACGTCCGCATGTATCCCGTGCCACCCAATGTGCTCTAGAAGGTGCAAGTCAACTACCCTGGCCAGCAAGATCTCCGGATCTGTCCCCCATTGAGCATGTTTGGGACTGGATGAAGCGTCGTCTCACGCGGTCTGCACGTCCAGCACGAACGCTGGTCCAACTGAGGCGCCAGGTGGAAATGGCATGGCAAGCCGTTCCACAGGACTACATCCAGCATCTCTACGATCGTCTCCATGGGAGAATAGCAGCCTGCATTGCTGCGAAAGGTGGATATACACTGTACTAGTGCCGACATTGTGCATGCTCTGTTGCCTGTGTCTATGTGCCTGTGGTTCTGTCAGTGTGATCATGTGATGTATCTGACCCCAGGAATGTGTCAATAAAGTTTCCCCTTCCTGGGACAATGAATTCACGGTGTTCTTATTTCAATTTCCAGGAGTGTATATTCGCGAGGCGTGGAATTCAAGTCACCATCCGGCCAAACACAAATATGATTTTTTTTTTCTAAATGACTTGAGGCAAAGCCTGGGATGGTTGGCTAAATATGCAACTCTATGTGTTAGAACGAAAATAGCTAATTCTTTGCGATTCTTTTATCAAATAGACGGCCCTTTTTAACGGAGCATATTCAAATGGTTCAAATGGCTCTGAGCACTATGGGACTTAACTTCTGAGGTCATCAATCCCCTAGAACTTAGAACTACTTAAACCTAACTAACCTAAGGACATCACACACATCCATGCCCGAGGCAGGATTCGAACCTGCGATCGTAGCGATCGCGCGGTTCCAGACTGTAGTGCCTAGAACCGCTCGGCCACCCCGGCCGGGGGAGCATAATCAACGATAGTAACAAAGACATACATTAATTGAGGACTGTTGTATGCTCAGCAGGCACATTGTAGTTGCTCTGGCGTGTGTGTGTGTGTGTGTGTGCGTGTGTATACTCCAGCTCGTTAAAGGGTTCACCCTAAAGTTAGCAAAGTTTTCATTCTTCTTGTGTGCCTGTCGACGGCTCAATGCTTCTACTATTCGGAAGGTGTGAGTGTTCTCATTTACTCTAAATTGTGTACATTAATTTCAGGCGTTTTGAGCTTTGTTGACCCCTTCGTCTCCGTACACTGCTTTAGAAAGCCAGAACAAAACACTATTTTCTTTTCTAATTTCTTTGTTTAAAACTTTAACTAGTTTTGAATGCTTTTCCTCTGATATTCACATGGGTATGCATTTTTCTTTGTTTTTGCAGTTACTTTTAACTTTTGTCACAGATGCGTGGTGCAGTGCAAATATATTCGCGTGGCGTGGAATTCAATCGCCATCCGGCCAAACACATATATGATTTTTTTCTAAATGACTTGAGGTGAAACCTGGGATGGTTGGCTAAATATGCGACGGCGAATTCCTTCTCGCTTCGCTATCTTAGCATTCATCTCTAAGGAACTCGTTGCTGATGACATGTTGACTCTAAATTGCTTTCCGTTTCTTTTGTCAGTTCATACTAATTATTTTTCTGTGGTGCTATTTTCAGAAACAGAAATAGTGTTTAAATCTTGTGCAGACTGAACCTCAATCGAAACGCAGACGAGTGCGACTGCGATGATTTTAAGCGGTTTGCTCAGATCATTCTAGGTACCTGCCCGTTTATTTTCTTCAGTAAAGCCACTGTCTTCTTTGTCAAAATAGCCAAATGCTCGTTTTCTTATGACGCGAGTAATGACAGAATATTTTGTCATAAAAAAGAAACTTCACGATAACTTTTGAATGCACTTCCGTGTACTATCCACGGAGCAATTGTAGTTCCCATAATTAATCCTAATTAGGAATGAACAGATCTTGACACGGAAGTCGACGTAATAGTGAAATGTCAGTATTAGTAACGGTGAAGGAAAAATAGTAGGAAGGAATTTTAGTGTTTAACGTCTCGTAGATGCAAAAGCGATTAAAACGGTACAGTATATCAGCCGGACAGGGGTGGGGAAGAAAAGTGGCTATATTCTTATTGAAATAACCATTGTATTAGTAGAGTACACTAGTTTAGGAAAACTACGGAAGACTTAAATTAGTACTGATGGACGAGGATTTGAACCCCGTTCTTCTCGATTCTGACCGCTGTATCTCAACAACTGCGCCACCTCGCCCGATCAATACGCGTACTGCTGGTAACGTGGGAGGAGCACATCTCCGCTGATGCGACGTCTAGCGCGGCGAAGGAAACATGAGAAAATATCACAATGACTGGCTTCTGCGCAACATTACCTCTTTATGTACTGAAGCCTGTCGTCTGTTGTCCTACAATTCAATCACTGACGTCTGTACTTTTGGCCAATGGGAGTGCAGAATAACTAACACGGATACGTAACGACTGGTGCGTAAGTAGGTTTTAGAGTTTCGCGATGTCTGTCAATTACTTTGTTCGTCGAATTAGAGCAATAGTAAACTGACGTTTCCAGTTCACAATAACACCGCTAACAGCGGATATGGGCACTCATAACTTCTGTGAAGTCTCTCTGAGTGAATTCCCGAACTCGTCGGCTCCTCTTTGGAACTTAATACTACAGTGACTCATTCCAACAGAAAACAGAACCATGATGATTACAAAATGTAGCTCAAATGCGCAGCCTGACATCACCCAGAGAACTTTCACTGCTGTGGTCTTTGACTTTTTCGATCACCTTAAATGGTGAATTAAATTCAACATCTACATATATATACTCTGAAAACCACTGTACTGTGCGCTCCGGAGGATCCTGTACAAGTAATAGCTATTTACTGTCCCGTTCCATTCACGTATTTTATTTACACATCCAGTTACGTAGGGACAAATTAGGGGTCAATGTCCATGATCATCGACTGAGTCAGTACATGGAATTAGATAAGAAAACTGAATAATAAATAAAATAAAATTTACACGATTCCTATGCAGGCTATACATGCCGAGTATACAGGGTGGTCAGAAACAGCCTGAAAAGCTTGTAAGGGTATTGCAGAGTAGGATGTACTGACAAATAATTGTTAAGAAAAAAAATCGACATTACGTTGCGTATTTTCCGATTTAATTAGCATTGACGTTATCCAATCAGATGGTTGCGAGCGCAAATTCAAGCATTTGCACATGCTGAAATTCGGCATTGCGCAAACATCTGTGGATTTGCAAGTTACCACTTGTCCAAATGTTCATTACCGCTATGTGCTGGACCGAGAATCGTACTCGGGACCCGAGTTCGAGTCTCGGTCCGACACAGTTTTAATCTGCCAGGAAGTTTCACATCAGCGCACACTCCGCTGTAGAGCGAAAATTAATTCTGCTCATTACCAGTTGAAATGTGTCTTTTTTGGAAGTGATAAATTTGAGCTAGGTGAGCAAAGTCTATATTTGTTCGACTTGAGGAAACCAAAAGAAGAACACGTTTGGCGACACTTTCTCTGGCTGGCTGCTTGAATTTGCGGGCACAGCGACCTGATTGGCTAACTTCAATGCTTATTAAATTGGAAACGGCGCTACGTACTGAATTTTTTTCTTAACAGTTATTTATCGGTACAATGCCTTCTGCACCTGGTGTCATGCCTACTTGATAAGAACTGGAACAGTACACTAGAATTGGTCGCCTTAGCGTCGTGCATGCGATTTCCTTTACACATGCCCTACATTGTCTTAAAGCCATTCCAACGAATCTAAATATTCTTTTAGCCTTCCCACTACTGATTCGATTCATGACATATTGAATTTTAGTTTTCCCTCTAAATATTAAACACCGTGACGGACCCTAGAAGTTCACCATTAATATTTTTCTTTATTATAGGTATTATTTTCCATATTTTAGATTTAAAGAGAGCTGACATTTGTTGCACGAAATTGAAATTCTTCGCAAAACGTTGTTTACTTCATTACGATCGTCCAACGATGATCCAGTGTCAGACATACGAGGGGGTGCTCAAAAGTAATGCCTCCGAATTTGTTGTGTGAAAACTCTAAATTCTTTGTAAATAAAACAGTATTAACATCATATATCTGTATTTTTTGTGTATACATATTTATACCTCAACATAGCCACCCTGACGACGAACACATTTCTCCCAACGAGAGACCAGTTTGCTGATATCGTCACTGCTGAATGTTTGACTTTGTTGATGGAGTCACAACCTCACCTCTGCTTGTACCGCTTCATCACTGTCAAAGTGAAGTCCTCTAGAGGTGTTCTACAAGTTTTGGAAACATGAAAATCGGATGGGGCCAAGTCGGAACTGTATATAGGATGGTCGATGACAGTGAACCCAAGGTGTCGGATTGTTGCAGATGTCTCGTCTGTGGTCTGGCATTGTCATACTGAAGGAGGAGACGCTCCATATGTGAACGAACTCTTCGAATTCGAAACTCGATTACAGCACGCTGTTTCTTACGCGTTGACGTAGTTACATTATACACCGCCATGTTACAGACTACAATTCGGAGCCCTTTAGGCCAGCGGTCTGCAAATATTTAGATATGAATAATAAAGATGTAGAATGTTAATAACGTTTGTTTTATTTAAAAATAATAAAGAGTTTTCAGATAAAAAATTTCGGAGGTATTTCTTCTCAGCACGCCTTCGTAAAACGCAGACCGTAAACTTCGCACTGCGCTTAAACAAAAGTTTGAGCGATTCTACATTACAGTCGATCGTACGATGTGAGAGAAATTTGAATATACAGTTACGCTACTTATGAAAGTTGAAACAATAAGAGATGGAAAATACTAAAATTACAGGGTGACACCACGTTCGTGTTCAACATGTGTACGAGCTACGCTTAATTTCAATGCTATCCTAATTAATTCCTATCTACCTCGTACAATTTATGTCATTTTTCAACATAATATCCCTGTAGACCAGCAAATTTTTCATTATGTCGTCTCCATGTCCCCATGGTTAGAACAAATCCTCCTGTGTATCAATTCCTCCTGTGTGTTGTATGAATGGAAATTTGTTAATGGAATAGCAAATCAATTGAAATATATCTGTATGGAGAGTGTTTCTTATCTCCCTAAAAGAATCAAAACAGCTGAAGTAATTTCAAGAGAGTAGGAAGCATAGGACATCACTTCTAAGATGTTCAAAGTTAAATTCAAAGTTAACAATTTCCTGTTAGTAGGTCTGTCCTTATGAATGAAACTTTCCATTCATTTTACTTACAGTGCTCTTAGTGCCCTAGTGAACGTAGTGAATTAAGACAGTACATCGGTTTTCGAGACTCGTGCTCACCAACACGACCCCTGCATTGGTGGTACTCAGCATTTCTGCGCCTACTTTCGTTCTATATGACAGCTAGGTCAGCAGATAATGAAGAGACTGAAACAATTTACAATGAGATAAAAGAAAAGGTTCAGATAATTAAGGGAGAGAAAAGTTTAATTGTAGTAGGGGACTGGAATTTGATAGTAGGAGAAGGAAGAGAAGGAAAAACAGTTGGGAAACTTGAGCTGGGCGAAGGGAATGAAAGAGGGTGCTCGAAGGTAGAATTCTACATCATCGGTATCATCTTCTTTTCAGAGATTAGGCTACTGCCTGTTCAGAACCCGGAAAAAATCATTCCCATATTTTTTTAGGTCTTCCAGTATATTTCTTCCCATTCAGATCTTCTGGGGAATTATGTGACCTGCCATTCTTATGAGATAATGTCTTCAATCTGCGCGACACTTTTGGAGTTTTTCGTTCATATTGAAAATATTCAATTCTGTTCTAATATATTCATTTCTAATCATCTCTCTTCTTGTGGAGCCCTTCATCTTCCTTAGCAACCTCATCTCTGTTTTTGAATGCTATTTTATTTTGCTGTGGTAACTCAGCGTTCGCTTGCATGGGATAACGCAGGAACCGCCGTAACTTTATTGAATTTCATAATGCTTTCTTTCTGTATCTTGTTGCCCAGTGTTCTGCCAATGGTACCACAGACAGCTTAGAATTTGTGTATTTGCTTTTAAATATCAGAGTCAAAAGCAAAACTCGCAGCACAGCCTAAATAAGAGACTTGAGAGCCTTGTTATAAAACTGAATTATCAAAAACAATGTTGATCTGACTGGTTATTTTATTCTGAATGCCATCATTTTCGTTTTATTACCAAAAATTTTGAACTTGTACTTCTTGCATATATTATTCAGCTGGTCTACAGATCTTTAAAGTTCATCTTCGTTGTTTTGAATAATAACAATATCATGTGCAAAACAGAAGCTCATTTAGGTACTCCTCAGTTGTTATCTTAATTGCTTTTTGTTACTTTTGATTTTCATTTACGAAGAATGAAGTAAATGTAAATATTAAAAAGGTTAGGCGATAACCCACACCCTTATTTACTCCTTGGTTAATAATTATTTCTTTTAATCAATTCCTACGTGTGTTTATTACATCGCATGTATTTTAGTAAAGACTTTTCACTACGTCTGGTAGATGATAAGGATATCCACATTCTGACATAATCTTCCATAGGCTATCATGGCACACATGATCAAAAGCCTTCTCAAGGTCGATAAGGACCGTATGGTTTCCTATATTAAATTTTCTGTGTTTGTCTATAAAGTTTTTAATTACAAGTGCGTTGTCTGTACATGAACGACTTGATCTAAATCCATATTGCTCTTCAGAAATACTAGCTTTTGTGATATACTTATGCGATTATTGATTATCTTTGAGTGTAGTTTGTAGTCAGTGTTTAGAAGATTGGTGCCACGATAGCTTTTACAGTCTTTGTGTTTAAAAAAATAAAAGTGTGTGAATTCCTACGGATCCAAACTGCTGAGGTCATCGGTCCCTATCTTACATACTACTTAAACTAACTGATAACTGATGCTAAGAAAAACACACACCCATGCCTGAGGGAGGACTCCTACCTCCGTCGGTGGGGGGAGGCGGGGGGGGGGGGGGGGCGCAATCCGTGACATGGCACCTCGAACCGCGCGGCCACTCCGCGCGGCTCTTTGTGTTTCCCTTTCTTCGAAATTTG
Organism: Schistocerca nitens; assembly: GCF_023898315.1. Classification (NCBI taxonomy): domain Eukaryota; kingdom Metazoa; phylum Arthropoda; class Insecta; order Orthoptera; family Acrididae; genus Schistocerca; species Schistocerca nitens. The sequence continues at coordinate 580,003,575 of NC_064616.1, read as the reverse complement.
TTTATTAATTGTCAAAGTATTTTATCTTGTGATGAATCTCCTTGTTTAATTAGCTCTGCTTTTATTACATCTATTCCAGTAGCTTTTCTGTTCTTCACGCCTTTCGAAACCTCTTGTAACACCTTCACAGTAATTGGATCTACTGTTTCACTGTACATACTTTCTCCAGTGCCACCTTCGGTCTTTTGTGCACACCATAAGTCTATATAGAGAATTATCCGTTGTTTATTGGGTAAGATGTTTAGTGAGGCAGTGACTTTTCCCTCCTCGTTCACAGGTTTCACGACTCTGTATGCTTGTTTCTGAAGTTAAGTCCCATAGTGCTCAGAGCCATTTGAACCATTTTTAGAAGCACGTGTATGAGCAGCAAGAGCTCAAATGGCAGGCCAGTACTAAGAAAAGAAAGGAAATTTGAAAGGTGGAAGACATACACTACTGGAAATGGAAAAAAGAACACATTGACACCGGTGTGTCAGACCCACCATACTTGCTCCGGACACTGCGAGAGGGCTGTACAAGCAATGATCACACGCACGGCACAGCGGACACACCAGGAACCGCGGTGTTGGCCGTCGAATGGCGCTAGCTGCGCAGCATTTGTGCACCGCCGCCGTCAGTGTCAGCCAGTTTGCCGTGGCATACGGAGCTCCATCGCAGTCTTTAACACTGGTAGCATGCCGCGACAGCGTGGACGTGAACCATATGTGCAGTTGACGGACTTTGAGCGAGGGCGTATAGTGGGCATGCGGGAGGCCGGGTGGACGTACCGCCGAATTGCTCAACACGTGGGGCGTGAGGTCTCCACAGTACATCGATGTTGTCGCCAGTGGTCGGCGGAAGGTGCACGTGCCCGTCGACCTGGGACCGGACCGCAGCGACGCACGGATGCACGCCAAGACCGTAGGATCCTACGCAGTGCCGTAGGGGACCGCACCGCCACTTCCCAACAAATTAGGGACACTGTTGCTCCTGGGGTGTCGGCGAGGACCATTCGCAACCGTCTGCATGAAGCTGGGCTACGGTCCCGCACACCGTTAGGCCGTCTTCCGCTCACGCCCCAACATCGTGCAGCCCGCCTCCAGTGGTGTCGCGACAGGCGTGAATGGAGGGACGAATGGAGACGTGTCGTCTTCAGCGATGAGAGTCGCTTCTGCCTTGGTGCCAATGATGGTCGTATGCGTGTTTGGCGCCGTGCAGGTGAGCGCCACAATCAGGACTGCATACGACCGAGGCACACAGGGCCAACACCCGGCATCATGGTGTGGGGAGCGATCTCCTACACTGGCCGTACACCACTGGTGATCGTCGAGGGGACACTGAATAGTGCACGGTACATCCAAACCGTCATCGAACCCATCGTTCTACCATTCCTAGACCGGCAAGGGAACTTGCTGTTCCAACAGGACAATGCACGTCCGCATGTATCCCGTGCCACCCAACGTGCTCTAGAAGGTGTAAGTCAACTACCCTGGCCAGCAAGATCTCCGGATCTGTCCCCCATTGAGCATGTTTGGGACTGGATGAAGCGTCGTCTCACGCGGTCTGCACGTCCAGCACGAACGCTGGTCCAACTGAGGCGCCAGGTGGAAATGGCATGGCAAGCCGTTCCACAGGACTACATCCAGCATCTCTACGATCGTCTCCATGGGAGAATAGCAGCCTGCATTGCTGCGAAAGGTGGATATACACTGTACTAGTGCCGACATTGTGCATGCTCTGTTGCCTGTGTCTATGTGCCTGTGGTTCTGTCAGTGTGATCATGTGATGTATCTGACCCCAGGAATGTGTCAATAAAGTTTCCCCTTCCTGGGACAATGAATTCACGGTGTTCTTATTTCAATTTCCAGGAGTGTATATAGAGGTGCTCTACAAGGGAAATAAATTTGAAGATAATACTATAGAAAGGGAAGAGGAAGTAGCTGAGGATGAGACGGGAGATACGGTACAGTGACAAGAATCTGACAGAGCACTCTAGATCTAAGTCTAAACAAGGCCCCAGAGTAGATGACATTCCCACAGAATCACTGAGATCCTTGGGAGAGGACAAAAATATTCCACCTAATCTGCAAGAACACACAATCTGATCAAAAGTATATGGGCACCTATTGCTGGATATTAATACATGGTCATCCGTTGCCTTTATGGTGACTTGAACTCTACTGGGGACACTTTCAGTGAGGTGTCCGAATGTCTGTGGAGGAAAAGCAGCCCATTTTTCCTCAACAGCCAACACCAGAAAGGTAGTGATGTTGAACGCTGAGGTCTGGAGCCAAGTCGACGTTCCAATTTATCCCAAAAGTTCTCATTAAGTTCAGGTTGGGACTGGGGGCAGGCCAATTCATTTCAGGAATATTACTGTCCATAAACCATTGCCTCACACAGATGCTGCTATATGACAAGTGCACTGCCATGCTGATACAAATAATCATCATCAAGTTCTCTGCTGTATGCAGTACACAATATTGTAAAATGTGTTAATGTCCTTCCTCATTTATCGTTTTCCTAAGCGCAGGTTACGTAATCCGGGCATTCGACAAACCCAAACCCTTCCAACGGTTTTCCACAGCGTATAGCGTGAGTCATCACTCCAAATTACTCGTTTCCAGTCATCCGCTTTCCAGTAGCGTCGCTCTTTACAGCACCTCAAACGTCGTTTAACACTGACTACAAAAATTTGCGGCTTATGAGGATCTGCTCGACCATTGTGCCCCACTATTTCCTATGGACACTCATTTTGCTAGCCAGACTGATGATAGCACTTTGGAGCACAGGAGTGATTCATTCCGCTGATTTAATGCGAATTTCACAACCACCTTCTGCAATGTCTCACCTCACCGTCCCTCAGAACACGCGGTCTGCCTGGTCCTAGTTTAGATGTGGTTGTTCTGTCCCGTTTCCACTTCACAGTCGCATCACCAACAGCTTTAGAAGAGCTGAAAAGTTGTTGATGGATCTGGTACTCATGTGACATCCAGGGACTAGCCCACGTCCTTTGTTCCTGAGCTCTGCTGATCGACCCATTCTGCTGTTACTGCTTCCCTACTGACAACACAACACTCTCAGCCTCTTTTTATACCAGTGGGCCCGCTTAATTCCGCATTACGAACGGGTGTCCAGATACTTTTGATCAATAGTATATGAGACTGGCGAAATACAATTCGAAGGAAATCAGGTGCGGACAGGTGTGAATATTACCAACCTATAAGTTTTAGTAAGTGATGAATGAAAAATTTTAACACAAATTACTTACAGAAGAAAGGAAAAACTGGTGAAGTTGATCTCGGGGGGCAGCAATTTGGGTTCCTGAGAAATGTAGCAAAGCGTGAGGCTGTGCTAACCATACAACTTATCTTAAAAGATAGCTTAAAGGAAGGCAAACCACCGTTTATAGCATCTGTAGACTTATAGAAATCTTCTGACAATGTTGACTAAAATACACTCTCTGAAATTCTGAAGATAACAAGGGTAAAATATACACTACTAGCCATTAAAATTGCTCACCACGAAGATGACGTGCTACAGACGCGAAATTTAACCGACAGGAAGAAGATGCTGTGATATGCAAATGATTAGCTTTTCAGAGCATTCACACAAGGTTGACGCCGGTGGCGACACCTACAACGTGCTGACATGAGGAAAGTTTCCAAACGATTTCTCATACTCAAACAGCAATCAACCAGCATTGCCTGGTGAAACGTTGTTGTGATGCCTCATGTAAGGAGGAGAAATGTGTACCATCACGTTTCCGACTTTGATAAAGGCCGGATTGTAGCCTATCGCGACTGCGGTTTATCGTATTGTGACATTGGTCGAGATCCAGTGACTGTTAGCAGAATATGGAATCGGTGGGTTCAGGAGGGTAATACGGAACGCCTTGCTGGATCCCAACGGCCTCGTATCACTAGCAGTCGAGATGACAGGCATCTTATCCGCATGGCTGTAACGGATCGTGCAGCCATGTCTCGATCCCTGAGTCAACAGATGGGGACGTTTGCAAGACAACAACCATCAGCACGAACAGTTCGACGACGTTTCCAGCAGCATGGACTATCAGCTCGGAGACCATGGCTGCGGTTACCCTTGACGCTGCATCACAGACAGGAGCGCCTGCGATGGTGTACTCATCGACGAACCTGGGTGCACGAATGGCAAAACGTCATTTTTTCGGATGAATCCAGGTTCTGTTTGCAGCATCATCATGGTTGCATCCGTGTTTGGCGACATCGCGGTGACGCACAATGGAAGCGTGTATTTGTCATCGCCATACCAGCGTATCACCCGCTGTGATGGCATAGGGTGCCATTGGTTACACGTCTCGGTCACCTCTTGTTCACATTGACGGCACTTTGAACAGTGTACGTTACATTTCTGATGTGTTACGACCCGTAGCTCTGCCTTTCATTCGATCCCTGCGAAACCCTACATTTCAGCAGAATAATGCACGATCGCATGTTGCATGTCCTTTACGGGCCTTTCTGGATACAGAAAATTTTCGAATGCTGCCCTGGCCAGCACATTCTCCAGATGTCTCACCAATTGAAAATGTCTGGTCAATGGTGGCCGAACAACTGGCTCGTCACAATACGCCAGCCACTACTCTTGATGAACTGTGGTATCGTGTTGAAGCTGCATGGGCAGCTGCACATGTACACGCCATCCAAGCTCTGTTTGAGTCAATGCCCAGGCGTATCAAGGCCGTTATTACGGCCAGAGGTGGTTGTTCTGGGTACTGATTTCTCAGGATCTATGCACCCAAATTGAGTGAAAATGTAATCACATGTCAGTTCTGGTATAATATATTTGTCCAATGTATACCCGTTTATCATCTGCAATTCTTCTTGGTGTAGCAGTTTTAATGGCCAGTAGTGTAGGAAGGTAAAGATTATATACAGTTTATGCAGAAACCATACTGCAGCAGCAAGTAGTGGTTGAGAAGGGAGCGAGACATGTTTGTAGCTTATCTCCAATGTTATTCAATCTGTACATTGAGCAAACAGTAAAAGAAACGAAGGATAATCTAGGAAAAGGAATTAAAATTAAGGGAGGAAAACTAAAAACTTCGTGATTCACCGAAGCATTGTAATTTTATGAGAGACAGCAAGGACTTTTTGGAAGAGCAGTTGAACGGAGTGGATAGTGCCTCAAAAAGAGCTTTGAGATAAACATCAACAAAAGTAAAACAAGGGTCATGGAATGTAGTCCAATTAAATCAGCGATTGTGGGGATTAGGTTAGGAAATTGGGCGCTAAAATTAGTGGATGAGTTTTGCTATTTGGACATCAAAATAACTGATGATGGCGGAAGAAGAGAGGATATAAAACGCAGACTGGCTTCATCAAGGAAAGTGTTTCTGAAAAAGAGGAAGCTGTTGACATCCAACATAATTTAAAGCGTTATGAAGTCTTTTCTGAAGGTATTTATCTGGTGTGTAGCCTTGTACGAAGATGAGACGTGGACAATAGGCAGTTCAGACAAGAAGAGGATAGACGTTTTTGAAATGTAGTGCAATTGAAGAATTCTGAAGATTAGATGAATAGATCGTGTTGGTGTGGTGTGGGTGTACGGCGGGGGGGGGGGGGGGGGGTAGGGGCAAAAATCGTAGAGGGAGAATAAGGGATGAATACAGTGAATAAGTTGGAATGAATGTAGGTTGCAGTAGTTATGTGGAGAAGAAAAGGCATGCACATAATAGACTAGCATGAAGAGCTACATCAAACTTGTCTTTAGACTAAAGTCCACAATAACAAGAACAACAACAACTGCTGTTTCGTTTTAGGATTGATAAATGGCATCAACATCTTAGCCGATACAACAACCAATGAAAATAAAGATGTTTTCGAAACAAAACAAAGAAAGATTAGGGTTCAATGTGAGACTGAAATGACATAACAACAAATAAAATGGCTGTAAGCACTATGGGACTTGACATCTGAGGTCATCAGTCCCCTAGACTTAGAACTACTTAAACCTAACTAACCTAACGACATCACACACATCCATGCCCGAGGCAGGATTCGAACCTGCCACCGTAGCAGAAGCGCGGTTCCGGACTGAAGCGCCTAGAACCGCTCGTCCACAGCGGCCGGCGCAACAACACATAAAATAATACAATGGAAGAAGGAAAATTACAGTGTAACACAAATTTGTCTGTACTATAATATTAGATTCCTTCACTGAAAATTGTATCACGCAAATACATAAAGGCTCCATAACAAGTTCCAGACAAAATTTAAATATCAACTAGTAAACACATATTTCCTTCTTAAAGGCTGTGAGAAGAACTGTGGTACTACTATGAACCCTTAGGCACCAAAGCTAAGAGTAAAACCAAACGTACAGAAATAATGCTGTTCATTTAGACCAATTGTCAGCTAAAGAAGCAGCTCTTGTTAAAAACTAAACGGGTAACAGCCAAGGCATATCCACTGCTGGAAAAAAAAAAGTATACCTGGAGAGACGACGTCGATTTTGATCTGATGATGGCATATGCCATCTGTGACTAGTAGATGTACTGATATTAGTTTAAGCGTCTTCCGCTAACAGCGTAGGGGCATGACTACTAGAGCGACATCTGTGTCTACCCTTTTACAGAAAATTCTCACAACCAGAAGGCTCACTGTGGTGCAAACGTGAGAAGCAAGCAGGCAACAGTGACATGGATACGCACCCGTGTTTCCTACAGCCAACTGAACAAGTTTGAAAGCGGTCAAATTGTGGCCTTCCTAGTGGCAGGATGATTTGTTCAGAGAATTGCCACACAAGTTGGACGTGCTGCGTCAATTGTGCAACGATGCTCGTATCAGTGGTCAAGTGACTATTCTCACACCCGTAGATGAGGTTCTGAATGCGCGCGCAGCACAGACGTCCGCCAGGCTGTTCGTATTGTAAGGAGAGCAGTGGCAGATCGTACAGCTACCACAGCACAGAGAAGAGCACTTGTGAGCCCAAACCTATCAACATGAACTGTTGCAAACCGGTTGTTAACAGTGGGACTGCGGGCGCGCACACCTCTAGCCCGTCTTCCACTCACACCACAGCGTCGATGTGCACGGCTCGACTAGTGCCGTCAGATGATCACTTGGAAAATGCGATGAAAACAAATTCTGCCTGCACGCAAGTGATGGTCGTTTGCATGTACGATGTATATGTGGTGAGCGCTGTCTTTTAGAGTGTATTTGACCAAGATACAAAGGCGCCACTCCAGGTCTGGTCTGGGGTGCGATAAGCTACAACTCTCGTTCACCGTTGGTGTTTCTGGAGGGGATGTTCGGAATGTACAGAATGTTGTTGGACTCGTTCTTGTAACTGGAAGGTGATGTGTTGTTCCAACAGGATAATTCTCGCCCACATACTACCCATGAAAATGAACGTGCTGTTCGAGACGCGCAGCAACTTCCCTGGCCAGCACAGTATCCGGACTCGTATCCAATCGAGCACGTGTGGGCGTTATGAACACCGATGAGTAAATAAACTGACGTCAAGAAGAGGAGACAGAAGAGTGTGGGAATTTGGTTCGCGCAACGACGCGACGGCATCGAGCAGCGCGGCAGCGGCGAGTGAGGAGCGCACACAGCGGACGTGGCCGGAGCGCGCGGCTGGCGTGAGGGGACCCAGCCAGCGCGGCAGCGGGCGCGGCGCAGCGGCATTTAACACGCAGCGAGCGGCAACCTGTCATCGCAGCAAGGCATCACAGAGGTGCAAGTCGTCTATCAAAACGCAGCACGGCACCCAGAAAAGGTCGAGCAAGAGTCCAGTAATCTCCCCTTTCCAACTCCGCGACTTGCCCGTCAGGGAGAAGGGTCGAGGGTCCGCCCCGGCCCATCCTAACCTGTCATAGTAGGCAGGCAGGGTCAGCTAAAGCCGTCGGCACACGGACCGTGCATCCGAACGATGAGCTTTGAGCGTGCCGCGTTTCTGACGTCATAGCGTGGAATAGCATGCTCAGGAGTCTTTCCGAACGTGCAGGGCAATATCTGGCATGTCAGATATTCTGAGCGTGCGTCTGAGCGTTGACCAATGAGATGACCCAACGCCACCTACGTCACAAGCACGCCGTCTTCCTTCAGTACACAGTTGTGAGGCGCCATATTGGCATTTATTTCAAGCCTATATGTATATATGTAGTTTCTGAGTACCAGCAAATTGGGAATCACTGCAAAATCCGTTGTTAACTGTGTGATCCGTTGCAATAACGTAATGGGAAACATCATATTCTTGGCAAAAGCATTATTGTAACTTGCGTATTACGAGAGTAGGCTATTTGAAGGCAGCGACACACTGAAGATCCGTCCAAAACGTATTGTTCTTGGTACAATTTGTTATAATTAAATTTCAATTAGTAACAGACCTACGATTAAGGTTTTCAGCAAGGCGTAACATAAAATGATTGGATACTTAAAGTGTGGTGTTGGTTTAGCGTAATGAGTAGCGTCACTGTCCTAGCTAGAGATGTTTGTTGGGGCAGTGGTTCGTGTCTTGACATTTTCGAATTTTTTTCCTAACATTCGCGTTTTTATTAGGTTCTGATACTTTATTATTAGTTTAATATAAGTATATACTATAATATTTGATGTTATTTAAATATAAGTTCACCCTTTTTTTGAGGGGCGACTGTTCGATTGGCTTACAGGACAGCTTGCTCTACTTGTATAAAGATATTTTGCTCCTTTTTCTTTTACGCTTCGTAATTCACATTTTGCAAAGGTTTTGCTAGTGGGTAGGAACAGTGATCAAGTAAGACTGACCTTGGGGTTTTACTAAAATGTGGGAATGATGAAATAATGTTTATCTTATGCGGAGAAGTATTCCAAATTTCTAACGCACTGTTTGCAATGGAACTTTTATAGGCCTGTGTCCTTATTGATTGGACATGGTACTTTCCTTTTCGTGGACGATGGGGGAAATGTGCGTTTTAATATAGCTAACGTGGGAATTTTACGCGCGCCCGTTGAGTAAACAGTGTGATTTACGAACTAGAAACATCCCTCAACTGCCGCTGGAGTGCGTTGCGATCGCGTATACCACGTTGGAGCCCACGTACCGTATGCACAAGTCGCATTGTTCCTGAGCGTTGAGCAGCACGTTGAACTTGGCATGCTCAACGTTAACGTTCGACAGCACGGTCCGTGTGCCGACGGCATAAGCAGTCGCCGCTCCCGTGTCCACACGCAATCGAACGGTTCAGTGAACCAGTTTGGCTGTGAGAAGGCGCCTTTACGCGGTGTGCTGATGTAGAGGACTGAAGATGTTCGAACAAGAACTGCAATTCCTAAATTTTTACAATCGGAAGTGATTTAAATATGTTTTAAAATTTTTTTCTTATCACTAGATTTTAAGAAAATTCAATGGATTTACAAAGACGGATTTTAAAAATCGTTTCTTTTCTGCTCGACGAAGCATACTTTAAAATGAAATATGGGATATACTCATGGATCAGCATGTGGTACATGTACTGAGCATAAGATGCATTGTCATTCTAACGAGAAGGACTTTTTCCATGTATACAGGGTGAACCTGAAAGTCACCTACAAAGTTTCTGAGCCAAATCGGGGCGTAGAATATCGTCGACATACCGTTGTGCTGTAAGGGTGCCGCGGATAAGAACCAACGGGGTCATACTTTGAAAAGAAATGCCACTGCAGACCATCACTCCTAGTTGTCGGGCAGTATAGCGGGCGACAGTAAGGTTGGCGTTCCACTACTATCTGGGCCGTCTCCACACATGTTTTCGCCGGTCATTGGGGCTCAGATCGTAGAGAGACTCATCAGTGAAGAAAATTCTCTTCCAGTCAATGAGATTTCTGGCCGAAGTCGTGACTGGAGATGCCCCAGACAGTGGTGGGGTACCAACTTGACTGTTGCCCTCCACACGACAACCAGGAACGATAGTCTGTGGTGCAACGTCTATTCATAGCAGGACTCCTTTGATTCTCATTCACAGCACCCTTACAGCACAGCGGTACGTCGACGATACTCTACGCCCAGTTTTGTTTCCAGTAGGGTAAGCCATCCTGGGCTTGCATTTAAGCAAGATAATGCTCGCCCACACACGGCGAGAGTTTCTACTACTTTTATTCGTGCTTATCAAACCACACCTAGACCCGCAAGGTTGGCGGGTATCTCCCAAGTGAGAGCGTTAATGGCAGCTTCCTCCAACCAGTTGGGGGTTTTATCGATCTAAAGCGCCCATTGGACAGAATTTGGTACAATATCCCTCAGGAACCCATCCAGCAACTCTATCAATAAATGACAAGTCAAATAACTGCTTGCATAAGGGCCAGAGATGGCCCAACACATTACTGACTTTCTCAGTGTGTGAAGCCCTTTCTCTTGAATAAATCATCCAGTTTTTCTGAAACTGTAATCATTTATTTGTCTGTACATGTGCACCACATCTACCGATTTTCGTTCCATTTGGGTAATTCCTTCGTGGTGCGGCACTTTATTCGTCTTAGGCCATATGTGCTAAGACTCTACAACAAATGGATGTCAAGGATATTTGACGCTGGTTTTATGGTTCTCTCCTGATACACTGCTTATATACGCGTGTTACCTGTGATTTCTTCCAACCACTGGACACCGTTTTTGGTGTAAGGGACTTATGATAAATTATGGTTAAAAGGGGTATAACTCAGACAGAAATCTGGTATAGAATCTGATTGGGATTCCATTAGGTGCTGAAGCTTTGTTAAATTTTAGGAGTTTCAGCTGTTTCTCAACACCACTGACACGAATATCTACACTAATAAGCCAAAACATTATGACCAACTGCTTGATAGTTTCTTTATCCGTCTTTGGAACGAAACACATAACTGATTCTCCGTATCATGGATCGGACGGTTTGTTGGTAGGTTTGTAGAGGTATGTGTCATTAGATGTCTATGCACTGCTGAAATATGACAATGCTGTCTGGAAGACATCAAGCATGAAGGGATGTAGCTGGTTCGCTGCTGTCAGCATGTCTTCGATTACTACCGCAGGCCCCATGAAAGTGCAGGAGAATGTTTCCCACAGCATAATACCGCTCAACCAGCCTGCATCCGTGGCGCGCTGCACGTTTCGAGCCGCCGTTCATCTCGATGACGGCGTTTGTGGACACGACCATCGACCGACTGTAGTAAAAATATGATTCATCCGAAGTACCGACACGTTTCCATTGATAGACGGTCGAATCCCGATGGTCCCGTGCCCACTGCAGCCGTAATTGACGATGTAGTTTGGTCAACATTTGAACACGTAAGGGTGGTCTGCTGCGAAGCTCCATGTTCAGCAACGGACGATGAGTGGTATGCTCCTAAACACTTGTGCGTGCACCAACTTTGTGCCCTGTCAGCAGCGATGCCACAGATCACCATCTGTTCTACTTTACAGAGCAGACAAGCCTCCGAACCCCACATTCTGTAAAGGGTCGTGGACGTCCAACCATTTAGCGCCTAGTGTTTGTTTCACTCTCCTTCTACCTCTTTCCATAGGTGCTCACGACAGTAGCACGTGAACATTCGACTAGCTTCGCCGTTTTCGAGATACTCGTTCACAGGCTCTGCGTTATAACAATCAGCCCTTTGTCAAAGTCGCTTATCTCAATGAATTTCCCCATTTGCAGCCCATATCTTCGCTAGGGCGATACCCCGTTCGTGTCTGTTCCGCTTATCTACTTTTGTTGCCGCATCACGTGCCCGCAGTGCCACCAGGTGGCAACCAACATCGCGGTGGGCAGTGGTCAGAGTGTTTTGGGTTATCAGTGTATATCACCTCCCCTTACGGTGGTGCGAGAATTATGAAGGAGCAGTACTCCTAAATAATTTTGCATCATTGTCGTTATTGCTAATTGGAAGATACATGATCATTATAAAATCGTATACTAAGTAAGGTAACTAAAGGAACAGACACCCAACAAAAGAACATAACTTTTTAAGATGACAAAGCATAACGATATTTCATATTAGGACAGCGTATGCATGCTAATGTTTCCGATGACAGTGCCACTGAAGGAGAGTTACGAAACCCAGTTTCCGGAAATTCCTTCAACAAAGAAGAGGAAGTAAAAAGTCCAGAATTCGAATCACGAACTGCTGCCAATATGAGTAACTTAAAAGTAGATATCCTCGGTGTAGCGAAAAAACTCAAATCACTTTATAAAAGAGTCTTCCGATCAAGACAGTATACCAAATTGGTTCCTTTCAGAGAATGCTGATATAATAGCTCTACATTTAGCGATCATATGCTCTACAACCGATCGTTCGACGAAAGAACCGTACCAAAAACAGGGAAGTTGCACGGACCATACCAGTACTCAAGAAAGGCAATCGGTATAATCCGCTGAATTACAAATCCATGTCACGGACGTCGATTTACAGTGGGATTTTGGAACATAATTTTACCGTGTTCGAGCATTATGAATTATATCCAAGGAAACGAACCATTGAGACATGGGCACAGTATAATCGTTCTTGTGGAACACAACTAATTCATTATTCTCATGAAGTCATCAGTGCTGTCGACAGCGGATCTGAAATCGATTCCATATTTCTAGATTTCCAGAAGGCGTTTGGCACTGTTCCTCACAAGCGATTTCTAATGAAACTGCGTGTCTATAGAGCTCCGTGTCGGTTTTGCGACTAGATTCGTGATATCCTATCAGAAAGACCATAATTCGTAGTAACTGTCATCGAGTTAAGCAGAAGTCATGTCTGGCGTTCCCCAGGGAAGTTTTATAGGCCCTCTGCTGTTCCTCATCTACATAAATGATTTAGGAGACAATCTGAGCAGCCCTCTTAGATTGCTTGTAGATGTAGTAAACTCATCAGAATACCAAAACTGACTGCAAAATGTTTTAGACGAAATATCGGTATGGTGCGGAAAGTGGCAATTGTGGCCCTAAATAATAAAAAGTGTGATGTCATCCATGTGAGTACTAAAAGGAAGCAATTAAATTTCGGTTACAAATAATAAAAATCCAAAGGCTGTCAATTCAACTAAGTATCTAAGTATAAGAGTTGCGAACAACTTTAACCAAAGACTGGTCTTTACTGGCAGAACAGAAGATACAATAGGTCTGGTAAACAGACTCCCTACACTACGCTTGTCCGTGCTCTGCAAGAGGATTGCTGTGTGGTATGGGTTCTTGCTAGATAGGATTGGCGGAGGACATATAAAAAGTTCAAAGAAGGGAAGCTCGTTTTGTTTTATCGCGAAATCGAAGAGAGAGAATCACGAATATGATGTGCGAGTTTGGATGGCAGTAGTCATTAAAACGAAGGCATTCTTCGTTGCGACGAGGTCTTTTCTTGAAATTTCAATCTCCAACTTTCTCTCCTCCGATTGCGAAAATGTTTTGTTGACGCCCATCTACATGGGGACAAGTGATCATCGTAATAAAATACGAGAAATCAGAGCTCACCCTGTACGGAAAGACTTAGGTGTTCGTCTTTCCCGCGAGTTGTTCCAGAATGGAACGGTAGAGAAATAATGTGAATGTGGTTCGATGAATCCTTTGCCAAGCACTTAAGTGTGAATTGCACAGTAGTTATGTAGATGTAGATATGCGCCATAAAAGAAGGAAAAGTAGCATATAAATGTTAAAACAATCAGAACCCGTGTCATGTGCGTATGTGTGAGGGGTTATAGGAGAATGTTATGGAGACAGCTGGAGGCGCTCTTGCTCATCTTCCGGCAGTAGGATATTTGAAATACATGAAACGTATATTCAGTCGCGAATATGAACAACCATGAGCTGTATAATAGAATGACGACAGGGAAAATTTGACTCGAACTCGGATTACCCGCTCAACACTAACGGTCACCTGACCATTTTTTTTTTTCGATATTGTTCGTTGCATTTGTTCGGTGCGGATGTCCCATGACACCCGTTCAAGTTCAGTGTTGAGCCGTTGACTCAGTTTTTTATTACAGAGGGCAGCCCTCTGATGGAACACGCTGAGCTACCGTGCTGGCGTATCAATAGGCTACCCAAGCATGAATCAGGACCAGATCCAAACTTCCATATGTCGTCAAAAGACAAAATTTCAAATTAGAAGAAGAAATTTCGAAAAAAAGTGGACGAAATTTCATTAGACCCACTTGAAACGTCCCCTTAGAAAAATTATAAATGACTGTGCTTAAACTGACACACAATATTTTTAGCGCAACGCAATCTGACTTTCAAAAATCCCTACAAAAGAATGGCCCTGACTAACAATAACCTATACCTTTCATGAATCACTTACCTCACAAAAATCTTCGTTACTCGAACTACTGCAATACAGCAAGCGCCACTACTGCCAGCTAAATAAAAGATTCTAACTACTGAAGGGACTAACTACTGATAGGCATAGTTAGACAATGAAAGATTTTGATAAAGAACAAACAATGTATTTACCTTAATAGTGTTCCAAAGTCATAATATATATACCAGTTCATGACATCCAGTCTTACAAATTTACTGTCTCTGATGGACACACGTCCAGATCATCCGTTCTCAAAACTCCGCCATCTCTCTCCCCACATCCACCACTGCTGGTGGCCCACCTCCAACTGCGCAACGCTACGCGCTGTTAACAGCCAACTGCGCAACACTACAACAGCGACTATTCCAACAATGCCACCCAGCCACAGACTGCACACAGCACAGCCAGTGATTTTCATACAGAGCGCTACGTGGCGTTACCAATATAGAAACCTAAACAGCCTACTTACATAGCCCCCATGCTCCCCACAAAAAAATTTTACAAATTGTTTTTCATAATTACAATAACAAAGATATCAAATGCACACACTTGTTGATACAATGTTGGTCAAAAGCTAAAATTTTCTCACAGTCCATAAAGACAGTCCTGATCGTTTATGACGGTAAAAATGCAGTGTTTTTCTCAAAGTCTGAGCAGTAAAAGAAAATGCACACGGAAGTAGTGGATTTCCATGCAGTCTTGAAGAAGTAATGTTGCCCTTCCAACGGAAAGACAGTGCTGACTCTTGACATGCAGACAGGTAATGGGCCACAACAGAGCAAACCCACAGCAGAGCCAGTCAAAGTTTTGAAGAATATTGGTAAGTAGGTCATCACAGAGCAGACCCACAGTAGTCCTGGTAGAGATTATTGTACTGGTGGGCCACCAGAGGTGCAGACCCACTGCAGTCCTTGTGGAAATTATGGTATTGGTGGGCCATCAAAGGTGCGGACCCACTTCAGTCCTTGTAGAAACGGCCAGCAGCCATCTGTTGCGACTGTCCAGGTGCACAATCACCATCGAAGAGTCTTGCGGACCATATAGCAAGTCCATAAACCAACACTTGTGCACTCAAAAAGTTTTTTGAATTGTCCTTAGAACCAGCAATGCTGTTAACCAGTCCCTTGCTGAATTATTAACACACGTACACTAACAGTCCCAACTTGTCACATATTGTGCATATTCTATGACCAACAGAAATGTGTGCACTGAAATGAATGCTTACAAGTTACTTAATTTGATGAACTGGTGTCAATTACAATTTTAAATTTACGACATGAAAATACAATTACAAAGGTACAAAATACATCATTAAATAACATAACAATACAGGCTTTACAAAAGAATCGAAATAACATATACATCAGTGTTACAGGAATTATGACATAAGTAAATAAAATAATGAGAATAGTTTTCGAAACATTAATTTCACACATGAGCATTGAAACAGAACAGAATAAATAATGTCTAAACATCTTTACAAAGTAAATAACACATTATCAGAAAAATTCTACAACATAACTCTTTATCAGACAAACACATAAAGACTGGAAAAACACAAATACACAAGGGTACACAAACACATAGAGGAATAACACAAAAAGAAAGGACAGGGTTTGTTTTACTGCAGTATTTTGCAAACAAAACTTTCTTTACTTCTTGGAGATCTCCCTTTGTTCATCATTATTCCCAAAAGTCCTGTCTATAACTGCTTTCTGTACTTTTTCCGTATAACTTCTCAATGCATTTCTTCCAATTCATCAAAACTCATTCTGTTATATAGCCTACTCCCTCTGAGCTCAGATATATATATACTAAGGGACGAGGCAATGCAGCAGCACAAAACAATTAACACAAACAGCAATGACAAAAAAATGGAAATTGGCCAAGCAAGCAGCAGTATATCTAACTTAGCAAAGCAAATGCAACATTACCACTAATATGAGCCGATGTGCAGCAAAAACAAAAATAAATCAGTAGTAAAACTAGCTTAATACAATGTAAAATTCAGTAGAACTATGCCTGGCAAACAACAGCAGCAAATGCTATAACTTATACCTAAACATGACAAAGCTCAAGCAGAAAAAATATTACAGTAGAGATGGCCATGTCTAATACCTACGTCAGGACTTAACACTAGAGTGATGCATCACGATAAATTACTCTATGAAACAAATTACCAGTCATTGACAAAATTATGTACGCAATTCCTGTGAAGGGAAATGTCTTTTTGTGCTCCTTAGTTTTTATTTTTTTTTTTTTGGAAGTAGATCATAAAATTATTATTTACTGGATCTGTAGGCATAATATATCTATATTAGTACATCTATTAAATTTTATTTTAACCAATTCTGCAGTGCAACTAGAAACTAGATATTAAAGAAAATGAGCAATCTCTCTACTAGAAAGACAATAGATGTAAAATGTTCCTCATCATTTCATTAGGCATTTTAGTAAATATCATAAATTAAGAGCTCCACAGTGTAATCATATGTTTCCAAGTTTGAGCGTGTCGTATTTGCGATGCTTTCTACAAAGAAATGTCAATAGCGAGGATAATGGCCTCTTTTTTTCTCCACCTAATGGCTTTTTCTCCAGGCAGCTGGCACAGCTGCGCGTCCACAACGCATTACATCAAGGTCACTTATCTTTCTTACCGAAATCTACAACAGAAGTTTCCGCTACAGTGACAGTTTGATACAAATAAAATTTCACAAGTCGAGAAGTTACAGTAGAAATGTGTAGAAACAAAATCCTATAAATATAACAGTGTCCAAAAAATTTTCGCCGGCATTGTGATACATTCACGCATTTTCATAACTCTTAAAGTACGATTCTTGGTTTCCAACATCCTTTTTCACAAATCAGAGTCCCTAACCACTACTCATTATTCCTTACCTTGTTACACATATACATATTCGTCGACACTTCTTCAATATTTCATCATAATAAATATGTAGCACAATCAAATTCCTCATATAGCATCAGCTTATTGATCATAAACATACCTCAACAGCATAATACACATAGTCGTCGTAATAATAACATCATAACACCTCAGTCAAATCTCAAAATCATTGTAGCTTCCTCCAATAATTTCAAAACCTAAAGAAAATTCTCTGCTCATTTCAATAGTGTCATCTACCTCAAACGTACTTTAAAAATCATGATCCCATACCAAATACATCATTCAAAGCTCTCATAGCATCACAATGGTTCCGAAAAAATATGAACAGTTCACAAAGTACAGACAAAATACAATTTCATAAGTGTGAAATTATCCAACTGTGTGATTACGTAAACATCTGTCACTGATGTAGTAAAATAAATGTTTGTCTCTCTCTCAGTTAAATGATCAGATGCTGTGTAATTCTGTGCTAGAGAAATATGGTACCGATGTGTAAAGTTGTATAAGCAAATACCATATTAGCTAGGGCTCCTTGTGCTTGCCAGACACATGGTACACAAAGTAGACGTGTACCCCCCTGAGGATTAATGTAATTGTACCCTCAGATGTTACAGATTACAGCAATGGAATGAAATGTATCACGGAAAACCTTTGTATCATTGTAATTCAAACATCTTTAAAAACAAATGTTTTAAGTACAAAATTAATCACTGAAATATGTGTCCTTTAGCGCTAAATGTGCGTCTTGCTGTAAGATAATTCTGTGAAAGTGTCGTAGTTATCGTCCTCCGAAAGCTAAGTTCTGCAGAAGTCAATGTACTTACCTCATCATAAACAAAAGTGAAATGCTATGCGTATAGATATCGTAGTTATTACGTACATTACCGTGATCAAGAAAGTACTATACTGTAAGGTATTGTTGTGCTGCGAAAAAGGCTGTCTCATTGTAGCTATACCACAAAAGTTACTATTAAAACATGTTTTACTTTCCAGAAGAATTCAGAAAAACTGTGCAGATATAAAACAGATATAGCACAAAAGCAACAATGTAAATTGTGTCACACATGTAAGCCTTATAGTCGTTACGTAATAGTGCAACTAACAAGCAAGAATGTACACACACAGCAACACTGTGTCATCTGTTCACTATAACAATGCATTTGTAATTACTTGTCTAAATAAGTTCCCTAGGTTCTTGACTGGATAGTTAACTTTAGAACATAGTTGCATGTTAACAGTTTCTAAGTGTGACAAAGAGCACTAGTAACGTGAAGTGAAAAATTTTATAGCAAAGAGTAAGTTAAAAAATAGATTTTCTCTCAATAAACGGTTTTACATGTGAAATGCGGTGCAATCCTTTACTCTTCCTAGTACGCAGAGTTTCAACTTCAACGCAATTATCATGTTGTATACATCGGTAAGGAATGCTAAAATTTTTTCAAGGTTAGCGTCTATGTTATTTTTCTCTGAGCCAGCCGGCGCACGTGGTTGCCTGCGGTTCGAGTCATTGTCTGTCTCTTTGTTGGCGCGCATCGTTATTGGGATTAGGAGACCTAACTTTTACAAATTCACCTTGCCCAGAGAGCCCTGCCCTGTTTTAATCCCACCAGTTCTGATGCAATTCAGGTCTGTCGTTACGATTATATCGTCTGTCGTCATGTCGGTAGATTTCATAGTTTCTTTCTTGTCGGGATCGTAGTGGAGAATTTCTCCCTGAATCATAACTGCGTGCTGAACTGTTGGGTCTGAAGTTATTCTGTCTCCCTTGATAATAATTGTTTTGGTTCCCATATTGTCTGTTTCTATGGTTATCTCTGTCATATTCATTACTACGGAAGTGCGATCTTTCCCTGTAATTATTACTACTCTGCCAACGGTTGTCATACGGGTGGTGTCTGTTTTGGTCACGATTTACGTTGTAAGAATAGCCTTGTTGTGTCCAGTTATTATTTCTTTCATCGCGGAATTGCGACGGATGTGACCTGTAATTGTTGTGCTCCTGTTTTCGAGTTCCGCGATTGTCAGTGTCAATTTCCAATTCTTGTAACAGTCCCTGAAAAGCTTCAATGTCGTCTTTGCAACGTCCCGCCAAAATAATATGTCGTAAATGTTCAGGCAATTTGATTAGGCAAATGCGGATGAGTTCTGAGGGGCTGTATGGGTTTGACAGGTACTGATTCTTGTTCAACATGTCTTCGAAATATTTCACAAGACTGGAAAATTCAGATTGTTCGAAATGTTTCATCATTATGATGCTATGTTTTACTCGGTCTTGTGTAGCTTGAGACAAATATGTTGAGAGGAAGGCATGATAAAATTCTCCTTCACTGTGACAATCGTGAATGACCGATCGCATTCTTACATCTGGTTCATTCTCTAAGTAGCCACACATAAATTCTAACCTTTGCTCCAATGACCAGTTGGGAGGAAAACAATGAGAGAATTGATGGAGCCATGCTTGTGGATGAATGTCATTGCCAGAATTCTTAAATGTTTTGAATTTACGTGTAGTAATGAACAGCTTATAGTCAAAATCATTATGTCGACGAGTCGCATATCGGTCATTGTTACGTCGTTTCGGCGGTTCCATCTCAAAATTCGGTGTACCTTGCCAATTTCTTTCATAATTTCCGAAGTGCCCTGTGTTATTATTTTGTCGCTGTTCCGTATTTCTATGTCCCTTTTCCCGTGTTGGAGCGCGAGTTTCCTCTGAAATATGTAATACTTGTATTATTTGTGCTAACTGATCCTGTACTTCCCGGATTTCTCTTTTGTGTTGCGTATTAATTTGATTCTGATTTTGTTTGAATTTCCTAATTTGTTCGTATTCTTCTGTGTCATTGAAGGCTACGGGTCTTGTGTCATTCAGATCATCATCTACCTTTGTAGATAAGTTAGTGAACTGATCCGAAAGTCCGGCTACTTTCTCCAATAGTGAACTGATTTCCTCAGTGTGTTTTTCTGAGCCAAGTTTCAGAGTGTCCATTTGTGTTGAAATCGTATCTACTGTGTCCTTTAAGTTTTCCTGAGTTTTTACAAGTTGCGTAACCGACTCAGTAGATGCAACTGAGTGAATTTTAGCTTGCAAGGTGTCGTGATTTTCATGAACAATAGTTTGCAGTTCTTTTATGGCTGCTTCGTGATTCTGTAATGCATTTTCATGACGCGAAAAAATAGATTGAAAATGCTCACAAATTTTTGTTTTTACGTCATTACAGACTTTTTGACATTTAGATTCGATTTTAAGTAACTCAGCAGTTAAACCTTCACGTGTTTGTTCAAGCGTGGTGTCTAACTTTTGAAGCTGTTGCTGTGTTTGTCTCTGATTTTGTTCCATTGTGTCTAACTTTTGAAGATTTTGTTCCATTGTGTCTAACTTTTGAAGCTTTTGTCCCATTTGTTGCATTAATTGTAATAACAATGCACTGGTGTCTGAAACATGTTCCTCAGTGCTATTCGGCAGTGCATTTGAACCGGCAATATTCGCATTTTGAAAAGCAGAAAATGTGTCTTGACTTATTTGAGAAAACGGTGAGGACGCAAAACCTGAATCTACAGTATTTGTAAGATTGTGTCCTTTCATTTCGGTATCCTGAGGCGAGCTGTTGCCGACCGATCGATCGATAATGCTTCACTGTTCACTAATTGTTTCACTGTCCACACCATTATTTGCAGCCCGCTCCATTTCCCTATGCACAATTACCAAATTACTACTTTGAATGTCTGTTAATTCATTACACAGTGGTGCTGATAAAGCTACGCACGTCGTCACTATTATTTCTCAGTTTACTTTGGAGCCTAGTGTTACGTTTTATTTCACACAATAACACAGAAAAGCACAATTTGAAGAGCAAAATAAAAAAACACATTAACATAGCACTGAAAATAATATCGCGTTAATTGCTAGTGCAGCTGCGAAATACTTGGTGAAAATCTACATGCATGCCACAACTGTTTTACTGTACAACAATGAAAAACTACAACTACAAAGGAAATTCTCTCTATAATTACGCGCTAGCAATAAACAATAGCTACACTAATTACAGAAACTACAAGAAAAAATCAGAAGATTCCAGTGAGGTATCCTCGGCTAAGAGTCGACATATGAAACGTCCCCTTAGAAAACTTAATGAATTACTGTGCTGATAAACCTCTTACATTATTTGATTTTCAAACAGCTGAGCAGAACTGAACGTACTCAGACATTTCTCTCTTTACTTATTCTGATCATCACTAAACAGACACACAATATTTTTAGCGCAACGCAATCTGACTTTCAAAAATCCCTACAAAAGAATGGCCCTGACTAACAATAACCTATACCTTTCATGAATCACTTACCTCACAAAAATCTTCGTTACTCGAACTACTGCAATACAGCGAGCGCCACTACTGCCAGCTAAATAAAAGATTCTAACTACTGAAGGGACTAACTACTGATAGGCATAGTTAGACAATGAAAGATTTTGATAAAGAACAAACAATGTATTTACCTTAATAGTGTTCCAAAGTCATAATATATATACCAGTTCATGACATCCAGTCTTACAAATTTACTGTCTCTGATGGACACACGTCCAGATCATCCGTTCTAAAAACTCCGCCATCTCTCTCCCCACATCCACCACTGCTGGTGGCCCACCTCCAACTGCGCAACGCTACGCGCTGTTAACAGCCAACTGCGCAACACTACAACAGCGACTATTCCAACAATGCCACCCAGCCACAGACTGCACACAGCACAGCCAGTGATTTTCATACAGAGCGCTACGTGGCGTTACCAATATAGAAACCTAAACAGCCTACTTACATAGCCCCCATGCTCCCCACAAAAAAATTTTACAAATTGTTTTTCATAATTACAATAACAAAGATATCAAATGCACACACTTGTTGATACAATGTTGGTCAAAAGCTAAAATTTTCTCACAGTCCATAAAGACAGTCCTGATCGTTTATGACGGTAAAAATGCAGTGTTTTTCTCAAAGCCGTGATAGATCATCCTTGTCCATCGTGCGGTTTCTGTTATTTACTGTATAATATTCTCGGCACATACTTGACACTTTACGCCGAGAAAAAATGGATATCTGAAGAACTTCAGACGTGGAATATCCTATCCCACTATTGGCCATAATTTGCTCAACAAGGTGTAGAGGTCCGACTAAAACTATTATTCCATCAGGTCAACTTAGTGAACTATGTATGAATCAACCGTTAGAATTGTAAACTGGTTCCGCATCTGAACCATCTCAATAGTATTCGTTGAAACCGCTTATGTTCTATTATAAACGTTTAGACACCTGGGTGATAGTCACTGAATTATTTCCTTTTACTGGCATGGTCTCCATATGTGTAATGGAACGCGGCTCTACATCAGTCGTTATACCAAACAACATAACATGGTATGCAAATTCTACGCAAAACAGAGGACGATTGAGTATCGGAAATACCATTCCATACTGCTTTCTACAAATTACGGAAAAATCACAGGAATCACGACAATTACGTAAATTATTTATTTTGCAGAATCAACCAATACCGCTGTAAATAAGAATACAAAGAAAGACAGAAAGGTCTTTCTGCTTAGCAAGAGTGACAAGAAACAGATTTCAGATTTACCTGAACGGTCAGCACGAAAATTTCATCTCCAGTACTAACAACGTTGAGTATTAATGGATAAAGTTCCAGAGCACTGTAATATACGCTTTAGACAGTTACGTGTCGAGAAAAGTTGTGAGGGGTGTAGAAGACCCGCCTGGTTCGACAGTCATATTAGAAAACTGCTACGAAAGTAAAGAGAGCTTCGCTGCAAATTTAAACGGAACCAAAGCCTCACAGAGAAATAAAAGTTAAACGAAGCCAAAATTAGAGTAAGGAGAGAAACGCACGAAGCGTTCAACAAATTCGAAAGTAAAATTCTGTCTACCGACTTGACAGAAAATCCTAAGAAGTTTTGGACATATGTTAAATCAGTAAACGGATTGAAGCCGTCTGTTCGAACACTCTTTGATCATACTGGCAGTGAAACGGAAGGCGACACAGAAGAGGCCGAACTGCTAAACGTCTTTTTCAAAAACTGTTTCACAGAGCAATATCACACTATAGTGCCCCTTTTAAATCACCCCTCAAACGACAAAATATCGAAATTAGTAACCATGTGATAGAAAAGCAACTGAAATCACTCAAAAGAGGTAGGCCACTCAACCTGACGGGATACCAATACGATCCTACAAAGAGTGTGCGAAAGAACTTGCCATTCTTCTAGCAGCTGTGTACCGTAGGTCTTTGGAAGAGCTAAGTGTTCCTAATGATTGGAAAAAAGCACAGGTTATTACTGTTTTCAAGAAGGGCCGTCGAACAGACGCACAAAACTATGGGACATCTCTGACGTCGGTCCGTTGTAGAATTCTAGAATGTTTTTGCTTGCGTATTATGACATTTCTGGAGGCCGAAAATCTCCTCTGCAGGATCCAACATATGTTCCGAAAACAACGATCGTGCGAAACCCATTTCGCTCTGTTCGTCCAAGAAATCCAGAAAGCAGTGGATACAGGTGTCCAAGTAGATGCTGCCTTCCTTGACTTCCGAAAGGCATTCTATACAGTTCCGCACTGCCACCTAGTGAAAAAACTACAAGATTGTCAGACAAACTGTGTGATTGGACTGAAGAGTTTGTAGCAAACAGAACACAGCATGTTACTCCGCGCGGTTTGGGCGCCATGTCACAAATCACGCGGCCCCTCCCACCGGAGGTTCGAGTCCTTCCTCGGGCATGGATGTGTGCGTTGTCCTTAGCGTCAGTTATTTTAAGTAGTGTGTAAGTCTAGGGACCGATGGCCTCAGCAGTTTGGTCCCTTAGGAATTCACACACATTTGAACATTTGAACAGCATGTTATTCTGAACGGAGAGAAGTCTTCAAGCGTAAAAGTAATTACAGGCAGGGGAGAGTTATAGGACCCTTACTTTTCGAAGTATATATAAATGACCTAGTAGATAAGGTCGGAAGTTCCATGAGGCTTGTCGCGGATGATGCCGTTGTATGCAAAGAAGTCGCGACGCTAGAAATTCGTAGCGAAAATTAGGAGAACCAGCAGAGGATCGACGCTTGGTACAGGGAATGGGAATTGACCCTCAGTACAAACAAATGTAACGTATTGAAAATACAGAGGGAGAAAGACCCTTTATTGTATGATAACACAATTGCAGAACAATCACTGGAAGCAGTGACCTCCATAAAATACCTAGGAGTATTCGTACGGAGCGATTTGAAATAGAACGACCACATAAAATTAATTACGAGTAAGGCAGATTCCAGGCTGAGAGTCATTGAAAGAATCCTCAGGAAATGTAATCCACCAAAAGAGAAAGTAGCTTACAAAACACTCGTTCATCCAATATTTGAATACTGTTCGTCAGTATGCGATCCGTACCAGATAGAAGTGATAGAGGAAGTGAAGAAGATTCAAAGAAGAGCGGCGCATTTCGTTACAGGTTCTACGAAAGTGTCACAGAGATGATCAACCATCTCCAATGGCAGACGCTGCAAGAGAGGCATTCTGGATCATGGCGTAGAGTATTCTTAAAATCCCGAAAGCATACGTTCCTGGAAGAGTCAGCGAATACACTGCTTCCTCCTAAATATCTCTCGAAAATGACCGTGGAGATAATATTAGAGAGATTCGAGACCGCACGGAGGCTTGCCGGCAATCGTTCTTCCCACGAACTATTCGCACCTAGCACAAGAAACGTGGGAAACGACTGTGGTACACAAAGTACCCTTCGCCACACACTGCAAGGTGGCTCGCGGAATGTAGTAGATGTAGGTTGAATATGATGAAACTTAAGAGTGCAGAACTCATGACATGGCATAAATGTAACGTAAATATCCATTCACAGACAGAGAAATTATGTTCTGTCTTAGAACTTTATTGCATTGTACATAAAGAACGATTCGGTATAACACTGGTAATGTTAATTCGATACGTCATACATTGGACACCAATACAGCACATACAGCGACGTGTTGCATTGTTGATGATGTTGCACAAAAATAGATTGCCATTCTAATTCGTATTGTGCTCTTAGAGACTGCGGAGGACGTCTACGAAAAATGTCACGTTGCCGTAAAGCAACACATACACGTTGTATCGCTTTCAACTGTCCACTTCATGCGATGAATTGTTTCTCGAGATTCCTCTACGAAACGAGCATTGTCGTCTAGCACGATGGTATCAGCACTTACTGCTCCGGCTTAAAGACGAAAACAAGAATTAAGGTGTAATCTCTATTTTCAGTTGTTACTGACACATAGCGTAGTCGCCTTGATCAACACTAAAGGGACCGCAGAACTTAACGTCCTCATCCGACAGACGAAACACCGTGCTCTCATCTTATGAAACAACGTGATAAGCTCTGGGATTTAGCGCTAGACATAAGTGCAGAGTTTGGCATATCTACACACCTGGGCAGTCACATTTTCACGTTGAAAGACATAAAGGCCTGATTTCGACACAGCGATAGAAATGAGACACTACAAAGTTTCAAGACATCTGTTTCAGAAACTTTTGATGGATATTTTTTGAATTATTCCATGATGCCTGCAACTGTTAATTTTTATTTTATTTTCGAACTATTGTACAGTTCCAACCAGAGGCCATTTTCATGTATCTTGTTAATTTTTTTAAATCATACATTATTAGAGCATTAGTATACCACTTGTAGTTAAAGTTAGAAGTAGTTATTAATCAGAACATAACATACGCTAGATGTTATAGCTTACTGGATATATTTGTTAGCTCTTTGAGGATAAAATATCTACGATAGCAAATATTGTCATTTGAGCAGAAGATGGTGTTACGAACAACTTATAGCAACGTTACACTACATATTTACAAACATAATGCACACATATATCCTAGGCTTTCTATGGATATCTAATATTTTACATATAGGACTAGGACAGTGTGTGACTTTGATGACATTTCAATTATAGTAATCTTTAATCTACCAGTTACAACACAATAATAAAAATGATAACATTTTACGTCTACATATTAAAACCACAATATCTGAGGATTGAGCTATCTTCATAATGAAATGAACAGTGTCTGCGTTGGTTTTGAGTCATGACAATGTTGACGAGCTCTAAGATGCTGCAGGAGTTCGTCGTAGAAGTGGTACAAAATTTTCGAGGCGTTTATTATTTCGTAACTCTTTCTTTTCATTTAAAATTCTGTTGGGCTTGTCTCTAAAATAGTTGTAAATTTCCAGGTCTTCTAATGCATCTACATTTATTTTATGCAGAACCTTCATCAAATCATTAACCTAAGAAGTTTGTGTTTTGATTCTTTAAAATGTGCAAAGCTGGTTTCGGTAGTGGTAGACCGTAGATGGGAGGAGTTTCTGCTCAGTTCCTTCGAGTGTATAACAGGAAATATCAATCACTTGTGACAACTGCAGCCCTTCGTCCTCGTTGGTTGTAGGTAAAGGATGCGAGCTCGTCGTTAGAAGTTATAGGCGCAGTCTATCAATAACGGAGGACCAACATTTACCATCTTGCTGTCTCTGACTTAGTTTCATCTGGCATTGTCTCTCCACTGCAGTTTGTTCAGTAAATGGTGTCTCGACATAGTGCGAGCCAAACTCCCTTCACACTCATGCTCAACTCGCCAAGGTTTCGTTATTATTCATGCATAGACAACGCAAAGCGATTGTGCAGCCGTTAGTTTGCGTATGATACGTCTAAATATACACTCCGCAAGCTGCTGTATAGTACACGGCGACTGCTACTTCGTACAAATGTTAGGGATTTTCTGTCCTATGCTGTTAGTGCAATGAGTGAAGAAAAAGTGAATGTACACCTCAGTACTAGCCCTAATCTCTCTATCTTATTCTCATGGTCTTTGTGTGAGACATAAGTTGAAGCCATGAGAACTGTGTCACAGACTTCCTCGAACACCAGTTCTCAAAAATTTACGCAACCAGGATTGTTCAAATGGGTACAATAGCTGTTAGTCCAACAATGCCATGTCTGCGTAATACTTAGGGAACGACACTTTCAACAAATGGTATGAGTCTAACAATCTGTGCAAATTGTGCAGATAAATTAAATCATTACAAAAATGTGTCCTCTTGGAAGTTTACAATCATTAACCCTGTCTCAAACATCAAACCAATATTGTTGCCCTTTTCATGAACCATGAAAGCTTCCATCATCACCATGCATACATCTTGTATAGAAGACTGCATTTTGAAGTATATAGAGGTTGTTGTGATATTTAACATTCAAGAAAATTATTTTTGTTTTGTCATCAACTTCGTTTTATGTCATGGAACTAAACAATGACTATGGAACATGCGAATTAATATTTTCGAATGTTTTGAACGAGACTGTCTTCATCACAGAAATTAGTAGCTAATTTCTTCAACGAAGATAATTCCAATAAAAACATTTGTTTTATGTATGAAATGAGTGGTATGGGCATTATGGATCAAATTTGCCCTTAAATGCCGTTGAAAAGTGCAAGTTTTAGAGCATGTTATCTACATGTAGGGGTAGCAACAATGCCATTGAAGGAGTGACATGAACATGACGGTAGTGGGAAAACCAAAACTGCAAGAATGATTAATTAAATTAATTTTTTATCAAAAAATTAAATTATGATAGCAGTGCTATATGTGCTTTGGGCACAAAATGAAGTATTTTAAGCAATAACGCAATTTAATTTTGCAAAAACTTTGAATTTTCGTTCACAATCGGAGATCTGTAATTACTCTTGTGTATTACGATAAGCAGCCTACATGTGTTTGGTAGTTGATGAATGATAAACAATTTCCTTTCAGGGTAAAGATTTTATTTTCGAGCTATCAGCCTTCTGTCTCTGTGTTGTTGCATCACCATATGTGGTGATGTTTTATATCTGTCCTTTTCCAACACTGTCGTTGCTCATGTTACTGTATACGTGTATTTAACCAATACACAAGTTCTCTTGGTGTATTAAAAATATACTCTAAGTGATACATTGCAATAAAATAAAATTGTCAAAATATCTTCTTCCTTCCTTCCTATAATAGTGTTTCTTGAGTTAGTTTGTATTTTGGCCATGCTGTGTGTATTGGGTGTTCTACAACTTGTGTTTTGATTAGATTTTGGTGCTTCTTTTGGTAGTTGATTATAGGAAATACAGTCCGTAAACGTTTTAGAGAACCTTGGCACAGTAGTCTGAATGGTAAATATTGCAGCCTTCGATGAAAGTTGTTATTGTACATACCTTCGACTAGACATGTCATTTGTAATAAAAGCAATAATTGCCAATCAATATCATCGATTGTATTTTTCTACTGCAGAACATGATGCTGCATCCTCATGTACCCTAAAACGGTGCTTGCTAAGATGAAGCATTACTGAAAAACTTGTTGAAACAGCATGTGAATGACAGTATGTTCTGTGAACCACCA
Source organism: Schistocerca nitens (assembly GCF_023898315.1). Classification (NCBI taxonomy): domain Eukaryota; kingdom Metazoa; phylum Arthropoda; class Insecta; order Orthoptera; family Acrididae; genus Schistocerca; species Schistocerca nitens. Next base: position 579,974,983 of record NC_064616.1, on the reverse strand, counting down.
ATAACATTTCCTCATTTTAGCCATTGAGATACCATGGAACACTAGAGTAGATCATTATAAAACAATTTAGATGTGGAAACATTTAATTTAAGGGTGCATTGTGTCCTACTCCAAGAATAGCGCGAAATAGTGGAATTAATTACACTCTTCTAGTAGTTGGTTGTAATTCACTCTGCCTATTTGCTTGTGTGTTTCCTTGTTTAGCATAGTATTTTAGCTAACATGTATTGGGGGATGGGGAGGGAAAACATACCACAACTGAGCTAGTTCCATCATCTTGGATTTTTTACTTTTATTTTTTAATATTTGTATAATTTTTAAATTTCCAGCTTTCTTGCATTTTTGAATTCCCGCTACCACCATTTTTATGACCTCAAATATTTAAGGTCATTCCCCTGCCCCTATGTATATGCAACCTGCAGTAACGCTTGCACTATTCAAGATTATTTACTGCAAATTTTGTCCAGGAAGTCCACAGGATTCTTACAAATGTTTATATTAATTCATGGTAAAACAACGAAGATATGGTCTATAAAACTTTAAAGCTTTTTGTTGTACCTCGTGGCTCTCCTGAACCTCATATTTTCTTCAAACTGAATGGAATAAAAAACTCTGTGGAGTACTTAATGCATTAACTACCAAATATTATATCTAATTTTTTTTCCTAGGAGTGAAACTGTTCGTGTTTGAATCGTTTGGCATCCTTGTCTCACTATCTTGGTGTCATTGCCATATTGCTGGTGCTTAGTTTTCAATAGACTGGTATCCCTTCACTCTAGTTGCATCTGTCCCATGTTTGATTACACTATTACTTCAAAGGTTAAATTAATCAAAAATTACGAACTATTGAGTGTACTGTTGTGATCCATGGAAAGCCTCTCTATTCTTATTTCACTGAAACGAAATGGGATGAATTACGATTTAAATTTTGTATCCTAACGGCATATAGTTTGAAAAGGACTTGTTGCTATTTGGAAGGCTGGATGTTATCAACGAAATGTCTACTGCGTGTCGTAAGCACGGAAAATAATAATTATATTTGTTTAGTAACCAAAATCTGTTGTACATTTCACTTTACGTGAAGCAGTAAATTTTGTCTTTCGTAACTGGCTCATTTAGTTTATCATTTAGTACATGTTAACTTCTATTAATACACTGTCTCTTAGTCGATATTTTGTACAGGAGTACTGTGGAAACAAAATGCTCGATTTTCAGTCAGTAACTATTTGTTTTTCCAAGCCAATGCTTTGTGTTATTTATGTAATTTATGTACCCTGATTCTTAAGAAATAATTTTTTTCCAAATTTTATGCTACCGACGGCTACTAATTATGTCAGTTCTGTACAACGTTGTTTACGTATACAACGAAGTGGTTCAAAAATGGTTCAAATGGCTCTGAGCACTATGGGACTTAACTGCTGAGGTCATCAGCCCCCTAGAACTTAGAACTACTTAACCTAACTAATCTAAAGACATCACACACATACATGCCCGAGGCAGGATTCGAACCTGCGACCGTAGCGGCCGCGCGGTTCCAGACTGTAGCGCCTAGAACCGCTCGGTCACCCTGGCCGGCTACAACGAAGTCTACATGTCTACAACTATACAAACCAGTGTAAAACGTGTGGCAGAGGGTATTTTCATCGCACCAGTTATTAGGGCTTCTTCCCATTCTACCCACGTATGGAGCACGAAACTCCTGTCTGCCCACAATAATTTGTTTAATCTAGCCCTCATGAAACCTATAGGAACGATACATAAGGTGTCTAGTATATTCCTAGATTTATGACTCAAAGTTGGTTCTTTAAACCTTGTAAGTATGCTTTCTGGGGATAATTCGCGTCTATCTTCACACGTCCACCAGTTTAGTTACTTCGGCATCTCCGTGACTCTCTCCCATAGGTGAAACAAATCTGCGCCACCCTTCTTTGTATATGTATAATATCCTCTGTTAGTCTTATTTGGCACAGATCTCACACACATCAGCAATATTCCAACATGGTCCGCACGAGTGTTTCTTATACAGTCTTCTTTGTAGACTGACTGTATTTCCCTTATATTCTGCCAACTAACCGAAGTCTACCGACCACTTTACCTCAGACTAAGCCTATGTGATCGTCCAATTTCATACCCCTACAAAGTTTTACATCCAGATATTTATTTCTATGGGTTGATGGATTTAATTATGAGTCATTCATACTGCAGTAATAGGATACTGTGGGTTTTTTTCGATTTGTGAAGCGCCCAGTTGTCAAGGGACCTCAGAATACATTCTAAGATTCTACAACAGATGGATTTCAAGGGACATCCATGTGTTGTAGAATCTTAGAATGTATTCCGAGGTCAAACGTAATGAGGTATCTCGAACAGAATGACCACCTACACGCTGACCAGCATGGATTCCGAGAAAATCGATCTTGCGAAATTCAACTCGCACTTTACTCTCATGATATTCTGAAAGCCATGGCTCAAGGCTGTCATGTAGTTTCAGTTTTTCTTGACTTCCGAAAAGAATTTGATTCGGTAATATACCAACGCTTATTACAAAAAGTACGATCGTAGGGGATATCATCAGAAATTTTTGACTCGATTAGACATTTCTTGGTAACGACGCAGCAAGTTATCTTAGATGGAGAGTTACCGACAGATTTTGAAGTAACTTCGTGTGTGCCCCAGAGAAGTGTGTTGGGACTATTGCTGTTCATGCTGTATATGGATGAGATTGTAGAAAATTTTAATAGATATCTCAGACTCTTCGCAGATCATGCAGTCATCTATAATGAAATACTGTCTGAAAAAAACTGCACAAATATTAACTCGAATATCGATAGGATTTCAAAGTGTCACGAATTTGTAAACTTACTTCAAATGTTCATTCATGTAAAATTGGAAGGTAGTTTTGTGGATCACTTCTGCTTTCCATCTTGTAGAGGAGTGTGGTCTGTACTTTATTTAAACTACTTGGCACTGTTTTTTCTTTGAAATACCCATAGTGTAGTATTCTTAAAAGAGCGGCTAACTCAGCCGCAGATTCGGTATAGAGTCTACATAGTTTCTATCGGCCACTGGAGATTTGTTCAAGTTTAGAAATTTCAGCTGTTTATCAGCACCACTGACACAAGTGACTATACCACTCATCTCTGCAATGCTGCGAGAACTAAAATGTGGCAATTCTTATGGGTATACCTTGTAAAGGAACGTTAGAAATGGAGTTAAGCAATTTGCTTTTGCTCTGCTACCCTTAATTTCAGTTCCAGTATCGTCCTTGAGTATTTTGCATTGCCTTTAAAACCACCAACGGCCTTTAAATACGACATGAATTTCAGTGGGTGTATTTAGAAATCTAGGTAAGCACCTGAGGTAATTTCGAGCAACGGAAAACTCACCAAGGTTTCATTTTTATGTAAATTTTGTTGGAAAAACCACGGTATGCTTTAGATGATGCAATACGTACTGTACCAGTGTCACTACTCCGCTTTCCTGTTCCTTTTGTTGTTGAGCTGTGGAAAGAAAGACTGTTCACCAAGTGAGAGCGACAAAATTTTCGACGCAATGTTTTCCGTAATGTAGCACAGCTTAGTTTTAACATCCCACTCACGAATGTGTTGAATACGCCTGTTACTTGAGCGTATTTTCGTTGTGTCATTACAACTACAAAAAATACGTGTTTTTTCCACCAGACGCCTTTCGCTTTCTTGAGGTAAAGCATCATCAGTGGCCTATAATTTATTTATATACATTTGGATTTGTTTTTAAGATCGAAAAACAGTTTTTTAACAATATGTTGGTTTTTACTTACCTGTTACACTCTGACTAAACAAATTTGTAAAGATTCCCACAACTTATTGCAAGTTTCTGAATTTCTCATTAAGCTATTACTCTTGTTTGGTAGTGTTATCAGACAGGCGGACAACGGAAAATTGCTGACGATGGCTCAGGAGAGAGTTTCATAATGACTTAAACAAGGTGAAGCAAAACTCCACAGACAAACTTTCAGAGATTGTTCAGAGGTACGTTCTGCGTATTTTGGTGTAACGGACCCACGGTCTCCGTGGATCGTTATACAGTAATTGCATTTTCGTTTGGTTTATTGCCTCAGTTTGCTCAGTATCTCTAGTGCACTGAAAATAGAGCACAACAGTGCAAATGTCGATTGTATACTCTGGGCGCCTTGTTTGGAAACAAACGTGTTCTATTCACTCACGGAACTTGCTGTCGACAACAATAATGCCCAATTTATGCCTTCAAACTTGCATTTAGTACTACTCGGTTATGTCAGGTTTGTTTTTCTGGCAGTGTTAGTAGTATGTAGAGTTGTAAAACTGCCGCAGACTGCCGTACACTGTCATATGTAAGGACAGACAAAGGTTGTTTTCCTACGAACTTTGGTCAGTTGAGTTTTTCCGGCAGTGTTAGTTGTATGTAGAGATGTAAAACTACCGTAGACTGCCCTAGGCTTTCATAAGTAAGGACAGACAACGGTTGTTCTCCTCGTAACTTTGGTCAGTTAAGTTTTTCCGGTAGTGTTAGTTATATGTAGAGTTGTAAAACTACCGTAGTCTGTCGTAGACTGTCATAAGTAAGGACAGACAACGGTTGTTTTCCTGGTAACTTAGGTCAGTTAAGTTTTTCTGACAGTGTTAGTTGTATTTAGAGTTGTGAAACTACCGTAGACTGCTGTAGGCTTTCCTAGCAACTTTGGTCAGTTAAGCTCGTGCTCATGTAACCTGTACGTTACATGTGTTGCATAGCTGTCGGCTGTTACCTCATAACGATCGCTTTCTTTGCGTAAGCTGTCAATGTTTTACTAGATTCCCCTAGAAGTCGGAAGTTGTGAACCGTCTAGAAACTGAGTGAGGTTATATAAAGTAGCCTACGGAACTATTTGTTCTACATAATTATCTTCCCGCCTGTTACTTAAAAATAAACTGTATTTATAGCAGCATTGAAACGGTCAAAGTTTAACTCAAGTTTTATTAGAAAATTGTTGATTTGTAACGCGAAATGGAGGAATGTTAAAGTAAAAATAAAGAAAACAATACAGATTCATCATATAGTGATAGAAAACACAATTTTCTCAAAAAACGTAAAATAACAAAAAGCGCAAAACAAGCATATATCAAACATCGCTTCAGTGCTTCGTAGCAGTTATATTAAACATGTATCTGTTATTCATAAACAACTCCTGCATTTATCAATAATAACAGAAAACTCTTGCGTTTGATCATGATGAAGAACATTCTACTGAGTGCAAAATATATGCGCTCTGTGTGTGAAGTAAGTACAATGTATAGAGCATACATATGTTTTAAAACTATGTAATCGTAAAGACTTTGTTATGTTTTAGGACGTATATGTAAAATCTTTTGTAAAGTATGCATCACAAAAGCTTTGCTGTATTTTAGGACACAAATTTAAAGTTAGAAAAGAAGTCAACGCTACCATCTAGCGATGGGTTCGTACCCGAAGCTAGTAGTGGTACAATAAAATTCTAAAAAAAAACTTGTGTTTTGTTGCAGTATTTCCTGCGGTGTAATTTACGATAACAGCTGCTGTGTTCTCTGACTGAAATGTATAACCAAACATACATCATATGGTTCTTATATGAAATTCGTTAGTGGCGTAGAAGAAGTTAGCCACAAATTGATCCTTTAGTCTCCCTTTTAACTCAACTTTATTAGAAGCAAAGTTTTTATTGCTACTGGAAGTTACTGTAAATGTGTGTTCCTGATTAATGTACATCCTTCTAGAAAAAAGTTATTAAATGTACAGTTGATTTGATAAAGAGATGAGCATTAAAGCACTTTAGTCAGACAGCCGTTTGTAAATCTCCTAAATCCGTACCCCAACTGCAGCATCTGTGTGGGCTGCTTGCTCACCTGTAGGTTGTGTATTCACGAGAGAGCAACCAAAAAGTCTTAATCCCGGCCTTGCCGACGCAAATTATACTTCGCCTTCTCACTGGAAGTGGAGACTGATAAAGTTGCCTTGGGACAAGATGCTAAATACGCGAAGGTGAAGAGAAAGACGTGTATATGTTGGTGGAATTGTGGCAGTGTGGCGCGTTCAGAAAGAATTGGCAAGGCGATGGAATTTTTATATGTATAGGATTCTTGGAGTTTGTGAGGGGCAGCCTGACAAGCTAGAGGGAGGAGTTCCGTGTGTCACATTCAGTGTGGGCGAGTGTCACGCGGCTAGCCGTCTGTAGCAGGTACGAAACACGTGATATCGACGGCCTGACAATTCCAGTTTCGCCTGCGGAAAATATGGAACTTACTGCTAGTGTGCAATGGCGGCGAAAACACTGCCTACGGATAACAGCGAATAAAACAACTGGTTGAATTTCACGTATCAGGAAGTGACAGATAGACCAAACTAAAGTTATTTCTAAAATAAAATTACTGGAGCATTGATCTGTTCTGTGCGTCATTTGCTTTAAGAGTTACACATACCGAACCGCAAAAAATACTGTTCCCCAAGGGTTCTATTTCCGGAGTAAAAGGGTGTAACTCTGTATGAATTTTAATGAGAAATCCGGATCTTAAATCAGAATTTCGCTTGCAGAGCTAGTTTTCCAGGTATCTGAACATTTATATAATAAGAGAAGCATTATTTGCGGTAAAAGGGGAAAAGTTTTGTAAATAATAATTGCCAATATTAACTTCATTATTTATGATAACTGTGTTAGCATTGAAATGTTGGTTCTACAGTCTTGATTCGCCATAAACACGGATTTCATCAAACCTAATCTCAGAGTCACTGTCAGTAAGCCTCAAGTGTTACTGCGTTTGAAGTGACTGATTCTGATTTTTTTGGAATACTGGAGTGAGAAGTAACTCAGTACATAGGTAAGTAGGAAGGGAGTCAATACGTATGTCTTTATATATTATCAGTTAAAGATTATACTTGGCCAAATTCTGTTACATTTGTGGGAATTCACGTTTGCAAGAAACTGAATTTCACCCTGTATAAAGAATACTTACAAATATTACTTTGGAATAGCCGTTGGAGATCAGTATAAAGAAAGGGAGCCACATGTATATTGTGCAATTTGTTCTTGTAAATTAATTAACAGGTGAAAATGAAAAGAAAATGCTGTGTTATTTGATGTTCATATGATTTGGAGAGGACCAGAAGACCACATTTCTTATTGTTATTTTTGTGTAACAAATGTTCAGGGATTTACAAACAAGAAACCAAACACACACATTGTTTCTCCGGACCTACACTCCGCACGAAGGCCAGTGTCACACTCTGAAAGTCTTCCAGCTCGCCGGCCAGGGTGGCCGAGCGGTTCTAGGCGCTACAGTCTGGAACCGCGCGACCGCTACGGTCGCAGGTTCGAATCCTGCCTTGGGCATGGATTTGTGTGATGTCCTTAGGTTAGTTAGTTTTAAGTAGTTCTAATTTCTAGGGGACTGATGACCTCAGAAGTTAAGTCCCATAGTGCTCAGAGCCATTTGAACCATTTTCTTCCAGTTCCTTCAAGGCATACAGACGAACAAATCGATAATGACAATGAGCTGGATGGAAATGAAGGAACGATAACATCTCCAAAAAGATATTACCCTCTGTGCCAGTACACATGTAGTAGTTCAACGGCACACGGGCGGATTTGAATGATTTTGTGCGTGACGTAGTACTAAGCAAAAAGGGCAGAACTCCTTGGTTCGAGGTTACAGGAATATAAGTTTCTCCGCCAGAGTACGAATATCAGCGAATTTAGACGAAGAGAACGTATTTTTATTTCCTTCTTCGCAAACGGGGGGCACTGATATTTTGCAACGATTTGCAGGGTTAATGACAGCAATCGACTTCAGATACAATCCACACGAGTGGAGATTCATTATAGATGCGTCGAAAATAAGTCTCAATAGTATTTAGCGGCAGAATGGAAATTAAATAACTCTGTCCCAACTGCGTATACCAGTTTGGCTAAAGAAAATTACGAAATTTTAGAAAATTTTCTCATATTAATTTCAAACAGTGATCGTAAATGATTTATAGCGGTCTCAAAGTAATTGCATTGTTATTGGACATGTAACAAGGCTACAAAAATATGCATGTTTTCTATGCGAGTGGTATAGTCGTGATAGAAAATCCCACTACATAAAAAAGAAATGGCTTGAACGAAATTGGAAGGTGGGTGAAAATAATGTTCAACGTCAAAGTCTGATGTCGTGAAGATATCCTTTTTCCACCTCTTCACATAATACTCGGTTTAATTAAACAGTTTGTAAAGGTGATAGATCAAACTGTTAGACGATTTGCTTATCTTTTTGAAAAACTTCCTCAGAAGCAAAAATAATAGTAGACGTGTTTGTGGGCCCTCAGATCAGAAAACTTTAGTTACATCAAAATTTTGAAGCATGGCTAACCGACCCTGAAGCGTGAGCATGGCAATGCTTTAAGAAAGTCCCAAAAAAATTTCTTTGGAGAAAAAGAGCTGCAAATTACAAGGAAGTAGTGAATCGAAAGATCCACGCTTATCAAAATCTTGGCTGCAACACGTCTCTGAAAGTACATTTCCTGGACTCTCACACTGACTTCATCTCAGCGAGCTGGAGTGATGTGTCAGCGAAACACGGAGAAAGATTGCATTAACACGTATCTGCTATGGAAAAACGATATGAAGTAGAGTGGATGCCTAGAATGTTAGCCGACTATCGCTGGAGTATCATTCGAGACAAATTTGTATTATTTTCTCTTTCTCTTTTTTAAAATACATGGTAGAAAGCGAATGCTTTAGTGAATACAGCCACAGACATCACCTTCCAAGGCTTCCCTAATAGGTTAGAGTTAGATTACGTAACTGAAATACTTGATCATGTTATTTCTTGAATTCCGAGAAATAAGTTTATGTAATAATGTATTAGATAAAGTGGTCTATCCATGATGGAGAAATATGAAAACTGATTTCGACTTACCTTTGAAACTGCTATAAGAATCACAACTTTTCCCTCCACCAACAGGAAGAGGTATTATTTTTTGTAGAGCAGTGTAATTAGCGCAGTAACTGCGAAATTATTAGCTACTAAAGGGAAACGGCTACTGTGACAATAGATATGTCAACAGTTAGTCATTCAGGAGAGCTAACTGCTGAATTATATTGTATGATTATTTATATAGTCCATAAAGGTGGAAAACTTCTAATTAGAACCATTGCATGGGTTTCACCAATAGTAAATCAGTACAACCTATCCAGCAAGTCGTAGGCCTAGTGTTTCTAATGTGTGGGATAAGGCAACATAGTAAATAGATTTCTTCTTTATTTTACATAATTAGATTGGTATCTCATAAACGCTGCTAAAAGCAATTGTTTTGACTAACTACATAAAAGACTATGCTAAATCCTGTAAGGATGACGTGCCAATTGCATTCTGATATGTTGCTTTAAATTATTTTTATTGCGTGGCACTAATTCCGAAAATTTGCAACACTGTCACGGAAACTATAAATGATAGAGTCAAATAAAAATCAATTTTATTCGGTGTGAAAACACGAGTCCAATAAATACACTGCCTGACAAGAAACAGTGAAACACTCACAAGGGGAGGCGGAAACCAAATGAAACTTCAAGGGTTGAGAGGACAAGTGATATTGTTTTAATGATTACAATATCGACTAAAATTTACGAAGAACGTGGCAGTATGAATCCACTTAACAATATGAGGTCACACCCCTTCTGGCCTGAATGTATGCATTGATCCGGATGAGGAGGGAGTCATAAAGCCATTTTATCCACTCCTAAGGAAAGCTGACCCGCAACTGTTGTAACTGGTGACTGATATTCTGGATACTAACACTGGGATGGAGCTGACTTCAAAACTGGTCCCACACACGTTCTACAGACATAGGGCTCTTTCTGACGACAGGAGTACCTCAAGAAAGTTAATAGAGATACGTGTCATGTGTGGACGAGCATTGTCCTGTTGATAAATGGCACCAAGATACTTCGCATAAGAGGTAACAACATATGAGGTAAAAAGATGTCCACGACATACGAGTTCCCTCAACTATTACAAACGGTAACAGGAAATTCTACCCGGCGACTCCCCACTTCATGTCACCATGAGTAACATGCTGTGCCTCTCCAAAAGATTGGAAGAATGGGACTTCTCCTCAGCCGGCTATCATAATCGCCGTGACGTAGCGTTCCCTCAGTCACTGCCAACTGTAATCTGAAGTCATAACTGATGGCTCCTCACAGCACAGTAGCACCACCACTCTGCCACTCTGAAACGTTGGAAGAAAAGGCCTCTCTCCACGTCACCGCCATAGTCGCCGACGACTGTCGTCCAGGATAATGCAGAACCGCTTGTAATCCCTGAACGCAAAGCGACATTCGCCAGTGGTCCATGCTTCTTGGTTACGGGACCACTCGAAACGCAGACGTTTAATTTGTGGGGCTACAGTAGCCTACGAATGGGACCGTAATTCCCTTGTTCGGCTGGTGCCAATATCCGACCATTAGTGTGGGATGACACAGAGCCGGCCACTGTGGCCGAGCGGTTCTGGGCGCTTCAGTCCGGAACCGCGCTGCTGCTACGGTCGCAGGTTCGAATACTGCCTCGGGCATGGATGTGTGTGATGTCCTTATGTTAGTTAGGTTTACGTAGTTCTAAGTCTAGGGAACTGATGACCTCAGATGTTAAGTCCCATAGTGCTTAGAGCCATTTGAACCATTTGATGACACAGAATGCTGCAGGAAGTCCGTGACTTGTTCTCGGATGGCAGGCGCAGCTGTGAAGTGGTTACGATGTGCTTGGTGCACAATACGGCGATCCTCCCTGGTGGTGGTCAGACGACTGCCAAGATGAGAAACATAGAAGTAGATATCCTCGGTGTAACAAAGCAGCTTAAATCACTTAATAAAGGCAAGGCCTCCGCTATAGATTGTATACCAGTCAGGTTCCTCTCAAAGTATGCTGATAAAATAGCTCCATATTTAGCACTTATATACAACCACTCGCTCACAGGAAGATACGTACCTAAAGACTGGAAAATTGCTCAAGTCACACCAATATCCAAAAAGGGAAGCAGGAGTAATCCGCTGAATTACAGGCCTATATCACTATCGTCGATTTTCTGTAGGGTTTTAGAACATATACTATATTCGAACATTATGAAGTACCTCGAAGAAAACGATTTATTGACATATAGTCAGCTCGGATTCTCAAAATATCGTTCTTTTGAAACACAACTAGCTCTTTATACTCATGAAGAAATAAGTGCTATCGACAGAGGACGTCAAATTGATTCCATATTTTTAGATTTCCAGAAAGCTTTCGACACCGTTCCTCACAAGCGTCTTCTAATCAAACTGCGTGCGTACGGAGTATCGCCTCAGTTGTGCGACTGGATTCGTGATTTCCTGTCAGAAAGATCACAGTTCGTAGTAATAAACGGAAAGTCATCGAGTAAAACAGAAGTAATATCCGGCGTTCCCCAAGGAAGTGTTATAGGCCCTCTGTTGTTCCTGATCTATATTAACGACATAGGAGACAATCTGAGTAGCCGTCTTAGATTGTTTGCAGAGGATGCTGTCATTTACCGTCGTGTAAAGTCATCAGATGATCAAAACGAATTGCAAAATGATTTAGATGAGATATCTGTATGGTGCGAAAAGTGGCAATTGACACTGAATAAAGAAAAGCGCGAAGTTATTCACATGAGTAGTAAAAGAAATCAGCTAAATTTCGATTACACAAATCTGAGGGCTGTAAATTCAACTAAATACTTAGGGATTCCAATTACAAATAACCTAAATTGGAACGATCACATAGATAATATTGTGGGTAGAGCAAACCAAAGACCGCGATTCATTGCCAGAACACTTTGAAGGTGCAACAGGTCTACCGAAGAGACTGCTTACACTACGCTTGTCCGCCCTATTCTGGAGTACTGCTGTGCGGTGTGGAATCCGCATCAGGTGGGACTGACGGATGACATCGAAAAAGTACAAAGAAGGGCAGCTCGTTTTTTATTATCGCGAAATAGGGGAGATAGTTTCACAGACATGATACGTGAGTTGGAGTGGCAATCATTAAAACAAAGGCGCTTTTCGTTGCGACGGGATCTTCTCATGAAATTTCAATCACCAATTTTCTCCTCCGATTGCGAAAACATTCTGTTGGCACCCACCTACATAGGGAGAAATGATCATCACGATAAAATAAGAGAAATCAGGGCTCGCACGGAAAAGTGTAAGTGCTCATTTTTTCCGCGTGCCGTTCGAGAGTGGAACGGCAGAGAGACAGCATGAAGGTGGTTCATTGAACCCTCTGCCAGGCACTTTATTGTGAATAGCAGAGTAATCACGTAGATGCAGATGTAGATGTAGTCGACTGAAACTTTGTCGACGAGTATGCATGCACTTACGTTCTAATGCCGTCAGTCATCAGGCCACTGTCGCATCTTCATGCTACACAAATCTGAATATTGGAGGATTCGACCAGCTAGCTAAATGGATACCCAAAATGAGGCCCCTTTCAAACACTGTTAGGTGGTAATAACGCCGTCTCACACGAATGTGTTCTTCACAGTGATCACTGAACGTCTGAGGCTGTTCCCGGCAGTTTTATACCCTAAGTGGCATGGTAACAACACTAATCAGGAACAACACTAATGCACTGTGGTGGCCATTGTCACAGAAAACTGCAACTCTAATCTTTTATATACCCGCCTATGGTGTATACGTAAAGGACCATGTCTTCTGGGTGTTTCGCTTTTTGTCAGGCAGCGTATTCAAAGTTGTTATAGTATTTAAGATGCAATGAAACTAGCGAGGCTGGCCTCAGTGTATGGAAGCTTGCGCACGATTTAGCAGCAGTGACAATGGAATGGACATGATGAGGCTGCTTCTTCCACACCTGCTAGGAGCCAGAATGGAGAAGAAGCGTGTCTTTCGCGTGTGACAGATGAAGCAGTATCCTGCCACCAAGAGGATGCGGCGGGAGATAAAGGCGGAAGAGGAAGCTCACCGCTATCCAACACGGGTGTAAAGAGCCCTCGTTACAGGTAGAGAACAGATCGGCGAGGAAGGTGACGCTGCAGTCGCTTAGCAAGACGCAGAGAATATCGCCGCTGCACGTCGGCGACACCATCATTTGCGAACCGGACGCCCCTAGCGGACATGCTTGTTGAAAATTCACGATGATAGATGGCCCGCCCGACCCGGTGTATACAGCGGCTGCCGCCCTGCCTGGCAGTGTAACATGAGCGCAGACACCTTGCTCCCGCCACAGCAGCAGATGTGCAGCGCTAGCCCCAACAGCTGAACGCGAGGAAGGCCGAAGTGGGGACGACCACGTCATCAATATTATGCTGCGGCAAATACCGCCCTTAACGGTGGAGAAGATTGCAGCGGCTTTCAATGCAGTCACTAGCTAAGGGGAGTACTCGGAATCTTGGAAGCACGCTGAGGTTTCGGCCATTCCCAAGCCATGGGAAGACTCACACTCTCCCACATCTCCTTACATCCGGAGCCCTCCAAAGTTTTAGAGCTACCGTACTTGAAGAGGCTATAGGAGAACGTTCAGCAGAAAGGGACTCATACCTGATGGGCAAGTCGAGCTCCGGCGCCCACACTCGGTAGCACGCCAACAGATGCGATTAGTGAAGGACGACCTGAAGACCGTGTAACATCGAGAGTACATGGGAGCATTGGAGCAGCACTGCATGACGTCTTTCACGCCTGCGATTCTCTGTGGCTTGAGGAAATGCTCTGCAAGTTGCTGGTGCAAGAAATCTTGTATGGCACGTCAGACTATACGGAGAAGCGGATCTTTCTCGTACGCGCCGAGAGAGGTGTTTCGTCACTACCTAAGACTTGTGCTGGGCTCACACAGGATTCCCTACTGGGCTCTTTCATCCTGTTTACCTGTAACCTCAGGCGACGATACAGGGTTGGGACTGAAGAGAGGGAGGATGTCACAGTGCCTTACCTCATCCTCCCCACCGTCGCCTACCCCTCCCCTCCCCCCTCCCCCTAAAAAAAGTAATTTACCATCACCATTACTTTAAACGTACCATAAATGCCTAGGATTTTAATCATAACAATAAAATATGTAAAATATTTTAATATATTAATAATAATAATGTGTTTACGTTATGGTTCAGTACATTGTTTTGGTTTAACTTGCAAGAAATTACAGCTGAGAAATACGAATCATTTTAGAAGCATTTGCCTGAAAATTTGAGAAGTTCATGGGTAATGTGATCGCTCTAAGAAATACTATAGCAACCAATTCGCACAACTTTGGTAATGTCATAATTTACACGATATAAAATCGAAGTGTGTAGTAGTCACTATCAACATTTCACTTGACGCTGTTATTGTGAACACAGCCTGCAAAGTTTGGCTATGCGAGCGTGTAAGTGAAAGAAATATTGTTTATTTCAGTTGTTTCTGTTGAATCTTCGCTATCCGCTTTTATGTTGTCTCGTTGTCTCTGTAGAGCTGTACCATGGGAAGCAAGGAGAGGAAGTTGGTTGGCGGCCGGTATCCTCGTTCTATAACACAAATTGCATGCAATTATTAATTGGGTTCTTTATTCATAGACAAAGAGCTACTTAACTTCAGTTTCCATGTGCTATGGTACAAGCTCTCCTATAGAGTCCACTTTAGCCTTACTGCTGTTGAAGTAAAAAGTTCGCTATGAACACTATTATGTTCGCTATGTGCTGCTTGATTCTTAGCTAGAGGCTGTGACTGCGGCTCCGTCTCGGTGACACACTCGAACTAACTCGAAGTAAGTGAACTATCCAACTGGCCCTCCTGGAGGTGGTCTGATGGATATTGAACCCCTGTGTTCGAAGGATCTGATCTGGTGTAATCCCTGCTTTCATTCTGATGATTATGGTATCGAACCAATGTGATGGGAATGGCGTGATTGTGCAAAAATATTTGATGTTGGTGTGAGAGTGTTATGGTGCTTGTGTTAGTCGTGTAATGTTTATCATAGTATGTTAAAGTTTCTGGTAGTGGTCATGATGTGGAATTTTGTTCTGGGGTTGGGTGGATTTAGCCTCAAATTTCTGATGAGTAGGTGGTTGGAGTCCGAGGTTTGGTGAAAGAATTTTATGGGTTTCTTTTGAATGATTTCGGGGATTTTAAGTATGTTATGATTTGTGTAGATGTCTCTGTTTGACTGGTACCGACTAGCATCAGTAGCAATACTGAAGATTTTGTTTTGTACTCTTTGTACTATTGCTCTATTAGCGTCAGCGGCCATTGACCAGATTTCAGACCCATAGGTGATGGCTGGTTCGATGATGGTTTTAAAAATCTTCTTTTTGGATCGCACGTTGATTCTATTGCCTTTTATGATGGGGTACAGTCTGAATACTGTTCCTGTAGCCTTGTTGCAGATGTCAGTGACATGGTCTCAAAATGTCAACCTCTTGTCTAGCTTGATAACAAGGTACTTGACAGTGTCTGACCATGGGAGATTTTTATCACTGAACCTGATGCGGAGGTTAGGAGGTACCCTTCTGCATGTGAAGAGTGTGGCCTGCGTCTTCTCCGCATTGATGGTTATCTTCCACTGGTTGGCCCATTGCTGAAGTTCTCGAGGTGTTGTTCTATTTTTCTAGCTATGTACTGCAGGTTGGAATTACTGCAGTACACTGCAGTGTCATCTGCAAATAGAGACAAGTGAGATCCTTGTTGCTAAGGGATATCATTTGTGTAGATAGACCAGAGAATGTGTCCCAGCACTGAGCCTTGTGGGACTCCAGCCTCTATTGATCTTGTATTACTTTTAGCTCCTGTGACATGAACATAGAATGTCCTGTTGTGGAGGAATGAAGCTATGGCATGGATGATATGATTGGGGCAGTTGTATTGATGCAGCTTGAAGGTGAGGCCGGAATGCCACACCCTGTCGAACGCTTTTTCAATGTCAAGCAGGACCGCAACAGTGTTGTGTCTTATGTTCCTGGCTTGACATATGTGCTCGATGAGTCTGGTCACCTGGTGGATTGTGCTGTGTTCCTCTCGGAATCAGAATTGTTCTGGGATCACAATTTCGTTGCCCTTGGGAATTTTTTTCAATTCAGCTTGTATGAGTTTTTCTAGGATTTTTCCTAAGAAGTTTAACAGGAAAATCCTTATTTGATCTCAGCAGAGTGATGATACGGGCCTGCTTGCACGGTTTGGGAAAGTAATTCAGGCTTAAGCAGGCATTATATATTGACGTTAGAAAATTAAATGTTTCTGGTGATAAGTGATGCAGAAGTGGTGGTTGTATGAAGTCTGGGCCTACAGCCTTCTTGGTATGTATGTTTTTGATATGGTGTCTGCTGGGTTGAAGGACGTTCTGATCAGGCCGCCTACTATGCGGTTTACCCTCCTAAGTACCATTTCCTGGTGGTCGTCGCTGTCTTAGTCCACTGCTTCTGGTGCTTGAAATTGCCTCATGCGAATCCGCCAATGCTTCAGCTCGATCTATGGGATAGTATACTATTCCACGTTCTCCATGGAGCGTCTGTACTGATGTTTCGTTCATTTTCCTATTTATAATGATTTTCCAGAATTTTTCCCCATTTCGTTCGGCTTGTTGTAAGGTTGCCCCCCAGGCTTCACTTCGGTGTTTTTGTAGCTCCCTTTTGACCCTCCTGGCCAGTTGTTCAGTTTTTCGGCGGTCGGCTATGTCTCTATAATTTTGCCACCTTTTTCTAACATTCCTTTTTTCTGTTATTAGGTTGCGGATATGTGGAGGTAGTGTGTCTCTTCCGGTGGTGTGAGTTATTGTTGTTGAGGCTTTTTTGGCACATTCTCTCATGATTGCGGTAATTTCTTCTATTGCTCTGTTTATTTGGGTTTTAGTTTGAAGCAGAGGTAATTCTGGGGTGTGTAATGCAACTAGTTGGTTGTATTTTATCCAGTTTGTACTGATGTCCTTGGGAATTCTATTGTCATGAAAGTTGACCAGGTTCCCGTTTATCTCGAAGACTACAAGGTAGTGGTCCGGGTCTAAGTCGCTGACCGCCGTAGTTGTTGTGTTCCACAAGAGATTTTTAGCTAAAAAGATGTCCAATATATCGGGGCGGCATCTTGTGTCGTGGTAATAGTGCGTTGACCTGTCTGGAGCTATAATTGATGTATTTGGATTATTGTCCAGGAATTTGCAGAGCGTTCTGCCGTTGGTATTCGTAGCGTTGTAGTTCCAGGATCTGTGTTTTGCATTTAGGTCACCGCCGATCAGAACATTTTGATTTAATTGGAATAGGAGCTAAAGGTCTTGCGGGGACATGCTCCTTCCAGTTGGTGGGTTATAGGCTGCTGCTATGGTGACCGTTTTATTGAAGAGTCTTGTTTCTGTTGCGGTTGACTCCATCACAGTGAGACGAGGTGAGGTGATAGGTCTGTGAACTATTTTGTTTTTGACCAGGATGGCTGATCCTCCACCTGGCCTATTTGGCCTATCGATTGTGTGGACCTTATAGTTTCTGATTTTGAAGGTCTGGTTTGGTTGAAGGTGTGTTTCCTTGATGAGATCTGTATCTATTTTATGCTCGTCCAGAAATTCCGCTAGGGTATTCTTCTGAGTTGTTATGCCATTGGTATTCCAGTTCATGATATGTATTGCTCTATTTGCTGCCGAGAAGGCTAACAGCAGCTTGAAATAGAATTTTGATTTTTGTGAAGAAGTCCTGTGCTTGTCTTAATTGCTCGGCAGTTGTTCTGATCGTGTTTACGATTTTTGGGATGTCAAATTGGGTGATGAAACGTAGGAGTTCTTGAATGTCTGCACCGAGTCTAGCTGCTGGTTGCGATGGAGATTCGGAGGTACTGGTGTTGTTTTCTGTTGTCAGTTTGGTGTTTGGCTGTGTCCATCCTCTTGCTTGTCGTAGTGCTGGAAAGTTGGCGGGATTTAGTTGTAAGGTCTGTTTCTTTCGTTCTCCAGTCTGTTCTGTGCAGGGGTTTTCGCGTTCCTTTTCTCTTGTCTCTGCACGAGTTTCAGATATACTGGACATTTCTTGTTCAAATGGTTCAAATCGCTCTGAGCACTATGGGACTCAACTGCTGAGGTTATTAGTCCCCTAGAACTTAGAACTAGTTAAACCTAACTAACCTAAGGACATCACACACATCCATGCCCGAGGCAGGATTCGAACCTGCGACCGTAGCGGTCTCGCGGTTCCAGACTGCAGCGCCAGAACCGCGCGGCCACTTCGGCCGGCTCGACATTTCTTGTAGCTACTCGTGTGTTCCCCCTTACAATGGTAGCATGTCGGTTTCGTTTCACATTTCTTCTGGCAGTGCCGGCCGTGGTGGCCAAGCGGTTAAAGGCGCTACAGTCTGGAACCGCGCGGCCGCTACGGTCGCAGGTTCGAATCCTGCCTCGGGCATGGATGTGTGTGATGTCCTTACGTTAGTTAGGTTTAATTAGTTCTAAGTTCTAGGCAACTCATGACCGCAGAAGTTAAGTCGCATAGTGCTCAGAGCCATTTGAACCATTTAGCCATCTTCTGGCAGTCGGCAGTTTTGTGTTGTTGCCCACATTTTACCCAGTTCGGGCGGAGGGTGCAGTTAACGCGACCCATGGCCATAATCCTGGCAGTTGTGCCATTGGGTTAATCCCCGTGGACTTCGATAGGTTTCGACCGCCACCTGCATGTGGAACATGGCCTTGAGGTCGCATATTCGCTTCGCCTCTTCAGTACTGTCGAGTGTGACTTGGAAGTGGCGTAATGTCACTTTTTTCTGGGTTTTCTCGACGATTTACGTCATGTGGTTGTGGGAGGACCTCGTGGATGAGATTGGGATCCACGGTTGGTATCAGTCGTTTGATTGCCGCCTTCAGTGGCCTGAAGATGTGCATATAATGTGTGTAGTATTGTGTATTGTTCTCTTTCAAATATTGCTTGGAAGCTAGGAAGTCATCTGGGTGTGAAATTTGGTGACACCATCGCTTTGACTTCTGGTTTTGAGGCCCCCTCTAAGTTTTGTGCGGAATGCTTTTACTACGTCTAGTTATTGGGAAGTGTCCTTGACCACTATCGGCGGTATGGGCAAACTCTTTGTTTTTGTGGATTACTGATTTTCACCTGCGCGGGAATTGCCAGCGTCGTTGTCTGGGAGTGGATCAAACTTGTCGGAGACGGGAAATTCGTACTCAATTTGTTCGTCATTTTCGTCTTCGGTGTTGGAGCTGGCGTCATCGGTTGTTTCTTGAGTTTTCTTTTTGTTGCTGGTGGTCTCAGTGTTCATCTGGTTTTCATTGGTTGCCTTGCGATTCCCTGATGTTAATTTGGTAGCCGGTACCATGTTTGTGTTGTGACTGTCTGTTTCTAGATTCTGTTCTACATATCAAATATTTTTCACACTCATTTAACATATTTAACGCGTATTTGTATACATATTTCACCTATACGTTTAGCGAATTTTTCCCTGCGATTTCATTTCCACGCAGTTTAATGTTTATAATGTCGTATCTCCTGAGCTATGTGCTACTCAATGATTTACACTGAACCGACAAAGAAACAGGTATAGGCATGCGTATTCGAATACAGAGATATGTAAACAAGCAGAATATGGCGCTGTGGTCGGAAACGCCTATATAAGACAACAAGTGTCTGGCGGTGTTCTCCAAATCCACCTTGACCAATTCACCGCTTGGTGCAACCAGTGGTTCCTCCGTATTAATCCCTCCAAGACCCAGGCGATCATCATAGGCCGCACCACCCGCTCCTTCCGCCTCCATGATTTCTACCTCACCATTTATGGCCGTCCTATCCACCTCACTCCTACCCTCAAATACCTTGGTCTCACACTCGACCGCCACCTCACCTGGACTCCCCATCTCCTTACCATCCAAAACAAATCTCACAACCGCCTCCGCCTCCTGAAACTCCTGTCCGGCCAGACGTAGGGTCTGCATCCTTCCACCATCCTTCACACCTACAAATCCATGATCCGCCCCATCCTTTGTTCTGCCAGCATCGCTTGGATTTCCGCCCCTCCCCGGTTCTATAAAGCCCTCCAAATCCTCGAACGCCATGCACTCCGCCTCACCTTCCGCATCCGCCTTCCGTCCCCCACGCGCATCCTCTACGACCTCATCCCTTTCCCCCACCTTCTCCTTTTCCTTGAACACATCCGCACACTATATATTGTCTGCCGCCTTGATCCCCCTCACCCCCTAGTGTCTCCCTTCCTCTCCACTCCCAACCAGTTGCCGCGCCTTTACCGTTGTGTCCCTCCCTCTCTCCATCTCCACACCCTCCATCTCCTTTCCCAACACAACTTCCACCATCTACCCCTCCCGGATGATGAGCTTCGCCCTGACATCTACCCTTCCTACCAACTCTAACCCCCTCTTCCTGCCTCCTCCTCAGGGCTCCCTCTCCTCCCCCTCCCTCCTCCTGAGCGGCTTTCCCCTCCTACTCCCCCTCTATCTCTTTTGCCTCCTTTCAGTGTCTCTGCGCTCCCTCCTGCCCTGTCTTCCCTTTTCCTCTCCCGCCCCACGTGTCTCCTGCCTCTTCGTGAACCCACAGTTGCCCCTCCTCTCTTCATCCCGCCGCTTCCTCAGCTGCCCCATGCTCTCCCCTCCTTTTCCATCCTGTCTGACCTTTCCCTCGGCAGGTCCCACCTGGAAGTTTTACTCTTCATCATGTGTGCTCCAAGTGGGTTTTAAGTGTGTTGTTTTGGAGTGTTTTTAATACTGTGGCCAACTTTTAACCTGTGCATTCGCATTCAGTGTCTTCTCTGTGTTTCAAGAATCGCCAACTGTGTTTTTTAACTTTCTGGTGACTTTTTTTTAACTGTCCCCCATGAACGTCTACATGTCCATGTCCTTTTACCTCCATTTTCTCCCCTTACTCTGTTTTATGTTCCCCTTTTTTATCTCCTTATGTATGTATCATTTTATTCTTGTTTTATTTGTCGTGTCTCTCGGCTGAAGAGCGGCGGATTGTGCCGCTGACAGCCCTCCCCTGCCCATATGGGGCAGGGGAATGAAATCACAATAAAGAAAAAAAAATGGCGCAGTTCTTAGATCTGTTCCTACTGCTATAAAGGCACGTTATCAAGATTGAAGTGAGTTTGAAAGCGGTGTTATAGTCAGCGCACGAGCGATGGGACACAGCATCTCCGAGTAACGATGAAGTGAGGATTTTCCCGTACGACTATTTCACGAATGTACCGTGAATATCAGGAATCCAGTAAAACATCGGGACCAATGATGACTGAGGAGAATCGTTCAATGTGATAGAAATGCAACCCTTCCACAAACTGCTGCAGATTTCAACGCTGGGCCATCAACAAGTATCAGCGCGCGAACCATTCAACGAAACATCATCGATATGAGGTTTCGGAGGCGAAAGCCTACTCGTCTACCCTTGATGACTGCATGGCACATAGCTTTACGCCTCGCCTGGACCCGTCAACACCGACACTGGATTGTTGATTACTGGAAACATGTTTCAAATTGTATCGAGCGGATGGACGTGTACGGCTATGGAGACAACCTCATGAATCAATGGACCCTGCACGTCAGCAGGTGACTGTTCAAGCTGGTGGTGGCTCTGTAATTTTGTGGGGCGTGTGCAGTTGGAATGTTACGGGACCGCTGATACGTCTAGATACTACTCAGACAGGTGACACGTACGTAAGCATCCTGTCTGATCACCTCCATCCATTCATGTCCATTGTGCATTCCGACGGTCTTGGCAATTTCAACAGGACAATGCGACACCCCACACGACCAGAATTGCTACAGATTGGCTCCAAGAACACTCTTCTGAGTTTAAACACTTCCGATGGCCGCCAAACGTCCCAGACATGAACATTATTGAGCATATCTGGGATGCCTTGCAACTTGCTGTTCACGGAGATCACCATCCCCTCCTACTCTTACGGATTTATGGACAGTCCTGCAGGATTCATGGGTCAATTCCATCCAGCACTACTTTAGACATTAGTCGATGCCATGCCACGTCGTGCTGATGCACTTCTGCGTGCTCGCGGGGGCCCTACACGATATTAGGCAAGTGTTTTGGCTCTTCAGTGTATATGGCTACTGCACTATAGATGTCTAACTTTACAACTATTTTTTTTACTTGTATTGTTTTCACTGACCAAAAGAGTCTATCCTGTTACACAAAACATAACACGTTTGCCTACTTGCAAATAACTCATTCTATGACAGGTTTCTCGCAATTACTCAGTTACACCCTAAGGGCCATACCGCACTGGGATGCTGAAGCACGTGTGCTGGCAGAAATGCCAGACAGAAGCATGAGACACAATGGAGCCTCCTGCACATGGCCACTACGTAAGTGTGGCAGAGCGGCCGCCACGACGTTCTGCCGGTAGACCTGGCAGTGGAATGACGGCGCACGGCCGCTCCCGCACCACGACGCCAGCAGATCTGCCAAGCGCTAGCTGTCACTCGCACGAACCTAGTTTTATCAGCCCGAGTGAGCGCTATGGGTAGTTTCGACACCGAATCTTTTATCTGTGAGATTCAGGTGAGACCAGCAACTCGAGACACTACATCTCACGGCTGCTAGAAATTCAAACTGGAAAAAAAGTGTAGGGAATTATGAGCGTCATAAATGAAGGGAACTTTGAAGTCCCTCCACGTTACAATCACGTTCAAACTACTTATCATAGCGCGCCTTCTGGAATATGCCCGGCTGGCAATCGTGGAAATTATCAATCCTAAATTGCCTCACAGCCTGTTTCTGATGTTCAACTCCAATCACAAGAATTTTACACCGCAGAAAGAGCACATTTTACTGTCCGGGCTGTGGAAGTTTTCCTCAAAACATATTTCCAGATCTAAATAGCACAGATACATCTCCTGTTGCAGAAAGTGATGCTAATGTGTCCAATACATCAGTCACGCTAGAAATATTTTAGAAAACAAGATATATAAACAAGTAAGACATGTTTCCTATTTTTTGTGTATAACATTTGTCAGTCTGGAACCGCGCGACCGCTACGGTCGCAGGTTCGAATCCTGCCTCGGGCATGGTTGTGTGTGATGTCCTTAGGTTAGTTAGGTTTAAGTAGTTCTAAGTTATAGGGGACTGATGACCTCAAATGTTAAGTCCCATAGTGCTCATAGCCATTTGAACCATTTTTTAATAACATTTTGTTGTGTCTAGACCATACAGCCTAGACACAATGCTGTAGCCGATAGGGCACGCAAGGCTAACGCAGACGGGCGTGAAGTCTGGAACATGAGAACTTATAAATGAATAAGAAGAAAAGTACGTAGATGCTTGTTACTTAACTTTTAATTAGTCCTTGGAATACATCTCTCTTGAATATTAGTAAGCTATAGGCACTGATACAAATGGCGCCTTGCTAGGTGGTCGCCATTTAACTTAGCAGAGGGCTATTCTACTGTCTATCTCTCGGCAATTGAGAGCAAGGCTTAGCACGTCCAATCGCTAGCTATGTTGTCCGTACAACTGGGGACGAGGTCTCCTCAGTCTCTCGAGACCTGCCTTGTGGTGGCGCTAGGTTTGCGATCCCACAGTGGCGACACGCGGGTCCGACATGTACTACAGGACCGCGGCCGATTTAAGCTACCACCTAGTAAGTGTGGTGTCTAGCGGTGACACCACACATTTGTATAGTGAATTCAGTTCATAATAACGTACTTTTCAAATAAAAACTGAAAATTCGCTTCTATGTATACTTTAAAGTCTCAACTAAAACGATAAATGTGACTGCAGACAGCAAATAATTTTCTACCTATTAGGCAGGTAACGAAAATCTTTTTGTGTTGGGATTACTTTCCTTAAAACGCTGTCCTTTTCTTTATCTCGGGAGATCTCCACTAACTCGTCGAATGAATGTACTCACTTTGTTTCGAAACTGAAATTTTAGCTCTGTAATTTCTTAAATCATCATACAGTGTGTGAAATAACCTGTTCATGTCACGATCAGGAATGAAGGGATGTACGCAGAACGTCTTTTCCTGCATTTCCCTTTTATTTCGAAAATGCGCACAAAGCTGCTAGATAATCTAATGAACCGATACTGAAGGCATTCCTCTGGCGTTCCGTAATGCTAGACCTGTGCGCTGCGAGCAGAGCGGCCAACATACCCGCCGTGGAATAGCCGCCAGACACGGACCGTGCATCCGAACATTGAGCGTTGAGACGAGTTTCTGACGTTACAGCTTGGGAAAGCACATTGAGGAGTATTTCCGAACGTGCAGAGCAATATCGAGCATGTCAGATATTCTGAACGTGCATTTGAGCGTTGACCAATGAGATGGCAGAAAGCCATCACGTCACATGCTCGCTATCTCCCTTCGATGCAGAGTAGTGAGGCGCCATATTTGCTTTCAACTGAAGCCCATGTGTATACATGCCGTTTCTGAGCATCAGCAAACTGAGGAGCTCTCGAAAACGCGAGATGTATGATACGTTGTAATAAAATGACGAGATACGTCATATTCGTGGTAAAAGAATTATTATAACTTGTGTATTATGAGAGTATGTCACTTGAAGGCAACGGTATGTCGAGGAGCCATTAAAACGCATTGTTCTTAGTAAAATTTGTTTTAATAAAATTTCAGTTAGTAATATAACTACGAATAAAGCTTTCAGGACATGTTAACAAGACAGGTGTGATTATCCAACCCCAACGGTGCGTTAGCGCAATGAATAGCGTCACAGTATCGTGATGCGAAAAAAGATATGTTGGTGGTTCACAACTTAAAAGCATTTTTTTCTAACCTAAGCGTTTTTAATATGTTCTAATACTTTCTCATTAGTTTAATGGAAATACATAATATAATATTCGATGTTATGTAAATAAAGAGCGCCCTTCCTGTGAGGAGTGAGTTTGTTCGATTTGATTAATGTACAGAATATGTAAGGTGTCAGGCATATCCAACGCCGTCCATGAAAACCCTGACATTATAGCAAATCCGGCAGCATGTCACATAGCTCTGAATAAATCCTGACATTAAATTAACCAAAGTAATACGATCAACGGGTGAGCAAATGGAATACCACAGACTAACACAAGAACGCCTAAATGCATGTCATACCTTCCCACCATGAAACAGACGCAGTTCCGAGGGGAGAAACGAGAACAGAAGCCGAGACCAGAACCGTGTTAAGCTAGAAGGCCCTACGATAGGGGATGGACACCCACGTCGCCAGCCGACCGCCAAGACCACCCCCCAGCCCATGTTAAAAGATAGAGCCCTCCAGAAGAACAGTACAGATCTTACGATAACACTAAAAGGGCCACAGCAGCTGCAAGTTTTAGCATGAGACTTTTTCGCGTCTCTGTTACATTGCGAACGTTAAAAACATTGCCCCACCACGAAAAGTATAACGTTTCTCATCGGATAGACAGAATTTTTGTAGGCGGAGCTTAAAGTTGACATTGAGACGCTGATTGGTCAGTTGAAAACACAGCCAGATGCATTTTTCTTGAACCAGCTTCGGTAAGTTGTAGTAAGGAGAGATTAGAGGGGAGTTGCTTCCGAGACGGCTAGGTGTGTGGAGCTGTGCCGCCCACCTCCCCATGATGCTGCCTAACCAACGACAAGGTAGTGAACGCACGCGATAGCGCATAAGGCTTCACTCAGAACTGCAGAAGTCTCATCTGTTACACCCCCTTTTTACGTAATACTAGTGTCGATCGTCAATTAAACTTCGTGGTATTCACATTTGCTATTAAAAGTTAAATATCTGAAACACGATGATTTTTCTGTTATATAATTATTGAGAAGCCACATCAGCCACTGTAATTTACGACAAGTTAAATAAGTAATTAAAGATAATTGAGGGTCACTGTAGACCAGTTTTGATAGTTTTCTCTTTCATGAAACTTAATTTAAACCTAGAGTATAGATGTGATATGGTGTAGGTCATCCTTCGATCCATTGTAGAACTTGGAAACCCATTCAGGGAATATTCGTTCACATTTTTGTTGAACGCAGTTGGTTTTTATCATCCTGTATGAAAATATTTCCTTTTATCAATAGTGCAATTTATAAACAATGTTTTGTGAGTAGAATAAAAATTCCAGTGGTAAAATTAACTACTTTCTCGACGTTATTTTACCAGCTAACTAAAAATAGGAAAGCCTTGAACTCCTTCCACTAAATTTAGTTAGTATTAAGATTCTTTTACAGGGAGTGCAGTGGAGCTGACGCTGAAATCATTAAGTATTTGGTTATATCATCGCTAGTCTCCCTGAACTCTTTTGAACTCTACATGTCATGTGTGGTCTGGCGTCTCCTTACCAGCAACAGGTCCCAGGTTCAAACTAGTCAATTCCCTAAAAAACATGCTCAGAGCGTCATTGTGCGAAAGCGCTAGGGAGACACGACTTAGAACAAACAGACACCACGCAGAATGTTAGAGAATGGCGACCCTGCCAGGATGGTAAAATACCATGATTGAAGGTCGACCACATGCCTAAAAAATTTTTTTCTGAAAGTTATAAATAGTCGAAAACAGCAGCTGCAGCGATAGATAGTAAGATAGTATTCAATAGAAAGCGAGACATTCTATCAGAGACAATAGCATAATTAAGCTAGGAATTTTAATATTGTTAGAATTAAGTTTTCTCTCCAATGCAAGCGCACAGGTGGTGGATACATCGTTGACAAGTTGGTTCTGACCCAACAAGTAAGTGAATGGATTGTCAGTCTTGGGTATAATAAGTGTCAAGTCGTGTGAGCAAAAAGTTTATGAAACATGTGAGATGGTATGGGCGCATGTTAACGCGAAGTAGGCCGCGTGAATTGCTTTTAAAACAGATTATAAGGGAATCGGAAAGATTAGCAATGGCAGATCGAGACCTTGGCCGAATTGAGGTAGAGACCCAGCATGAAAACGGACAGAGCATAGAGGACAGTACAACAGACGATGCAGTATCACGAGAAATAGGACAGATAACGCACCATAACGAGGATAATGTACGCCAAGGACAGAGAACGTAGGTCAGCATACGACAGAGGAGCAGGAAAGTAGAGAGACAGCCGATGAGGATTCTAACTTGCGTCTTGAATACGTAGAACCCATAGTACAAGTAATCAGAGCTCCCTCACAACAAAGTACAAGGAATTCGAGCAGAAACGTGTCACCGCACAGTTCAATGCAATCGGTTGCAAACCAACACTTGGGCGAAAATACATAGCGTAGGACGTCGGAAGAAAACGCAATAGGACCCACCAACATGGCAGAATTATTATAACAAATGACGGAAACCATGACAAGGCAAAATAAAGAAATAGCGAACCAAATTCAAATTCAGAATGCAGAAACCACGAGACAAATGCGTGAGATTAAAGAACAAAACAAAAAAAATTCAGTTACACCTAAGTCATATTGAAGACGGTTGGTTGGTTGGGGGAAGAGACCAAACAGCGAGGTTATCGGTCTCATAGGGTTAGGGAAGGATGGGGAAGGAAGTCGGCCGTGCCCTTTCAAAGGAACCATCCCGGCATTTGCCTGGAGCGATTTAGGGAAATCACGGAAAACCTAAATCAGGATGGCCGGACGCGGGATTGAACCGTCGTCCTTCCGAATGCGAGTCCAGTGTGCTAACCACTGCGCCACCTCGTTCGGTATTGAAGACGAGGCAAAAGAATCTCGAGAAGTGATAGGAAACTTAATAACAGGTCACAATCAATTGAGAACAGACATTGACAAGGTACAAGTGGACGTACAAACATTGCGTAATGACATTCAGGACGAGATCAAAACAATACGTAACAACACACAGGGAGAAGTCAAGAAACTAGAGAAACAGATAACCGTAATTACCAGACAAGCTGCAGGTACAGCGCGTGAAATTGTTGAAAACAGTGTGTTACACAAACGTATCACAAAAGCAGCGCTGAAAAGATATGATAATCGCATAGTCATAATAGAAGGGCAACGAAGCAACAATTTCAGAAATTGCGAACAGAGTTGTTGTAAACCATTGAAGAGCGTAGTGAACAGGATCGAACAAGCACTGAGTCTGCAACCACATCCGTATCTGTAATAGCACCGGAAAAACAAGCAATTAACGAAGATATCATGCATTTGCGATTCCAATCACAGGCGGAAAGTAACATACGTGAAATCAGACAGCCTGCACAGCAACAAACACGTTTCGAAATTCTTGATGAACACACTGCACCACAAACACATGCGGAACCACAAATGTATGTTTGAAGACAGTTTGGATCATGCAATGAAGCGCCAAGGTTAGCCAGACAAGATACCGAACCAATACGTGACAATGGAAAGCCAGGTCGCGAAGAGTACAGTGCAATGCATTCAGCTACACGTTCACAACCGATGGAAGAAAATTATTGCGTACCACTCCAACGATATCAAGCAAGGGTAGGCGAAAGTTACAGTTGACAATATCCAATGGATCCACCACAACTGAAAAGAACCACGAGAGAAATGATAAGAAACAAAAGTGGCGAAGAATCGCGAATTTCATATGGAACCATGACGAAGTACGACTTCGATCATTTCCTCACAGTAAGAAAATTTCAACACTTTCGAGAAGGAAACTCACTACATCCACGAACTTTTATTGACCAATTCCGAGTAGGATTACCAGAACACTGGACGCTAGCACACAAATTAGACTTTGTATGTGCACACACGTCAGGAACAGTCGCAGAAACCATGCAGAATGTTGCAGCGACATGCCGATCGTACGAAGATTTCAGAGAGAAGTTTCTCTCACGATATTGGTCCAGCGAAGCACTGAACAGAGTGAAGTACGAATTGCTACAGAACCCATATTTTGAAAATTCAGGAGAGAAGAGTCCCGTGAAATTTTTCGAAGTAATGGCAAAGAAAACTCAATGCTTAGATGTACCATACAGTGACGGAGAGTTGATTAAATTACGCTTAATGAAGTTACCATTGAAATACCAGCAATCATTAGTAGGTCGCGGAGGCAATGACGTAGAAGCATTTAAAGGAATTGTAAGGGAACTAGAGTTTATATTTTCGGAAGATGACGCAAGGAAAAGACGAAGCGCACGTGAAAACAAAAGCAAAAAGCAGTGGAATCCACAAGACACAGTACAAAGAAACAATAATTACGAACCATGTGATAACTTCGCACCAAGAAACGACAACAGATTTCAACAAAGAAACGGTTATGGATTTAGAAGAAAATATGGCAATAACTATAATTCACCCAGGAACGGCAACAACTATTACAGAGGGAACAATGACCACCGGAACGGGTACTGGAGAACCAATAGACCGACAAATTATCAACAAAGAAACCAATATCAACAAGCTGAACAAGAAAAGAGAATACAGATAGAAGAGGTGGAGGTAAGACCACCAAACCCCGAAAAACGTTCGAATTGACAGCTAAGTGCCGAAGCCAAAGAGAATGACGCACCGACCCAGGATAATTGCAGCACCTTGAACAGAGAAGTAAATACCTTATCTCAAGAAGAGAAGAAGGAAGAAACAAAACCACAAGGACCAGATGAAAACGAAGACAGGAAAATAGCAATATCGTGTTGGGACGAAATTAATTGGGAGAATACTGACGAGGAAGATGAATTACCAGAGGCATGCACAACGAATGTAGGAGGAAAGGATGAAGTAATGATTATTGAAGAGCTATTTGAGATGGAAACCAGGGAAAGCGAATTCAATGAGGATAGTGCGCAATCGACAGAAGTTGAAAATAAGTTACTAGTGGGCACACAACCCAACGTATATAATGAAGGAAGTTATGGAGCGATAATTAGAGCATTTAAATGCGATTATGTGGAAGTAGCGACGAAGAAGGAGAAGATGAACGAAGATGAGAAAAAAGTAGAGGATGTTGAAGAAAGCATAAATGGAGGAAGAAATAGAGAAGAGGAAATAAAAGAGAGAGAAGTAGCAGTCTAAGCTTATCCTACAGAAAGTTCGAATTCACAGGGGAAAGTCCTGAAAAGACTCATGTATGATTCAGTGGAGGATTCGTTGATGCAAGAAGAAGAAGAACAGAACCAACCATTTTCAATTCAACCAATTGCGAAGGCCATGGTAAAACATATCCCAGTCAATATTCTAATTGATAGCAGAAGTGAACTGACCGCATCTCAGAAAATTTATTCATGCAGTGTAATGCCAATTAGGAATTACCAGTTCTGAAAACACTTAAGATTAAAGTAAGAGGTCCTATTAGAAACAGTGCTGCGGAAGTTACTAGACAAATAAGGTTAACTCTTTCGTGCCAAGGTCAAAATATCAAAGCCAACTTCGTGATTATACCTAAACTAACTGTAAATTTGATTATAGGTGCAGATTTTTGAAATGAGAGACGAGCAGTAATAGATATGGGGAAAGGTAGCGTAACATTCGGGAATGCCACACTTCTCTTCGAGCAAAAGCTAACATTAGAAGAAATACCAGTTATAAACAAACAACTAAGAATGATGTGAGATAAAGAGAATGAAGAATTAGAATGGTATGCACAAAAGGGAGAATCGCCTCAACTCATGTTAGAAGTCCATAAAGAAATTGACGAAAAGTTGCAAGAAGTTCAGATAAATAATCAGCACAATATTTCAAGTTTATGTTGCAGATAAGATCGTCAGGAGAAAGAATAATGCAGAGAGAGGAAGGTGGGAAGAAGAAAGTAGTTTCAATTAAAACAAAAATAAAACCAACAGTAGCATAGCTTATGGTGAAGTGATGAAGCGTAGATAGTCTAATAGCATGAAATACTAAAATGCTATACACCACGACACGACACAAAAATAAAAAAAACAATTTGAGGATTCTTGTAGAAGTTAAGACTCACTAGATCATAGAATTGTAACATGGAAAGGGCGCCGAAATTTGTAAAGCTTTTTAAAAAGGCGTAAAACAATGTACGTACTAGACGTATGTTAGATGATTATAAGTAAAACTTTTTGTAAGAACCATTGTAAAAAAACTCCAGCAAGAACTACAAGTTACAACGAGAGAAGTATCAAGAAAGAAAAGGACGTAATTAGCAAGACACAATTCCTACAAGGCAGAAGCGTCGAGAGAAGGGAAACGACAGCGAGACCAACAAAGGTCACTTGTATCCAAACTCGGCAGTAAATCTAATGCTAAGCAGAACCACAGAGTGGCGGAACCCTGCAGAGACACACAGAAGGCCAGAAGGGTCCTGGGATGCCCCGACTCAGCGGAACGAGCAAAAACGGCCCGACGAGAAGATGGCTTTGGCAAGCCACCACTGGCAAAAAAAATACGTGTAAAAGACACACTACTGCTATTAAACAGCACGCTGATGCACGAAACTGAAGAAAACTTCCACTAAGCAGAAATGACACATCCAAACAATTTATCAAACTGTTACTAAGAGGGGAACTTCAAAGCGACTAGTTATCAATAAATATTCCCATATCCTGTCCAGAGAAGAACCAAGAATCAAGTAAGAAGCAGAGAAAAAGCAGGAAGAACAGAAGTTGAAGATTCGCAAGATTGAGACCAAGAAAGAAGATGGGTGAAGAATAGACGACATACCTTCCCAAATCCCTATCTTATTGTAAACTAGTCATCTGTGAAGTATTACAACGAAAAACAACCGCTTTCATCGACATATAACGATGACTTTCACGCATACAAATCCAGTAAACCACGAGATTCCGCACTCACAGCTCCATTCCATTATAGGACCTCCACAACAGCAATACACCGTTGCAAAGCCAACAAGGAACGACGAATGAAGCTATACATCAAATACTTGCCCATATTCATCTCGCTCTAGTCCATCAACTTCGTGCAAAAACATTCATCAACCTCATGCATAAACATTCATAGGATAATGAAAATGCGTAAAATCATGTGCTGTAGGAATTGCACAAAAGACACGTATGAAAAACTAAATAAGTGAAGCACACCAGACAGCTAATAAACTACAAAATAACAGTCATTGACTATGGACATAAGTAAAAATAGACTATCGATAAAAATAAGTCATTAGTTCTGAAATGGACAGTGAATAAAGAACAAAAGTAAGGTATAATAAACACTAAAACTATATGCTACTTATTTTTTCCTCATAAAAATGAAAGAATAACTATATTTTACTTATTTTCTCCTTATAAAAACAAAAAATTATCTTGTTGGATGTTTTCCCTTTTTAACATTTGTACCGTTTGTTAGGATAATATCTCAATACTTACGTATGTATATTTCATTTTCAAAGCAATTCTTGGAAATAATTCTTATTTGTTAGTGTAACAATGTTGAAACGAGTGTCTAGAAACAAAAACATTTTACTTGTACATGATATTTAGAAAATGTTTTAGGGATAGGTTTCATTTAATTACTACATTTATAAAAAAAATATTTCTAAGAAAATCGATGAGAAAGACTCCTCACTCTCGATAACAAACTTCTTAAAAAACAAATTTCACACTTACATAAAGAAAGAAAATAATTAAAAATTAATAATGATAATAAAATGAAAATATTCTTCTCTTGTCAATATAATATTTTTGAGAATAATGTGGAAGAATATAAAAATATAAATTAGTAATACAAACTAGCATAGAACTAGAAAAACGTGGCTGAACAGAAGGCAACAAAATTTAGATAAAGGAATAATTTTTGACTGACTTAGACAACGATTCAATCATTGCCTAACTTCAGTGCAAAAATTAAGTTCGAAGGGTGGTGATATGTAAGATGTCAGGAAAATCCAACACCTTCCACGAAAACCCAGACATTATAGCAAATCTGGCAGTATCTCACATAGCTCTGAATAAATCCTGACATTAAATTAACCAAAGTAATACGATCAACGGGTGAGCAAATGGAATACCATAGACTAACACAAGAACGCCTAAATGCATGTGATACCTTCCCACAGTGAAACAGACGCAGTTCCGAGGGGAGAAACGAGAACAGAAGCCGAGAGCAGAACCGTGTTAGCTAGAAGGCCCTACAATAAGGGATGGACACCCACGTCGCCAACCGACCGCCAAGACCACCCTCCAGCCCATGTTAAAAGATAGAGCCCTCCAGAAGAACAGTGTAGATCTTACGATAACACTAAAAGGGCCACACCAGCTGCAAGTTTTAGCGTGAGACTTTTTCGTGTCTCTGTTACATTGCAAACGTTAAAAACATTGCCCCACCACGAAAAGTATAACGTTTCTCATTGGATAGACAGAATTTTTGTAGGCGGAGCTTAAAGATAACATTGAGACGCTGATTGGTCAGTTGAAAACACAGCCAGATGCATTTTTCTTGAACCAGCTTCGGTAAATTGTAGTAAGGAGAGGTTAGAGAGGAGTTGCTTCCGAGACGGCTAGGGGTGTGGAGCTGCGCCGCCCACCTCCCCCTGATGCTGTCTAACCAACGACAAGGTAATGAACGCACGCGATAGCGCATAAGGCTTCACTCAGAACTGCAGAAGTCTCATCTGTTACACCCCCTTTTTACGTAATACTAGTGTCGATCGTCAATTAAACTTCGTGGTATTCACATTTGCTATTAAAAGTTAAATATCTGAAACACGATGATTTTTCTGTTATATAATTATTGAGAAGCCACATCAGCCACTGTAATTTACGACAAGTTAAATAAGTAATTAAAGATAATTGAGGGTCACTGTAGACCAGTTTTGATAGTTTTCTCTTTCATGAAACTTAATTTAAACCTACAGTAGATTATAGATGTGATATGGCATAGGTCATCCTTCGATCCATTGTAGAACTTGGAAACCCATTCAGGGAATATTCGTTCACATTTTTGTTGAACGCAGTTGGTTTTTATCATCCTGTATGAAAATATTTCCTTTTATCAATAGTGCAATTTATAAACAATGTTTTGTGAGTAGAATAAAAATTCCAATGGTAAACTTAACTACTTTCTCGACGTTATTTTACCAGCTAGCTAAAAATAGGAAAGCCTTGAACCCCTTCCACTAAATTTAGTTAGTATTAAGATTCTTTTACAGGGAGTGCAGTGGAGCTGACGCTGAAATCATCAAGTATTTGATTATATCATCGCTAGACTCCCTGAACTCTTTTGAACTCTACATGTCATGTAGCAACAGGTCCCAGGTTCAAACTACTCAGTTCCACAAAAAAACATGGTCAGAGCGTCGTTGCGCAAAAGTGGTGGGGAGACACGACTTAGAACAAACAGACACCACGCAGAATGTTAGAAACACCTTTCACTACTTGCAGTAAGATATTTTGCCATTTTTTCTTTTAAGTTTTGTAATTCACATGTTGTAGAGATTCTGCTACTGAGGAGGAACAATGATCAAGTAAGAATGACTTTAGTGTCTAACTAAAAACAGAGAATGATGAAATAATTTGTATCTCATGCGGAGAACTATTTTAAATTTGCATCGTACTATTTGTAAAGGAACTTTTATAAGCCGATGTCCTTACTGACTGGACGTGGTACTTTCCTTTTGCATTATATTTTCACGGATATTGATGTTTTTATTTATGTATACTAGAGACAGAAAAACCTGACAAGCATATGGACAAGGGAGGAAAGTAAGTTTTAGTAGAGCTAATGTTGGAAATTTTAGCCTGTCCATTTCGTAAACAGTGTGATTTACGAGACAGATACAACTGACAACTGCTGCTGAAGCGCGTTGCGATCGCGTGTACCACGTTGGGGCCCACAAGTCGTACCGTTACTTGAGCGTTCAGCAGCACGTTGAACTCGGCACGCTCAACGTTGACGTTCAACAGCAAGGTCCGTGTGCCGACGACCTAAGGCGCTGCTCCCGAGCCCCCCCCCCCCCCCCTCCCCCTGGCGTTACAAACGCCATTGCAGCAGACCCCGCGAGGCCTAGGAGAAAGATAGCCCGCGCCGCGTACGTCATGAAGGTAGTCCTGCGCTCGCTCGCTCAAATCAGCAGACAAACTACGTTTCTACACCTGTTAACTCGTAACTAGTCGTGTCCGTAAAAACGAAAACTGAATCTTCTACTGGAATCCGCTATTATGGAATCTTTCTGTTGTTAGTCCTATAATGATGGGAAGTCCATGGGCCTACTTATAATTTGTTACGGCTGTACTGGCGCACAATAAAATAAAATCATGCTAAAATGATTATCAGTTGCATAAGGCATCACTTCCAGCATGTAATGAGTACTGTTGAGCAGAAGAGACTAAATGCTATAAACACGCTGTTATACCATTTATATCGAGTATTGATCTTGAATTAAATTTTGCTGTAGTGCTGTTAATCAGGAAGACTTTATAATAGCAGATTCCAGTGGAAGATGCAATTATCGTTAGTACTTACACGCCCAGCTGCGAGTTAACAGGTTTAGAAACGCATTTTGTCTGCTGAGCTGAGCGAACGAGCCAGTTCAGTCGTGACGTACGCGCTGCGACCTGTCTTTCTCGTGGGCCTCGAGACCCAGCTTCTCACGTCATTTTTTACTGTAAAGATAGTAATATTATTAAGCACTTTCTTCTCCTTGGCTCCCTAACTACAGGCAGGAACACCCTTGGCCCGAGTGTGCATAGCTGTATTCAACATGTAGCATCACTGCATGATGATCTGCGTCTCCCTGGTCTCTCAGATTACTTGTGTGCTCGGATTACAATTTCAGTAGCGCTGACGCTCCACTTTACTTTTCCGTGTCCAGATCAAATTTTATTTTTCCAATAGTTAGCCACCGCTACGGCTTTGTCGTTGGCATGTAGCAGGTCACTAAAACTGCAGGGCTCCGGCAGTAGTCGGCACATGAGCAGATGTGCCTCGTCTTGTAACTATCCGCATCCGCAAAGAACGTCGTCATCGTTAGTCAGCAGTCCCCACTTGCACAGATTAGTTTTGCATCTGGGTACACCAGCCCTCAGCCTATTTAGTGTTCTCCACACTGTAAGGAAGTTTGTTTCCAGGTGCCATTTGCTCTTTTGGTATTATCTGCAGTGCGGTTTGTTCATTCTCCCATTTACGGACTCTATTATCTTCTTGTGAACCGTCAAGGATCTTGGTTCTTGCAATGAAGCTATTTCTAGACTTAAGCCTCCGAGCCTGAGTGACGTGCCCATTCAGTGGGTGTCGAGAATCTGTTTCTTTCTTTGTTCTCTCAGCGTCTGCTGCCACCTGCCTTCTGATCTTGGGTGGGGTAATTCCAGCAAGTAAGTACAAATTACCCGTTGGTGTGGGTCTGAGACAGCCTGTAACAATTCGCATTGTCTCATTTACACTTACATCAACCTGTTTAGCATGTGTAGATGCTTCCCATACTGGCGTTGCATAGTCTGCTGCAGAAACACATAGGGCAAGTGCTGATGTTCTCAGTACTGATGGTTGAGCTCCCCATTCATAGTTTGTCAGCCTGCGGATGATGTTATTCCCGGAGCAGACTTTAGCCTTGGTGTTTTGGCAATGCTGCTTGAAGGAAAGCGTTCTGTCAAGTACAACCCCAAGGTATTTAGGTGTTGGACAGTGCTTTAGCTTCTTACCTTGCCGTGTAACGTCGAGCTCAACTCCAGCATCTCTATTGCGCAGATGGAAAGCACATACTTGGGTTTTGTCAGGGTTTGGCTTGAGGTGATTGGCGTCGTAGTATTGAGCCAGTTCTTCAAGCGCTCTAGAGAGATTTCCAGATGTTGCATCAAAATTGGACCCCTGGACCACCACAGCTGTGTCATCAGCATATACGAACAGTCTTGCATCTTGAGGTATAGGTTGGTCATTAGTGTATACATTATGAAGGATGGGAGAAAGTACACTTCCTTTTGGTAAGCCATTCTTCTGCAGTCGCCATCTACCGTTCTTACCATTTAGGGAGACATAAAGTCTTTGATTCTGCAGAAGACTATCAATAACCATCGTCAACCTACAGTCCCCTGTGAGGTGATATAATTTGCGCAATAGCTTTCTGTGGTTTACCGTGTCGTAAGCAGCAGTAAGATCTATGAAAGCTGCTCCAGTTATTAATTTTTTTTTCAAACCAATCTTCTATATGTTGCGTCAGATTAAGTATTTGCCCACAACAAGATCTTCCCGGTCTGAAACCGGCTTGTTCCTTTATGAGCTTTCCATCTATAGTTTCTGTCACCCGGTTGAGAATCATCCGCTCCAGTATCTTATAGAGATGGCATAGAAGTGACACTGGTCTGTAACTAATGCTCCACTGATACACATCGAGTGAGGAGGGACAGCTGTTAAGGCAAGTGGACTCGCATCTGGGAGAATCAGGGTTTAAATCTCTTCTGGACCGAATAATACGAATGCTGGATTCTTTGAAAAGAAATACAGCTGATTCCCTTCACTATCATTGTCCACTGCAAGCTCCGTCACTAATAACCTCGTGGTTAACGGGTCGAAAAACCTTAATTCTTTCCTATCCTTTTCCAGTAGTACAAACGCACAGAACACGTTGTGTCAAGATTGTCAAAGATGTGATAGGTCGACTCATGATATAAAATTTTCTTCACACCCGGGGAACCGTGTTGATACAGCTGTTATCTCTCACCCCTGTCCATGTCACTACACAGAGAGCATTATCACTGGATGTTCAATTTGTCTGATATCCGTACGCGCGGGGCTGTGTTTGCCTGCTACCGGAGCCGCGCATGCTGGTCGAATGGCTCCCGTGTCTCCCTTTTAATGTCGCATTGAGGCCAGCATCATTCACACAGTGAAACAAACATCACAGTTTAACAGCGAATTTCGCGAGCGCAACAATCGTAAGACCGAATTACTTCATTCGGTAGCGAGTGTTTATTTACTATCAGTTTGTGTGTACAGAGTCCGCAAGTATTGTACAGATATTGTTTGAACAGAAGTTTCCAGGTGTTCGAATTCCGGGTCGTGATATAGTTTACAAATTATTGAATAAATTTCATGAAACGCGAAGTGTTCATGACACTGCATACCGCCTGGAAAATTCCCCTAAGAAGTCTCTTGACGTGTTTCACAGCAAACGCAAATTTCTTGCCTATAAACTAACAATAGTGCAAAGCTTAAACCTGGTGATTCCGCTCACATGGTTAGGTTTTGCTAACTGGTTTTGAAACAAGTGCAGGACGGTGAAATGCATTCTTACCACATTGTTTTCAGATGAGGCTTGGTTTCATTTATTCAGATATGTTAATTCCCAAAACTGTCGGCACTGGAACGCCGATACACCTATTCCGCTTCATGAGAAACCCCTTCACGATCAGGAAACAGGAGTGTGGTGCAGTTAGTGGTGACAGAATAATAGGCCCAATTTTATTTAATGACACATTCAACATTAAAAGACATGTGCGAAACAATTTGCAATTGATTTTTGATTAAGTGAGTGAAAGATAACGAAGCACTGAATGTTTTCAACAGGATTCGGCAAGGGCTCATACGGCCAATTTACAGGCAATTCACGATGTCTTCCATGACAAGAGTCATCAACAACGATATCTGGCCCCCTTGACGTCCCGATTTAACCTCGTGCTATATTTCTTTGTGGGTAGCGCTAAAGGATAAAGTGTACACAACAGATTTACACA
This sequence comes from Schistocerca nitens, assembly GCF_023898315.1. Classification (NCBI taxonomy): domain Eukaryota; kingdom Metazoa; phylum Arthropoda; class Insecta; order Orthoptera; family Acrididae; genus Schistocerca; species Schistocerca nitens. The sequence goes on along the minus strand of NC_064616.1, from coordinate 579,936,548 downwards.
CCTTACAAGAACTCAACGATAATTTCCACGATTTTGTAATGGGTGAAATAACATCATGGAGTGAAGTTTCATTTCTTTTCCTCCCCTTCTGGTTGCTTCGTTTCTTTCTTTCTTTCTTTCTTTCTTCTTTTCTTCTCGAGCAGTGTATAATCATTCCACAAGACCCTTAAATCGCTTAAGTCAGATGCAGCGACAGTTGAAAGGACGAAATTAGACTACGTAAGATCTGAACGTAGTATTGGTCTCATAGTAAATATATCGACCTAATGAAGGGCACTCGGAACAGTGGCGAAAACATTTGTCTAGAAAACAACATGACGATGTGGTCACGTTCCCGGACCGGAGACGTTTTACTGAAAATGATTACGGCTGCGGAACCCTACGCTCACACAAATATGTATTAACATTGGTGTCCTCAGAAATTCATACAAGGGAGGCGGCAAGTTTCTAAAAATTTTCATTGTTTATATAAACTTGTCAGTGAGTTTGAATTGTATCACGCCTCAATAACCAATATTTTACAAGATATTCACGAAACTTATTATATCCCTAATAAATGATTGTTTCCATTCAGTATTAATTGTGGGTAGATGACAATGATACCTAAAAGCTACACATGAATTATTTGCATTACTAAACACACTTTTGTATAATATTAATATGATTATTCGTATCTCATTTTCAGCTCAGTTATGTGAAATCATGTTCTCATTACATTTTTAAATAGTACATGTATACTTGCAGGTATTTAGAAAATCGATCAACAAGTTTGGAAACACAGTGAATGAATGTAATATTCACAAATGATATTTTTATTCATATATCATTAATATGAGACAGACACCGATATGATATAAAACATGAAAACAACAGCAATGATCCTGATAGGCTTTAAAAAAATAACCTGTTATAAAATGACACTGGATAACACTCTTCAAAAGCGGAGGAGGAGGAAATATATGTTTGATTTCATCGATTCTCCACACTAAAACAAAAAAAGCGTAGGGCTGGGAGACTAACATCAGTGTTTTAAAGGTAAAATTCTACAACCTGATGTTTGTAATCTGCAATTCATTTCATGATAATATTGATACACATGAATCTGATGCAGTACTCATTGTATTCTCGATGTGAATATGTTGCTATCGTGCTATGTTTACAATTGAAATTTGTGTACATTGGAGGTCGGTATGCCTTCGCCGTGTAATATCCAAATCATGAAATGTTACCAGAAAAAAGGAAAAAATCGTCTAAATACGAATATGAGCTGTAAGCTTCAAAACTTAGGTAGAGGCGCGCAGTGCCAGCCGCTTTTGTCAATCCATTAAGAGGTCATACGCATTGAGACACCGCTGATTTCACGCTCACTGATTGGGAACTGTAGATAAAAAGCGACACAGTCACATATCCTCTATAAGCTGTCAGCTTCAATGCTGTATATAGAGGCTCTCAAACGCCAAGAAAGGCAGAGTTCGAGACATCCAGTGAACAGAAGAGATCTAGTGACAGCCGCCTCGGATGAACAAACCTACAGCAGATGCTATTAAGTGAGCAGCCAGACTGAATTAACTTTGTGCACTAAGAAGGACTTGCAAAGCTTGCCTGTGCGTACTTCAGGACTGGGGCTTTTGGTTTCCATCATACATTTGTCTACATAGAGTCTGCGTGTCACATACATTGTGAGGAGTACTTGAAACTAAGGGTTTGATTAGAGCTGTGGAATCTGGCACCTCCATGGTTCGTGGTCTGTAGTACCATACATTACTGTGTATACCCGAATCTTAACAAAGCCACAACTGGGATGGCCATTTGTTCTGATATTGTAAGACCGATCTATGTTTTTGTAAACCAGAGTGTACGATCTTCTGCATGTTCCTTGTTAACACTTTGTGAGATAACGGGCGAGTTGTGGCGCCATGAAAATATTCTAAGTTCGGAGTTAGTGTGGCAGCACGCGCTGCTCGCCAAGCTGGGGCTCGTCAGCAACCGCGTGGTGCCGAACATTAGCCGGAGCAAGAGGGGTAGCCCCAGCGCGTGGTCCAGGCTGACCGCGTGGCTGGGAATTCCATGCTGACGCTGTGTCGAGGACGGTGCTTTGTGTCGATGAAGGAGATTTGTATGCTGGGAGTGCCAAAGATGGCGGACATTTCACAGTTCATGTAGACATTTCACAGTTCATGTAGAAATTAATAATAGCCAGAGGAATCATGATACCTTAAAAAGAAACATGTACATTACGATTATTTGCACGATTCTGATGGTGTAATAAGAGTTTCGATATCTTTATTAGTTTAAAGTTTAGTATCTGACTGTAAATTATATAAGCAACACCCAGCAACGAATTTCCAAATTCTAAAAGGTCCATCCAACTTTGTCGATCGACGTGTCTTTAGAAAGCTTTTAGTGTAAACCTAAAAAAATGGCTCTGAGCACTATGGGACTTAACATCTGAGGTCATCAGTCCCCTAGACTTGTAACTACTTGAACCTAACTAGCCATCCATGCCCGAGGCAAGATTCGAACCTGCGACCATAGCAGCAGCGTGGTTCCGGACTGAAGCGCCTAGAACCGGTCGGCCACAACTTCCGGCTAGTGCAAACCTAAACTGGTATGAATTATAGGCTTGTAACTTGAGTAGTACATGACTTATTGTAGGTCAAAGTGGCCGATTACTATTCATCGCGTCAGGTCATAAGTACTCCATAATTACACGAAAAAACGGTAGCAGCATGCTTATAAATATATTTATTCGTCTATGTCTTTGTTTATATCCGATATATACTATTCATGAAGAAATTGGTCAAATATATACTGTGTTTAAAAAGCATAGAGACATTAGGCTGCTGGCCTACTTTTGTTTCTATTCCTTTGATATATGTTTATTTGATTTGTTTATGTGTTTAATAATGTGTGTTATAACATGTTTATGGTCCAGCCGTAGGAACATTTATTTAATTTCAAGTTATTTAAATGTAAATCCAGTATTTCGTATGTGTTTCAATATGTTTGTGAGTGTGCGTTGGCTTGGAGACATGGCGGGAGCGCTCTAGCCAATCACAGCGCTCGTTACTACGGTAGGCGACTAGCGAAGTCAATGGAGAGACTGGAGGGAAGTGGGGGAGGAGCATGGGGTCGCACGGGACAAGGAGTGCTGAACAGGAAGACGCGACGGTCGGTCGCAGGAAATGCTTGGAGAGTGCTGAGCAGTTTGCGCGTGATCGCGGAAGATAGAAATATTTCGTAGTGCCGGCTTGTGCACTTGTGAGATTTCCGTAGCGTCTGCGGTGAAGATGTATGATGCGTTTAGAAGTGAATATCTCGTGAACTATGTTGTTGTTCATAACTAATCATGCGAAGTAGGACTCTATTGTTTCCCTGCTATTCAACTTATATTTTATTTAATTGCTGGACCATCGACACCAATAAGTGTTTTGCAGTAATAAACGGCATTCTTAAAGGTACTTCTGCTGTTTACTCGTCAATTAAAGTCGTTAAAAATACTACCTGCAGATTTTATTTAATTGCAATCTTTCATTTATAAATTTCTATGTTACATTCAAAATTCGCAATTGCCGAGTGACAGGAACCTTCGACCATTCGATTCATGTGTATATTCATACTGAATACTGCAAACTCAGCAGTATTAGGCTTGTCATGCGGCAACTACGTATCCCGGCCCATAGACAACGAAATCAGCCAAAACGTTTAATATTTCAACTCTGAGTCTGAGAGTACGTAGTTGAGGGCCACCACTCATTTTTTTTTTTGAAAGCCCGCAACTTGAAGAAGCAATAAAAAGCAGACCAGTAAGCTAACTCAGAGTCTCATTTCCCCTATCACTGCCATATCTACTTCCTTAGCCTAACATCCGAACCACTCGAAACTGTCTCCAACTCCTGTATCTGTTTGGTCTCATGGCTGCTTCAGTCCTGTACGCAGCCGCTTGCGTACCACGAAACGGATGGCCAAAAATCCCACTTCGCCTCTGATCTGAGCATAAGCCTCTAAACTAAGTACGTCGCGACCAACGTCGGGTTACTACAACCGTTTCACATGTCTTATGCCGAGTCCCATGATGGGTGTTCCATTTAACCGTGGCATGATGTTAATCTCACAAGTGCGCACTTTTTATATGAGGTCACGTGAATGGCAATAGACCAAAGGCTTCGTTTCAAGGACGAAGATAGTCGCCTTATCCAACCCTTACTGCCATTTATCATCGCGTTGCTGAGACGGAGGAAGGGAGCCGGGGGGTGGGGTGGGGGGGGAGGGGGGGATGGGACAGCGGTTACGAAGATCATGTATCTTCGATCACGCTCGGAAATTTAATGTCAAAATATACTAAACCAGCAGTTCAGCAGAATCGCAATAATTCCTAGAAATGGACGCCAGTTTTGCATGAATAAAAAAAATTAGTGTCCCAATTTGCAGGGGAGGACAAGTAACTCGTCTTGCCCCCCTGCCTTGCGGACGTCTATGTGCACGAGTTTCAGTTGTGTTAATTACTAGTGCAGTCTGTGCAGTGGTTTAGATAATCTTACTGAATGGCGAGTAGTGCCCATTATTGCGTGAATAAGTTAGAGCAGACATGGCAGTGGCGAGGCTGCGCGGCCGGTCACGTGAATTATTCTGGCCGCTGCCGCTATTGAGCTGTGGCGCACGCCCCCGCCTCTTCTCGCTGGCCTCTGTTTGGCCGCCGTTATCGTAGAAAGCTATCTAGCCGCATGTTCCGCCATCAGCTCTGCTATCACGCCGGCTACTGCTATCGTCGAGCTGTTAGCCTGTTGCTCATATTTTAAGTATAAGAACGACAAATATCAAGTACCCTAAAACTAAATTCGTTATTGTAACCTTGTTCTGTAGTGTATAATATTGACCGTGAGATGTTAAGCTTATCACGAATAACAAGAGCTAAATAAGGAGACCCAAGCCTAAGGCTTACGTAAGCTTGGAGGTTTTCGGGGCTCCTGTCATGCTTTTATAGAGCACCTGCGTCAGTAACTATAGTGGTAGAGGGCTTCAGAGATAACATCCAGAATATCGTTAGTAACTTTCATCATGCTCTTGTAATAGAGGTGCGCTTCAACTTGGCAGGTATAGACCGGGGGACTCATGCTACCAAAAGTGCTGCCAGAGATAGGTATTCGTGTGACATTATTCTGAATTTCTTGTTCGAAAATTACTTCGAACAGATGATTAGACAAGCGATTCGTAAAGGGAACGTCTTAGACCTCCAAGCAACAACTAAAGTAAAATTAAAGTCGTGTGGCGCGAATGGCTGGGAGACCCCGAAGGGCAGGTTCAGCCGCCGAATTGGAAAGGTATTTCCCTATACTACGCGCAGGTAGGCACCTTTCCTTCGCAAAGTATGAGAGTTTTGTGTGGAAGTGAACTTGTTAAGTGCAGATTACTGTAATGGTGTATGTGCTGTGTAGAGTCGTGTTCGAGATGATGAGAAAAGGGAGAGGGTGGAAGCCGGTGCCAGCACATACCCTGCTCCTCTCAAAGAGCACCAAGCATCGAGTTTTACGTCCCCATCCGACGAACAACTTAAATTGGAAGGAACACATAGAAAATGTTGTGGGTAAGGCTAACCAAAGACTGCGTTTCATTGGCAGGACACTTAGAAAATGTAACACACCTACTAAGGAGACTGCCTACACTACGCTTGTCCGTCCTCTTTTAGAATACTGCTGTGCGGTGTGGGATCCTTACTAGATAGGACTGACGGAGCACATCGAAAAAGTTTAAAGAAAGGCAGCACGTTTTGTATTATCACGAAATATGGGAGAGAGTGTCACAGAAATGATAAAGGATTTGGGCTGGAAATCATTAAAAGAAAGGCGTTTTTCGTTGCGACGGAATCTTCTCACGAAATTCCAATCACCAACTTTCTCCTCCGAATGCGAAAATATTTTGTTGACACCGACCTACATAGGGCGGAACGATCACCACGATAAAATAAGGGAAATCAGAGCTCGTACGGAAAGATATAGGTGTTCATTCTTTCCGCGCGAGATTGGAATAATAGAGAATTGTGAAGGTGGTTCGATGAACCCTCTGCCAGGCACTTAAATGTGATTTGCAGAGTATCCATGTAGATGCAGATGTAGACGGATCACCATCAACAGTGTCGCATGGCCTCACTTCACGAACACTGTGAAGAGATTTGGAACTGAATCCAGGACGTCGACGCAAAGACTGGTGGTCGAGACTTGACGCGCCACCGCCCCTCCTGCCCATCTGACATAAAGGCAAAGCGAAAATTGTCAACAGCACTCGGCGTATCTGGAAGGTCATCCATCCAAGTACTAGCCTCACCCGACTATGCTTAGCCTCGGTTATCTGACTGAAACAGGTGTATCCACATCCGTACAGCCACTGACACAGACTAGAACTTATCGAATCAGTTAACGCATAGGAAGATATCAGTGATCGTAAGGCTGCGATAGCAACTATGACTACGGGTATTACAAAGAAAGGCTGTGATAGCAGCTATTGCTACAGGTATTATAAAGAATTTTCAGAAAGGTAGTAAAACTTCTTTGCTTAGCAAGAGTGATAGGATACAAATTGCAGAGTATCTGAGTAGTAAACATCCAATACTCATAGCTGAGGAAGATGTGGAGCATACATGGAAAACATTGAAAAGCATCGTTCAGTATGTCTCTGACAATTATGTTCCCAGCAAAGTTTTAAGGGATGGGAAAGGCTCACAGTGGTTTAACAGCCGTGTTAGAAAACTACTACGTAAACAAAGGGAGCTTCATCGCAATTCCACAAAAAAAAAAAAAGTTCAAATGGCTCTGAGCACTGTGGTACTTAACATCTGAGGTCATCAGTCCCCTAGACTTAGAACTACTTAAACCTAACTAACCTAAGGACATCACACACATCCATGCCCAAGGCAGGTTTCGAACCTGCGTCCGCAGGAGCAGCGCGGCTCCGGACTGAAGCGCCTAGAACCGCTCGGCCGCAGCGACCGGCTCGCAATTCCAGAGAAATAAAGAAACTAGCTGATTAACAAAAGCTGAACGAAGCGAAATTGAGCGTATGGAGAGCAGTGTGAGAAGCGTTCAATGACTTTCAAAGAAAAATTTTGTCAACCGATCTGACTAAAAACCCTAAGAGACTTTGGTCTTACGAAGACTCAGTAAAGGCTCCGAAATCATGTCTTCAGTAACGCAGTGACGATACTGGCGACGTAACTGATGATGACAGAGAGAAAGTCGAAATACTGAATTCGGTCCCCCGAAACTGCTTCACCACGGAAAATCGTGATACCGTCCCTATTTTCAATCATCTTACGGACGTTGAAGTAGCATATATGGAGATAACCGATCGCGGAATAGAAAAACAACTACAGCCGGTTAGTAGCGGGAAGGCATCAGGACCAGATGAGATACCTGGAAGATTCTACAAAGATTCCAGAAAAGAACTTGCTCCCCTTCTAGCACCAGTTTATCGTAGATCGCTGGAGCATCGAAGCGTACCTAGCGACGTACACAGGTCATTCCCGTTTTCAAGAACGATCGTAGGACAGACGCACATAATTATAGGCCTATATCGTTGACAACAGTCTGTTGTAGAATTATGGAACATGTTTTATGCTCAACAATCATGCCATTTTTGAAGAACGGAAGTCTCCTCTGTAAATATAAACAAAGATTTCGTAGATAGAGAGTTTGCGAAACTCATCTCGCTCTGTTCCTCCATTAGATCCATAGCGCTATAGACAACGGCGTTCAGGTTGATGCCGTATTCCTTGACTTCAGAAAGGCATTTGATACGTCCTGTGCTTCTGTTTAGTGAAAAAAAGTACGAGTATACCGAGTATCAGACCAAAACGTCCTTGCAGATAGAACTCAACACCTCACTCTTAACGGAACAAAATCAGCAGATGTAAAGGCAATTTCCGGAGTATCCCAGAGAAGTATGGTAGGACCGTTCCCTTTTACAATGTACAGAGTGACTGTAATTAAAGTTTAACTTTCAAACCGCTGTAGAAATAACACCACTGATCAGAATGACGTCAAATTGAAACGGAATATTGTCGAAGTAGGGGGAAAACGTATGGCAGAAGAAAAATAAATAGTGACAAAAAGTAGCAACAGATAGCGCTGTAAGCATCATAATTTAATAGTGATCGACTGCAAATGACAAATGAATCATACAATAATGCCTAAGGTGCACGTTTGGCGTTAAACAAACTGTACTACTCAGTGTGCATGGGGATACAGGTGTGATACTGTCAGTTACGTACGCCCATCTACCACGGCAAGATCGTATCACACCGAATGGGAAAAATCGGTTTTTAATTGTCCCGAGGCCAAAAACCGCATAAAAAGTATCAATCGCATCGGTTTTTGATTGTCCTGAGGCCAACAAACGCATAAAAAACATCAGTCACATTGGTTTTGAACCGTCCTGCGGACTAAAACCGCATAAAAACATCAATCAAAATCAAATCGGATTAATAATTTACGTGTGACTGGGGCAAAACATGTTCAATATGCTGTCCACTGTTTTCTGCAACAAGCTGCAATCGAGAAACACCATGTTCCACAACTGATCGAAGTGTTTTCGGGATCACGTTCAGAATGCGTTGCGCAATGCGTGCCTTCAGTGCAGCTAAGTTTGCAACACTGAAAACATCTTTCAGATAGCCCCACAGCCACGGATTAAGATCAAGTGATCAGGACGGCCAGGCTGCAGGGAAATGGCGGCTGATAATTCTAGCATTTCCGATATGGCGCTTCAGAAGCTGCTTAGCTGGATTTGCAATGTGCGGAGGTGCGCCATCTTGCATAAAAATGATCCCATCCACGCATCCATGCTGTTGGAGAGCTGGAATGACGTGATTACGCAACAGACACTCACAGCGCTTACCAGTGACGGTACAGGTAACAGTACCGGAAGCACATGTCTCTTGGAAAAAATATAGCCCTATGATAAATGATGCCGTAAACCCGAACCACACAGTGACATTTTAGGATGAAGTGGTACTAATTGATTTGCGTGTGGATTTTCCATAGCCCATATTGGACAATTCTGTTATTGACGTATCCTGTCAGATGGAAGTGGGCTTCGTCAGTCCACAAAATCTTCCACAGCCAATCATTGTCCACTTCCATGCGAGCGACAAATTCCAAAGCGAAGGTCTCTCTTGCTGGCAGGTCAACAGGAAGCAACTCGTGCATATGGGTAATTTTGAATGGATAGCAAAGAAGGATGTTTCGTAGGATTTTACGCACCGTCCTAAACGTAAATTAATGTAACATATTGTGCACACGGGAAAAGAAATCCACTACTGTACAATTACACAATTGATGACATATTGTGGAAAATCATAACTACCGTAAAATACCTGGCATTAACTACCCAGAGAGACTTCAAGTGGGGGCTTCCTGCTAGTTGTTTGCATTCATCGCACACCGTGGCTGTGTATTTACTTCCTTGAAGGCGGAAAGTTAGAAAGCTGGAAGTGTATAGCTGTCTTAAACGTAAACGTGAATTCCGTCCACAGCCACTGGCGGGGCCTATCGGGACAGACCGGCCGCCACGTCATCCTCCACCAGTGGCGTCATTGGGTGCGGTGTGGAGGGCCTTGGCATGAGCACTTCGCTCTCCTGGCCGTTGTCAGCTTTCGTGACCTGGCGCCGCTATTACTCGGTCACGTAGGTCCTCATTTGGTATCACGAAGAGGAGTGCACCTCATTGGTAGTCCTTTCATCGAGGAAAAATCCCTTTCCAGAAGGCTTTCGACACCGTTCCTCAGAAGCATCTTCTAACCAAACTGCATGCCTACGGAATATCGCCTCAGTTATGCGACTCGATTCGTGATTTCCTGTCAGAAAGGTCACAGTTCGTAGTAATAGACGGAAAGTCATCGAGTAAAGCAGAAGTAATATCCGGCGTTCCCCAAGGAAGTGTTGTGGGCCCTCTATTCAAAAAATGACTCTGAGCACTATGGGACTCAACTTCTGAGGTCATCAGTCCCCTAGAACTTAGAACTACTTAAACCTAACTAACCTAAGGACATAGCAAATGACTCTGAGCACTATGGGACTCAACTTCTGAGGTCATCAGTCCCCTAGAACTTAGAACTACTTAAACCTAACTAACCTAAGCACATAGCACGCATCCATGCCCGAGACAGGATTCGAACCTGCAACCGTAGCGGTCGCGCGATTCCAGACTGTAGCGCCTAGAACCGCTCGACCACTCCGGCCGGCTAGGCCCTCTATTGTTCCTGATCTATATTTACGACATAGGAGACAATCTGAGTAGCCGTCTTAGATAGTTTGCAGATTATGCTGTCATTTACCGTCTTGTAAAGTCATCAGGTGATCAAAAATCTTGCAAAATGATTTAGATAAGATATCTGTATGGTGCGAAAAGTGGCAATTGACCCTGAATAAGGAACAGTGTGAAGTTATTCACATGAGTACTAAAAGAAGTCGGCTAAATTTCGATTACGCTTTAAGTCACACAAATCTGAAGGCTGTAAATTCAACTAAATACTTAGGGATCACAATAACAAATAACCTAAATTGGAATGATCACATAGATAATAGAGTGGGTAGAGCAAACCAAAGACTGCGATTCATTGGCAGAACACTTAGAAGGTGCAACAGGTGTACTAAAGAGACTGGTTACACCACGCTTGTCCGGCCTATTCTGTAGCATTGCTATGCGGTGTGGGATCCGCATCAGGTGGGACTGATCGATGACATCGAAAAAGTACAAAGAAGGGCAGTTCGTTTTGTATTGTCGCGAAATACAGAAGATAGTGTCACAGACATGATACGTGAATTGGAGTGGCCACCATTTAAACAAAGGCGTTTATCGTTGCGACGGGATCTTCTCATGAAATTTCAATCACCGGTTTTCTCCTCCGATTGCGAAAACATTCTGTTGGCACCCACCTACATAGGGAGAAATGATCATCACGATAAAATAAGAGAAATCAGGGCTCGCACAGAAAAATTTAAGTGCTCATTTTTTCCGCGTGTCATTCGAGAGTGGAACGGTAGAGAGACAGCTTGAAGGTAGTTCATTGAACCCTCTGCCAGGCGCTTTATTGTGAATAGCAGAGTAATCATGTAGATGTAGATATAGATGTAGATGTAGACAATACCGGGTATCGAATCCTGGCCCTCAGCATAGATGTCAGCTGCGGTGATCGCTTAGCTACGGATGTGATCCTATGTCTGTCTTAGCTATTGCAACACATTCGTTCTTAGAAATCTCAACCGCTTCTTGGACTTTTCGTCTATAAATGTTGCTTTCAATGTTGCTTTCCTTGGGTAGCACTCGTACGACGTTTATTTCTTTATCTTGGCCACAGTTCGCCTGGTATTCAGATCTCATATGTTGTTTTAATAGCGCATGGCGTTCGTTCTCTTTAATACGTTCTCTTACTTCACTTCTAGTTTCACCTAGATTCCACATTTTCTTAAATGAGATTCATGCAAAAATCAACTTCACCTTGGAAGTAGACATTGAGATCGGTCTCCCATTCGCATATGTATTAGTATATAGAAAACCTGATAGTACTCTAGGACACAGACTGTATAGAAAGCCCACAAACACAAATATAAAGTGCCTATTTCAATAGTGGTACAAGTCCATTTTTGGATACAGAGTCCTAAAGTTAAATGAGCGCTGAAAAATCTGCAGTTGAGATACCAGAAATATTGAAGTATATATACTCTGTATCTCAGAATGAACAAAAATGGACTTGTACCACTATTGAAATAAGCCCTTCATATGTATTTAGATGCCACTTCGCACCACCACCGAGCCCAGAAGGAAGCAGTCCTCAGACGTCTGTCTCAGCATGCCTTCGTATCATTGACAATAAAAGCTTGGAATCGGAGCTGAATTTCTTAAGGAAGGCACTGCTAGTATTAAGGGTACTCCGCAGGACTTTCAAATTATGTGTTATTAATTGTGCTAATAAAATCGACAAGGAACCACCTTCATAACTCTGTTAGTTTCCCTTTCATCTCTGCAGTTCCTGACGCATAAGCAGAACAGATCAGCACTTCTAACAACAGAAGACCGGTCTCAATCTCCGCCTCCAAGGTGAAGTTGATTTTGGGATGAGTATCATTTAAAAATTGTGGAATCTAGGTGAAACTGAAAGTGCAGTAAAAGAACATAGTAAATAGCACGAATGCCACACGCTGTTAAATTGTGAAATCTGCGGTAGCTGAACAAGGGGAGAACTGCGCCAAGATTTGGATTTCAACAAGGTAAGAGGTCTAGTCAAGGACAGTAACATTTATAGAAGGAAAGTCCGAGGAGCGGCCGAGACTTCTTAGAACGAATATAACTGCAATCGAGTAGACTGCTGCAGATTTTCAGCTTCATGGCTTTCTGCCATCAAGGAAGTAAACACGCAGACACGGTGAACGAGGAATGGAAGCAACTAACAGGTGCGATAGTAATATTTTAATACACATTTCCCCTCTCTTGCTCTGCTTGTTTCTCTGTCTATCCCTTGACGATGGCCCACCAACAACACCCGGAAAAGTAAATATATAAAACTGTAACCAGTCAATTTTTTGAACAAGTATTTATTATTCCATGAACCGGTTTTCGAATCTTTCCAGCTTCATCTTCAGATTGTGGGGCGGCTGGTTGAATAATTTTTTGTTAGAATAAATGTAGAATGTTTTGTAATGTAGATGCATTCCCGGCAGATTAACCCTATGTCGGGCGGCGGGTGGATATGTTATTATAAATGTTCCTATTATTTATTTAATGCTGTTGTTTGCCGTTCTCAACACTGGCTCTCTAACTACAATATTGGCAACCAGAAAGTGATTAGCAAAACGTGAAGCCTGTAATTAGAATTCCTAGTGCCCACTTCATCTGAGAAATACACTTATAGCAACAGCTTATAGCTCTGAGAAATTAGGAGATTGTCTGGGATTCAAAATCAAAAACGATTCTGTCTAAAATGTTCACTATATTCTGAAAGTCACAGACCAAAAAAGAATCCACACAATCCAACTACCAGAGCAGTTCAGAGTCTAATGCGCTGATGCAACTATAACTGTTCTAATTAAAGGTTTAAGTGGATGCTCGCCATAATTTGATGACAATGTTCATCAAACGCCACGCTAAATAATGGTAGAATGTTTGTCCCGCGGCGGCACGCGAAAATACGACATACGCAAACTGAAGATAGATCATTAAAGTCATCACAGAATTAACACTTCACTCGAAAACGATTTCATGGTTACGCGTCTCCCGAGTAACTTATTACGGCATCCGAGGCTGTTTATAGCAATGATACCGACGCGACGCGACTCCCGGCACAGATGGTGCGCTAATCAGCGTCTAGAGAGAACTGGGGCCTTACTTCCTCGCGCAGCGTTCTTATATACACTCCTGGAAATTGAAATAAGAACACCGTGAATTCATTGTCCCAGGAAGGGGAAACTTTATTGACACATTCCTGGGGTCAGATACATCACATGATCACACTGACAGAACCACAGGCACATAGACACAGGAAACAGAGCATGCACAATGTCGGCACTAGTACAGTGTATATCCACCTTTCGCAGCAATGCAGGCTGCTATTCTCCCATGGAGACGATCGTAGAGATGCTGGATGTAGTCCTGTGGAACGGCTTGCCATGCCATTTCCACCTGGCGCCTCAGTTGGACCAGCGTTCGTGCTGGACGTGCAGACCGCGTGAGACGACGCTTCATCCAGTCCCAAACATTCTCAATGGGGGACTGATCCGGAGATCTTGCTGGCCAGGGTAGTTGACTTACACCTTCTAGAGCACATTGGATGGCACGGGATACATGCGGACGTGCATTGTCCTGTTGGAACAGCAAGTTCCCTTGCCGGTCTAGGAATGGTAGAACGATGGGTTCGATGACGGTTTGGATGTACCGTGCACTATTCAGTGTCCCCTCGACGATCACCAGTGGTGTACGGCCAGTGTAGGAGATCGCTCCCCACACCATGATGCCGGGTGTTGGCCCTGTGTGCCTCGGTCGTATGCAGTCCTGATTGTGGCGCTCACCTGCACGGCGCCAAACACGCATACGACCATCATTGGCACCAAGGCAGAAGCGACTCTCATCGCTGAAGACGACACGTCTCCATTCGTCCCTCCATTCACGCCTGTCGCGACACCACTGGAGGCGGGCTGCACGATGTTGGGGCGTGAGCGGAAGACGGCCTAACGGTGTGCGGGACCGTCGCCCAGCTTCATGGAGACGGTTGCGAATGGTCCTCGCCGATACCCCAGGAGCAACAGTGTCCCTAATTTGCTGGGAAGTGGCGGTGCGGTCCCCTACGGCACTGCGTAGGATCCTACGGTCTTGGCGTGCATCCGTGCGTCGCTGCGGTCCGGTCCCAGGTCGACGAGCACGTGCACCTTCCGCCGACCACTGGCGACAACATCGATGTACTGTGGAGACCTCACGCCCCACGTGTTGAGCAATTCGGCGGTACGTCCACCCGGCCTCCCGCATGCCCACTATACGCCCTCGCTCAAAGTCCATCAACTGCACATACGGTTCACGTCCACGCTGTCGCGGCATGCTACCAGTGTTAAAGACTGCGATGGAGCTCCGTATGCCACGGCAAACTGGCTGACACTGACGGCGGCGGTGCACAAATGCTGCGCAGCTAGCGCCATTCGACGGCCAACACCGCGGTTCCTGGTGTGTCCGCTGTGCCGTGCGTGTGATCATTGCTTGTACAGCCCTCTCGCAGTGTCCGGAGCAAGTATGGTGGGTCTGACACACCGGTGTCAATGTGTCCTTTTTTCCATTTCCAGGAGTGTATAAAGCCGCGGTGCGGACGGTAAGGGAACGCCTGATCAAAATTGCTCTCCCGACTAGCCGCTGGGCTAGTAATGCACCACTTCAAGTTATTGAATAAATCATCACTTCCTTTGCTGATGGCCGATGAAGCTCTCAATTTAAATGTGCATTCAGCACACAGTTAAGTAATCATAATAAAAGTCTGACGTGGCTAAGTCAAATATTTTGAGCGAGAGAATTAATTTAATTACACTACACGCAGTAGACTAGCTCTGAACTTGCCCTTTGGAGATACGCTGTCGCTATAGTTTTATAGTTATTCAGTTGAAACTTCTCACATCTTTATGATTATAGCGGATCTCCCTTCTACTTAAATTTAAACATCCTAGCCTTATTTATTCGCCTACTTAATCTATCTTGCTTCCTTAATTTCTAAGACAATAACCAGAAAATTATGAATTTCAACTAAAATTTTAATTTGTGAGATCCAAAATACTGTTTCTACTAAATTATTATGAAAAAGGAATCTAAATATAAATTTTTAAGTTTCTAGCTCTTTTCTGTTGCGCCTATGATTTTTACAGAAAAACGTCCAAATTTCGAAAATGGTTAAAGTTATTGAACTGACATTCAACACATATTGATTTAGTATTACTCCTGACATGCTAGAAACGTTTCAGGTTATTTACTTGATTTTTAAAGTATTGTGCAACATTTATGACGTTTTTAAAGTATTGCGCAACATTTCATCTACATCTACATTTATACTCTGCAAGCCACCCAACGGTGTGTGGCGGAGGGCACTTTACGTGCCACTGTCATTACCTCCCTTTCCTGTTCCAGTCGCGTATGGTTCGCGGGAAGAACGACTGTCTGAAAGCCTCCGTGCCTGATCAAAATTGCTCTCCCGACTAGCCGCTGGGCTAGTCCGCCTGCTTTCGATGCCGGGTCACATACTTCTCCATCAGGTTGTTCTTCTGTTGTAAGAACTTGTGTTATGGGCCAGCAGACAGACAGGGGTTGGACAAAAATATGGAAACATTGTGAGGTACAGAGATTGGACCAAATATGGAAACAATGGTAGAAGTACATAACTCAATATTCCGAGATCCACAGGGTCAAAACTGTGCCGAGAATACCCAATTTCAGTCATTACCTCTCGCCACGGATTACGTAGTAGCCGACGGCCTTCACTTAACCGCCCCAGAGCAGCGGCTTTATGACGTCAGAGCTAGTTACAGCGGACTAGGCTGGCACACAATGGAAAGACTAATGAGAATTTTATAAGGCGTGAGTAGGCTGCTTCCCTACAAGATGTTTGTGAAGTGACGTACGAACTTGCCATCAAAATGGAATCAGACAGATGGACAAAAACGAAAAAAGCCGCCCATACTGTCGCAGTAAGTAAAAAATTTAATTTTGCATCCATATGGACAGATAAACAATAGTCATGGCCATACATAAAGCGTGTTTCATTTTCTTGTCACAGACAGCAACTAGCGTTATGATAGAAATAGTGATGTAACTTCCAGAAAACCATCTGAAGATGAACCTCAAAAGGTTCGAAAACTGGTTCATGGAATAATAAGTACCTATTCAAAAAAGTGACTGGTTGCAGTTTTATGCATTTAGATTCAATTAACAGTCACAGGTTCTAAAATATCCGTAACGGATAAGCTTAAACCGGAAAAGTTTCACCAAATAACCCTACTTCTTGACAATAAATGCGGGAAAACTCCCTTGCATAATCGCCGGCCAGTGTGGCCGAGCGGTTCTAGGCGCTACAGTCTGGAACCGCGCGACCGCTACGGTCGCAGGCTCGAATCCTGCCTCGGGCATGGATGTGTGTGATGTCCTTAGGTTAGTTAGGTTTAATTAGTTCTAAGTTCTAGGTGACTGATGACCTCAGAAGTTAAGTTGCATAGTGCTCAGAGCCATTTGAACCATTCCCTTGCATAATCGAACGGGGCACTGGTCTTTGACTGTATTCATCTAACCGTGAATACCAGTATTAACTGAAGGACATCCAGCAGAAGGCTCGAAACGTCGACTATGTAAGAATAAACTGAAGACGAACGTCACGCGCCCTGACAACCTAGAAGATTTTACCTTAATTTTATTTATTTATTTGCTGGAGCAGTGTCAGAGCGTTATTATCACTGGCGTAGGGGGAACCTTTTTCATAAAGGAAAGGATCAGACTAACACCTTTGACGAAAAGTGCTTATGTTCACGACTTTTAAATGAGACTGGAACGCATTATACGGCCATAGGTCTTTTAGAGGTCTGGCTAAGTACGTGATTACTCCAGAGGACAGCGCGATGCTGACCTACCACTGCTTCATTATCTGCTTATGGTGCAGTGGAAGCCCTTATTGGGGAGTCATGTTGCCAACGCACAGATCTCCTGACCATTAACGCCTGCTTTCGACCGAGCGGGGTGGCGCAGTGGTTAGACACTGGACTCGCATTCGGGAGGACGACGGTTCAATCCCGCGTCCGGCCATCCTGATTTAGGTTTTCCGTGATTTCCCTAAATCACTCCAGGCAAATGCCGGGATGGTTCCTCTGAAAGGGCACGGCCGACTTCCTTCCCAATCCTTCCCTAATCCGATGAGACCGATGACCACGCTGTCTGGTCTCCTTCCCCAAACCAACCAACCAACCAACCTGCTTTCGATGCCGGGTCACATACTTCTCCATCAGGTTGTTCTTCTGTTGCAAGATCTTGTGTTATGGGCCTGCAGACAGACAGGGATTGGACAAAAATATGGAAACATTGCGAGGTACAGAGATTGGACCAAATATGGAAACAATGGTAGAAGTACATGCTTGTACATACAGTGAGGTGACAAAGCGATGTGCACATATGCAGATGGTGGTGGTATCACAAACACAAGGTATTAAAGGGCAATGCATTGGCAGGGCAGTATTTTGAACTCAGGTGATTCATGTGAAATGGTTTTTTACTTGGATCTAGAGGCGTGGGACATTCTATTTCGGAAATCGTTAGATAACTCAATATCCCGAGATCCACAGGGTCAAAACTGTGCCGAGAATACCCAATTTCAGTCATTACCTCTCGCCACGGATTACGTAGTAGCCGACAGCCTTCACTTAACCGCCCCAGAGCAGCGGCTTTTGCCTAGAATTATCGGTGCTAACAGACAAGCAACACTGAGTGAAATAACCGCAGAAACCAATGTGGGACGTACGAAGAACGAATCCGTTAGGACAGTGCGGCGAAATTTGACGTTAATCGGCTATGACAGCAGACTACCGACGCGAATTCCTTTGCTAACAGCACGCTATTACCTGTAGCGCCTCTCCTGGGTTCGTGGCCATATTCGTTGGACCGTAGATGACTGGAAAACCGTGGCCTGATCAAATGAGTCCCGATTTCACTTGGTAACAGCAGATGACAGAGATCGAGTGTGGCGCAGACCCCACGAAGCCATGGACCCAGGTTGTCAACAAGGCACTGCGAGAGCTGATGGTGGCTCCATAGTGACGTGGGCTGTATCCTCTGGTCCAAATGAACCTATCGTTCACTGCAAATGGTTATGTTCTGCTACCTAGAGGTCATTTTCAACCATTCGTGGATTTCATGTTTCCAAACAACGATGGATTATTTATGGATGACAATGCGCCGTGTCATCGATTTGAAGAACATTCTGGACAACTCGAGCGAATGATTTGGCCAACCATATCGTCTGACATCAATCCCATTGATCATTTACGAGAGGCCAATTCATGCACAAAATACTGCACACCTTCGTAATTATAGATGGCTATAGACGCAGCGTGGCTCAGTGTTTCTGCAGAGGGTTTCGAACGACTTGTTGAGTCCATGCCACCTCGAGTTTCTGCACTAAGCGAGACAAAACTAGGTTCGACGTGAAATTAGGAGGTATCTCATAACTTTTTTCGTCTCAGTGTAATGCAGATACTGACGAAGCCTGCAGGTTGCGCTGTTGTATTTGAGCACGAACGGCACCTATTCACTGTCCTCAACACCGTGCAAGTGTCAGCCGTGATTAGAACACTATTCTGTGTAGTTGTGAGTGCATTATGTCGGAGCTAAGTGAATTCGAAAGTGGGAAAATCGCTGTGCTCGTTGGGTAAATGTTTCCGTAACCAAGAAAGCCTAAGTGTTCGGTGTTTCAAGAGGCACCGTATCGAAGATTCGTATCGCATACGGGGAAAGCGGTAAATCATCATCCTCTAAGCTACACTGCGGACGAAAGTATTTGTTGCGTGTTGGCGACTGACGTTCACTGAATAGGATTGTGAAGAAAAATAAAGAGGACGACAGCTGTGAACGGCACTACAAAACTGAATATTGGACTTAACGACCCTGTCAGCATAAAAAACAACACGAAGGGAGTTTCAGAAGCAGGGACTTGTTGCACGAGCTGAAATTCCAAAACCAGTCATCTGTTATGCAAAATCTCATAACACGAAAACGTGGTATCGAAACCTTGAAATCTGGACTATGGGGCAATAGATGAATGTCATTTTCGTCGGATGAGTCTTGTTGCAAAATTTTTCCAACTTCTGGCCGAGTTTATGTTCCTTGAGTGAAACATGGCTGGGATTCGCTGATGGTTTGGCAGCCACATCGTGGTACTTCGTTGGCCCCAGTGGTTACTCTGCAAGATCGCATTACAACCAAGTATCATGTAACCATTTTCGCTGAGCAAGTCCATCTCATAGTACGATGTTTGTTCCATAATAGCGATGATGTTTTCCAAGATGACACAGCCTCTGTTCACTTAGTTTGCATCATCCAGGGTTGGTTTTGTGAACACGAGGATGAATTGTCGCTTTTCCTCTGGTCATCACAGTCACTAGATATCGATATTATTGAGCGTTTGAGGTCTACTCTGGAGAGAAGGGTGGGTGATCGCTATCCACCTCCATCATCATCAACTGAACTTGCCACTATTTTGCACGACGAACCGTATGAGATTCCATTGAAAACCATACAGGACCTGTATTTATCCATTCCGAGACGACTGGAAGCACTTCTTAATGCCAAAGGGTTTCCTACACCGTATTAGGAATAGTAATGTGTTGTGTTTTTGATGTTTCCATATTTTTGTCCACCCTTTGTGGTTTTCTTCTTATCCCCTGAGGAAAGAAAACCACAGATATTCTTTTTACCAGTTTACAGCACTGTACTGTCACACATTGCAGCGTTTCCCTGTGAATAAATTGAATTTACAGTTCTTGGCTGTTTTCTTTCATTAGAACAGGATTTCACCATATGGCTAACAATAATTTCACTGCACCTCCTCCTCCCCTGTCAATAGCCCCTGTGTCAATAGCACACTGGCAAAGCCATTTTCCCTCTTGGATTCCTGCTTCATATGTTCAGTAGGAATTCATTCCATTAGCTCACCTATCTTTAAAGTTGCTTCCTGTTAGTACTGCATGTCCGATTTGGATGGGGAAGAGGAATGGAGGAAAGTTAGTGGAAGCGGTATATTACTCCCTTACTCCCCGCTAAGTGGGCTACTGAATTTGGATGCTCACCTGATGTGTTGGCGAACGACGGCTAACAAAGCAAACGGTAGACTTCCATTCATTGGTACGATACTAGGAAAATGCAGTCAGCCTACGAAGAATACAAAACACTCTTGGGTCTCACTCTATAATATTGTTCAAGTTTGTGTGACCGTATCAAATAGATTTAAATACATTAAATGAATACGCAGTTGCGAAGATGGACAACCATAACTGTACGATTGAATGACGACAGTGAAAATTTGTGCTGCACTGGGATGCGAACCAGATTTCCCGCTTATCGGCCACAGCCAAACTTTCGTATGTCGTCAGCCATTTGTCTACAACCTGTACTCGTACAGCCATTACGCATATTCCAGTACAGGAGAGACATTTTACATGAAAGTCGCTTACCCGGTGTCTGCAGATAAAAACGCTATTGCATTGCCTGTGTTATTCCAAATTACGATGCAACATTCCTTCTTTCATGATAATCTGAACATAATATGGGTATTTGTTTGTATCCAGCCAATTCGAGATCACTATGCACTTAAACACATGAAATTAAACGTACTAGTCTCCAAAAGTATTTAAGTAATGTTATGAATATGACTTCATTACTATTTTGTCGTTTATGCCTGAAAAATTGTTTTAGTGAGAGACTGCAGGGTCCTTACACAAACAAATTCTTCAGAGATGCAAATGTTCAAACTGATGAATGATTCTTTGGAGGTTCTTGTTAAATGGTACTGAACATTCTGTCCTTTACAGGGGACCATATCGAAAAGATATTAATGATTTCTTCTAAGATCATTTTATAAATATGTCCATGACAGCAATTTCATCTTCCAATTGTTCAAATTCAAATGACCAACAGCAAAAAGAACAAAAACCAATACGAGAACAAGTACAAGTATCTAAAGCAGTTAAAAGGAAAATGAGTATTGAAGAAGCACTAGAAGAAAATAAGAAGAAACAACTTAACAATGATGAAACAGATGGAGTCATTTCAGGTCATGCTTATGATATTGTTACGATTATATGTTAAATATTTGTATTACACAAAAATCATCAATAATTCATAAATATGATGTTTGGCTTAGCAACAAACACAATTCTCAGCTTAATATTGGGCTAGGCAACCCCTTCCAACGTAACGAATAATTGTCTGAATACTCTTACACTCTAACAAGTGAAACAGACTGGACTTATCCTGTGTACATCAAATACGAATATCAAACTTATCGAAAACATTGTATGAACATTTGTTCAAAGGAATAAAAGGGGGGAATTCTTTTTCCTCTTTTTCTAAAATGAGCACTTGCATATCACCCATACTTGTGATAGACACCATGAATCATGCATATGTACATACAACCATTAAATCTATAATTGAATTGGGCAGCTTATGTTTGTCAAAGTCTTCTGCGTCAGTAACTGTACTGGAAAACAAAAACTTATCAAGTATTTCAGTGAAAAACCAAAATATTTATACCTCTTCATCATTCTAAGAAAAACAAAATCGGTTTTACATGATTCTACAAATATTCAAAACCTGGAAATTGAACAATGCAAGTTGTAATCAGTTGTACTAAGCGAGGGAACGAGAAATCAAAGTGTGTCTCTAGCTGGATAAACCAGAATCTTTATCAAAACCAATACACATTTTTATTGTGAACAGTCGACAGTATTTGGAGAAAGTAGAAAATACTACAGGAATAATAACAGAAAAAAAGATACTCCTTCTGGGATTTAATTGAAATGGCTTGTCATAAAGTATATACTGATATGCAAGGTCATAAGCAAAGCTGTAAGGAACGAATGCCTGGAGGGCCACGGTGGCCGAGCGGTTCTAGGCGCTTCAGTCTGGAACCGCGCGACCGCTACGATCGCAGGTTCGAATCCTGCCTTGGGCATGGATGTGTGTGATGTCCTTAGATTAGTTAGGTTTAAGTAGTTCTAAGTTCTGGTGGACTGATGACCTCAGATGTTAAGTCCCATAGTGCCATTTGAGGCATTTTTAACTAATGCCTCGTTATAAAGTTTATACTGATAGGCGAGGTCATAAGCATTATGATGCATATTATCTTGCTTATCAGTTTATACTTTATGAAGATATTAAAAACTTCTTCCGAAATCATTTTAAAAATATGTCCAGGGAAGTAATTTCACCGCGCGGTGCTCAAATTCAAATGCCCAACAGCAAAAGGAACAAGTGTCAAAACAAGAAAAAGTACAAGAATCTAAAGCATTTAAAAGGAAAGTGAGCATTGAGGAAACATTAGAAGAAAATAAGGAGAAAAAACTTAACACTGATGAAACAGATGGAGTCATTTTAGGTAATGCTTATGATATTGTTATGATTTTACGTAAAATACTTGTATTACACAAATATCATCAAGAATGCATAAATATGTTAATTGGCTTAGCAATAAACCTTAAAAGAAGTGTGAGGTATACATTCCTCAAAATCTTCAGTTTATATCGGACAAGGTGACCTCTTTGGACATAACGAAGAACTGTCTCAATACTGTAGCACTCTCACAAGTGGAACAAATTTAATACATCATATGTACATCAAAAACAAATATGAAACTTGTCGAAAAAATCTTGAACATGGCTGCGAATCAGCAGCTGTATAGATTTGAAGAGGCTGAAAAAAATCAATCAGTTGCAAACCAAAGGCCTGTTTAGCTTTTGACCTAGGTTTCGATATTTCTAAAAGTATCTTCTTCAGAAGGAGTAGGCCCTAAAAATGTATATAACTATTCTTCTGTTATTATCACTATCAACAGTATATACACTACTCTGCTCAGCAGCGATTGTAACTTACTTGTAACCCATCAGTATCCATTATATCTTCTTGTTCTGTTGAATGTATGTTATATGCAAATATATCTTCATCAGGTTCTTCTTCACTAGAACGTTTCTTTAAATTAGGTTCCAACACTTCTATAGCTTCAACTAAACTTTGTGCGATCCACCTTCAAAAAATACATTTATAATATTACGATTGTCTTCAGATGCTTTTGAACGATCGTCTTGTTGTTTAACTTTGTTTTCTTCACGTTCCTTATTTACAATTTTAATTGCGGAACACGATAGTTGATGCTTATGACTTTGCCTATCAGTATATATCTTATAACAAGGCTTTAGTTCCTTATATTATTTACTCATTTGACCGTCTGCAGGAGACTGATACTTAAAGTAAACATTTCACGACCGACACTGAAGTGGCAAAAGTCATGGGATACCTCCTCATATAGCGTCTGACCTCCTCTTGCCTGTGTAGTGCAGCAGCTCGACGTAACACAGATTCAGCAATTCACTGGAAGTCCCCTGCGAAATATTGAGCCATGCTGCCTTTGTAGGCTTCCATAATTGCTAAGGAGTTAACAGTGTAGGATTTTGTGTACGAACTGATCTCTCGATTATGTCTCACAAATGCTCGGTGGAAATCACGTCGGGCGATCTGGGTGGGTAAATGATACAGTCGAATTGTCCAGAATGTTCTTAAAACCAACTGCGAACATCTGTGGGCTGGTGACACTTCACATAGCTTCCATAAAAATCCCATCGTTGTGTGAGAACATGAAGCTCATGAATGGACGAAAATAGTCTCCAAGTAGCCGAACATAGCCATTTCCAGTCAATGATCGGATCAGTTCTATCTAACCACAGCCAACACCATTATGGAGCCGCCATCAGCTTATTCAGTGCCTTGTAGACAACTTGGGTCCATGGTTTCGTGGGATTAGTGCCACACTCGAGCGCTACCAGCAGCTCTTATCAACTGAAATCGGGACTCATCTGAACAGGCCATGGTTGTTTAGTCGTCCAAGCGATGTCGTGCTGTTAGCAAAGGCACTCGCGTCGGTCGTCTGCTTCCATGACCCATTAGCGTCAAATTTCGCCGCACTGTCTTAACGGGTATGTTAGTCGTACGATCCACATTGATTTCTGCGGTTATTTCACGCAGCGTTGCTTGTCTGTTAGCACTATTAACTCGACGCAGATACCTGTATTGTCGGTCGTTAAGAGAAGGCCGTCGGCAACTGCGTTGTTCGTGGTGGGAAGTAACGCCTGAAATTTGGTATTCCCGGCACGCTCTTGACACTATGGATCTCGGAATACTGAATTCCATAACGATTTCCGAAATGGAATGCTCATGCATCTAGCTCCTACTACCATTTCGCGTTCAGAGTCTATCTTGCCGCCCTAATCACGCCGGAAACCTTTTCCCATGAATCACTTGAGTCCAAATGACTGGTCTGCCAACGCACTGTCCTTTTGTACCTTGTGTATGTAATACCACCACCATATGTATAATTCCATATCGCTATCCCATGAGTTTTGTCACCGCGCTGTAGGGGTATACCGTACTAAACAAATACACAAGTGTCCCACATCTGGTGAACATCTGTGCTATTGTTTGAACACCTGTGTTTATCCATTTGCAAAATAGCTTTGGATTGGTAACTTGACGACAGTCCCACAGCCCGCCCTCCCCTCCGACAGTGGACGTCACCTTCATTTAGCGAGCGTCGCACGTGAACTGTTACGATTGCGCATACGATAAACTCCGTTCGACGAAAGCGCCTCTGCTGCGGCGACCAAGGCATCCTCCTGTGGACCAGAGAATTTCGGTTCCATTCCCAAATGCATTCTGCTGTATTGTTTTCTTTTTTTTCTTTTTCGTTAGTAAAGAATTGAAATTTTAGTCCTACTTGCCTCACAAAAGCTCTTCCATTCACCGTGTTACTTGTCC
Organism: Schistocerca nitens; assembly: GCF_023898315.1. Lineage (NCBI taxonomy): Eukaryota > Metazoa > Arthropoda > Insecta > Orthoptera > Acrididae > Schistocerca > Schistocerca nitens. Next base: position 579,911,471 of record NC_064616.1, on the reverse strand, counting down.
TCAATTTCATTCAACAAGTTCCAGAATGGTACTTCTCATATAAACATTCGAAATAAATATACTCGTGGCACAAACAACAACTAATGAATGCAATATTCGCGCAACTACATCGTTCCTTCTGAAGATATGGGAGAAAAGACTTGGTTTACATTTTAAAATATGTCTTCTTTTCGGGAATTAATTTTAATGCATACTGGGCGTAAGATAACACTGCCCGAAAAATCGCTGCTGAAAGTTGTTCATGAATTATTCTATGGATTGTTGTTGCAGCCTCGTGGTTGTGCAATTCCCGCTGGGTTTCCAGAAGCATACTGCAATTTTGAAATTTCCAAATAAAGTCCTACAACTCGCATTGCTGTAAACAAGCATCACCTGGGTGACTGTTTGTGTTCTCTCGTAACGAATTCGCAGCAGTGTTATTCGGAATTGTTTTCGTACAAGGACGCTTACAATTTTAATTCTTTACCACCTCAAGTTGTTTGAAAAATTTATTTGCCTACCTTGTTATTTCTACTTATTGATTACCATATTACCTCTCGTACGCCTATCAGTTTCGATATGAAAGGAAATACAAATGAAAAAAAAAGAACGCACAGCGGAATGTATTTTGGAAATCGAACACAGGTTTTCTGTTAATCAGCCAGACGCCTTGGTCGTTACATCAGCGGTCCTGTCGTTGTACAGCGTCTGCCATTTGGGTACATACACTGATCAGCTAGAACATTATGACCACCGACCTACTGGCGATAAAAACCCGTCCAGGCGATAGCAGCGTTGCCTGGCGAGGAATGACTGCTAATCAGACAAACGCACGGTACATGTAGTATCAGTGAGTGTGCTGTCCATGTGTAGAATGTGGAAGGTGCACGATCTATGTGAGCTTGACCAAGGGCAGATTGTTATGACCCGGAGGCTCAGCACGAGCATGTCGGAAACTGCACGACTTGTCGGGTGTTGGAGGAGTGCTATGGAGAGTGTCTTCAACACATGGCGAAACCAAGGTGAAACCACGCCCAGGCGTTGTGGGGTGGGCGTCACCCCTCATTACAGATGTCGGACATCACAGACTGGACAGACTGGTAAACTAGGACAGGCGGCGAACTGTGGCGGAACTAACATCAGACTTTAATGCTGGGCAGAGTACAAGTGTGTCTGAACACATAGAGCACCGTACACTCCTAATGCTCATCAGTGTGGGATCCGTACCAGATCGGCTTGACGGAGGACATGGAGAAGATCCAAAGAAGAGTGGCGCGTTTCGTCACAGGGTTATTTGGTAACCGTGATAGCGTTACGGAGATGTTTAATAAACTCAAGTGGCAGACTCTGCAAGAGAGGCGCTCTGCATCGCGGTGTAGCTTGCTCGCCAGGTTTCGAGATGGTGCGTTTCTGGATGAGGTATCGAATATATTGCTTCCCCCTACTTATACCTCCCGAGGAGATCACGAATGTAAAATTAGAGAGATTAGAGCGCGCACGGAGGCTTTCAGACAGTCGTTCTTCCCGCGAACCATACGCGACTGGAACAGAAAATGGAGGTAATGACAGTGGCACGTAAAGTGCCCTCCGCCACACACCGTTGGGTGGCTTGCGGAGTATAAATGTAGATGTAGATGTAGAATGATTGGCCTCCGCAGCCGTGCCATTGTTAACACCAGGACATTGGCAACTACGACTGAAATGGGCACGTGACCGCCGTCACTGGACGCTGGCGCAGTGGCAGAGCATTGTATGGCCTGATGAATCCCAATACCTTCTTCATCATGCCAATGGGAGGGCGCGAATCCGCCGTCTTCCAGGGGAACAACTCCTCGAAACCTCTACTGTGGGACAGAGACAAGCTGGCGGCGGCTCAATTATGCTCAGGGGAACATTCACGTGGGCATCCATGAGTCCAGTGGAGTTCGTTCAAGGCACCATGACTGTCAAGGAGTATCGTACACTGGTTACAGACCACGTCATCCCTTCATGACGACCATGTTTCCCGATGGTAGAGGCATTTTCAACAAGATAATGCGCCACGTCACAAGGCCTCGAGTGTGATGGAGTGGTTCGAGGAAAACAGTGCGAGTTCCAGTTGATGTGTTGGCCCTCCAAGTCGACAGATATGAACCCCATCGAACATATCTGGGATGTGACTGAACGTGGCGTCATCGCCCCTCTCCCCAGAATTTATGGGGATTAGGTGAAATGTGTGCAGATGTGGTGCCAGCTCCCTCCAGCGACCTGCCAAGGGCTCATTACTTCCATACCACGACGCACTGCCAAAGGTGGACATGCTGGCCTTTAGACAGGTGGTCATAATGTTCTGGCTGATCAGTGTGTAAGCGGCAGTTGTGACAGTTTCTTTCCCTGATTTCTAGGAAAATTACGGGTTTGCGGACCCCATATATGATGACGAAAAATTCTCAGTTAAATTTATCTATGGATTTCGTTAATTTTAGGTCGATTAAGCATCATGAACGTTAGGGGTGGTTTCTCAGTAACGGGGGCGTGCTGGGGAAAAATACCTAAGAGTTTGTTGTTTGGTTGCACACAAGCGACCTGCCAAATACGAGACGATTTTTCTGTGGGCAGTACATTTTTGCTCTACTGCCATTCAATGCATGAAGGTGAGAGCTGAAAGTTACGTTGGTGTTGTTCCTTGTCAAGGCGAAATGTTTCCGTTCCTGCAAAGCGTTTATGGTAAAGAGTTTTTGCTTGGTATGATGGGTGATCACAAAATTTCCGTTTGAGGGCGTCGCTGTATCTTATATGACCGCCTGCTTAACTGGGTGGTAACGAGCTTGCCTCCCATGCAGTGGGCCCGGGTTCTATTCCCGGCCGGGATGGAGATTTTCTCCTCTCGGGTACTGGGTGCTGTGTTGTCCTCATCATTATTTCATCCTAGTTATCGACCACAAGTCGCCCAATGTGGTACCGACTGAAATACGACTTGCACTTGGTGGCCGAACCCGAATGGGACATCCCAGCTAACAATGCCATACGATCATTTCATACATTCATATACAACGTAGTGCGACTTCGATACAGATGTATAAGCACCGACATGTAGGTAAGGGATTAGTGTGGCATTCGCGTCTTTCCGAAGTGTGTGCGATAAATGTGAAAACGTGAACTATGGCGACGTTATTAGCAAATGCGTGCAAATAGGACAAACGTGCTCTTATTCTTTTCTGGACTCCTGGAGGATAAACACCGGTAGGCATACATCGGAGTATGAAGAATGAGTATGGGGCAGCATGTCTGTCGAAAACTACCGTTGTAGAATGGATCGCCAAGTTCCGTGCTGGTCGCGATTCGACATAACACACCGTTCGATTTGGGAGACCATCATCACGTGGGACACTCAAGGTGAAGACACTCGAGCGCCCGCCCTATAGGCCTGATCTCACCCAATGTGAATATCAAGCATTCGACCCGTTAAAAAAGGCTATGAAGTGTCGACCATTCCTGTCGGACGAGGATGTGCAGCAGGCAGTTACGACGTCTTCAAACAGCAGGACACAGTGTTTTACCAAACGTGTATCTTCAGTCTGATGCGTCGGTAGGATGATTGCCTCAATGCACTCGACGATTCTGTCTCATTGGCATACCGATTCTGGGTCGTTCGGAAACCTTTTGATCGCCCTTTATGTAAACAGTTCTAAGAATGTCGTCGATCATTCATAGATGTAAAGATATCAGGAAGTACTTCTATGAGCAACACACATGAAAATGTGAGTTTTGTATAAGTAATTATACATAAGAGTGTTCTGCAGTGATTGGAATGATATCCGAAGAGTTCATTCTGTCCCTCCTGGAAATGTGAGAGCCAATATTACCGAGAAACAGGATGAATGAAATATACAGGGTGAGTCACTAACTATTGCCACCTAGGATAACTCCGAAAGTATAGTAGTAGCTGAAAAGTTTGTGTGACAAACGTCGCATGGGACAACGGGGGCCATAATATGACGATGATTTTGTGTTACTAGGTGGGGTCGCGTCAGAGATATGAAGGTCAACATTGTTTTTTAAATGGGATGCTATAGTTTGGTACTTATTTTCTGATAGCGGCTATTGAGACGAATCGAATGATGTGTAACAGTACGGTCTTTGAAGGTCAACGAAGGTCAAAAACGTGGCATGAACGTCCATTTACAGAAGGTGTTGGAAGTGAGGACCATTGGTATCAATGCAGTGTTGCAATCGTCTTCTCATAGATTGAGTGGTATTCCTTATCAGTGTGGCACTTGTCGAAGCACATGCTCTGACAATTCTCTCTTGTATATCGTGCAAATATTAAATATTCGCCGAATATGATGTATGCATCTAACGTACCATTGAAATGTAAACACCATTCGATGGTTTCGCAATACAACACTAATAGGAACGGTAAGACTAGTATCGTCGAATCAAACGAATGTGAATTATGAATTCCTTCGAAGATCGAGTCGATATGCTTCTCATTTATGGAGAATGCCAACGTTATTCGGTGAGAGGTAGAGACTTATACGCTGAAAGATATCCTCATCGTACTCACCCTACACGTCGTACATTTAAATATGTATGTGATAAATTGAGAACAACTGGACCTTTAACGCATCGGAAACATATGCGGCAAAGGAAAGTTACTAACGAGGAAACGGAAATTGGTACTCTTGACACTGCGGTTCGAGATCCTTGTGTTATTTCGAGTCAAATCGCAAGGTTCAAAAATGGTTCAAATGGCTCTGAGCACTAAGGGACTTAACTTCTGAGGTCATCAGTCCCCTAGAACTTAGAACTACTTACACCTAACTAACCTAAGGACATCACACACATCCATGCCCGAGGCAGGTTTCGAACCTGCGACCGTAGCGGTCGCGCGGTTTCAGACTGTAGCGACTAGAACCGCTCGGCCACTCTGGCCGGCCAAATCGCAAGGGAATCTGACATGAGCCATAGCAGTGTCGTTCGTGTTCTGCATCGCCATAAATATCATCCTTACCATATCAGTCTCCACCTAGAATTAACGTACGGATTATATGCGTCGCATTGAATTCTGCCGATGGGCACAACTCCATATTCGGAGGGATGACATATTTATTAATTTGATTTTATTTGCTAACGAGGCTACATTCACGAACCATGGAAATGTTAATTTGCATAACATGCATAATGGGCAACTGTAAATCCATGTTGGCTGTGGCAACTTGCACTCCAAAAACCGTGGTCGGTGAATGTATGGTGTGGGATTTTGGAGCACAGAATTGTAGGTCCCTATTTCATCAAAGGAAATCTTAATGGTAGGAAGTACACCACATTCCTGCAAGAAATATTAGGTCTGTTATCGGAAGAAATACCTTTAGGAACAAGGAACAGAATGTGGTATCAACATGATCGGTATCCGGCACATACGAGTATTTCGCTGATGGCTAGAAATGAGTTGCGGATACAGTTCCCAAATCGTTGGATTGGACGCGGAGGAGATGTGTCGTGGCCGTCTCGTTCGCCAAACTTGGCGCCTCTGAATTTTTTCTTGTGGGGATTCGTATAATACATTGTTTATAAAGATGTTCCAGCAACACCTGAAGATATGCGAGAGAGAATTGTCAGAGAATGTGCCTCGACAAGTGCCGCAGTGATAAGGAATGCCACTCAATCCATGATAAAACGATTGCAACACTGCATTGATTCCAATGGTCCTCACTTCCAACACCTTCTGTAAATGGACGTTCATGCCACGTTTGTGACCTTCGTTGACCTTCAAAGACCGTACTGTAACTCACCATTGTATTCGTCTTGATAGCCGCTATCAGAAAATAAGTACCAGACTATAGCATTCCATTAAAAAAAAAAAAAAAAGAAGAAGAAAACAAGTTGATCCTCATATCTCTGACGCGATCCCACCTAGCAACAAAAAACCAAGGTCATATTATGCCCCCGTTGTCCCATGCGACATTTGTCCCACAAAAGTTTCAGCTCCTATCATGCTTTCGGAGTTACTCTAGGTGGCAATAGTTAGTGACTCCCCCTGTATATTTCCCCGTTTCCCTTCTCATTTCCGTATACTGGACTAACATTTATTGCCATTAGCCACCGTTATCGCAGTCCATTGTTTAAATGAAGATCTTTTATACAACATTATCACAATTTCGTGTAATTTCTGTGACCATTCCTGCGAAATCGGTAGGATTTTAAAAGATCAGAAAGAAATCGATGCTCATCGTGTGTTTCAGTCAAGGAGGGAGAAAGATTAGTGTTTACAAGTTTCAAAGACAAATTTTCAGAAATTGCCTTCTGTCATAATCATTAAGTGACTCAGTGTGATGGGACACATGCGCCACACGAACCTAACTTGGTCTATATTTCCATTGGAAACTAGAGTTTTGAAAGGTAATTTTTTGTTTATAGAGTCACTTTATCAGGATGGTAAATATGAAGAAAGTATAATAAATAACTACCAAATCATATTTATTGTCATGGCTATGAAAATCGTGATATATCGCGTAAAATTTTTCAACATCATATTTGAGGGTGGCTTTAACATATCGCATACCAAAGCTTTTTGCATACCGTGACGTTTGTTGGAGCAGATACGTCCAACTAACTACAAATGTTATACAAACCAACATAATTACTGAGAAATGTTCTAACGTTTCAAAACAATGTCTATATTGTGTAAAAAAAACACAACTACTCACTTCCTCCTGGGATAGAGAATACGGTGATTTGATTTGATTTGCTTGAAACAGCTGCACTGTGCCGGCTCCGAACACTCGTCATCCTACTTCATCGTTAGCAGCCTTCTGTACCGGTTGTCTCTCCCAAGAGTCGTCAGATTAGTGTTTCGGCATGTATTTGCAATTTTGTTACTGCAGCGTGTAGCTGGAATCAACCCAAACAAATTCTGCTCATCACGTTTTTGTTGTTGTTTGTTTGTTTGTGGGATTAAAGGGACCAGACTGCTACGGTCATCGGTCCGGATCACGTTTTTCATGTGACGTTCACCGCCGATGGAAAGCGTCGGTTTTGTTTCCCGTTACAAACAAAATGATTTTTAGAGTAGAATTTTACGTGCCCATTCGACAGAACGGTCCCAAATTAGTGCGATATTCGTTTTACCGATATATATCACGACGAATAACAAGTACGCCAGCAACGACAGCATGCTGCTCATTCACTTCTGGAATATTGGTTATTCCTTGTGTTTTACTGTTCGTGTTAATACATATCGGTAAAGCGAATATCGTACGAAACTAATCTGGTAGCGCTCAGTCGGATGGACACATAAAACTCCGATTTAAAAACCATTTTGCTTAAAACGGGAAACAAACCGACGCATTCTGTCGAGGCTGGGAGTAATATGAAACATGTGATGAACAGATTTGGTTTTTGGCTGACGTCAGGTACACGTTTGCAGAAACAAAATTGCAAATATCTGCTGAAACATTTTAGAAAATGCGCCTGACGAATCTTAGGAGAGACACCTTTACGCAACCATTCAAAACATCAAGTGCGCCATGGCGGAGCAGTAAAATGAAATCATGAAAGATTATTTTGCAAAATCCTTCCAGTCGGAATGATTAGTTATGTGGCGAGAAAGAGAATGTGTGTTTAAGACTGGAAGATGGAGCCCTCTTTATTGTGGCCACCAATGGCCGACCTATATCAGCAAGTAACGTTCGTAGATAGTTAAACAAAGAGGGCCTGAAATTCGGGAGGTCAGTTGTGTTTTTGCCGCTTAACTGTACTTCACACAAGTGAAAATTGCAGATTGGATAAAGTATGCGTAAGCTGAAATATCGAGCAGTGACAGTTTGTCCTATTGACAGATGTGTCCGCTTAAGTTGTCAGACGAGTTGCCTAAAAACTGCTCTCCAGTAAGTAATGTATTTACAACGGTCAACGAATCCTTCGAGTTGAAGAATATCAGGAGAGTGGAGTAGGCAGCAGGTACTGTACCTAAATTATATCGAAAGTATGTGGGATTCCTTCCATCGACACATAACTGGCTTGTTTCTTTCACAGCGACGTCTTAAAGAGTTGTAAAGTGTTGCTTGATAACAATGGGCACAGAAAAACAACAACTAGCAGCACATACAGACGTTATGAGGCTTGTAACGCTGTGTACTGTGACAATTTCTTATTAGAGCTTCAATGAAATTTTAGTACGCTCTAGTTTAATACTGATATCTTATAAGATCGGTTTCAATGAGAACTGGTTCACCCGAAAAAAATAGCGTTTCATTGTTCTCATAAATTCTTTTGAGACAAATTTATATTCCAAAGTTTTGTTGTAAACAAGTGCTAAGAGTTCTGTGTAACAGCGTTTGAAAGTGCTGGACTCAAAGTTATCGGTGCTAGTCGCTTACATACCCCTCAATTCGACCAACAGGATCTTTCTGATCAAGCTGAATGAAGAAAGATATCACTATAAAACTATTTACAACCATCAATGCCGGCAGCTGTGGCCGAGCGGTTCTAGGCGCTTCAGTCCGGAACCGCGCTGCTGCTACGGTCGCACGTTCGAATCCTGCCTCGGCCATGGATGTGTGTGGTGTCCTTAGGTTAGTTAGGTTTAAGTAGTTCTAAGTCTAGGGGACTGATGACCTCAGATGTTAAGTCCCATAGCGCTTAGAGTCATTTGAACCATCAATAAGATTAGCAGAGGTAACAGTGTATATTATCTCTTTTTCTGGTTTAATTTAATTTCCACTGTGTATTTTCACAAGAAGAACAGAGGAAAGCTGCAGCACAACTACAGACCAAATCTCTGTTTCGTGGGTTGGTAGAATACGAAAAAATGACTAACGAAGTATCAGACTACTTAGCATAGAATTTAACGTTGGGAGGTGTAAGAACGAAAAGGAATGGACACAGATATGTGCGAAAATTCTTTGTGCTACAAAAAGTGGTTTCTCACCTAAGAACAAGAGAATAACAAATACTGTATTGTCATAACAGATCTGGAATTATTATATAACCTAGTCATTACATACGAAAACAAACATGTGTTACAGGCCACTGAAGTTACTCCACAAATACAGCGAAGTACCAAAGAAACTGGTATAGGCATGTGTATTCAAATACAGAGATACGTAAACAGGCAGAATACTGCGCTGCGGTCGGCAACGCCTATATAAGACAAGTGTCTGGCGCAGTTGTTAGATCGGTTACTGCTGCTACGATGGCAGGTTATCAAGATTTAAGTGAATTTGAACGTGGTGTTATAGTCGGCGCACGTGGAATGGGACACAGCATCTCCGATGTAGCGATGAAGTGGGAATTTTCCCGTACGACCATCTCAAGACTGTACCGTGAATATCAGGAATCCGGTCAAACATCAAATCTCCGACATCGCTGCGGCCGCAAAAGGTTCCTGAAAGAACGGGACCAACGATGACTGAAGAGAATCGTTCAGCGTTACAAAAGTGCAACCCTTCCGCAAATTGTCAATGCGGGGCCATCAACAAGTGTCAGCGTGCAAACCATTCAACGAAACATCATCGATATGGGTTTTAGGAGCCGAAGAACCACTCGAGTACCCTTCATGACTGCACGACACATAGGTTTACGCCTCGCCTCGGCCCGTCAACACCGACAATTGACTGTTGATGACTGGAAACATGTTGCCTGGTAGGACGAGTGTCGTTCGAAATTGTATCGAGCGGATGGACGTGTACGGGTAAGGGGACAATCTCATGAATCCATAGACCCTGAATGTCAGCAATGGACTGTCCAAGCTGGTTAATAGTGGATAGCTTATTTCCTGGCACTTCTTATCCAAAACAGAATTACATGTTCAATGGCAAATTGTCCACGCAAGAAAAGGGAACAAGATGAAGCTGATAACTACGTCCCAGTATCATTATTACTTCTTTCTAAAAGTCTTCTCAAAAGTAGTTGTCTGTTCCTCTGAGTACATCTTACCAACAGATTAGCGGTTGGTACTAATAACAGGGAAATTGACATGATAGACTTCCTGAAGTTACTGAAATCACATTACCCTACAGGGTAATGTAAATTATCGAGGAAACAAAACTGATTTCCACTTCTTTATCTGCTATAAATAGGTCTGGAAAACATTTGATGATACATGGATGCTAATCTAACTGAAAACTCTATATGAGTTTGAAAAACAATTAACTATGTGAACAGCTACGAATGCCGTGGAAATAGTACCAAAACAGGGAAAGCAATGCAAAAGGTGCAGTAGCAGCGATGCAAGAAATCCATAGACACTTCTTTTTTAGAATTCCAGATTTTTGTCGAGTGTAAATTTCGTGCTCGAAAGTGCTGTTAATATAACCATCGAGTCCATAAAAGTTCCTAAGCCACTTATATTGTTTATAGCATTAAATCTTAAATGTTCAAAATAAGTAATGCGAAAACAAAGAAACGTAAATAAATTAGCATCTAAGGTAACTATATCTTCTCAAGATTATGCGAGAATATTGATAGGAAAAATTTATTTTGCCAAACACGCACAGTGGTGGGGGGATTACGTATTTTAAATTCAATGTAATAGACTGTTACAGCTATGTGTATGATGACTCGAAGTAGAAAATCTGGATATGAGTGAATGTGATAATGAATAAGTCCTAAAACTTAAAAAGATACTAACTTGTTCATCAAAGTTTTAATTGAAGTGATCGTACATCTAAAACGTAAGTATGATATGTTGTTAATGCAACGGAAATTAAGGAAAATATGACTCCAAAATTTGTCTCACAAATTAAGTGTACGAAAAAGAAAATCAGCTGTGACACTCTCGCAAATATTGCCGGTGCTCTAATACTGTAAAAGACGGAATTATATGTAGTCGTTTTAACGGAATATTTCAGCAATCCCTCATCAGTATTTCGGATCCAAAATCTGTTATTAAGTTATAGTAATGTGGAAGTGAGAGTGTATAGTACATAAAGTGCAGCCTTCAATTAAATTCACTTTCAAATGCAAAAGTGGTTAATAGAAGTACAAAACGCCACCTCAGATGCCTTATACTGAGATACAGGGAAATCCCTCTTCCATGTGAAATACAGAGCTCGTATACGTTGTAATAAAAAACCAACAGTGATGCAAGTGATCTAAAATTAATACTGAGCTTGACATATCATTGAATGAATATTTCGAGATCTTGATAAGAAGGCGCAGGATACTCAAAAAGATATGATGCAAACTCATAAAACTGTGTGTGAAGTTGAAGAAAAAAATATAGTTAATAAGATGATAAAGATCTTGGTACTTGGCGGCAATCACGACAGTGAAATAGCAGAACAATTGGTGAACTCTGCAAGGGTAAGGGCTATGTAATCACCGCTAATTTAAAACCCAGTATTGGACTCGATGAGGATACGTGCCATGTAGTCTCTTCGAAGAAACATCCTGCTGAATAAAATCATACAGGAACAGTACAGGGCGGTGGGAATAGTTTTGGGTGCACCTAACTTTCAGAATTGAAGATGATATTAAAATCACCGATGAAAAAATATCATGCACAAGCGTGAAAACTGTGCAGCTCTTTCATTTTTTTGATCAGTGTGGGATGAAATGTCCCATAGAACGTGTCAATATAGAGATCAGCCGAACTGTCGGCATACGGGTCAGTCATTCACTTCATGTCTTGCATCTAAATGTAGCAGCCAAAAGGCTACTTGCACAGATCATGACCTACAGCATTATGTGGACGTAAGGCAACATCCACCCAACCCCTTAAGTTTTCGATACTGACAGAAGAGTTTTTTTTAGGATAACAGAAATAGGAGATTGCATAGTAAATGTAGCACTTTTTGACGTCAATCTGAAAGTTGAGAAAAGTAAATATAAGGAATCTAGATAACCTAAACTTCTTAAAGTCTCTGACCAATGCTGGAGGATGACACAGAATGTTGTAGGGAGTCCATTACTTGTTCTCGGATGATAGGTGCAGATGTGAAGGGGTTACAATGTGCCTGACCCCCAAAACGGCGATCCTATGTTGTGTCGGTCAGACGTCGTCGAGTGCAACCTTGTCATATTCGAATGTCCCACTAATCTGGAAAGTGCATGATTCGACCACCAGGACAAATGGAGTCCACAATGAGACCCCTTTCTATCTCTGTCTATCTCTGTCTTACATGACTATGCGGCACCTCCGTATCTTTTACAGTGATCTCTCAACATCTGATGCTGTTCAGGCCCCTTATATACCTACCACGTTTTGTAACAACACTAAACACGGACAGTACTAAAGCGTTCTGGCAGCCATTGTACCTCTCACAGGGAACTGCAGCTCTAATCATTTACATACACGCCGATGGTGTGTGTGTGTGTGTGTGTGTGTGTGTGTGTGTGTGTGTGTGTGTCCGTGCGCTGTTCAAGTATGTGTTTTAGAGCCATGGTAATTGGACTTTTTTCTTGTTTTGGTAAAGCAAAGAGCTTGGAATAGAAGAGATGTTTCACACGTCTTCGCTGGTCATCGGCGCCTGGAATCTCATTGACTGGAGTAGAATTGCCTTCACTAATGAGTCCCACTTCGAACTGAGCCCCGCTAACCAGCAAAGACGCGTCTAGAGCCGTCCCGGACAGTGGTGGAATATCAACCTGATTGTCACCCACCAAATGGTCTGGGGTGCCATTTCTTTTTGTAATAGGACCCCTCTGGTTGGCATCCTTAGAGCAAAGCAGCAAAGCGGTACGTCGACGATATTCTACGCCCCATTCTGTGCCCTTCATGGAAGCCATCCTGGGCCTACATTCCAGCAAGACAATGCCCTCCCTCCCCGCATACGGCGAAAATTTCTACTCTTGTCTGCGTACTTGCCAAACCCTACCTTGGCTAGCGAGGTCGCCGGATCTCTCGCTAGTTGAGAACGTTTGGAGCATTATGGGCAGGGTCCTCCAACCAGCTGACGATCTAACTCGCCAATTGAACAGAATCTGGCACGGTATCCCTCAGGAGAGCATCCAACAACTCTGTCAATGCCAAGCCGAATAACTGCTGGACCAACGCGTTATCCACTCGCTCAATTTGTAAATCTCTTTCTCTTGAATAAATCATTCAATTTTTCTGAAATTGTAATAATTTGTTTGTGTGTTGATGTGCGTCACGTCTACCGGTTTCCGTCCCACTCGAATAATTCCTTCGAAGTGCGACGTTTTCTTTTCTTTTCTTTTTTTGTCTTTTTTTTTCTCTGTGAGTATATACAGTGTGGTGATAAACACTCTGAAAAGATCGTAAGGGTGTTGCAGAACAGGTTTTGCTGAGAAATGATTCCATGCATTGTGCCGTTTTCGAGTTAATTAGCATTATAGTTAGCCGATTAGGCCGTTGTTAGCGCAAATTCAATTGGTCCGCCGGAAACTTTATCGCCAAGCGTATTCTTCATTTGGTTCCCTAAAACCGAACGAGAGAGCGATACAAAAATTGGACACGGGACATTAGTAAGAACTGAACCGAGCCAAAGCGTGAGAAGACTTGTGCGCTATCGCCTACACTATGAGAACAACGTACACTAATTGTATTGGCTGGTCGCTTCTTTAAGTTCTGGAAACAGATGAAAATCGGATGGGGCCAAGTCTGGTCTGTGACAATGAACCCAAGGCATCGGACTGTTGCTGAGACGCAGTGCTCGTGTGCGGTCTAGCGTTGTCATGGTGAAGGAGAAAGCGCTCCATGTGTGGACGAACTCTTCGAATTTTTACTTTCAGTTTCCTGAGGGTCTCACAGTACCTTACAGAAGTTATGGCGATGCCTTTAGGCACAAATTCCAAATGCGCAACACATAGGCCATTCACTGTGAGCATGACTTTGCCAGCTGATGGCATTGTTTTCAACTTTTTTGGCGTTGGTGATGCTTTGTGGCGGAATTCCATTGATGTTCTTTTGTGTTCGGGATCAAGATGCTGAACCCAAGTTTCATCACCTGCCTCAAAGTTGTTAAGGAATCCGTTATCGTCACCCTCAAAAAGCAAAAGAAATGGTTCACAGATGTCCAGTCTCCTCTGTTTCATGTCAGGGAATGAGCACTCGGGCGCCCACCATGCACACTGTTTTCTGTACTGCTGTTATGAAATGATGGTCTGTACACTCTCTCATGATATGCAACACTTACCTGAGAGTTATGACTGTGTAATCTGACGATTTTCTCTGATGGGTTCATCAACTCTATTCAGATGGGTCTTGTCCGTTGCTATACGCGGTCGTCCACTCTCAGCTCTGTCACACACGATGGGGTTAGCACCACCGTTTCCTTCATTACGAGCCTGAACAACACAACGTTGCACATTAAGGATATCGCTACTACAATCACCACACATAGTTTTCATTATGCTATGGATTTCAGTTGGAAGCACGTTTTCTCCAGCTAGAAACTCGATTACAGCACGATGTTTATCACACACCGCCATGTTACACGTTACGATTCGGCGCCCTCTAGTGACAGTGTTGCAATTTGCGACAGCGAAGCTGGAAAACCGATCAAGTAATGTGCATGACACGTAATAGTGCACTGATATTGAGAACTGAATAAAAAATTCGGAGGCATTACTTTTCAGCACACCCTCGAACTCGCGTTGTGACACAGAGGACTTCAACGACGTAAGATGTGTGAAAATCGGTCAAGTTGTAACAAGACGACAGCACCCCAGCCATTGGCCCGCCAGGACAAGAATTCCCACAAAAGCCTTACTGTTCCAAGGTAAGCAAACGTATAGCTCCACTACGATCCGTCTGTTTATTGTTGCGAGTGTCATATCAAGCTGACCTAGAGCACTGACATGTGCTATAAAACGATCCGTGACAGACTAAAGTGCAAACTGAGTTTCATATGGACTTCTCACAGACACAGGATGTCATGTTCTTGGGAGTGGTCGGTGTTTCCATGTAGAAATCTTGTTTGTTATTATTATTATTATGTCAGTGGAGATGTGGTCCATATATGCAACTAATTAAAATCATAACTGTTTTTAAATCTATAACCTACATGTCAAACCATAACCTATGTGTAAAAAGAACAAATCATGTAATATTTCAGGACACCGACTGAAGATGCCTTGTAAAAAAGGCGAAACGCGTCTGGGTGCATAAATAAAAATAAAAAAATTCGATGTGCAGCATGCAAAAGGCATTTTCTTTGAAACAACTGCAATTTAAAATCATATTTATTTTTATGTAATACCCGTTCCATTTCCTTTTATCCATGAAGCATCCTCAATAGCCTGTAATGCACATTTGTTGTATGTGTATAATAAACTTGTTGTTTAGTGTTTACAGATATGTTATTATATAAAAGCGTTTCGTTATTTTCTTATTGATACGTAACAAACAATTTTTTGGAGAGAAATTTTCGTAAACTCAAATTACTGTTTGGTTCTACTTCAGATTTATTCATAACATGTTATCACATATGTGACACGCTGGAATTTTACCTCGTTGTCCTGTGTACACTCCGAGGTCAGATTTTCGGTATTTGCAAGCACAATTAACATAGACCTCAAGTTCGTCGTATATGGTTTTTAAATGTGTGCTGGGTGTGTCTATTTACTGTTTATGGTTTTGCCAACTGTCACTGCATGTTTTCCAGTCGTCTTTTCTTTGCGTTGTGGTGTGTGTATGCAGTTCAGAGGGGCTGAGCGGAGACGCTTCTGCGTGACGTCAGGATAGCTCTTGGGAACCTGTGAAACGTCTTCGACACTAGAAAAGCGTTATTTAAGTTCAGTCATTTATTCACAATGTTTACAATCATCGTTCTTCAACACCAGCCTTGGCTATTGCTCACTGAGCTGCGTGGTGGGTTCTAGACGATATCTGTTCAGTCAGTTCAATGGCTGCCGACGTAGGACAAGATGTTAACGACCCTGGCGCTGCAGCGGGTTGTCAGCGAGCACGGGCGGCCATTGCATAGCACAAAGTGATCTCATGCTGGCTCATAGAGTGTCCTCAGTGCTACTCCAAATTCTACCATGACTCTTTATGACCCATCCATGATATTCCTGTGCTAGTATTCATGCGGTTGTTTGATCCCCTCCCTAGCGCCCAATACTTTTCAGAACCTGGAGGTGTCTGTGTGTTGAACAGGACAGGGGACCACAAAAGGCCCTGTTACTGGCTACAGTGCTGGCAGCACATTCTGATGTGCACTGTTGAAGACAGTCAGTTTCCCCAACAGTACACAGATGTGGTGAGCACTGTGAAGTTCACCATATTAAGACTATCATCTTGAGTACAATGTCATCTAGTTAGTTCATAGATTCACTGCAGATTCACTTCAGTATTATAACCATGGAATTGAGTGCTATTTCTGTGAATGCCACCGATCCCAATGATCAACTCACGATGAGAGCTAGAACACTGGAGTATTTAAAGGTATCTGGCATGAGGCTATGATGTGAGGCTCGGCTCATAATGACTACATGTGTCCTTATTCTGTTATGTTCACTTACCAGGCTGTTACTTGCTGTATCAGTTCCTCACTACGTGCTCTTGGGTAAGAACTAGAGTTTCTTGCACCGCGTCTTACGAATTAAAGAGTATGTTTTTCTCAGTTCCTTTGATTTTCTGTCACTGTCCTCTTTCTTCTGAATGCGTATTCACGCCTGATCATCACCACACATGTGTGCTGCATGACCATACCATCTACAAGCAGAACAAGTTACTGATATGAACTTAGTGTACAGTTCACTATAGCCCGCTAAACTTCAAATGGTACATCTTACAGATACCAAATGTGTCTCTTTACAATTTCGTCTGAGTTCTGATAAGTCAACAGGTTCCACAGGTTTCACGAAAGATGCTTTGAATATAGCACGCCCATCATTATACCTAAAATCTTACAACAAAATAAACAGAAAAATGTCTTTTGTACTTACCGCACTGCTGTTATTGCTGCAATGTGTGAAGGTCATAGATGCAGACCACTGCCTCTAAATTCCAGGTGTTGTAGTCAAACACTTTCGATGCCAAATCCTCCGATGACAGCATCGGATGCACGCTTCTGGCACCAATTTACAGAGGGACCGAGAGAAGACACCTCTGCATGAAATTAGGATAGCTGTTGGGAAGCTGTGAAGCGTCTTTGACGCTAGCAAAACATTATTAGAGTCCAATCATTTATTCATAACGTTTACAAGTGGTCGTTCTGCCACACCAGCCTCAGATGGTGTTACTTGAGCTGTGTGTTGCGTTCTAGCTGACATCTGCCGAGTGAGCTCAGCAATTGCAAGCCCAGGACAAAACCCTGGTGCTGCAGCACATTGTCTGCGAGCAGGGGCTGCCATTGCCAGGCATAAAGTGGTCTTGCGCTGTCTGATTGAGTGTGCTCAGCCATACTCCGAATTCTGCAGTGAGCCTTGATGACCCATCTGTTATGTATTTGTGTCAGTTGCCATGTGGTCGTTTGATCTCCTCCCCATACTGCACAGTAGATTTCAGCACCTGAAGGTGACTGAGTGCTGAACAGGAACGTGGACCCAAAAAGGCCATGTTGCTGGCTTCTGTGGTGAAGTTTAGTGTTGGCAGTACCCTCTGATGTGGTTTTATTGGAAGACAGACAGTTTTTCCATCAGAAGATGTTAGGCGGCGAGCAGTATGATCTTCACCAGGTGAAAATCATCATCTCAAGTACATCGTTGGCTAATTCATAGAGTGTGCTGGAGTGTCTAGGACATAGATTCACTACAGTATCATCATCTTGGAACCTAGTGCTGTTACTGTGAATGCAATCGATCCCAGTGATCAACTCATGATAAGATTTTGAACACAGGAGTATTTAAAGGAAGCTGGTATGAGACTATGATGTGAGGCTTGGTTCGTAATGACTGCATGTGTCCTCCTTATTCCGCTGTACTCACTTACCAGGCTGTTAACTCCTGTGTCAGTTCCTCAGCACACGCTGTTGTATATGAGATAGCGTTTCTTGCACCATGTCTTACGAGCTAACGCATATGCTTGTCTCATTTCCTTTGGTATTTTTTCTGCTGAATGCGTATTCTTATATGGCAGGCAGTGTCGTACTGTGTCGAGAGCCTGACCCACCTGCGACATTCCGGTTTGCTTCCTGCTTCTGCCTCTGTCTCTGGCATGACTTGTTTTTGCCTGTGGCTATGTTAATGAGTTTTAATAAAAAATTCTAATTTCCTACCCCTTACTATTCTGTGCTATAACGGCAGTTTGATATTCTTCTGGTTCAGTATTTTTTAATTTAGTGGCTAGCATGATCACTGACTTGTTACCTATATTAATTTGGCCTTATATTACTTTTCTCGTTCATTGTAAGGGCTTCTCGTATGTGAAAATTTTCCTGTAACGTTACGAGTTATGTGTTGCAATTTTATTAGATGATCGGCAAAGGCAGAATGGATATTTTCATACTTCCATCTTGTTAAGTGTTCTTTGTATCTAGTTTTCAAATTTTTGACTGTCATTCTCAGGTAAACTGATTTGCAGTCTTGACAGTCTAGCTGGTAAATTTGGGCTCCTTGGTATTTGTCTTTTTTTCTACTGACGTGGGAAATATGACTGGAGTATGTTTCCTTGTTTCTTGAGTATATTCTCTGTCCTTTGTGATGACTATTGTGCGTATGTTAACGTGAACCATTTATTTGTGTTAGCCATGTCGTAAGTGTTTCTGTTCTTTGTGTTTATATGTAATGGACTGTTTGCATTATTTGCGTAAATCTGTGGTTCTTGTTGCCTCTGCTTATTTTCATTTTTCTTTAGTTTTATTTGATTTTGTTACTGAGTATTTGTGCTATATTTGTTTTATGTCCTTTTTTTTAGTTTTGTATTGATTTTGTTACTGAGTATTTGTGCTATATTTGTGTTATGTCCTTTTTTTTACTGTAAGCAGTATTGTTTCTGATTCTTGTTTAATTCACTGAGGTGATGAAAGTCATGGGATGGCAATATGCACATATACAGATGGCGGAAGTATCGCGTACACAATTTATAAAAGGGCAGTGCATTGGTGGAACTGTGATTTGTACTCAGGTGATTTATGTGAAAAGGTTTCCGACCTGATTATGGCCGTACGATGGGAATTAACAGGCACTGAACGCGGACTGGTAGTTGGAGCTAGACGCAAGAGACATTTCGTTTCGGCAATCGTTAGGGAATTCAATGTTCAGAGATTCACAGTGTCAAGAGTGTACCGGGAATACCCAATTACAGGCATTGCCCCTCACAAAAACAACCCAGTGGCCGGCGGCCTTCACTTAATGACCGAGAACAGCGCCGTTTGCCTAGAGTTGTAAGCGCTACCAGACAAGCAACAATGCGTGAAGTAACTGCAGAAATCAGTGTGGGATGTACGACAAACATATCTGTTACGACAACGCGGCGAAATTTGTCGTTAATGGGTTATGGGAGCAGGCGACCGACGCGAATTCCTTTGCTAAGAGCACGACATCGCCGGCAGCTCCTCTCCTGGACTCGTGACCATGTCAGTTGGACTCTAGACGACTTGTAAGCCGTGGCCTGGTCAGATGAGACCCGATTTCATTTGGTAAGAGCTGATGGTAGGGTTCGAGTGTGGCGCAGATCCCATGACGCCACGGAGGCGTCAAGATGTCAAAACGCACTGTGCTAGCTGATGGTGGCTCTATAGTGCTGCGGTCTGTGTTTGCATGGAATGTACTAGGTCCTCTAGTCAAACTGAACCGATTAGTGACAGGAAATGGTTGTATTTGGCTACTTGGAGACCATTTGCAGCCAATCGTGGACCTCATATTCCCAAACAACGATGCAATTTTAATGGACGGCGATGTGCAATGTGGAAATTGTAATGATCGTTTGGCGTCAGCGGCCGGGAAGCCCCCTTACGGGTCAGTTCCGGTCGCCTTGGTGCAGGTCTTATTACATTTGACGCCACATTGGGCGACATGCGCTCAGGATGGGGATGAAATGATGATGAAGAGTACACAACACCCAGTCCCTGAGCGGAGAAATTCCCCGACCCAGCCGGGAATCGAACCCGGGCCCGTAGGACGGCAATCCGTCGCGCTGACCACTCAGCTATAGGGGCGGACAATGTGCAATCTCACCAGCCCACAGTGGTTCGCGATTGGTTGGAAGAACATTTTAGACGATTCGACAGTATTATTTGCCCACCCAGATCACCCGACATGAATTCCACCGAACATTTATGGGACATAACCGAGAGGTCAGTTCGTGCACAAAATCCTGCACTGGCAACACCTTTACAATTATGGACGACTATAGAAGTAGCATGACTCAATATTTCTGCAAGGGCTTCCAATGACTTGTTGAGTTCACGTCACGCCGAATCGTTGCACTACACCGTGCAAAAGGAGGTTCGACATGGTATTAGGTGGTATCCCACGATTTTTGTCACGTGAGTGTTTTTTGTCGAGTAGCAATTCATTGACTTTGTGTATCATGTGTTGGAGAGCTGTTAGTTTGTGACTTATGGGTATTTGATGTGACATGTCTGTTGCTTCCTGGTTTTCTGCAAAAGATCAAACTTATGCTTACTGCAGCCACTCTTAATTAGTATGTCCCAGAAGAGTATTCGTTTTTGTTTCTTTTTCCGTGGTGAAAGTAACACTTTCATCGATTGTGTTTATGTATGCATGAAGTTTATTTCCTTTATCGGTTCCCCTACCACACATATTACACATTTCATCCACAAATCTGTACCAGTAAACAATTTTATATTCATCATCTGTGATTATGGTATCAACGACTGCATTTTCTACTTAGCTGAACAATAAGTTTCCCAATTCCCTAAAGTTAGAAATCCCATCAGCAGGCCATCTGTTTGTAAGTAATATTCCTTCTCAAACTTGAAATAGCTTTGATATGTGATTACATTAACGGTTTTGGTTTTTCTCTACAGTATTTTTGTTAGTTTTTTGTGTGTCAGTATGTTCTCTTCAGTTAGTTTTCCGGGCTTCGCATTCGCTATTAAGGTGGACAGTGTCTCTATATCGAAAGATAAGAGTGCAGCTGTTTGTGGAATGTGTAAGTTTATTAACAGTGTTATAAGCTCGTTTGTGTTTTTCAGTGTCCTGTTGTTCTTCATTTTATAGTGTTGAGTTATGATTTAATGCATTTTAATTTTCGTCACAGATAAAATCTCGAAAGGATTAAGTCTGCTTCGAGTGCAGCCCATTTTATGTTTCCCGAACGGCCCATTCAGCTATCGCAAAATTTTTTGTTAGGAAGGTCTGTAAATATTTGTGTGAAATGGACTTGGCATCCGTCATTATAGCGCCACATGAACTGCCTGCTATCTAGTGGGATGTCTTCTAGTAACGACGGCAGCATATCTGTTAAGGGGAGTAGATACTTATGGATGTTTGGTGTCTCATTGCTGAAACAAGGGCCAAACATGCAGTTCTCGAAAAGTACGCGAGACACGTTGACAGATCTACATCATTGTTTATTCTCTTCTCTCAGCTAGTGTGGGTTTTCAAATGAGCAATAGTGCATATTCCAAAGATTGATATTCCAATAGTTTGTAAACGATGATTCATCTCTAAACAAATAACATCCCATCACATTGCAGTTATCGTGGACACAGTTCGAAAAACTATAACCAGTTGGAAGAGTCATTGCCATGAGTCTGTGGATAGAGCAAAATGTCGAAAGGATGAAATGCGTTGGAATGTAGTTTTCTCTCCACACGCCTATGATAGATCGCACTCACACATTCAAGCTGCATCGTAGTGATATGTGTGTTGCGTGTTACCACTGCTCTACTGAAGGTTGCATTTCTTTCATCAGGTGCTGTCCTTTTTCGTTGGTGTATTTTATTCTTCACACTTTCAAGTTCTTCATTTTTTAGTAATGTTTGCAGAGACATATCGTGATGTTTGGCACGATCATCATACATTTCATCTTACAACCACACAGCTGCCCAAACTACTTTGCTTGTCCATAAAAGAGAGCCATATCCACTTTTCGAGTGTCATGTACATCGTAAAAGTCTGAATAGATTCGCCACAAAGTTGTCTGATCGCTATAACAGGAGACCAGAGACCAAAGGGTTTCAGGCGCACAGGCAAATACACGAACTATACTTCAGTTACATATTTACTTACATTTGGTACAGTAGAGCAAACATTTGCGGGACCTCTCGCCATACATGGGTACAAACTGTAGCCAGGAACAGTGTCGAACGTAATCCTTTTGGTCGTCAAATTAACAAATAAACAAATACACAGTCACGCACACAATCACTCAATGAATAGTGGAAGTACAAGAGGGTACCGATACCGCCCCACATATGAATTGTTTGTCGTTTGACTCAACATTCCGAATTTCAGCTGCAGGACAGTATGTACCTCATGTTCTCGCAGCTCGAAAGACTACCTGGCGCACCATGCAACTCTTGCAGTCCTCAATCGCGAGAGCCTTTGCGACCGCGTGATGCACGCCTTTAGTCCGCCTCCAGGTGGTGCCTGTATCTATGCTGTATGCGTACAGTTTCGACCTGAGCCCCACAAATTCCACAGTCTGGGAACCATTAAGCTCGTCTTTCATTAGGCTAATAACTTTCTTGTTTTGTAGTGTAATTCGATAACGATTATCGATCGCATATCAATATGTGTCACATTATTTGTGATTGTACCTAATTACGTTAAATGGATTGTAGCCTTTCACATAGTTGATGAAAGTAATTTGGGATCAAGAAAGTTTGGCTGCGCAAACTCATAGGGGAATTGGTACATGTGGAATTTGGAAAGGTTCAGAATACAGATACCGATATAGCTAGGCTTGGTGAACTCAACTGAAACCTTGGCCTTCTCCACAGCGACTAGTCCTTCACTGAATAGAAAATATGGCCTGGTGATCTAATCTCTTCAGCCAAAATGACCCGCCCTCCCCTTCCACCAGTAAAATAAATGAATATCGCGGTATTCTCTAACATTTTCCATTGCTTTCCCGAAAACTGAATTGTTTATTATTTTGTAAAAGTCTGTTTGAAAGTCGCACGTCATGAGAGCCCTCTGTTCGGTGTTTACATCAATATACAGGGTTATTACAAATGATTGAAGCGATTTCACAGCTCTATAATAACTTTATTATTTGAGTTTTTCTACGTATCTGTAGTGTGTCGTGACCATATGTCAATGAATGGAGCTACAGTGAATTTATGAAATCGCTTCAATCATTTGTAATAGCCCTGTACTTCTTCAACCGGCAATGCTGCTTGAAGTAGTTTCCGTGGGTGATTCTAAAACGCTCTATCCACAAAGAGACATTGCTGGAGGGTTCTGTAGTGCAGAATGTACCTCTGCTTAAGGAACCATTTCGCCGGAGTAGGCGCTATGGAAACGGTAGCAAGTCGCTCTGCGCTTCTTGCAAATGGCAGGGTAAGTCAGTTCTACCTCCAGAACATATCTCTCATCATAATCAGCAGCCAGTCTGACCATTTCCTCTTTGTACATCCATCAGAACCCTCCAAACGGCAAATTTTGTGGTATGTCTTCCCTGTAGTAGTTTACATTCAAGTGAAGGATGCAGCTTGTACAGTCAGGTGGAGTGTACTCCTCCTCGACCATGTTCAAATGTGTGTGAAATCTTATGGGACTTAACTGCTAAGGTCATCAGTCCCTAAGCCTACACACTACTTAACCTAAATTATCCTAAGGACAAACACACACACCCATGCCCGAGGGAGGACTCGAACCTCCGCCGGGACCAGCCGCACAGTCCATGACTGCAGCGCCTAAGACCGCTCGGCCTCCTCGACCATTCGCGGACTATTCCCCTTAGTGAACCATTGCATGCACTGGCAGAGTCCGCTGCGAATTGCGCATTCGAGGAAGAGCAGCATCTCAACATCGGCCAGCAGTGCCATGCTGACACGTGTTCTTCTTAACATTGCATCCCACTAAAGCCCTGACATGGCGTAACGGAAGGCAGGATCCAGACAGTATGTGCTCGGGCATACACTCCGGAATTTCTCAAACATGTCTGAGAGCAGGCGTACATCAATCTCCATGTATAATCTAGCGTATTCCAGCAAATCAGGGATGCGAAGCTCCTGCTAAATATTCACTGTGCGCCCATACTGATCTTCCGTTATGGGAGTGCCTGTTAGTTTACTAAAAAATGCCGTTATGTCGGGCAGTGTGGTTTCATGAAGCGGATCCACATCCACTGCAATATTATCAATGAGTGAATCTAGAGCCGGCCGTTGTGGCCGAGCAGTTATAAGCGCTTCAGTCGGGAACCGCACTGCTGCTGCGGTCGCAGGTTCGAATCCTGCCTCTGGCATGGATGTGTGTGATGTCCTTAGGTTAGTTAGGTTTATGTAGTTCTAAGTCTAGGGGACTGATGACCTCAGATGTTAAGTCCCATAGTGCTCAGAGCCATTTTTTTTGTACTGCTTTTTGTTAAGGAATCATACCAATTTACACCGCATCCAAATATTTTACGATTCCAAATAATTATGACTTGCAACTCGCATGTATTGGGAGAAAATACCATAGCATTCAGAATCCAAATAAATGACATTGCCATTCTCTCACACGCAGAACTAGAGGGAATATGACATTGTCGTCTTGTCACAGGCCGCGCGGAGTGGCCGCGCGGTATGAGGCGCCATGTCACGGATTGCGCGGCTCCTCCCGCAGGAGGTTCGAGCCCTCCTTCGGGCATGGGTGTGTGTGTGTTGTTCTTAGCATAAGTTAGCGTAAGTTAGTTTAAATAGTGTGTAAGTGTAGGGTCCGATGACCTCAGCAGTTTGGTCCCTTAGGAATGCACACACATTTGAACATCTTGTCACAGTGTCTCTCGAGAATGGTCTTTCCACTGTTAAACCATATGCAGAGCCAAACCCTCTCTTATATCTAGTCGTTACATTAAGGACCTACAGTCCCTCCCCATTGCATTCCGATTATTCCATCTGTGTAATGCTGGTTTATTTCTAAATGTATCTGTGACGCCATTCCTATGGAAAAAAATCGGAAAAATGGAAACAATGGAAAAAACGGAAAAATGGAAAAACGTGGTAAAAGGTGGAAAATGTGGAAAAAACGGCAAAAATGTCAAAAATACGGTAAAATTTGGATACTAAATGGTCATGCAGGATATCTGTATTTATAAGAAACTTGTGACACAAGCAATAACTCAAAGTGTCTAGAGATCCTTTCGTAGAAATCCACAAGTTTGTACCGAAAAAGAGACCTATGAGAATACCAACACTATCTGCTCCCAAAATCACTGAGAGCTCTGCACTAATGTTTAAAAGAACTGTGCGACTGCTACGGTCGCAGGTTCGAATCCTGCCTCGGGCATGGATGTGTGTGATGTCCTTAGGTTAGTTAGGTTTAAGTAGTTCTAAGTTCTAGGGGACTGATGACCACAGCAGTTGAGTCCCATAGTGCTCAGAGCCATTTTTTTAAAAGAACTCGCAGACTCCTCACAACAAATGTATGACGTTCGTTATTCATACAGAGCATGGGAGAGACGTAACGTCACACATACCAAACAACATTATGCGGTTGGAGAATCGGAATATGGAGTAGAGAGGCACTGTAGGTCCTTAATGAAACGACTAGATGTAAGACAGGGATTGACACTGTATATGATTTAACAGTTGCAACACGCCGCATTCAAGAGAGACGTTGTGACAAGAAAAAATTGTCACACTCCGACTAGTTGTGTCTGAGGAAATGGTGATGTTATTTATTTTGATTCTGACTTCTGTGGTATTCTCTCCCAATACACGAGAGTTACAATTCATTATTATTTGGAATTTTAAAATATTTTGATGCAATGTAAAGTGTCATGGTTTCACAATCGAAAAGCAGTACACATTACATACTGCTTTCGAAACACATGCAATCGTTGTTTTGGAGTAGAGCCAATGCACACTGGAGGGAGAGAGGCCCAGAGTTTCTGTCATCTCGATCGCTGTCCATATCTCACCTCTGCTGTGAATGGAAGGTTATGCTCAACACTTCTGATTCGTCATGGCCACCCAGCATCGTTATCTACTAGTTTGTGAGCTACTGTCGGAGTCCTTTAGATGTTTAACATTTTCACGTCATGCATTACCATTTTAAAAAATAAGTAATTACACTCTTGCTATAAAGTGGGCCTCGACAACGTTAAAGTGATTTTCTTCCAATAGTATGCGTCCTGGTGTGTTGAGCAACACTATGAATACAAAAAAATCACATTTCTGGCTGTGGGGTATTCATGTCGCAGCACATGTACGAAAAATTATGTAACTGGACTGGAATTACATCGACACTTTGCAGGTATGACCGAAATTGCTGCCATCTTGGGCTTTTACTCAGAGGCTCTTGCTACCGGTATGAATAATCGACTAAACTGCGTTTGTGGAAATCGCTTAACAAACTCGCACTGTTGATGTACTCATATAAAATATCACAGAGCGATTTATAAACACTCTTCTCATAGTGTTAATGGTAAAACATTCGAGTTTTTATCATATTTTAACACACGATGCTACTAACACCTTGATACAGACATGTGGCTGTCTATTTAGATGGGGGCAGTGCACACAGAGCCATGGACGATGCGTGCCTGCTGCTACTTGATGTTTTGCAACTCTCTCGTGTGCTCTCGCTGGCAGAGTACAAATTATTCGCACTACCTTCCATTATTGTTATTGCAGAATGTGCTGTGATAAGTACTGGAGTATGATCGATATCTGACGCTCACACATGACACTGACGGCTTCTGCACTAGCGGAAACCTGCAAAGTTTTGCTGTTGAAATATGCTTGGTACTCTTTGAACACAGCCAACAGTGATGTCTGGGGCATGGGCAGTACAGCACATCAAGCGCGCCGAATCTCAAAAATTTCTGTGGATACGTATCAATGGAGGAATGTAACATGTGCTTCCTGGGG
This sequence comes from Schistocerca nitens, assembly GCF_023898315.1. Lineage (NCBI taxonomy): Eukaryota > Metazoa > Arthropoda > Insecta > Orthoptera > Acrididae > Schistocerca > Schistocerca nitens. The sequence goes on along the minus strand of NC_064616.1, from coordinate 579,884,673 downwards.
GGTCTCGATATTTTTTTAAAATGATTGCTGTGCTTCCTTGAAAGCCACTGCATCAACAAACAAAACGATAACAATCCAGATTACCTGAAAACAATTTCACTGAAATCTTAAACAACACCGCTGTTATGTTTTTAAAAAATAATTACTGAGGCGGTCTGTACAACTGGCTTACTTGTATCTCGGTTTATTCTTCATTATTGCTCAAAATTGGCAAGCAAATTTTTTGAAACAATTGTTGGTGAATGGATGGGGCCTATTGTAGCGCGTCACTTGTAAGGAAACATGAAAGCATTGCCAAAAGATGGGATTTGGCTCAAAATGGTTCAAATGCCTCTGAGCGCTATGGGTCTTAACATCTTAGGTCATCAGTCCCCTAGAACTTAGAACTACTTAAACCTAACTAACCTAAGGACATCACACACATCCATGCCCGAGGTAGGATTCGAATCTGCGGCCGTAGCAGTCGCGCGGCTCCGGACTGAAGCGCCTAGAACCGCTCGGTCACTCCAGCCGGCAGATGGGATTTCATTCACAGTATAGTTTGAATGTTATTCTGGGGAGTGCTTTTGACTTGGCCAGAGAAGGGTGAAGTAGGGGAATTGTGTTGCTTGGTTGCCTCTGTATAAAGATATCTGAAACAAGAGGCCAGGAATTTTAACTTCCATCTCATTGTTTTAATAGTTAATTACTTTTTAATAAAGGCAAATGAGAAATATGTATTTTATTTTGTTTTTATCAAACTAAGAATACTGTGGGTGTGGCGCAGGCACCAGATTATGTCTGTGGGTGCCTGAGCCCCGGCACACCCAAGTAGTCGGCGCGCATGCCGCTCATAAAGGTCGCGGCACGTCGCAAGTCTCAAAGCGTACGAAAATTATACCTCTCTTTCATCATTGAATATGTTTCATTATTCCACTGTTCACGTGATGAACTAGCACGCGCACCTGCGCTGAAATATAATACTTAAGAACAATAGCGGAAACGGATTAAGATAGCATTGCCTAAGCAGAGGTGTGCGCTGGTGCTATTCAGCCTAAAACAACAGGATTAGAGATGAACCTACTCGATTCCTATTGGTTGAAATAACCAATGGATTATGGTTTTCGGCTAGAAATGGGAATCGTTTTGGTTCAGATATGAAACGCAATAGTGAAAATGGTTATGATGATGGTTTATCGGGGACTAATAATCGTCTCCGACTAGACTGAAGTGACCCGAATGAGCTTTTCACTCTGCAGCGGAGTGTGCACTGATATGAAACTTCCTGGCAGATTAAACCTGCGTGCCGGACCGAGACTCGAACTCGGGACCTTTGCCTTTCGCGTGCAAGTGCTCTACCATCTGAGCCACCCAACCACGATTCACGACCCCCCCCCCCCCTCACCGCTTCACTTCTGCCAGTACCTCGTCTCCTACCTTCCAAATTTCACAGAAGCTCTCCTGCAGGTTCGCAGGAGAGCTGTCAAGTTTGGAAGGTAGGAGACGAGGTACTGGCAGAAGTGAAGCTGTGAGAACGGGTCATGAGTTGTGCTTGGGTAGCTCAGATGGTCAGATGGTAGAGAATTTGCCCACGAAAGGCAAAGGTCCAGAGTTCGAGTCTCGGTCCAGCACACAGTTTTAATCTGCCAGGAAGTTTCATATCAACGCACACTCCGCGAAAATCTCATTCTGGAAACATCCACTAGGCTGTGGCAAAGCCATGTCTCCGCAATATCCTTTCTTCCGGGAGTGCTAGTTCTGCAAGGTTCGCAGGAGAGCTTCTGTGAAGTTTGGAAGGTAGGAGACGAGGTACTGGCAGAAGTGAAGCTATGAGGACGGTTCGTGAGTCGTGCTTGGCTGGCTCATATCGTGCCGGCACGGTAGCTCAACATGTTCGGTCAGAGGGTTAGCTGCCCTCTGTAATAAAAACACTGAGTCAACGGCTCAACACTGAACTTGAACGGGTGTCCTGGGACATCCACACCGAAAAAAATGCAACAACAACATCGAACAAAACGAAAACAATAATAAATGAAGATGGTAGATCACTTGCCCGCGAAAGTCAAAGGTCCCGAGTTCGAATCTCGGTCCGGCACACAGTTTTAATCCTCCAGGAAGTTTCTTAGATTCAAGTGATCCTAGTGGTATGCACTTAAGATTATTTTTTTGTATATTTGTGTGTTCATAGTAGCAGAAATCTGATGATTAATTTCTTCTTCTTCTCTTTCAGATGTCATTGACGTCCGGACTTTTGTGTTGCGCCTGCAACAATCACTCCACAACCGGACATGATGATGATGCGTTCATCGCCTCACCCCAGTCCATCGATGATTTACATGTCGCTCCTGCAAACAGCTCCCTGGCCTGTTCTGTCATCAAAATCGTGGTATGGGCTGTTGTTATCAACACGTTTGCCAACGCAGCCATAATTTCCACGCCTTGGAACATTTCGCTGTCATCATGGATCTTCGTTTTACTGTACTCACACTGTTCATGAAGACTGTCAGTATTGACATGTGTGTTCTGGACCTCTCCAGACTCCACAGCTACCAATTCTGCTATGGGTTTTCGAAACTAAACTTCGAAAATCCCATGTTACTTGATATGGATACAAGCAGTTTCATCTTTTGGGTGTAAGGATGCGATCCATATGAAGTAATTATATACAAACCCGAAGATCTCGACACGTCTGCGTATGTGACCGATAATCTTTATGGAATGTCACCATAAAACAAGAAGGTTACTGGCCTGATGAAAGATGGGGCGAATGGTTCGCAGACTGTGGTGTTTGTGGGGCTCAGGTCGAAAATGTATGCATAACATATACAGGTGCAAACTGGAGGCGGTATAAGGGTACACACCGTGAGGCCTCAAAGGCTCTCACGATTGAGGTTTACAAGAGGAGATCGCCCACGGTGCGTTGGCGACACTCTGTGTATGGTACACCAGATGGTATTTTGATCACGAGGCCACGAAGTACATATTACCCTTCAGCTGACAATGGGCTGTTGTGTTATGAGAACAAACCCTTCATCCGTTGGGATGGGATCAGGTCCCTCTGGTACTCACACTATTGGTTGAGTGGGGGCATGTGTGAAATGGTTGTTTGGAACAAGAATCGTAGTTGGGTGTGTAGTCATGAAAGCTCGATTGTATACTACGCGAGCACTACTGCACACTATGAGTGTGTGTACATATTATGTGTAGTTATGTGTGTGTGCCTGGTTTTTCTAGTCCTCGTTTCCCATATATATAGAAAGAAAATGGTTAAAATGTAAACAGAATGATCGGAAGGAAAAATGTAATTATGGTATATCGACTGAAAAACTGCAAATAAAACGGGAAAAGTAGTACTTAAGTTTTTTAGTTTGATATATATATATATATATATATATATATATATATATATATATATATATATATATATATATATATATATATGTCTTGACATCACAACAGCTTTTTGAATAACCCAGTCTATATTTCCCACAAAAAAATAGCTTTGGAAACAGACCGAAAGCAGAAAGAAATTGTTAATAAACATTAACAATATGCAAAAATTAACATTATGTAAAAAATTGTATTGCAAAAAGTTGCTAATAAACCACTAGTTAATTGTTAATATCATTGTCGTTATTTCCAAACCTTTTCACTATAGAATTATTGTTAGCAATAATTCGTTTATAATGATAAATCAAGCTCTTCCCTTGATGCACAGACCTCAAATGAAAAGAACTTTGCAATTCACCTAGTTGTAAAGGGTGATAAAAGGGGGGGGGAGGGGGGACATCGTATCTTACTGATCCAAGAGAGGGTTTCCTGCCTTTTTAATGTGCTCCCATTCGTCCAAAAGTTTCCTCCCAATTTTGCATCACAAGCGACCTGGGTTGAGTTACATCATGACCTTGTACAATTGCCTGAGGTGAGGAGGCAGAACAGAGGTGGCCCTGGGTGACCTCGTTCAACTGCCAAGGAGTCCCTGGGGGGGGGGGGGGGGAAATAGAGGGTGACCTTGAATATAGCTATCACAAGTGGGTAACTTGATAATGGAAGTGCTTATCAGTGACCTTGAAATAATATCATTATCTGTTCAAGAATACGCTCTTCTTATCTACTCTCCTTAGTAACCCTCTGGCCACCTTGGGAACATGTGCAGGACTGTGTGTTGCCATCCATGGTGAACACACACCAAATTAGTCATTGCAATATCAAAAGGGGTACTTTATGCCCACCTTTTGAAAATATTGTAATTTAGCAACTTACATTATGTTTTAAAATTTTGAAAGAAATATTTACTGTTTTTAACAAGTTCTTGCAGATTCCATATATGTTTTAAATTTTTCCGTTAAACTTAATCCTAAAATTTAAGTCTCAGTAGTAGATATCACTTCCCCGGTGAAAGTTGTATTCAGTATTTCCAGTTTCACTGCATTACACATCAATATCTCTTTAAAAAGTATGTTGAGAGTAAAATTCAACAACAATGAACGAAATCTGCATTTATTTTTTGTCGTCGCCATAAAGTTGGTACTACATGCTAGTATTGATAAGAGTCTGTTAAAAGTTTTTTTCAGTTTTGGACCCTACTGACAGAGTACGTCTCAACAAATATGTTTTTAATATAATTCAACAACAATTGTCGAATTTGGTTCTTTTAACGTTTTGTAGAATGGGTGTAAAGTTCCCCCACCAGGCAATGCGCGTTATGGAAAATGCCTTGGTATTGCTAGGGTTAAGAACCACGTCCAATGTTTTGTAATGTCTATGAGAATCTCATAAGTTGTGGTGTCTTCAGTGTAATTATTATCTTTGAATAAAAATGTCATTTCTGTTCATATCACTGCGTATTTCTTTCAGTTACTTTCAGTGCTATGATGTAGCAGCTCTTGCTATGTATGGTCCAAGTTTCATAGAGCTGTTTCCTGGTAGTAACATGTCATTTGAAAGCTACTTTAATCCTTACGTTTTGCACACCAGTGTATTATTCGTTCTGGATATGTCTGGGAGGCCTTTTCTTCCTCTTTCTCTCTTACTGTGTGTGTGTGTGTGTGTGTGTGTAAGTGGGGGTGGAGGAGAGGGGAGGGAGGGGGGCGAGCGGGTGTCTGGGTGTAATTCAACGGTATAATAACTTCGTAGGACTGGAAGGAAATCTCAGACCCCAGAACCGATATTTCTAGTTATAAGCATCCGTTTATAGAGAAACAACTGAAAGATTTGACAGTAAATAAATCGTCAGGTCTGCATGGAATCCCAGTTCGGTTTTACAAAGAGCACTCTACAGCATTTGCCCTGTACCTCGATTGCGTTTGTCGTGGACCCTTGATCCAGCACAAAGTCCCAAGAGGCTGGAAAAAAGTGCAGGTGATTCCAGTACATAAGATGGGTAAAAGAATGGACACATAAAATTACAGACCAATATCGCTAATTTCGGTTTGCTGCAGAATCCTTGAACATACTCTCAATTCGAATATAATAAACTTTCTTGAGACTGAGAAGCTTGTGTCCACGAATCAGCATTGTTTTAGAAAGCATCGCCTGTGCGAAACTCAGCTTGCCCTTTTATCACATGATATACCGAGAACTATGGATGAAGGGCAACAGGCAGATTCTATTTTTCTAGATTTCTGGAAGGTATTTGCACGGTACCCCATTGCAAGCTGTTAATGAAGGTACTAGCATATGGAGTAAATTTACAGAGACGTGAGTGGCAGGAAGACTTCTTAAGTAGTAGAACCCAGTGTGTTGTGCTCGATGTCGAGTGTTCATCAGAGACAAGGATATCGTCAGCACTGCCCAGGGAAATGTGATAGGACCGTTGATAATATACATATGATACGGCGGACAGGATGGGGAGCAATCTGCAGTTGTTTGCTGATAATGCTGTGGTGCGTGGTAAGGTGTCGAAGTTGAGTCACTGTAGAAAAATACAAGAATATGGAAAAATGTAGGTAATGCGGGCGAGTAGGAAGAACAAACCTCTAACTTTCGGATACATTATTAATAACGTTGCAAACCGATTTGAAATGGAACAAGCATGTAAGAACTGTGGTAGGGAAGGCGAATGGCCGACTCTGACTTACTGGGAGAATGTTAGGAAAGAGTGGTTCACCTTACAGAAGACCGCATATAGGACGCTAGTGCTACCTATCCTTGAGTACTGCTTGAGTGTTTGGGATCCGTACCAGGTCGGATTGAAGGAAGACATTGTAGCAGTTCTGAGGCTGCTACATTTGTTACTGGTAGGTTTGAACAACACGTAAGGGTTACGGAGATGCTTCGGGAAGTCAAATGGGAATCCCTGGAGAGAAGCTGACGTTCTTTTCGTGAAACGCTACTGAGAAAGTTTAGAGAAGTGGCATTTGAAGCTGACTGCCGAACTATTCTACTGCCACCAACATACATTGCTCATACGGACCACGAAGATAAGATACGAGAAATTAGCGCTCATACGGAGACATATAAATCATCGGTTTTCCCTCGCTCTATTTGCGAGTGGAATAGGAAAGGAAATGACTGGCAGTGGTACAGGGTACCCTCCGCCCCACACCGTACGGAGGCTTGCAGACTATCTATGTAGTTGTAGATGTAACCCTGTCATCCCGTATCAGTAACAATTTTTTATTATTTTACGATCCTTCCTTATTGGATTAATAACAGGAACAGAAATTGAAAGGTATTGATCATCATATATTTTATTTTTGACATTTCTTTCTGGTATATTATTTTAACCTTTCAGACCCCCTGGTAACAACTGTGTACATTAGCTTTTGCTGTGGCTTAACTGCAACACAAGTATTTTTCCCAATCGTAACCTGAGGTACACATTTGTGAATGTTCAACCTTTTCATCATGCACAAGTGCTGCCAGCTGTTGGGCATGGCTATTAAAATATCAGCAAGTCAATGTAGTGTTGCGCAGCAGCTTGTAATCACAACAACACACGGATGTGGTTGGTATGCTATATTCCACTGTGTAATTGAATATTGTTATGGTTACTTTGCATGGTAATTATTGTGTGATCATAGAGAATATTTCGTAATTAGTTATTTTAGTGCAGAAAATGAAGCCACGTGTACGAAGTACGTTTCGAAAATTGATACATATTTTTGTGCAAACCTTGCATCTAAAATCATTTTTAAAAAATCACCTAAGATCATTGCCACATGAAGAAAAATTTTCCCTCCTCCAGAAAAAATTCTCTTCTGAAGGGAATAATTTATTTATATTACAAGAACTGCATCAAATGGAGTATTTCCACCAAAATCAATTACTACAATCTTTACTTGAACAACATGAATTGCTATTATATTTAGACTAATCGTTTTAGTTTTAATGTAGTTATGCTATAAATATTAATAATTCAATAGCAAATCATGATAAAAATTATATACTTCACACTTTCATTGCAGCTTTGTGTTTTTCCATGTAGACATTTCTCCAATAATGTTCCATTTGATAATTCTCTAAATATTGGTTTAATTATTTCCATAATTGCTGCAGGTAAATTGTGTTGGTGGTCATAGACTTCTACTGAATTTTTCAAATTATTGTACTTACACCATGGTGGTAGACCAGGTGGACATAAACTATGGTCAGGTTTTGCATTTTTTGACATTGTCTGAAAAAAATAATGCCCAAATTGCCTTTCTCATATCACTTACACATTTGGTATTCCGCCTTATGCAAATCCCGTAATATCTCTGCGACCTGTCTATGACATCATCTGTCAGCCTGTACCTCCTTGCTTTCCATCAGCAAGTTACTTTCTTCCTACTTTTTTGGGGGGGGGGGGGGGCTGCCTCAGTCTTGACTCCATTCTCTTCTGAATGTGACCAATACATTCCAGGTTCTTTACTTTGATGTCATTACCATAGGGTTTCAATTCCTCAATTTTTCTGAACTTTTGCAGTCGCTATCACCTATGAAATTAACATACCTAGCGTGGTACAATGAGATAGACCAATAGAAAGTTTCTTTACCTCTTAAACTGGCATACACCACTGCTACCACCATAATTAGTTTTACAGTTTTCAGAATGTTTATTTTTAATTCTGTCAGGGCGTCTGAAATATTTTGATAAAATTACAGAACCACTCACCTTTGCAGCGTCTCCACTTGTGGCTGTCACCACACCACTGAGTGACTGTAGCTCTTTCTTTTGCCACAAAGCGTCTAAGGCTGGAGTAAGGTCCCTTTTGTTAACACTATCATTGACACTAACAGCGTCTTCAACTGCCTCCTGCGTGGTTTCGTGTACAATATCTTCCACTACAGACCCAATGTTTTATTGTAAATACTAAATTTTGTGGGAGGCTTTTGTAAGTTCATAAGACCGCACATCATTTGTCCTGGGTTGCACCTTTTCCAATAGAGCGAAGGGGATAAACCAGTTTCAAATTAAGTTCAAATAACTTTTCTGACTCACTTTGCACAGAAAAATTAAAGAAAGGGATACTTTGTAATCACACGTATCACATGATACCATTATTTTACATGCAAGGCCAAAATGTCGCTTTACGTGAAACTCAAGACCTTCCTGATTACAGTTTTTACACATGATATAATTTTTAAAAATATATGACGTACACTTACGTCAAATATTTCATTCACACTGTTTTCATCTGTTTCCCGAGACATTTCATTGTAGCTGTCTTCCCTAATATCCAGTTTCATCTGGGATGAGCTGCGCTGGGAGGAGGAAACCTCATTATCTGCTTCAGAACTAACTTCTACATTTACACAAAAATTCTTCCAGACATGTTTCTTAACCTATGCCTTTCCGCTTTTTAAATGTTCTATTACTCACACGTGAAATTTTCGCTAGTAAAAATACATTCAAACAGGAATGTACCCATTCTGTCTGCCTACTCAACACACGTCAGAACAACACTCTCAAAATCGCTCTCGAAAATCGCACAACTAACTTCGATGTACAACTGTCTTAGGTTCTGCTACAGATGCCAACCTCTGCAGAGAACCCACACAACGCAAAATCCTTGTCCCTGTCGTCGAAGAAAATAGAGGGAAATTAAAAAGATGTAAAAATTGTTCCCATCACAAACAAACAAATACAACCTCTCAGAGGGGTCAAGAAAAGCCCACAAAGAGCAGCGCAAGCACTTTTTATTTATTTATTTTTAAATACTTAGAATAAAGGTAGATGTGAGATTCTTGAAGCAAATTAATCAGAAAACTCAGCCAAATTTTAATATGCAAAAACCAAAAATTCCATATTTTTCACAGTTTTCACTTTCCAGGTTCCCTTAACTAATAGCACCCTGGAAAATATGATTAATATTTAAAATACTAGACTATTTGATCCTAGATTTTTGTTTAAGTTTCACAGATTCATAAAAAGTGCCACAAGAAATTTTAACACTACATCTTAGTCTAAAAATATAAATAACTGCTTTAAACAATAATATCCACTTCGATAATTTGTATAAGGGTAGCTGCAGGCATGAATTATGCTGCTACTACATCAATTCTTAACTCCAAAATCACAAAATCACTTGATTTGATGAATGGAACGAAATTATTGCAAAAAGAAAATATAATTTAACAAAATGTACATATAATACAAAGAAAAAGTGAATAAACAAGCAGTAATAAAACTTCTGAGAAATTAAGTAAACTCTAATAAATTAATATAACTGATTATCTTACAAAATCAAAACATTTCGAGGAAACATAAAAAATAGTGAAACAGGCATAAAAATTAGAATATAATCTCCTCATAACTACAACAACTTTCCAACTACACATGGTGAATATTAATAAAACTGATAAACTGCAGGGACGGATTTCTGAGTGGAAATGGAGGAAAAAAGATCCTATCAACATGTGTTGGAAAATGCATCATTTCCATGGTAGATATCACTGACGAATAAAAGTTCTTCTGACGACGTGCCATATTTGTAGCCCACACATGACGATTATGTAGACTGATGTTGACTGTTCTGGCAAAGATTGCTTCATTGGTAAATAGTATTGAAGACAGAAATCCCATAAATGTGATAGTCTGGTGCAAAATCTATCGACTAAAGCCTTCCTCTAGTGGAAAATCCGCTGCTGATAATCCTTGCACTTATTGAAGGTGATAGGGACAGTGGTGACTGTCATGCAGGACACACATTATCCTACGTTGTCTTACACCAGATTGGTGGACCACTTGCCTGGAGCTCATATTAGTGTTCTTCAATATACTGTAGAACCCGGTTCTGCATATCTGGTGTATGCACAGTCCACCGTCCACCCACACGTTCTTCTGTCTGAAAGGACCCATGATCAGACAATTGTCCAAAAAGGGCTTGAAATGTTGTGTGATATGGTTGGTGTCTGTGAGGTTACATGTTTAAGTATATCCGTGCTGCCTGTTGCTGTTTCCATCTACTTGGCCATACAAAAACACCATCTCGGCTTGTTCCTGACATGAATACCGGACCATTCTGTTGCTTACAGTTAGCTGCATCAATCACACAGCCTGCAACATACAAGGAACATATATCATGTGGTCAGAGGAACTTTCGTTCGAAGCACCATCAACCATGGCAACAATACATTTCTGGACACATGTTTATAGGACCATTTTTCCTCCTCTTTCAGTTGGGAATCCATCCCTGCAGTTCGTTTTCTTACCATTCACCCTGCATACAATTTAAGATGAACGTGGGACCTGTATCACAGTAAATGTGTTATACTATAGTCTCTATTATTTAATAAATTTTCTTTTGTATTAATGATAAAGATGAACTAATATAAATTATTTAAATCAATGTAATTCATAATTTAATATAATATATTAATGATATATATTTAAATGTATTATATTAATAATTATATATGTATCTTAGGAAATTTCATTAATATTCAATAAAATTATATATTTATAATTAATATAATTGGTTATCTTAAAATATTAATAATTTCAACTAAATAATCTTATTAAATACATCAATTTACAATAATGTAAAATATTTAATTACAATACTATAATACACTGAAGTGCCAAAGAAACTGGTATAGGCATGCGTATTCAAATACAGAGATATGTAAACAGGCAGAATACGGCGCTGCGGTCGGCAACGCCTGCATAAGAGAACAAGTATCTGGCACGGTTGTTAGATCAGGTACTGCTGCTACAATGGCAGGTTATCAAGATTTAAGTAAGTTTGAACATGATGTTATAGTCGGCGCACGAGCGGTGGGACACAGCATCTCCGAGGCAGCGATGAAATGGAGATTTTCCCTAAGACCATTTTACGAGTGCACTGCAAATATCAGGAATCCAGTAAAACATCAAATCCCCGACATCGCTGGGGTCGGAAAAAGAGCCTGGAAGAACTGGACCAACGACGACTGAAGAGAATCATTCAATGTGACAGAAATGCAGGTCTTCCTCAAATTGCTGCAGATTTCAATGCAGGGCCATCAAAAAGCGTCAGCGTACGAACCATTCAAAGAAACACCATCGATATGTGCTTACGAAGTTGAAGGCCCACTCCTGTACCCTTGATGACTGCACGACACAAAGGTTTACGCCTCGCCTGGGCCCATCACACCGACATTGGACTGTTGATGACTGAAAACATGTTGCCTGGTCGGACGAAACTCGTTTCGAATTGTATCGAGATGATGGACGTGTGCAGGTATGGAACAACCTCATGAATCCATAGACCCTGCATGTCAGCAGGGACTGTTGAAGCTGGTGGAGGGTCTGTAATGGTGGAGGGGCGTATACAGTTGGAGTGATATGGGACCGCTGATACGTTTAGATACGACTCTGACAGGTAACACGTACGTAAGCATCCTGTCTGATCACCTACATCCATTCATGTCCATTGTGAATTCCGACAGACTTGGGTAATTCCAGCAGGACAAAGCGACACCCCACACGTCCAGAACTGCAACAGAGTGGCTCCAGGCACACTCTTCTGAATTTAAACACTTACGCTAGCCACAAAACTCCCCAGACATGAACATTACTGAACATATCTGGGATGCCTTGCAACGTGCTGTTCAGAAGAGATTTCCATCCCGTCATACTCTTATGGGAGGTGTAACAGTTTCTTTGTGTCTTTCGTATATTTGATTATATAACAATTTATTTATTTCTAAAAAAATAGGTAGCTTTAAGTTTTGATGAATATATAAATTATAATATTCAACTAATAATAATAAATGATAATTTAATGAGATACTCAATTAAATATAATATACAACATAGGTTATTTGTATTAAAAGAAACAAAAAGAAAAATTTTAAATCGTTAAACGCAGAAATTAAGTAGCTTAAAAGATAATTATACGAACACAAATTCAAAAACACCTCTAATTTGAATATGAAATAACAAAAAATTATGGAGTGCCTGTTTAAAGGATTACCTTGATAGTGTGAATAAAGTGAATAAATATTATCTCCAGTAATATTACATAAACTAGAATTAAACTATCTTCTTGAGTATCAAAAACTGTCATGCATCATACATCTTAATGTAATACAAAAATGTAGGCTAACCATTAATAGAGGTATCAGTCCCTTCCTATTTAATGACAAACACCTCTGAAAAACTTCTCTTCTTATCAACATTAGTGATAGGAATCTTCCTGTGCCTCTCATTAAACTCCTGATGTGGAAATTTAATAGGAATAGAGATCAACTTACCCTCATTTATCATCCTAGTAACAACTACTGAAAATTTAATAATGAATGAATCATCAGTTAATTATTTTATTGTTCAAGTAGTGGTATCAAAAATATTACGATTGATTGAAATAAAATATCCAGTAAAATGGGAAAGAGAATTCACTCCATCTGTGATAATCATATATACATTATTATTAAAAATTGGAACAGCTCCATTTCACTTTTGATTTCCGCAAGTTATAGGAGCATCAAGTTGAAATAATTGCTTAACATTAGGGTAAATCACCTAAAACTTGCTCCACAGATCAGTTCTGGATACAGAAAAACCTCAAGGAGGGGGCGCTAGAGATGTCTCGAGCTACCTTTACTTTTACCGTAACAAAACATAATCAAGTCACATTCAAATTTTAAGAAAGTTTTCTTTAAACTGGTTATACACATATGCAAGACAACGCCATCTTATGATATAAAAAAGTTACAATTGTGGTTCCCTTTCTTAAATGATGAATTCTATGCGCCTATTATTCCTAGCAAATCGATTAATTTAACAGAATAACGTATCGATATCACTAGAATGGCCGCGACTTTTCTCGTAGGGATGTGTTAGCTCTCTGTGTGCCAGACAGAAACGTATAAAATAGGATGACACGGACGCACGTGCTACATAGGAAAGTACAACTACTCGATAACTCCATTCAGTCGAGTCGACTGACGAAAGAAACGAACAAATAGCGTGCGAGCTGACTGGCTGGGGCGGCGCGGGAGGCAATGCGGGCGGCCCCGCAAGGGTGTGGGTGTGCGGGGGGGGGGGAGTGGAGCGCCCCGTACGCCCCCATATATATCCGCCACTGCCACAGATATTGCGGAAATGGAAAGTCCTGTCGATGTGCGGTTTTCACAGAGTGGACCGGTTGTCTGGATCTCGTATTGTTAGCCAAACAACGGGTTGGAATAGTACATAGAAAGTGTATTTTTTGTGTGAACATACAGTTTTTGTATGAAACAATGCCTGTTGACAACAACAGACTAAAAGTAGCGTAAATGAAAATGTTACCGGTATTTTATACACTATCTAGCTCCAGTCTTTTACGGGCATTTGCATCACTAACTTCTGGTTTTAGAGCTCCAGTTCACCATGAAAATCTCAGCTTATGGACCTCACTTCATGTTGTTTAGATGCTGATAGGGTTCCCGGGTGTGACATTCAGTTCTGCAGTGACTTTTGCTGCTGATGTCTCTAACATTTTGTCATAATCCTGTTTAATGACCTTGAGTCACAATCACTTAACACACAGTTTCATCTGCGTTATGAGTTAGCAGAAGACATTTTCCCGCTTTCCCTGTACGCTGTAAATACCTTCGATATGGTGTCTCTTGAACCACAAAAGATTTCAAGTACCTTGTTTACAGAAGTACCCACCATACGAGCACCAAAAATTTGCCCACATTCGAATTCACTTTGGTCTGACAATGCACCCGCTACTACAGATTGCACTGTTTTCATCAAGACTGATACTTGCTACGTGCCCGCAGCTCGTGGTCGTGCGGTAGCGTTCTCGCTTCCCACGCCCGGGTTCCCGGGTTCGATTCCCGGCGGGGTCAGGGATTTTCTCTGCCTCGTGATGGCTGGGTGTTGTGTGCTGTCCTTAGGTTAGTTAGGTTTAAGTAGTTCTAAGTTCTAGGGGACTTATGACCACAGCAGTTGAGTCCCATAGTGCTCAGAGCCATTTGAACCATTTGAACTTGCTACGTACTGAAGGTATTGCACAGGTGCTATTAATAGTCAGATGCAACAGCACCACCTGTAGGCATGGCTGACATCTGCATTCATGTCAAGCATGCATTTCCATATTTTTGTCCATCCCCCATACATCTCCCAGAATGCAATGATTGACCGACTAGGGTTTTGCACAAGAAAACGGGAGATAAAAAAGAAACTTTAGGTCTTTTAAATAGCCTGAAGTTTTAACAAAGGTTATGAGTGTGAAGTGAATGGTGTATCACTACGTCATAAATTAAAGTCCCCCACCGCGTTGTTCTGGCTGAATGTGAAGGCTAATCTGAGGAACTACTGTAGGGATTTTGATATGCTTTTCACTGACGGACAGACACATTCATGAGGAAGGTATGTGTACATAATTTATAATTATAATAATGATGAGTGTGTAATATATGTATTTTTATCTGTTCAATAGTTAACTGCCATGGCCCGAACTTCGACTTTATGAGCTGCAGAGGAACCTGTATATGCCCACAACTCTGCAAAACACATTTAAATGCCTGGCAGAGGGTTCATAGAACCACCTTCACAATTCCCTATTATTCCAATCTCGTATAGCGCGTGGAAAGAACGAAGTTGGTGCTTGTAATTTCGTGAGAAGATTTCATCGCAACGAAAAACGCCATTCTTTCAATGATGTCCAGCCCAAATCCAGTATCATTTCAGTAACACTCTCTCTCATATTTCGCGATAATACAAAACGTGCTGCTCTTCTTTGAATTTTTTCGATGTACTCCGTCAGTCGTATCTGGTAAGGATCCCACACCGCGTAGCAGCATTCTAAAAGAGGACGCACAAGCGTGGTGTAGGCAATCTCTTTAGTAGATCTGTTACATTTTCTAAGTGTCCTGCCAATAAAACGTAGTCTTTGGTTCTCCTTCCCCACAACATTTTCTACGTATTCCTCCCAATGTAAGTTGTTCATAATTGTAATTCTTAGGTATTTTGCTGAATTTACAGCCTTTATATTTCACTGATTTATCGTGTAACCGAACTCCTTTTAGCACTCATGTGCATGACCTCACACTTTTCGTTATTTAGGGTCAACTGGCAATTATCGCACCATTCAGATATCTTTTCTAAATAGTTTTGCAATTCGTTTTGATCTTCTGATGACTTTATTAGTCGATAAACGACAGCGTCATCTGTAGACAACCAAAGACGGCTGCTCAGATTGTCTCCCAAATCGTTTATATAGATAAGGAACAGCAAAGGGCCTATAACACTACCTTGGGGAACGCCAGAAATCACTTCTATTTTACTCGACGACTTTCCGTCAATTACAAAGAACTGTGACCTCTCTGACAGGAAGTCACAAATCCAGTCACATAACTGAGATGATATTCCATAAGCACGCAATTTCACTATAAGCCGCTTGTGTGGTACAGTGTCAAAAGCCTTCTGGAAATCCAGAAATAAGGAATCGATCTGAAATCCCTTGTCATTAGCACTCAACACTTCATGCGAATAAAGAGCTAGTTATGTTTAACAAGAACGATGTTTTCTAAACCCATGCTGACTGTGTGTCAATAGGCCGTTTTCTTCGAGGTAATTAATAATGTTCGGGCACAATATATGTTCCAGAATCGTGCTGCATATCGACGTTAATGATATGGGCCTGTAATTAAGTGGATTACTCCTACTACCTATCTTGAATATTGGTGTGACCTGTGCAACTTTCCAGTCTTTGGGTACGGATCTTTCGTCGAGCGAACGGTTGTATATGATTGTCAAGTATGGAGCTAATGCACTAGCATACTCTGAATTGGTATACAGTCTAGACCAGAAGACATGCTTTTATTAAGTGATTTAAGTTGCTTCACTACTCTGAGGATATTTACTTCTACGTTACTCATGTTGGCAGCTGTTCTTGATTCGAATTCTGGAGTATTCACTTCGTCTTCTTTTGTGAAGACATTTCGGAAGGCTGTGTTCAGTAACTCTGCTTTAGCAACACTGTCTTCGATAGTATCTCCATTGCTATCACACAGAGAAGGCATTGATTGTTTCTTGCCGCTAACATAGTACAAATACGACCAGAATCTCTTTGTATTTTCTGCCAGGTTTCGAAACAAAGTTTCGTTGTGGAAACTGTTAGAAGCATCTCGCATTGAAGTCCGCTTCTGTAAAAGATCGCCAATCTTGGGGATTTTGCGTCTGTTTAAATTTGGCATGTTTTTTTCGTTGTTTCTGCAGCAGTGTTCTGACCCGTTTTGTAAAGGAGGATCAGCTCCGTCGTTTGTTAATGTATTTGGTATAAATCTCTCAGTTGCTGCCGACACTATATCTCTGAATTCAAGCCATATCTGGTCTACACTTATATCATTAATTTGGAAGGAGTGGAGATTGTCTCTCAGGAAGGTGTCAAGTAAATTTTTATCTCCTTTTTTGAATAGGTATATTTTTCGTTTATTTTTGGAGGATTTGGGGGTTACAATATTCAGTCTCGCTACGACAATCCTGTGTTCAGTAATCCGTGTACCCGTTTTGATTATCGTTATTAACTCAGGATTATCTTCTACATCTGTTCTGTATCTACCTTCAATCTATTCCATATATACACTACTGGCCATTAAAATTGCTACACCACGAAGATGACGTGCTACAGACGCGAAATTTGACCGACAGAAAGAAGATGCTGTG
Organism: Schistocerca nitens; assembly: GCF_023898315.1. Lineage (NCBI taxonomy): Eukaryota > Metazoa > Arthropoda > Insecta > Orthoptera > Acrididae > Schistocerca > Schistocerca nitens. Next base: position 579,867,626 of record NC_064616.1, on the reverse strand, counting down.
ATATGCAAATGATTAGCTTTTCAGAGCATTCACACAAGGTTGGCGCTGGTGGCGACACCTACAACGTGCTGACATGAGGAAAGTTTCCAACCGATTTCTCATACACAAACAGCAGTTGACCGGCGTTGATTAGTGAAACGTTGTTGTGATGCCTCGTGTAAGGAGAAGAAATGCGTACCATCACGTTTCCGACTTTGATAAAGGTTGGATTGTAGCCTATCACGATTGCTGTTTATCGTATCGCGACATTGCTGCTCGCGTTGGTCGAAATCCAATCACTGTTAGTAGAAAATGGAATCGTTGGGTTCAGGAGGGTAATATGGAACGCCGTCCTGGATCCCAACGGCCTCGTATCGCTAGCAGTCGAGATGACAGGCATCTTATCCGCATGGCCGTAACGGATCGTGCAGCCACTTCTCGATACCTGAGTCAACAGATGGGGACATTTGCAAGACAACAACCATCTGCACTAACAGTTCGACGACGTTTGCAGCAGCATGGACTATCAGCTCGGAGACCATGGCTGCGGTTACCCTTGACGCTGCATCACAGACAGGAGCGCCTGCGATGGTGTACTCAACGACGAACCTGGGTGCACGAATGGCAAAACGTCATTTTTTCGGATGAATCCAGGTTCTGTTTACAGCATCAAGATGATCGCATCCGTGTTTGGCGATATCGCGGTGAACGCACATTGGAAGCGTGTATTCGTCATCGCCATACTGGCGTATCATCCGGCGTGATGGTATGGGGTGCCATTGGTTACACGTCTCGGTCACCTCTTGTTCGCATTGACGGCACTTTGAACAGTGGACGTTACATTTCAGATGTGTTACGACCCGTGGCTACCCTCCATTCGATCCCTGTTAAACCCTACATTTCAGCAGGATAATGCACGACTGTATGTTGCAGGTCCTGTACGGGCCTTTCTGGATACAGAAAATGTTCGACTGCTGCCCTGGCCAGCACATTCTCCAGATCTCTCACCAATTGAAAACGCCTGGTCAATGGTGGCCGAGCAACTGGCTCGTCACAATACGCCAGTCACTACTCTTGATGAACTGTGGTATCGTGTTGAAGCTGCATGGGCAGCTGTACCTGTACACGTCATTCAAGCTCTGTTTGAGTCAATGCCCAGGCGTATCAAGGCCGTTATTACGGCCAGAGGTGATTGTTCCGGGTACTGATTTCTCAGGATCTATGTACCCAAATTGCGTGAAAATGTAATCATATGTCAGTTCTAGTGTAATATATTTGTCCAATGAATACCCGTTTATCATCTGGTTTATTATCTGCATTTCTTCTTGGTGTAGCAATTTTAATGGCCAATAGTGTATTATGAATTGAAATCCGTAACCGTATTTTCCTGTCTGTATGTACGGGCTAGTCTCAGGATTAGGGATTTTGATACGGTTTGTACTGATAGACTCATTCACGAGGAATATTTCTATACATAACCTACAAATATTTCGTGCAAATTGGCTGAACTATTGTGATGTTTGTCGATTAAGTTGTGTCTCCCGAGAACTGTCCTGGCGTGCGCTGCTTAAATCGTTTGTGTAGTAGTGGAATTTGGAGTTAATATTCAGTTACCTAAAGCTGTTCACTGCATTATATTATAATTCTACGCACTGGCCGGAACACAAACGCATTGTTACCCAAGACAAGTCGTCCGACCATTGATGGTAAATGTACCAATGAGAAATCGGGACGGGTCGCTAGTTACGGAATAAGCTACACAGTTGAGGAAAAGGGGTCAAGGCACTTAGTTCGTTTCACTATTATCTATGCAGTAAGGAAAACAGTGCTGGTTTACGCCGTCCCATAATAACAAAAGAGTCTGCATTCGTCTGGGCAACTATGACATTGGGAGGTTCCACACTACAACCACAACTTTACCAAATTTACATTAACGTATTGGAAAATTGCTCTACCCAGAAAACAATAGCCTAAATGAATCCTAATTAAAAAAAAGGAAAATGTGTAGAACATTAAACCAGATGTGGAAGCTCGCTCTGTTGTGTAAACGTAAAGGTTGGTCTTACACTAAGCGCAGCTAATGAAGCGTGGGCACATGACAGCAAGTGACAACACGGAACGTCGAAATTAAAGTGGATGATGTCAGCACGTGAGTGAGTTGAAATGGTCTAGGAAAAGAAACGGGTTGTCGTACTACTAGATGAGTAATCGTAAAGTGTTCCTTATCACCTCGATAAAATAGAGTTACGTAATAAATTTTTTGTTTGTTTGTGAAAACATGTCTGCTGCCCTGAAATCTCCGCCGTAGCATGCCGCTAGAGAAAGCAAAACTGTATGGCGCAGACTATTATCATATTGGAGTATCGTGAGGAAATTGGTTTTCTGTATTTGAAGGGAACAACAGCGCAACAAACCGGTGCTGTGATGGTGGAAGTGTATGGAACAATCCATCATCATGGCACAGTGGTTAAGTGTCGCAAACGCGTTCAGGGGTGTGAAACAGGTCCGAATGACGATGAAGGAAGTGGCGCACTATCTCTCTGTGGAGAACCGGAAAGAGAACCGAAGGATCTAGAGCTCGAAGACAGCCGTATCACAATCTAGGCAACGGTGGAAAAAGTGAAACTCAGTCATGAATCAGTTTTTAACATCTTGCACAACATTTTGAATAAGGCGAAGGTCGCCGTCCACTGGTCCTGCTTACGACCATTCAAAAAGCCCGCCAGACCGAGGAAGCAGCTGAAATGTTTCCGCCGCATCAGGTGAGTACAGATGACCCCTTTTGTGCTGTAGTCACCAAGGACGACTTCTGGCATATCATTGTCACAAAGGAGTAAGGCATGGAATGGAAATATGTAGATTTACCACCGCCGAAAAAGGGCGAAGACCCAACCGTCATCGGACAAGGTGATGCCGAGAGTTTTTCTTTGACTTCGTAGTATGATGCTAACAGTTAGTGCTCGTAAGGAGCAGACCGTCAGCAGAGCGTTGTACCGAATTATCTTTACGAGGCGGAGTGATGAATTCAAGACGAACTGACTCAGGAAGCAGTCCAAGGAAGTGTTTTTGTATTACAACTAAGCCCTAGCTCATTCTGCAAGGGAGACAATCACACACGCTCCTTCCTTGGGCTATCAATTTTTTTCTTCATCCTCTGTTTTCTAATGACGTGGCACCCATTGACTTCTTCTACGTTCCTCGGATGAGCAGCCCATTGCGTGGCAGTCAAAAATGGTTCAAATGGCTCTGAGCACTATGGGACTCAACTGCTGAGGTCATTAGTCCCCTAGAACTTAGAACTACTTAAACCTAACTAACCTAAGGACATCACAAACATCCATGCCCGAGGCAGGATTCGAACCTGCGTCCGTAGCGGTCTGGCGGTTCCAGGCTGCAGCGCCTTTAACCGCACGGCCACTTCGGCCGGCGCGTGGCAGTCATTTCACAATGGTGACGAGGTGTTTTTCGAGGTGGAAAATATCCGGAACATGTAAAATGCATTCCTACACAACGAAAGGCTCCACCCAGTCATTCAGCATTAGAAATAGTGTGTCGTATTGAATGGTGACTACAGAGTAGGACTAACAACCTCACAAAGTTGCATGATCGTAGCTTGAATTTTTCCGGGTGATAATTAAAACGTTATGACTACTCTCCGTATGTCATTTCGTCCCGTACAGGTCATGCTGCTGCAGCAATGATTCGTGTGTGCTACCAGTGGATTGAAGGGGATCATGCGTAATACTCGTAATAAGCGGGCACTGTTAACCGCAATGTAACCACAGGGGCCGACCGCCCTCTTTGTATTCATGGCAACATCGAACTGCCTGATTCACGCAATACAGGCTGGTCACTGGAGCACGGTGACGAATGTGTAATTATTTGTGTTGTGCTTCTACCCTTTCTACAGTATACTCGGCTGATGGTGTGCATGCCATTACGTCAAATTCCATTGTCTATATTTACATACATACTCTTCAAGTCACCGTAGAGTATGTGGCCACTGCAAGTTATTTCCTTTCCTGTCCCACCCACACATAGAGCGAGGGAATAACTACTGTCTGCACAGTTTTAAATTTCTGAACATTTAAAACAAGCTGTCAGTCTTTGCATCACTCTGAACTATTATGAAGATCTGACTGGATATTTGTGTAGCTTTTTCAATTATAACTTAATTATAAATAACTGCACTATCTGCCAAAAGCATAAGGTTATTATTACTATTGTCTTCCAGGTTAATAATATACAGTATCAGAAAAAAGGGTCTAACACACTCCCTCGGGGCACGCATGGAGTTCCTTCTACTTCTATCGATGACTCTCCGTCAGTGATAACACGCTCCCTCAATCCTGTCATAAATGGAAATGGGCGTACGTCATTGTGGGCCGGAAGTCCCCCATTCAGGGAAGTTCGGCCGCTGAGGGCAAGTACTTATTGCATTCGACGCCACATTCGGGTACTTGCGCGTCGGAGATGGAGATGAAATGATGATGAGGACAACACAACACCCCGTCCCTGAACGGAGAAAATCTCCTGCCCCAGCCGGGAATCGATCCCGGTCCCATTGGTGTGGCATTCCGCCAGGCTAGCCACTTTTTTTTTTTTTTAATTCTCATTTTGTTCTATATTGTTCGTTGAATTTGTTCGGGGTGAATGTCCGATGACAACCGTTCAGGTCTTTGTTGATCCGTTCATGCATTTTTTTATCACACAAGGTAGCTAACCCTCTGACCGAGCACGGTGAGCTACCGTGCCGGCATACCACTCAGCTAACGGGGGCGGACAATCATGTCATAAATTTTGTTTGATAACTCATTTATCGTACTTTTGTTAATAAACGTTGATGTGGTACCGAGTTAAATGTTTCTGAAGTAAAAAAATACTGCTTCCACCTAATTACCTTAATCCCTGGCTTTCAGGACGTCAACTGACGGAAGTGGGAGACGGGTGTCACATGGTCGATGTTTCCGAAACTGACTTAGCTCCCACACAAATACAAGGATCTCAGTTTTGAACACGACTAATCCCTGCAACGTAATGAACGCATTACACAGGTGCCGTACGTGGTCCAATACAACAGTGCCACATGCAGGCTTGGCTAGCATCTGCATTTATGTTGAAGCATGCCTTTCTCGCGGTGTTTCCATATAGTATTTTAAGCAAAAACAGTTTAATAGAAAAACCAATTTCCTTCTAACACAACCCACGGAGCATTACAGCCAGTAATAGAAACCTTTCCACACGATGCGGACGTTTTTGGTATTTGCATACGGATATTCGGAGTCCGTTGAAATTTTACTTTTGGTTCAAATGGCTCTGAGCACTGTGGGACTTAACATCTGAGGTCATCAGTCCCCTAGACTTAGAACTACTTAAACCTAACTAACCTAGGGACAGCACACACACCCATGCCCGAGGCAGGATTCGAACCTGCGACCGTAGCGGTCGCGCGGTTCCAGACTGAAGCGCCTAGAACCGCTCGGCCACACCGGCCGGCATTTTACTTTTCTCGTAGCTTTGAATTGACCATTGCAGCGTGCGTCTGTAGTCGTGGTTCTCGATTTTCGAACTATCGCAACAATTGTCGTTCCCTGGAGAAAATTTAGACATCGAATATTACTTGCCACAAATAAGCCAGCTAATTAACATGTGTTGCGCCGTCACTCTCGCTGGATCCGTGTTAACAGCATTTATTTGTTGGTGGAACAGATCCTCTGTTATGAATCAGTAGAGGCAACAGAGCTCCCCAATTTTCGGATTGGTCACCTGACAGTTTACGCCAACTGGCTCTGTCGAGCGCTAGGATGGCGTCAGCAGTTTGGCGGTTCGCCGGTGGTTTTCTCGAAAGGGAACAGCCTGAGACAGGAGTTACAAACAAAAGAGAGTGAAAACGTATAGAACAATGAATGGAACTCTATCAAAATGGCCGGCCGGTGTGGCCGAGCGGTTCTAGGCGCTTCAGTCTGGAACCGCGCTACCGCTACGGTCGCAGGTTCGAATCCTGCCCCGGGCATGGATGGTGTGATGTCCTTAGGTTAGTTAGGTTTAAGTAGTTCTAAGTTCTAGGGGACTGATGACCTCAGATGTTAAGTCCCATAGTGCTCAGAGCCAATTGAACCAATCTATCAAAATGTTGTTTTGATAACAGTGCATGAAATACTGGGGGAGGATACAAGGGGAATTAGATAGGAAGAGTGGCATTATGGCGAATGTATACAGGCTGTGGAACAGAAAAGAAAGCGTGACTCGAATGCTTAACACAAGATATGAAATCAAATTAGGCATTATACGGGGTGAATTGCCTAAAACTTGCACCGCAACTATCGGAGAAATGGAAAGTACTGGTCGCAGGTTCAAATCCTGCCTCGGGCATGGATGTGTGTGATGTCCTTAGGTTAGTTAGGTTTAAGTAGTTCTAAGTTCTAGGGGACTGATGACCTCAAAAGTTAAGTCTCATAGTGCTCAGAGCCATTTGAACCATTTTTGGAAAGTACTATTGATTCGATGTTTTCACAGGATGGACTGGTAGTCAGGGTTTCGTATTTAGAATAATACTTAGAAAGTGTATTTTTTGAGCAGACATACACTTTTTTAAATGTAACAATGCCTATTGCGATTAAAATTACGGAAAATTAGAATTTCAGTGGTGTTTGTTGCTAGATTCTAGTCTGAGTCGTTTACGATATATCGTATTTTGAGAAGTTCGCACGCCGACACTTGTAAAATACCTGTGGTAACACGCACTAATGAATAACACAAGTACATACACTACTTATGTGGATTCTGACCAGTAACGAGACAACTGACCATCACAAGTTGTGTTTAAAATGACCACCGGCAGCGGCAATACACACTTCCAATCTGGTATGGAACGACTGCTGCATACGTGCTAGCATTTCAGCGATGTCCGAGCAGGCTGGGGTAATACATCGTTGCATATCATCGGATGTAATTGGTCTGTCCTTGAAGAAAACATCTTTCAGTTTCTCCAACAGAAAAAAATCTACAAGCGTCAAATTCTGGGAAGGTGCCGGCCAAGGTACAGGTCCTCTGCCGCCAATCCAACGATTTTCAACAATTTATGAAGACATGCTATAGTACTTCGTGCACACTGGGCTGGACAGCCATCATGTTGGTACCACAGGTTCCACCTAGTATGCAGAGGAATGTCTTCTAGCATCCGTGGCAGATGATGTGTTAGAAGGCTCCGATACTTGAGAACATTCAGTATTCCGTCAATAAAGCAGTCCTATGAGTGGATGGTTCCCTATCCCGCACCACACATTTACACTCTATGGACGCTGACGTTCCTCCTGACAAAGCCAACGGGGATTGTCAACAGAACAATAGTGCATGTTTCGGGTTTTATCTGGCCATGACTGATAAACGTGGCTTCATCATTAAACAAGATACATGATACATCGGGAGTATCCTGTCTTAATGCCCATGTATAGAAGTTAACACGATTCTCATAATCGTTTCCATACAGCTTTTGATGAAGAGAAATGTGGTATAAACGGAATCTAAGTCGATGATAAATGCGTAGGACTCTTCCCTGGCTCATGCCTCTTCCTCGTGCGATTGCCGACCGGAGTGGCCCTGCGGTTCTAGGCGCTACAGTCTGGAACCGCGAGACCGCTACGGTCGCAGGTTCGAATCCTGCCTCGGGCATGGATGTGTGCGTTGTCCTTAGGTTAGTTAGGTTTAAGTAGTTCTAAGTTCTAGGGGACTGATGACCTCAGAAGTTGAGTCCCATAGTGCTCAGAGCCATTTGAAGCATTTTGAACCTCGTGCGATTGTGCGGAAGGTCACGTGCGGATCAACTGCAACAACAGCAAGAACATTAGTTTCTCTCTCCTCTGTTGTCACTTTTTTCCTTCTATTACGTTGTCTAGGTGTTGCAGTACCACTTTCAGGTAATTGGTTCAAGAGGCTGATAAATAATTGGCGAGATGATTGACGTCTGTTGGGATATCTTGCTGCATAGACCGTACAAGGACGAATTGAATTCTTCTTATACTCTCCATAGACCCTGAGCATGTCGGCTTTTTCTGCATTGCTTTTTCTGCAATGCATTTTCTGCATTCCCACTCACAACATATTGCTTGAACTCTCACACACCAACTGGCTAGCAAGTCGTAGTGCACTCAAGGCACACACAAGCATAGTGTAAGCAAACATAACAACGTCGCACCTAGCAACTACACAGGTTAAATGGCACAAACAAGTGTCGGTATGGAAACTTTACAAAATACGGTATCTCTAAACGACTGACACTAGAACCCTGAAACAAACACCACTGGCATTCTAATCTACCGTATTTTAGATTATTAATGTCAATAAGTATAGTTACATATAAAAAAGTGTATGTTTGCACCAAAAATACATCTCCTAAGTATTATTCTGTCTGTTGATTGACTAACAATACGAGCCCCTGACTGCCAATCCATTCTGTGAAAACCACACATCAATAGCACTTTCCATTTCTGCGATATTTGTGATGCAAGTTTTAGGTTCAAAAAAATGGTTCAAATGGCTCTGAGCACTATGGGACTTAACATCTATGGTCATCAGTCCCCTAGAACTTAGAACTACTTAAACCTAACTAACCTAAGGACAGCACACAACACCCAGCCATCACGAGGCGGAGAAAATCCCTGACCCCGCCGGGAATCGAACCCGGGAACCCGGGCGTGGGAAGAGAGAACGCTACCGCACGACCACGAGATGCGGGCAAAGTTTTAGGTGATTCATCCTATTTAACGATAAGAGAATAGAGGCAGCAACGGTATGTAGGAGGAGAAAAGGGAATCTATAAAGAGAGTAGACAGAGGAGATGGAAGAGCACTACCAAAGGAATGAGAGCAAAAACAAGAGCATGTAAGGGGAAGGAGGAGAATCTGCTAACAGATAAACAGGTATAAAAATAGATGGAGAGAGTACATCAAACGAATTGAGGAGGGCAATCTTACCAGGAGTGAGTAGCTACTATATTATACTGCAGATCCAATGATATATGAGCCCATTTTAGAGGAAGTACAGAACGTGAGGCAGTCTCTAAGAAACTACAGAGCACAGGGAACTAATGGAATGATTGCAGGACTGTCGGAAAATGGGGGAATTGATCCCCATAGACGAATCCACAAACTTATCAAGTAGATTTGCAACCAGGAGAGAAACCCAGAAGAATGGATCTCAGGTGAAATTCAACCAGTACGTGCGAAAGGAGACAAGACTTGCTGTTCAAATTACTGAGAAATTGCGCTGCTGAACGTAACCTATAAAATTCTCTCTAGTTTTATCTTCAGCAGATTAGCTACATTTGGCAGAAGAGATTCTGGGAGAAAATCATTGTGGATTTCAGCCTAACGGATCAACAACAGATCTCATATTTGTGGTGAGGCAAACACATGAAAAATTATATGAGTGCAATATTTAGCTGCATGACCTGTATGTAAAATTCAAGCAGATCTTTGGTAGTCTTGGCAGGAAAGAAACACTAAATGATCTGTTAATGGTTGGTATACTATCTAACAAAGGGACGGTCCTAAAAAAAATGGTTCAAATGGCTCTGAGCACTATGGGACTCAACTGCTGTGGTCATAAGTCCCCTAGAACTTAGAACTACTTAAACCTAACTAACCTAAGGACATCACATACATCCATGCCCGAGGCAGGATTCGAACCTGCGACCATAGCGGTCGTGCGGTTCCAGACTGTAGCGCCTTTAACCGCTCGGCCAGGGACGGTCCTACTCGAGACGTCGAAACCTACCCTGAAATTTTTCATTCACGACGAATATACCGGAAGAAATGCTCTGTCAACATTTTAGCTGCTAAGGCGCACTGCAAGTATTTTTTAAAAACGTTTAGTTAATTCATTTTTGCCACTCGAAGAACCACTTATAGCACCGGTTTGTACAGCCCTTCCTGCTCGGTGCGCGAATCGTAGAATAAGCAGAGGCAGCCGTGACAAGAGAACGTAGCGCCACGTAGCGCATAGTCCAAATTGCTCACATGCTACTTTGAAGCACTTAAGCCATAGCAAGAATATCTCAAATTATTAATTTTTTGAATAGTTTGAAGTTCACGTCGTCAGCTAAACTGTTGCAGATGTAATTGTTACACAAGTGGCTAGCAGAAGAAAGATAATAATCAAAGTAGAGTATGCTGTTACATTACAGACGACATACATCAATGGGGACTTTAATACACTAGTGGCCATTAAAATTGCTACACCACGAAGATGACGTGCTACAGACACGGAATTTAACCGACAGGAAGAAGATGCTGTGATATGCAAATGATTAGCTTTTCAGAGCATTCACACAAGGTTGGCGCCGATGGTGACACCTACAACGTGCTGACATGAGGAAAGTTTCCAACCGATTTCTCACACAAAAACAGCAGTTGACCGGCGTTTCCTGGTGAAACGTTGTTGTGATGCCTCGTGTAAGGAGGAGAAATACGTACCATCACGTTTCCGACTTTGATAAAGGTTGGATTGTAGCCTATCGCGATTGCGGTTTGTCGTATCGCGTCATTGCTGCTGGCGTTGGTCGAGATCCAATGACTGTTAGCGGAATATGGAATCGTTGGGCTCAGGAGCGTAATACGGAACGCCGTGCTGGATCCCAACGGCCTCGTATCAGTAGCAGTCGAGATGACAGGCATCCGCATGGCTGTAACGGATCGTGCAGCCACGTCTCGATTCCGGAGTCAACAGATGGAAACGTTTACAAGACAACAACCATCTGCACGAACAGTTCGACGACGTTTGCAGCAGCACGGACTATCAGCTCGGAGACCGTGGCTGCGGTTACCCTTGACGCTGCATCACAGACAGGAGCGCCTGCGATGGTGTACTCAAAGACGGACCTGGGTGCACGAATGGCAAAACGTCATTTTTTCGGATGAATCCAGGTTCTGTTTACAGCATCAAGATGGTCGCATCCGTGTTTGGCGACATTGCGGTGAACGCACATTGGAAGCGTGTATTCGTCATCGCCATAATGGTGTATCACCCGGCGTGATGGTATGGGGTGCCATTGGTTACACGTCTCGGTCACCTCTTGTTCGCATTGACGGCACATTGAACAGTGGACGTTACATGTCAGATGTGTTCCGACCCGTGGCTCTACCCTTCATTCGATCCCTGCGAAACCCTACATTTCAGCAGGATAATGCACGACCACATGTTGCAGGTCCTGTACGGGCCTTTCTGGATACAGAAAATGTTCGACAGCTGCCCTGTCTAGCACATTCTCCAGATCTCTCATCAATTGAAAACGTCTGGTCAATGGTGGCCGAGCAACTGGCTCGTCACAATACGCCACTCACTACTCTTGATGAACTGTGGTATCATGTTGAAGTTGCATGGGCAGCTGTACCTGTACACGCCATTCAAGCTCTGTTTGAGTCAATGCCCAGGCGTATCAAGGCCGTTATTACCGCCAGAGGTGGTTGTTATGGGTGCTGATTTCTCAATATCTATGTACCCAAATTGCGTGAAAATGTTATCACATGTCAGTTCTAGTATAATATATATCTGTCCAATGAATACCCGTTTATCATCTGCATTTCTTCTTGGTGTAGCAATTTTAATGGCCAGTAGTGTATGTTGAAATGATATATATTATAAAAATTTCTGAGGCACAGTTCGTATGACATTTTTTGAAGAATGTACTCTTCTATTTGGAAAAAATGAAACACCAGTACCGAGAGATATGATCACAATGAAATTTATTCCACTGATTAGGGAAGTTACCGAGCAGGATAGCGCAGTGGTAAGCACATTGGACTCGCATTCGGGAGGACAATTGTTCAAACCCGCGTCCGGCCATACTGGCGTAGATTTTCCTTGATTTCCCTAAATCGCGTAAGGCAAATGCTGAGATAGTTCCTTCGAAAGGGCACGGCCGCTTACCTTCCCCATCCTTCCCTAACTCGAGCTTGTGCTCCGTCGATAATGACCTCGTCGTCGACGGGACGTTAAACACTAATTTCTTCCTCTCCTCCTCCTGATTACGGAGATGATACTACACAAATGATTAGCATTACAGACCGGCACGTGGACTGCTACTGTAATTTCAGTGCGGAGTAGCCTCACCACATGCTGCAGTCAGAGCTGCTAGATGTCATGGCATGTGACCAAAGAGCTCCTGAATATCCTGCTGGGGAATATTCTACCATATAGTTTACAGGCGCGTCCACAAAGCATCTATTGTCGCTGTAGGAGGACCTGAACGATCAAGTTGCCAATGACCATATCCCAGACATGTTCGATGGGCAACTTATCAGGCCAGGGAAGCAGTGGTAGCCGTCACTCTTCAAAGAAGGCTTGCACATTCCTCCAAACATGTGGCTGGCCGTTGTGCTGCTGAGATATGGAATGCGCAGTGGCCTGCAGGGGTGGCAGTGCCTCCGTCTGTAAAAACCTCCCTGATGTAGGAGCAGCTGTTCAGATTGGTCTCAAGACGTAAGAGGCGAGATCTCGTGTTACAGACAATAGCGCCCCAAACCATTATATTCCGTGTTTGTCCAATGTGCCACTGAACAATACAGTCTGCATGATTGCAGTCACCACGCAGTCATCAATCACGTATGCGGACATCACTGTGGGACAAGATGAAGGGGGACTCGTCCGAAAACACTACATTTTCCCACTCAGCATGCCAGTGTCGCCGTTCATGTGTCCATAGCAGTCTGCATTGTTAGTGGATTCTGGTTAATGGAAGCCGTCGCAACGTCATGCGTGCCACCACTCCAACCCACAGAAAACGGCATCGAACCGGCGACGTAGAGCCGGCCGTTGTGGCCGAGCGTTTCTAGGCGCTTCAGTCTGGAACCGCGTTGCTGCTACTGTCGCAGGTTTGAATCCCGCCTCGGGCATGGATGTATGGGTTGTCCTCAGGTTAGTTAGGTTTAAGTAATTCTAAGTCTAGGGGAATGATGACCTCAGATGTTAAATTCCATAGTGCTCAGAGACATTTGAAATCTCACCAAATAAGCATCAAACGAAAAAAAACTACAAAGAACGAAACTCGTCTAGCTTGAAGGGGGAAACCAGATGGCTCTATGGTTGGCCCGCTAGATGGCGCTGCCATAGGTCAAACGGATAACAACTGTGTTTTTTTAAATAGGAACCCCCATTTTTATTACATATTCGTGTAGTAAGTAAAGAAATACGAATGTTTTAGTTGGACCACTTTTTTCGCTTTGAGATAGATGGCGCTGTAATAGTCACAAAGGTATAATTACGTGGTATCACGTAACATTCCGCCAGTGCGGACGCTACTTGCTTCGTGACACATTACCCGTGTTAAAATGGACCGTTTACCAATTGCTGGAAAGGTCGATATCGTGTTGATGTATGGCTATTGTGATCAAAATGCCCAACGGGCGTGTGCTATGTATGCTGCTCGGTATCCTGGACAACATCGTCCAAGTGTCCGGACCGTTCGCCGGATAGTTACGTTATTTAAGGAAACAGGAAGTGTTCAGCCACATGTGAAACGTCAACCACGAGCTGCAACAAAAGATGATGCCCAAGTAGGTGTTTTAGCTGCTGTCGCGGCTAATCCGCACATCAGTAGCAGACAAATTGCGCGAGAATAGGGAATCTCAAAAACGTCGGTGTTGAGAATGCTACATCAACATCTATGCACCAGGAATTGCATGGCGACGACTTTGAACGTCGTGTACAGTTCTGCCACTGGGCACAAGAGAAATTACGGGACGATGACAGATTTTTTGCACGCGTTCTACTTAGCGACGAAGCGTCATTCACCAACAGCGGTTACGTAAACCGGCATAATATGCACTATTGGGCAACGGAAAATCCACGATGGCTGCGACAAGTGAAACATCAGCGACCTTGGCGGGTTAACGTATGGTGCGACATTATTGGAGGAAGGATAATTGACCCCCATTTTATCGATGGCAATCTAAATGGTGCAATGTATGCTGATTTCGTACGTAATGTTCTACCGATGTTACTACAAGATGTTTCACTGCATGACGGAATGGCGATGTACTTCCAACATGATGGACATCCGGCACATAGCTCGCATGTGGTTGAAGCGATATTGAATAGCATATTTCGTTACAGGTGGATTGGTCGTCGAAGCACCATACCATGGCCCGCACGTTCACTGGATCTGACGTCGTTACACGTATTGCCAAATGCATTGAGGTTGACGGACATCATTTTGAGCATTTAGTGCATTAACGTGGTATTTACAGGTAATCACGCTGTAACAGCATGTGTTCTCAGAAATGATAAGTTCACAAAGGTACATGTATCACATTGGGACAACCGAAATGAAATGTTCAAACGTACCTACGTTCTGTATTTTAATTTAAAAAACCTACCTGTTACCAACTGTTCGTCTAAAATTGTGAGCCATATGTTTGTGACTATTACAGCACCATCTATCACAAAACGAAAAAAGTGGTCCAACTAAAATATTCATATTTCTTTACGTACTACACGAATATGTAATAAAAAATGGGGGTTCCTATCTAAAAAAATGCTGTTGATATCCGTTTGACGTATGGCAGCGCTATCTAGCGGGCCAACCATAGCGCCATCTGGTTTTCCCCTTCAAGCTAGACAAGTTTCGTTCTTTGTAGTTTTTTCGTTTGACGCTTATTTCGTGAGATATTTGGCCCGGTCACGATCAATGGACCACCCTGTATATCCGAAAGCTTCAAATATCTGGTTACAGAGGCACGAAGTCAACTCAGGTATAAGAATGTTCTGATAATGTAACAACTGTTAGTAGAAGAACAGTTTCACTAGTAAGAACAATATGTGAGCTGAAAGAAGCCACCAACATATTGATAGCCTTGCTATCAATGAAAAGAAGACTAAGTGCATGAATTTCTTCAAAAAGTAAAGTCATAACCTGGATAAACCATCAGAAATATTCTTCAATTTTGATCATTTATAGAACTTTGACTGGGGTATTATATTAACAGGACAAATTCCATGTCAACTGAAATAAAACTGCGCATCGCAAGCGGTAGGAGACGCTTCGACACGTTTAAGAAATTATTGGCCTGCTGGTTATTAAACAGACAGCTGAAACTGCAAATATACAGGGTGGACTGCAATCCACTGACTAACTTTCAGAGGTTGTTCAAGGATACATTCAGAGAGTTTTGTTACAACAGTCTCCAACGGCTCGTTGCAAGGTTGTTGCATCTCGTTTGTTTTTCGCGCATTTAGCTTTATACCAGTATTGCACTGAAAATAGTGCACAACAGTGTAAATGTCGACGGTATACGCTGTGTGTCTCGTTCCGTTCACTGACCGTATTTGCTGTTGATAGCAATAATGCCCTGTTCGCTCTTCGCCCTCAAGCGTGCAGTCAGTACTGCACTGTTCTGTCTCGGAGTTGTTTTTCCGGCGGTTTTAGTTGTCCGTTAACAGCGATGCACAGCAGTATGCATGGGCTTACTGATGACGAGTTGCCCGTTATGCACTTCGTGTGTGGTTTCACTGAATGCAGCGGAAGAGCGGCACAACGACTTTCATGCTGAGCTGTTCCCACAGTGACGACAAACACATCAGACCTTTCGCACCTGTACACCGGCTTCTACGAAAAACCGGTGGTGGTGTAATACGTTTTGGTGATTACATATTACAGAATTTTTATTGTTGTGGCGGTATTTGCGCAGAAACGAAGGTAATTCGGGTAATAAACTGAACAAATCATTATTATATTATTACTCTGTAACTAGCCTCCTGAGACACAACCTCTGAAAGTTTCCCAGTGGAGTTCTGGTTCACGCTCTATAGGGTCACAATCAAGCTAGTTGTAGCCTACGGATGCAAAGTGTGGACACTAACGAATACAGATGAACACCATCTCAGGATATTTGAGCGCTGAGTTCTGAGCAAGATCTATGTGACATTACAGGATGCCCGGACGTCAGTTCCTCAGCTGTGCTCCATTCCAATTGACTTACTGCTCCATCTCAAATGCCTGGAATGTCGACTTCAAATTAAGGGGGAACGACAGCAATAGGGCAAGGGGGGGAATCGCCCAACATTGTGGGTTACCTACATCAGGGGCAAATATACATTCAACGGTAAACCTATTGCACTCTTTCGATTGACAGATCCTTAACCTATTTTTCTGCTAAGAGGATTATGACTGCCTAGAGATAATCCGTCCTTTTGATTGACCGGTCCTTCCTAATGTTCAGTTAAGTGTTTCTCCATGTCACTGCTCCCCCTCCCCCTCCTCCTCCCCCCCCCTGGGAACTCCCCCCAACGATACAAGCACACTTTTGATGTCACTTAATGTCATTGACTAATTAATTAAATCGATCAATTAATTAACTCCCCCTACATGGAAATTGGCAGGAAAAAGACTCAGTTGATTGGCCATGGAGCGGGATATCGATTGCAGTGCATGGGATATTGTTTAAACAATTTAGACAATGTGTGGAATATTGTTTATTTAAACTATTTATGCAATACAAGGTGGAGTTTAGAACATAGTTTATTTATTTGGTTAAAGAATTAGTTGGGAAATTGACTGCAGTGTATGGAATACTGTTTATTTAAACAATTTACAGGATGCAAGTTTAACATACTACTACTTATTTATTCGTTGAAATATATGTAGTGAGATACAGTTTATTTAAAAAAATTGTCAGGAAATCGATTACAGTATGGAATATTTAAACAATTGCGGCGCTTTTCTATTCTGATCATGCAGGGAAACGCTTAGGCTTAGCTTATATTTGCTGCTGGAGTCATGGATGTAAGGCTCTTATTTTTTATTTTCCTCACTTTTCGGAGCACACTTGTGTCTAAGCACAGACGGGAAAATCAGAACAATTACTATTTAAAAGTTCACGACATATTTCGAAACCCACCGCCACTTTCTGCAGATGGACAAATTACTAGACTCTCAGTGGCAAACTATTTTGTGCAGATTGAGAAACATACAGCAGTCATATTGCACTGAAAGTGAAAGGGGTCTACAGATCATGAATGGAATGAAGTGCAGTATACATGCATTATTTTGTCAATTTTACACGTTGTGAATGTGTCTGTACATCAGTGTACTGCATTATTTTGTGAACATTTCTGTAGGGTGTGCACTGCATTATGTCGCAGTTTACAAGTAGTAAACGTGTTTGCAGAACGTTTTGCATGCCTTATTTCGACAGTTTACGAGTTGTTTGCGTGTCTGTATATCACTATACTGCATTGTTTCGGTAATTTACGAGCTGTTTGCAGCTCTGTAGACTATTTATTGTGACTCCAAGCACGTCAGAGCGAGTGTTTTGTATCATAGTAATAAATAAACTACATGAAATCCATCCCTAAATAAAGTATTCCAACTTCCCACTGAAAATAAATGAAGTACACTCCTTCCTCTCCAATAGCTCGCATTCGGGAGGACGACGGTTCAATCCCGCGTCCGGCCATCCTGATTTAGGTTTTCCGTGATTTCCCTAAATCGCTCCGGGCAAATTCCGGGATGGTTCCTTTCAAAGGGCACGGCCGACTTCCTTCCCCGTCCTTCCCTAATCTGATGAGACCGATGACCTCGCTGTCTGGTCTCCTTCCCCAAACCAACCAACCATCTCCAATAGCTGGACACAGACTGAATCCTATTCCCACCATTTTTCCCCAGACCGCCATCCTGGTTTACATCACGAGAGGGACGACAGCACCCTCTGGTGGCAGTACTGTGTACTAGGTGAGATGGACTCCAGACCTCATGGTGAACACTGGATGGGGCTACTCCCTATGACAACTCAAATTGTTTAAATAAACAATACATGCCAAATAAAGACTTACGTCCATACTATGCAGCAGCCCAGCACAGACTCAGTCTTTCTCCCACCAATGCCAAGGAACAGGTGATGTCTGGATGACTTAGGTTAGTTTAGGTAGCCCAAGTGATCTTTTTTCCCGCCATTTCCTTTGGGTGGGGAGCGGTGAAATGGGAGGGAAGGGAGAGCAGATGGGAGGGGAGGGGCTTAGGCTAGTGGAGGTAGCCTAACTGGCATATTTTCATGCCAAAATTTGAACTTCCCGCTATGACGTCATTGGGATGTTGCCACATCTATCACTGACTGTTGGATCCGCCATCTTAAATAAATTTCTCAACAATGCAATGTGGGGTGAAGTCCTAGTTGCCCTACTACTAAGCATATGTGTTTCATTGTAATGAGAGCTTCGATAGAAAGCTGATATTCAATTTTTGGAAATATAGTATCTAGAACCAAAAGCAGATGTAATGTGTGGCAAGTAAGTATTTGAACCAGGTTAGACGAGGAGTAACTATCCATGCCTGGTTAGATACTAAAGTACGCTATTTAGTGGACATTGGCAGTGAGTCCTACCCCGTATTGAGTCTTTCTTGAAAGCTACTCCACAGAGAAAATCGTTATTTGCTACAACATTATCATATGATTGCTGCCTCCAGTAATCTGAGCAGAGCATTTGAGCAAGAAATTCTGCTACCTGCGAAAATATCAGGCCATACCTTTTCTACTTGAGGCTTTCGTCATTCCTAGGCGAAATAACGGTGCCTTGCAAAGCACTGGTTTTTGGAGAAGCGTTGTGGCATTGAAAATTTCGAAAGACGCTTGTTATCCCTGATATGATTGGGAAGAAGGGGTCTGGGTCATCCCTAGCCTTGAAAAATACAGTTTTTTGGGGGAACCATTACAGTATAGCCGATTTCGAAAAAAGCTTGTTCTGCCTGCTGTGACTAGGAATTGCCTATGAAATGTTTCCATTATTCTAGAACTGAAGATTACGAATTTGATGCTATTTCCCCTATCTGCAGGGAGTGTATAAGAAACATTATAGTGTAGAAACTGAGCCAGATTGCAAAAAATTACCATACATCAATGAAAACATTTAAGGTCAGTTTCACAACATTTAGTGAAGTTTTCCTTGATCAACCAGGAATAGTGAAGGACTCTGAATGTCAGTTGACTATAAAAGCATATATCTGTTCTTTTGTAGAGTTCTACGCAACATCGATAGTAAGGAGAGAGGCGATCAATAAGAGGTACAATGCATGCTCGACTGGTACGTGATTTAAAGCACCATAAGTTGTTTCACAGGGAAGGGGCAAAAAATTCATAAAAAATAAAAAATAAACTATCAGCCTCCTAAACGAAATGTACAGGGTTTCCACCAAAATTATCACATTCAACAAACACTATATTTTAATCAGACAGTGAAACAAGCTGACTTTAGAATCAATTGCAGCACAATGGACCATTTACAAGTCGCAAATGAATTAAAAGAGCTAGGTAATGAGTATGAATTGCCAATTTTTCTCGGATTCTTACATTTAGTAAAATCTTTTGACTTAGTTTGAAATGGTTCGCCAATGACGACCATTAGTATGTTAATTTTACTCCTCTTACAAATAATAAACCTAGGACGATGATGGTAAAAACTGAGAGAGGGAAAGTTACTCTCTCACTTATTTTTCACATATGGAAAATTCTTAAAGATTTTATTACAACCTGACGCACCTTGAGCGAGACTTTAGAAAGTTAACAGCCTGAGCAGACACTGATGGAGCCTGGTAGGTCGCTAAAAGCATGAGAAATTTTTATGATTCTTAGCTCATAGAAACGGCTTGCTGGTAGTTGCTATCAATTGGTGATGAGCCCATCCCTTGGTAAATCTTTCCAGACAGGCCAACAGCCATACAGGGCAGACAGGGTAGCCCCTCATCGAGACAGGACTCCAGCAGGACAATGTCATGCTACCTGCTGTGGCAACAGCAGAAGCTTGGGCTGGGGCGACGGTCTAAAGGAATGCATCTACACAGTGGAGTTGTAAACTGAGCATTGTGTGCAGAGCCACACCTAATAAAGATTCACATGTTTTCATGTTCAGCGAGAATGCAAATAGGCCAATGAACCACTTCCCTCAGCTGCCTTAGTTGTGTAAGAAAACTTTGGCGTCTGAGAAACGTTTAGAGATAGAATCTTTATTACACCTCACAGCTAGGACTAACAAGCTCCAAGGCACAGGCACTTTAGGTAAAGATCTTTGAGATTGTATCTGTTCACCTGTTGCCATGGGAAGAGACATGACTCTGGAAAAATCATCCCTTCCCCATCTGCGAAAACTTAAAAAAGCCAGTAATTGGCGGTTTCTTTTTTTTTTCAGATACACAGGTTTCTTAACACTTGCCCTGGTTCGATATGAGTTTGTGCTGCCGTGTGGTAGGG
Organism: Schistocerca nitens; assembly: GCF_023898315.1. NCBI lineage: Eukaryota > Metazoa > Arthropoda > Insecta > Orthoptera > Acrididae > Schistocerca > Schistocerca nitens. Next base: position 579,847,413 of record NC_064616.1, on the reverse strand, counting down.
GAGATGTAGACCCTCTAGAGCCCTGTGATTGGCTCAAGACCGTCTGAAAGCCATGTCGTTCGTGCACTTTGCGGGTTCAAAATGGTTCAAATGGCTCTGAGCACTATGGGACATAACATCTGTGGTCATCAGTCCCCTAGAACTTAGAACTACTTAAACCTAACTAACCTAAGGACATCACACACATCCATGCCCGAGGCAGGATTCGAACCTGCGACCGTAGCGGTCACGCGGTTCCAGACTCAAGCGCCTAGAACCGCACGGCCACACCAGCCGGCGCACTTTGCGGGAAAACGGAATTATTTTCTGTGATGGTGCAAAACACTCGGGTGCGGGACTTTGGTCTGGTAAGCACTTCTGGTCGAAGCTCTGGCATGTGTGGTTGGTACTTGAGACCTGTCCTGAGAGTGACTTCACTTGCGAGTAGTTTAGACTGGAGAGCCTGGTGTGAAGTTCTTACTGTACCGACAGTGTGACTTCAAACGTCTCGGACTACTCGTTTGCCGAGGGTACACTGATTCGTTTTTGATTTACCAGATTTGACGTTTGGTATCTTTGTATGCTCTGTCATGTGAGTGAGCCAAATTTGTTCCTGGTATGACCAGCGAATGGGTGTGTTGTACACTTAAATCTACCTGGCACACGTTTCTGCACCCGTGGTCATGGGCCGCGCTTACGGCGGCAATTTCCTCCGTTGGCGTTACACTGTGGCACAGTGAGTAGTATGTGGGATGTATTTGACGATTTTTTGCGGGGCTTAACTGTCAGTGCAATACGGTGACCTGTACAAAATAGTTTTTTGCCGCTGAAAGTCTCATCTGCAGGAAAAAAAGGCAAACAGTGCCCCCACCCCCATACTGGCAGCAGGAGCGGGCTGTCCAGTTAGGATGGCGAGGAAGAATGGAATCGGCGTTATTCTGGGCTATCTTCATAAAGAGGTCCTGTAAGGACAAGAATTTTCATGCAGGCAAGATGAGACATCACAAAAGCTCCTACAACAGCGACCGTTAACTATTTCTACGACACTTAACAATTTCCGACATGTCGACCTTACTCTTATTTACATAGCCATGTGATGTCACTACAACATTGAGAACCTTTCAGATGAGGAGTCACTATGCTAACATTTCACGGCAGTGCGTCAGCTCGCATGTTCCGTTAGGATCGCTAGGACCATTGCACCCTGAGCTATTCTGGAAAACAGTGGAAGAGATTTCTATAGCGCTCGACCTGCAGTTCTGGGTCATTGCACCAGCAACGGTGCCTAGGTGAACACATATTATACAGGTATTTTTCAGGTGTCGTGTATCAAAATAATGCTGCTGCCTCATCCTTGTGGCACCCGAACTGATACCTGTGCGTGGTTCGGCAGCTGACGGCCGCATCGTCACTTTGCGGGGGCTGCCAGTGCAACCCGACTCCTGGGATCATGTGTGGTGGCGTTCTGTGCAGTCCAGTGGATAGGGAGGCGGCGGGCAGTGCGTGCTTCGCAATCGAAAGATTTGCCAGTGTACTTAGATGTGATAGGTGTTTCATGATGGTATTCCTTGTGCGATTGCAATAAAAAAAAGAAAAGCGATCGATGTAATTACTTCTTACAAGACCTACATCTCTCTAAACAGCAAATAATGATGAGCAACAGAAATCCAACCCCGTAAACTGAATTTTTATAAATAAACAATATGCCCTTCAATTTCCTGTCATGAGATCCTTCCTCTCCACCACAGAGCAGCCAATTTTCAGGAGAGGGGGTGGAAGGGGAGGGGGCTTACCAGAGGGGGAGAGGTTAATTAATTGATCAATTTAATTAAGAAGTCAATCAAATTGACAAGAGTGAGACAGGCCATTTAAATAACTCAGGCCTAAAAATGTATCTGTAGGGGTGGGAAGGGGTGTGGGGAAGGGAAAGGGGTGAGGGAACAATAAGTTAAGGACCTGTCAGTCAAAAGGAAGGATCCATTTAGGAGAACAATAGGTTAAGTACCTGTCAATCAAAAGGAAGAATCCTTTTAGCAGAACAATAGGTTAAGTACCTGTCAATCAAAGGAGAACAATTGGTTAAGTACTGTCAGTCATAGGAGAACAATAGGTTATTGAAATGTCAATCAAAGGAGAACAATAGGTTTGCCCCTGAGTGCATACCTGTCCCTGATGTAGGCAACCCATACTAACAAAATGCACTGACATCCTTGTTGTTCCACTACTTCTGTACTCTATGAGGTCGAGCACAATCGTCCATCGGTACAAAGTATGGGTTCACAGCACCTCATAACAACCACACATGGCGCCCCAACGTCTCATCAGGATAGCTGTCAGCAGTTAAACCCTTTCGATTCACCTGTTCAATTTCATGAAGAGGTGTTCGAGTGGTCAACATTATCCTTGTTCACTCCATTAGGGATCTTCCTCAATATGGGTCTCTTTCCACAATGTTTGGGTCCCAAAATCATGTTCCGCGTTGCCTCCAGATGCAAACCCATTTAGAAGCACTCTCCAGAGCAAATAAAGACTGATCTGTGCAAAGGACATTAGCCTATTATTAAATCATCCAGATGGCATGTTGACGACTCCACTCTAGACACTCCCTTCTGTGAAGATGCATTAGAGGTACACATACTGCAGGCCTCTGACAATAAAGGCCACTCTGTCAAAGCCTTGTGTACACCGTTTGCCTCGATACAACACGTCCAGTGGATGCTGCGAGCTCAGATGCCAGTTGCCGTGCAGTACTAAAGAGGTACGGTTGTGCCCTCTCTGCCAAATAACGATCCTCCCTCATCCGAGAAACAACAGAATAATTCACATTAAGCCATGGGGCCACGTCAGCATGTGACTGTCCTGTTTCCATTCTTCCCATGGCCCTCCACTGCCGAGAGTTCAGTAGGCGTCTTCTCTGTGTCGTACTGTACCGTCTGTGACTGTGCGCACAGCAGTTCTGGATGTGGGACTAGCCAGAAGCACTGTCCCATTGATAGGTGCCCTGACATCATCCTTGGCCTGGTTGCGCGTTGACTGGAATGCCATCTTCTGTGCAGAACACGATCGTACAGACATCTGTTGACAGTTTGTATGATTATATTGTGAATTAGATAAAAGATGGGGAAATAGCGGGTTGTTGCTTTAATTTTGGACACCAGTGAGCTACACCTGTCTTATCTAAAATAACAGAGTATGTAATTAAAGATAGAACAGTCAATTTTACAGCAAAAGGCAATACTTTGAATGATGCACAGTATGGGTTTAGGGACGGTAGATCAACTAACAGAGCAATAGCTGAATTTATAACGTGTGTAATTAAGGCGCTAGACCAACAAAAGAAAGTTAGTGGAATGTTTCTTGACCTTTCAAAAGCTTTCGATTGTGTCTACCACGACATATTATTAGAAAAGAACAATAGGTTTGCCCCTGAGTGCATACCTGTCCCTGATGTAGGCAACCCATACTAACAAAATGCAAATCTTAGGTAATATGGTATGAGGGGGAAAGCAGTTGATATCATAAATTCATTCATGGAAAACAGAGCACAGTGTATAGAAATAAAACAAAATGTAAGCAGTACTATTACAAATGTCAAATCAAATTTTGAATTTGTTAAATGTGAAGCGCCTCAAGGATCAATGCTGGGCTTGCTACTTTTCATTTTATATGTAAATGATATGTTCAAAATAGTAGGTGGAAATGCCATCATGTATGCAGAGGACACTTCATTTTATTAGTGTTTCAACAAATGACTTACAAAAGCAAGCTTTTCTAAATATGGAAAATGGAAACAATTATTTGAGAGGAAATAATATTTTTATAAATGCAAATAAAATCACATATATGAAAAGAAATGCAAAAAAAATCTTACTTGAACTACATTACTGACAACCTTGGATACTTTGATCTAAAAGATATAGAAAGTTATAAATTCCTGGGAATGACAGTGGATAGGTACTTGACACAGGAGAAGCATACAAATAATATTTCTCATAAAGTGAATTCAAGTACGTTTCTAATGAAAAAAATGTCAAGAACAATTATCACACAAACACTGCTAACAACGAACTATGGGCTAGTTAATTCACAAATTTCATATCGTATCTTGGTCTGGGGAAATTCTGCAAAAGTTCACATGCAAAGTATACCAAAGCTACGACATATGGCTGTAAGATGCATAACAAAATTATCTCTTGAAGATTCCTGCACAATTAAATTGAGAGAACTAAACATATCAACAGTAGCGTCACTGTACACATTTGAAACAATTATTTGTGCAAAAAATAATCATGCTGCTTTGTTAAACAGAGATATCCATAATTATAAGACAAGAAATAAAAGTGACTATCATACTGAAGGAAACTGGCTCAAATTAACTGACAAAGAGCCTAGAAAGGCAGGATGTCTTCTGTACAACAGTTTGCCAAACTATATAAATATAAAAATAAACTAAAATGTGACTTGATTCAGACTTGTCTATATAGTGTTTAAGAATATCTTGAGGCACAAAATTTGTCTAATGTTTTATAAGTAACTCTGCAAATATGTAAAAAACTTTGAGAGAGCATAAAGTGATTGTAATATTTGGTAATTGAGTATATCAGCATTTGTTTTTTGAAATCTTGTATTTTAGAGGCTATTTTTGAAGAAATTAGTCGTTTTACTGATATATCCATGTACATATGTATTTTTGAAAGATATAATTTTTCATTATTCATGTAAACTTGTCCAATACCATTGTACATAATGGTTCACAGACATAAATAATTAAATAACATTGAATACTGAAAGTAATTGAGCTATTGAAGGATAGAGAGGTAGTTAAGCTGTTCAGATTTGTAGTTTGGATAAATTTGTGCGTTGGTCAAAAAGTGTGAGTCTGAATGGTGATTATTATTCAGTGCAGTATTTCATTTCATTTAGAAAACTTCTATGAAATAGTGAAAATAAGTATTCTTAGGACGAGCTAGAATCGCTTAGAAGTTGAACTTTCAATTTGTTTTGGAAAGGAGTGATTTCAGATCATTGTTAAAGGAAAACTCAGGGCCCAAGTGTAAAAGTTTCAGTTGAAGAAACAGTTGTCCATATTTTTGGTATTTAAATATTAGGTCCCTGTTGCAGGTAGCTTTAGCTGAGAGAAAGAATTTAACACTAAGTTGGTGCATAAGTTCGTAGCATTTTTGTTTTGCATGTTGGTATTCCCATTGCTATGGATTTATTTATCGATTGTCATTTTTTATTTGTAGTTCACTGTTGCTATTTGATTTTACATATTGTCATTTTCTCATTTAGAGATAATGAATAGAGCTGTGGAAGCTAGAAAATGGAGTGCCAAGTGGAGAACTCGGAACATTTCAGACATATTTGTCTTCTTCTGTTTGAGTTAAATAGAGAGGTGAGAGCAGCGGAGACAGCCAGAAATGTTTGCGCCGTTTATGGGGATAATGCCATCGGACAGAGCATGGCAAGAAAATGGTTTTCTCGTTGTAAAAAGAATCATTTTGACATTATTGACACTTCACGCTCGGAAAGACATTCGCGGTTTGATGAAGATCTTTTAAACGCATTAATGTACAATGATCCACGTCAGGGTACTCGAGAGCTGGCAAATGTGATCTGCTCTGGTCATTCCACCATCGTGCAACATTTCCTTGCATGGAGAAGGTTCAAAAATCGTGTGTATGGGTACCGCTTGCTCTAAAACAAACCACAAAAATCAGCGAGTGGCCGTAAGTGCATCTCTGCCTGCTCGTCACTAATAGGCTCATGAATTACACCGACCATTCGTGTCCTGTATCGTTACCGGTGACGAGAAATGATGTCTTTGTGCTACCGTAACGAAAAGAAAGAAATGGTTGGGCCCAAACAAAGCAGCAACTCTCTGTACAGATTTGCGCGCATCCACAAAAGATGTCATACATCTGGTGGAACAGCGACGGCGTGATGTACTACGAACTGCTTCCCCGAGGTGTAACCATCACTGCTGAAATTTATTTGTCAACAACTGAGAAGACTTACAGACACAGTCCAAGAACAACGAGCAGGAAGACTGCGTGAACTGATGGTACTCCACGATAACGCCCGCCCACATTCTGCTATACTGACAAAAAACCGCTTTACAGGAGTTGAGTTGGGAAGTCATTCCGCACCTACTTTATGCAGCTCATCTTGCGTCCTCATACTTTCACCTTTTCTATTCTCTGTCGAGCAACTGTCAAGGAACTTCCTTTCCAGATGAAAATGCTCTCCGAATATGGGTCGACGATTTCTTCGCCTCAAAACCACGTGATTTCTGCAGTCGCGGGAACGAAAAGTTAGCCCAGCGTTGGCAGACTGTTGTAAATAGTGAAGGAGAATATGTTATTTATGACTAAAGTCTACATCTACTTCTTCATGGCTACTCTGCAATTCACACTTAATTGCCAAGCAGAGGGTACATCGAACCATTTCCACACTACTTCTCCACCATTCCACTCTCGAATGGCGCGTGGGGAAAAGGAACACCTAAATCTTTCCGTTCGAGCTCTGATTTCTCTTATTTTATTATGATGATTATTTCTCCCTACGTCGGTGGGTGTCAACAAAATATTTTTCGCATTCGGAAGGGAAAGTTGGTGATTGAAATTTCGTAAATACATCTCGCCGCAAAGAAAACCGCCTTTGTTTCAGTGACTGTCACCCCAACTCGCGCATCATATCAGTGACACTCTCACCCCTATTGCGCGATAACACGAAACGAGCTGCCCTTCTTTGCACTTTTTCGATGTCCTCCGTCAATCCTATCTGGTAAGGATCCCACACCGCGCAGTAATATCCCAGGACGGACAAGTGTAATGTAGGCTGTCTCTTTAGTGGGTTTGTCGCATCTTCCAAGTATTCTGCCAGCAAAGGGCAGTCTTTGTTTCGCTTTCCCCACAATATTATCTATGTGGTCTTTCCAATTTAAGTTGCTCGTAATTGTAATTGCTAGGTATTTAGTCGAATTGACAGCCCTTAGATTTGTGCGATTTATCGTATACCCAAAATTTATCGGATTTCTTTTAGTACCCATGTGGATGACCTCGCACTTTTCTTTGTTTAGTGCCAATTGCCACTTTTCGCACAATACAGAAATTCTCTCTAGATCATTTCGTAATTGGAATTGATCGTCTGATGATATTACTAGACGGTAAATTACAGTGTCATCTGCAAACAATCTAAGGGGGCTGCTCAGATTATCACCTAGGTCATTTATGTGAATCAGGAAGAGCAGAGGGCCTATGACACTACGTTGCGGAACGCCAGATATCACTTCTGTTCTAATCAATGATTTACTGTCTGTCACTATGAACTGTGACCTCTCTGAGAGGAAATCACGAATCCAGTCACATAACTGAGACGATACTCCATATGTACGCAATATGATTAATAGTCGCTTGTGAGGAACGGTATGAAAAGCCTTCTGGAAATCTAGGAATATGGAATCGATCTGAGATCCCTTGTCGACAATACTCATTACTTCATTACTTCTTGTGTTGCACAAGAACGATATTTTCTGAATCCGAGTTGGTTATGTATCAATAAGTCATTTTTTTCAAAGTGATTCATAATGTTCGAGTATAGTATGCGCTCCAAAATCCTACTGCAAATTGAGGTCAGTCATGTGGGTCTGTAATTCAATGGGTTACTCCTATTTCCTTTCTTGAATATTGGTGTGACTTGTGCTATTTTCCAGTCTTTAGGAACAGACCTTTCGTCAAGTGAGCGGTTGTATATGATTGCTAAGAAAGGCGCTACTGTGTCTGCATACTCTGAAAGGAATCTAATTGGTATACCATCTGGACCGGAAGACTTGCCTTTCTTAAGTGATTTGAGTTGTTTCGCAAGACCTAAGATATCTACCTTTATGTCACTCATACTAACAGCTGTTCTGGTTTCGAATTCTGTATTTAGTAATTCCGCTTTAGTGGCACCATCAGCGGTAACATTTCCATCGCTATCGCGCAATGACGGTATTGACTGTTTTTTTGCCACTGGTGTACTTTACATACGATCAGAATCTCTTTGGGTTTTCTACCATATTTTGAGACAATGTCTTTGTTATGTGTATCTGTTATGTTTAATAAACTTATGGAAAACTGCTGAGAACTCATGCGCCAATCAAGTAATTCCAGGAGCACTCAGGATTGGTAGTTTGTGCACGGATAGACTGTTTAAAATTATTTTTACACATCTCCCAACAGGAGATATGCCACACCACCGTCTTTCCTACCAGCATTGTACTGGCAGTCGATTGATTTTTGGGAGAATTTCGACTTTTAGTAGGAGAATATGTGAATAGCTGCGCAACAACTAAGGGGTGCTGCTCAGCTCGTCTCTGCATGGTGTGCATGAGGGTCCACCCCTCATGACTTCTGCTGCAGCCCTTGGCGAGTTTAGGGTGCATTGTATGGTGCTGGCTGCCTTGAAGGACGCCTGAGGTTTGACGGTACTGTCCTCATGGCAGCTCTGGTAGCAGTCGCAGAACCGTCGGTGAACACATTAGGTCACACGCTATGTTGAGGCAGCAGAGCGAGTTTGTGCTGTATCTGGTGGATCCAGAACCTACAATGAGGGCATGCAGTACTGCCTGCCAACCCCACAGGGTAGGTCACTGAAACACAGCGCCGGCCGAAGTGGCCGTGCGGTTAAAGGCGCTGCAGTCTGGAACCGCAAGACCGCTACGGTCGCAGGTTTGAATCCTGCCTCAGGCATGGATGTTTGTGATGTCCTTAGGTTAGTTAGGTTTAACTAGTTCTAAGTTCTAGGGGACTAATGACCTCAGCAGTTGAGTCCCATAGTGCTCAGAGCCATTTGAACCATTTTTGAAACACAGCGAGTGGCGGCGTCGCTTTCAACAACGTGTCTAGCTGCTGCAAAATCTGTGGGCCACAGCTGCGGTTTCCACAGCACAGGGGGCCATCGGCAGGGCATAGAGTCCACTTGCTAGCCGATCTACATGATGGCTGCCCTACAATGCCTAGCTGTATAAATCTGAGATATGTTATTGAAGACAGTATTTTAATAATTCAAAATCTTTCAAATGGCTCTGAGCACTATGGGACTTAACATCTGAGGTCATCAGTCTCCTAGAACTTAGAACTAGTTAAACCTAACTAACCTAAGGACAACACACATATCCATGCCCGAGGCAGGATTCGAACCTGCGACCGTAGCAGTGGCGCGGTTCCGGACTGAAGCGCCTAGAACCGCTCGGCCACCGCGGCCGGCTTTTAATAATTAATCGAACGAACTATGGAATAGGAGGTGATTATAAGAAGGACTTGGGTGTTACATATGGCAAAACAGAAGATTTTGACACTAAATGAGAAACTGTAGGAAGTGACTGTGATAAAGATATAAGTGACAGGGTATCTGCAGGATCAAAAGAGGTGAGTCAGGAGATCAGAAGTTACCAAGTTAGGTACATTGTATGTATTGACAAATCAGAATACAATAAGAAGCAGTGAAGATTAGAAGTGGGACTTAATCAGAGGGAACTGAAATCTGATGTAGAAAATAAGCTAGATGCTAATTACAAATAATTCATATCTGAAATGCAAAATCAGTCTAATGAATTAATGAAGGAAATATAATGGGAAGGTAATTCAGTAAGAAGGGATTTTAAAACTGATATTATTAAAATACGACATGAAGTTGAAATGAATAGGCAGGAAGTAATACAAAAGGTGCCATGAGAATTTTAGGACCTATAAGAAAGAGGTCTTAGATGAATTTGTGGTACTTTCATAAGAAGATGAATAATTTAAATATTAACAGTACAGGGAAGGAAGAAGGTGAATATATCTGCTCTATTGAGACGTACTTTATTACTTCCTGGCTGAATAAATCTAGTATAAAAGCTGCTCATTAGTGACATAAAGGTTTGAAGGGGTCTTAGGCGATGTGTAAAGTATGTTATGTTATGTAGGCACAGTGAACTATCAGGAACAGGATTTGTAATCTAAATGCTGTTTACTGGAGGATTAGATGAATTTACTTACTTACTTCAGGCAAAGTTGTCTTATCCATTTGTTTATTTATTTATTGGTTGAGAAGAAATAAAGAAGTTACAAGAATTTATATATGTACGTAATGTAAGGAACGTTACTAAGCGTTCAGTTGTTTCTAATACCTGCAGCAGATAGTTAAGTTGTTATAACAGTATCATTAGTTTAATGCAATGTAACATATGCTTAAAGTCAAACAAATTCTTGCAGTCACATTGCACACTGCTGCGTAATAAATCTGGTGGTTGCTTTAGTTGATGTGCTTATTAAATGAATGACTATTGCAATCACTTTTGTGGAGTTGTTAGGTAAATGAATGCTGAATGAAGTCTTTAAGGGGATGGCAGAGAAAAATAATCAAGTATTAATAATAAATAAGAGAAAAACAGTACTGATATGAAATATAATCTTTACATTTACCAGTAGCTTGTTGTCTTAAGAGTAATGCTTGTATTTCGTCTAAAGGCAATCTGAATTGAACTACGTGTATTACCACTTTTAAATACATGGAGTGTAATATTTACTCCCACTACCGATGTTTGGAGTGAATGAGGTAATGGAAGAGCAAGAAATGGTATTATACATGAATAAGGTAACTTATGTAGTAAAGTCATACACTCAGAACAGAAGATATAGTTCCGAATGAGTCAGACAGTAGCAAGGAAGCCTGGTTTTACTTGCTTGTAGGTTGAGGCGAGGGGAACCGATTACAGTTCATAACGAGGAAAGCAGCAGCCTGCTGACTATCCTTTTTGATGATCAGAACGTCTGTGACGGCAGAGAGGGAAGCCCTAGTGCTGTGAAACTCGTGCAAAGGCAACCCATTTCTCTCGGTGTTAATTGAGGTTGAGCCGCTGTCGGCTTGGGGCGGGTGGGAGGGGGGTGGGGGGGGGAGGGAGACTGGACTTCAAACGCTAAGGAATGTGCCTGCTACATAAAAACATGCGGGACTATGGACACGGGTGACCGCCCCACCACTGGCCTTATCGAGCTATGGATCGGTACTCCGTAATAGGTTCCAAAAGACCACAGAGACAATCAGCCAGATAGATAAACGTATGACAAAACGAAGGAATAGGACAGATAATTACGACTGTTGCAACCTGGTTACCTGGAATACGCAAGGAATAGATACAAAAACTTAAAAATTAGTACCCAACTTAGGAAAGCTCAAAATTGAATTACTGTAATTTCAGACATAATAATAAAACAGAAAGGTTCACTACAAAATGGGGAACATTTGACGATTTACTTTGGAACTGAGGAAACGATTGTAGTTAAAAAAAAGAAACTAATATATTTGGATAAATGACGGGATAATTTCAGCGCGTTTGAAGACGAGGAGAAATTGCTTTTTCTTCTGCCTTTGTGTCGCACCTGCGCGGGGTCGTCATGGTTACTAACGGATTTTGAATGGTTGATTTAAGAGGTAGCGGGATGCCCTTCCTGTTGCCACACCGTTACACCACAGGACGGAATGTGTGTATCCCAATATTCTGCGTATAATTTGTGTGAAAGAGAGCGGAAGTTTCTAAATCTTTGCCAATCGTGTAACTGTGTCAGGACTTTGGTAGCAGATCTGTAGTTACGAAGTGGTATTTGGGAATCCACTTAAAAATCACATCGTGGCTGGTCGGGACATCGAACCTCGTTAATCCGCCCACCGGATTCGATCCGGGGTCGGCACACCTTCCCGCCTACGATGCAGGTACCTGGGGTGGTGAAGAGGGGAAAAATAGTTTAACAATAGTGTGAGTCTACGCATCAATCGTTAGAAATGAAAGATAAAGCCCAACAATGATCTTATAATAACATTTGGAGATTTAACAGCCAAAGCTGGAATGCAAGCAACAAAAAACTGAATATTACGTCACACAGAGACAGAAACAAACGGAAATGGAGTTTGGTTTTGGGGTTTCTGTGCTTATAAGAAAATAAAGAGTGATCAGTTCCATTTTTAGGCATCAACATACATATAAATTTACCTTGTCAGCAGATGGATTAAAACCCACATCAGTTACGCCTTGGCAGATTGAAGAATTTAACACATAAGCTACGTCAGGAACATACATTGAGGTGACGAAAGCCATGGGATAGCGATGTGCACATACACATATGGCGGTAGTATCACATGCACAACGTATAAAACGGCAGTGCCTTGGCGGAGCTGTCATTTTTACTCAGGTGATTCGGGTGAAAATGTTTCCCACGTGATTATGGCCGCACGACGGGAACTAACAGATTTTGAACGCGGAGTGGTGTTTGGAGCTAGACGCCTGGGACATTCCATTTTGGAAACCGTTAGGGAATTCAATATTCCGAGATCCACAGTGTCAAGAGTGTGTCGAGAATACCAAATTGCAGGAATCACCTCTCCTAACGAGCAACACAGTAGCCGACGGGCCTTCATTTAACGACCGAGAGCAGCGGCGTTTGCGTAGAGTTGTCAGTGCTAACAGATAAGCAACAATGCGTGAAATAACCACAGAAATCAATGTAGGACGTAGGACGAACGAACGTATCCGATAGGACATTGTGGCGAAATCTGGCGGTAATGGGCTATGACAGCAGACGACCGATGCGAATTCCTTTGCTAACGGCACATCGCCTGCGGCTCCTCTCCTAGGCTCGTGATCATATCGGTTGGACTCGGCTATAAACCGTGGTCTTGTCAGATGAGTCCCGATTACAGTTGGTAAGAACTAATGATCGGGTTCGATTGTGGGTCAGACCCCACAAGGTCATGGAGCCGAATTGTCAACAAGGCGCTGTGCAAGCTGGTGGTATTTCCATAATGGTGTGGGCTGTTTACGTCGATAGCACTGGGTCCTCTGGTCCAACTGAACCAATCATTGACTGGAAATAGTTATGTTCGGCTACTAGGGGACCATTTCCGTTCATGGACTTCATGTTCCCAAACAACGATGGAATTTTTATGGATGACAATGCGCCATGTCAGCTGCCCACAATTTTTCGCGATTGGCTTGAAGAACATTCTGGACAGTTTGAGTGAATGATTTAGCCACCAAGATCGTCCAGCATATGACCCTATCGAACATATATGGGAATAATAGAGAGATCAGTTCGTGCACAAAACCCTGCACCGGCAACACTTTCACAATGATGGACGGCTATGAAGGGAGCATGGTTCAATATTTCTGGAGGGGCCTTCTAACGACTTAATGAGTCCATGCCACGGTGAGTTACTGCAAGTCGCCGAGTAAAAGGTGGTCCGACACGATATTAGGAGGGTTCCCATGACTTTTGTCACCTCAGTGTGCATTATGGTGTTTTAGCTTCCATAGCGCTAGAAGAAGGCAGAACGTCAGCTGCTAGGAACGTCACAGAAGAAAATTAAGACGTTTTGTACCTTTCTTTTCATTACGTTATCCACTCACTTGCACTTATTGTTAAATGAAAAACAATAAACATATATAAGTGAATAAAGAAAAAAGGAAGGAAAAATTAAACTAATTAATTTCGTTCATGAGGATAGAAACTTTCCTTTGGCCCTTAATAAATTTAACTAGTACCACTGCATGTTGTTTCAAGCTTGGGTTAAAATTCGTTTTTCGTAAGAAATGGTTCAAATGGCTCTGAGCACTATGGGACTCAACATCTTAGGTCATAAGTCCCCTAGAACTTAGAACTACTTAAACCTAACTAACCTAAGGACATCACACACACCCATGCCCGAGGCAGGATTCGAACCTGCGACCGTAGCAGTCCCGCGGTTCCGGACTGCAGCGCCAGAACCGCTAGACCACCGCGGCCGGCGTTTTTCGTAAGACTGAGAGCTCCTTATAAACGCAAATTCACCGTTACGTGGCGTTAAGCTGACGTTCTGTCTTCTGTCTCGTGTGAGCCAACTCTCATTTCCCCCCGAAGGGGGCGGGCTGGCAGCAGCTTACTACGCCGCTCTTCAGCCTACAGAATTTGTGTTAACAAGATGAAGATAAGAAAAAACAACAGTTGGCGAGAAAATCGGTGACTTAAAGGTAAAATGGCAGAAAATTCTAGAACTTAAAACATAAAACACAGGGTTGATGATACAAGAAGCAGAAAAATAGCAGACAGACAGTTAAAAAACACGGCGACAGTCTGGTTTCTGTTCGCAAAATATAAAATGCACACCCAGCGACAGCATGATTTCTGTTCGCATCACTGTGGAAAGACGCACAACACTGAACACTCACTTAAACACGGCACTAAAAAGTGGGCACAAACATGACATACCACAGCCGAGAGCGGGTGGGGGGGAAACAGGACAGATGACGGAGAAATAAAAAAGGGGGGGAAGGAGAGGAAAAGGGAAGGGTGGGAGGGGGGAAAGAAGCCAGTGGAGAATGAGGACCCATAAGAGGGGTGGGGGGTGCTGAGCAGACGGGCCAGGGAGTGGGGAAGGCAGAGGAGGGGAATGCAAAAGGACTCGGGGGGGGGGGGGAGAAGGGACCTAGGGGGAGGATGGGCGGGGAGAAAACACAGGAGGGAAGGGGGGGAGGAAGAGGGAGCCCAGGGAAAGGACGGAGGAAAGGAGGGGGAGTGAGGATCAGAGCTGATAGGAAGGATAAATGGAGGGAGAGAGGGCATCATCCGGGAGGGGGAGTTGACGGAAGCCACCTTGGGAAAGGAGATGGAGGGTGTAGAGATGGAGGGTAGGGGGGACACAACGGTGAAGATGTGGCAGGGGGCGGGGATGGGAGAGGAGAGGAGCAACCATGGGGTGAGGGGGTTCAAGACGGCGGGAGGTGTAGAGGATGCGGATATGTTCGAGGAATAGGAGGAGATGGGGGAAAGGAATGAGATCATAGAGGATCCGCGTGGGGGACGGGAGGCGGATACGGAAGGCGAGGCGGAGTGCATGACGCTCAAGGATCTGGAGGGACTGATAGAATTTGGGGGGGGCAGATATCCAGGCAGGACTGGCATAACAGAGGATGGAACGGATTAAGGATTTGTAGGTGTGGAGGATGGTAGAGGGGTGCAACCCCCATGTCCGGCCAGAGAGGAGTTTGAGGAGTCAGAGGCGGTTGCGGGCTTTGGATTGGATGGAGCGGAGATGAGGTATCCAGGTGAGGTGACGGTCAATGGTGAGGCCAAGGTAGGTGAGGGTGGGGGTGAGGCGGACAGGACGTGCGCAGACAGTAAGGGAGAAATCCAGGAGCCGGAAGGAGCGAGTGGTACGACCTACGATGATTGCCTGGGTCTTGGAAGGATTGAGTTTCAGGAGCCACTGGTTACACCATGCAGCAAAAAGGTCAAGGTGATTCTGGAGAAGGCGTTGGGACCGTTGGAGCGTAGGAGCGAGGGCGAGGAATGCGGTGTCATCAGCATATTGCAAGAGGTGTACTGGAGGGGGGGTTGGGGCATATCTGCCGTGTACAGGAGGTAGAGGAGAGGGGAGAGGACAGAGCCCTGGGGCACACCGGCAGAGGGGTAGAAGGTGGGGGAATTGGCATTATGGATGGTAACATAGGAGGGGCGGTGGGAGAGGAAGGAGGCCACCAGACGGATGTAGTTGATAGGAAGGGCGTAGGTTTGGAGTTTAAACAGGAGACCGGGATGCCAGACACGGTCGTAGGCCTTTTCGAGGTCAAGTGAGACAAAAATGGCGGAGCGACGGGAGTTAAGCTTGAGGGAGAGGAGATGAGTGAGGCGGAGGAGTTGGTCATCAGCAGAGAAGGAAGGTCGAAAGCCACATTGGGTGTTTGGGAGGAGGTGGTTTTGGTGGAGGTGGAGATGGATGCGCCGGGAAAGGATGGATTCCAAGAGCTTGCTGAACACCGATGTGAGACAGATAGGACGATAGGAAGAGGCATCAGACGGAGGCTTATTGGGTTTGGAGAACATCAGGATACGGGAGGTTTTCCACAGGTCGGGATAGAAGCCAGTGGCAAGGATGACATTGTAGAGGGTGGCAAGGAGGGAAAGGAAGGAGGGAGGGCAGTGTTTGAGGTGGCGGTAGGTAACGCAGTCGTGGCCGGGAGCAGTGTTGCGTTTAGTGCGGAGTGTGAGGCTGATGTCCTGTGTAGTGATGGGAGTGTTAAGTGCAGAAGGTGGGGTGTGGCCCAAGTACTGGAAGCTAGGAGCAAGGGGAGGAACAGAGGTATCCGTACGGTCCATGACATCAGGGAAGAGGGAATAATCAAAGTGGGGATCGTCTGGGATGGAAAAAAACATCAGAGAGGTGGGAGGCAAAGTGGGTGGCCTTACTGAGGTTGTCAGGAAAGGGACGGTCATTAAGGAGGAGAGGGTACTGGGGGGTGGGGCGGTTCCCAGTAAGGCGGTGGAAAGCAGACCAATACTTGGAAGAGTTGATGGGGAGCGTGGTGTTGAGTTGTGTACATGTCTGGCGCCAGGCTCGGCGTTTCTTCGCAACAAGCAGGTTGCGGATGTGTCGCTGTAATTGCCGGTGGCGGGTAAGTGTATCCCAGTCACGAGTGCGGAGAAAAGAGCGGTAGAGGCGGCGGGACTCTCGAAGGAGAAGGACGGCCTGTGGAGGCAGGGCGGGGCGGTGAGGGTGGATGGCTTTGGTGGGGATATGGGTGGCGACGGCGTCAGACAAGGTCTGGTGCAGGAAGGCAGCAGTGCGAGAGATGTCATCAGGAGACTGGAGGGTAAGGTCGTGGCCGTCAACCTGGGTGTGAATGGAATCCCGGTAGGCATCCCAGTTGGCACGGGAGTAATCATGGACAAGTTTAGGAGGGACGGCAGGGCGAGGAGCGTGGCGGGGATGGCGACCGTTAGAGATAGTGAGGAGGACAGGAGCATGGTCACTGCCAATGAGGTCAAGGACATCCGCGGTGATGCGCCCAAGGAGGTTTGGAGAGGCAAGGACCACATCAGGAGTGGTGTTGGATTCGGGCCGGGAGTACTGAGGCAGGGGAACCAGGTCTCCCTGGAGAGTGGTGAGAAACTGATGCCACCGCCGGAGGTCGGCAGGATCACGGCTGTGGATATTGAGGTCGGCGGCAATCACGTAGGTGGAGAAGGTGCGGTCAATGTGGGCCAGGAAATCGTACGGGATGGGGGTGCGAGGGCGGACATAAATGGTGGGACAGGTGATGATAAGGGTGGGGAAGAAGAGGCTGAGGGTGAGATGCTCAGCAGGATTGTTAAGGAGAGGTTGGGGCCGGACAGGGAGGTGCTTGAGGTGGCCTATAGCAACTCCGCCACGCGCGAGAGGGTACGGGTTATCGGTGCGGTGTAGAGTGTAAGGAGCCGTGGAGACGGAGATACGGGGTTGAAGGAAGGTTTCATTTAGGATGAAGGCATCCACGCGGTGCTGATGTAGGGTGTGGAAGAAGAGGAGTTTGTGGGTGGGCAGGGAGCGAATGTTGTGGTACAGGATACGGTACGGTTGTTGTACCATGGGAGTGGAGAGTTAGACAAGGGTGGTGAGGGGGGTGAAGGTGAAGTGGGCCTGGTTGTGGGAGTATGTGGCATAGGTGGTAAGATGGAAGATGGAACGGGCAGCGAGGGCGATTTGGGAAAGAGTGTGTGAGCGCTGGAAGGGGTGGATGTTTTGGAGCACTATGGTGGTGAAGCGGATGATGTCCTCAGCAGTAGGGGGAGGGCGGAGCGAGTTGTTGGGGTGGATGGGGTCATCAACAGGACGGACAGGCACGGTGAGCTCAGGGGTTACTGGTGGAGGTTTTGATTTACACTTTGAGGAGTAGATAGGATGTGGTTCGTTGCAAGTGTTGCAGGAGGGGGGAGCGGTGAGGTTGGGGCAATGCTTGAGGAAGTGGGAAGCTTTGCAGTGGGGACAAGTAGGGGGGTTTTTGCAGGCAGAGGTAATGTGGTCGTTGTAGGTGAGACAGCGTTGGCAGCGGTAGGATTGGACTGGGGAACGGGAGGGGTCCACCTTATGGCGCTGATTGTAGATGAGGGCTCCCTCGGTGAGGAGGTGGTCAATGGAGGAGGAGGATTCGGTGAATATCCGCATGAGAAAAGTCGGCCCGGCATCATTGAAGATGCGACGGGCCGAGCGGATTTCAATGTCGGGCCGGGAGTTGAGTTCCGCCAACACCTCAGCCTCCGTGATCACGGGGCTAAGCTTCGTGATTACAGCGGTGAAGGTTGGCGGACGCCGGGGAGGTTGAGGCTGACGGGGAGAGGACGGGGTGTGATAGGGGGTGAGGGTTGCACGTTGGCCAAATTGGATACGGGGGATGCGGGAGAGGAGATCGGTGTGGAGGGAAGCACTGGGGGATTTGATGAGGACCGAGTCCTTGCGAGGAATCAGTTGGGAGATGGGAGCATGGGGGTAGTATTTCCGGATGGCGAGGGTGAGGGAGCGGGCATCAAGGAATTGAGGGTCAGGATTGGAGAGGACAAAGGTGTGGGTGGCAGGCGTGGCGGGGGCGGGGGTCGGAGCCGCGTCCATGGGGGTGGGTGGGTCACGGGGGTTGGGGTTTTTTTTGGAGGAGACTGCGGGGGAAGGGTCAACATTCGGGCGCTTTGAAGGTTTCGTGGGCACGACCGGGTGGAGAGGGGGCAGGGGTACGGGTTGCAGGGGGAGATGGCGGGGGGCAGGACCACCCTGAGCAGCGGATGACGCAGACGGAGGGGGCGTGGGTGTCACTGAGACTGTGGAACGGCGAGCAGAGATCCGTGCGGGCTTGGAGCCTGTCGGAGGCGGTGCGGGGAGCGGCGGAAAGTCAGTAGCTGTCGATGGGGCGACAGTGATAGGGGAGGAGGAGTTGGGGGTGGTGACAGCCGAAAGTGGCGCAGGGGTGGGGTGGACAGGGAGAGAAGGAAGGACGGGAAGTGGGGTGGAGGAGGAGCTCCATGTGATGGTGGTTGGAGCAGCGGAGGGAGAGGTGAAAATGATAGTGGTGGTGGTGGTGGGTTGGGACATGGTGACGGCGCGCGAGAAGGGCGGCGGCGGCGACCAGACGGCGACGGCGACGGCGGCGACCGGTAGGCGGCGGCGGCGGCGGTGAGCACCGGCAGGCGGCAGGCGGCAGGCGTCGGCGGCGGCGGCGGCGAGCCCCGGCAGGCGGCAGGCGGCGACCAAGCGGCGGCGGCGAGCCCCGGCAGGCGGCGACGGCGGCGGCGAGCACCGGCAGGCGGCAGGCGTCGGCGGCGGCGGCGGCGGCGAGGACCGGCAGGCGGCGACCAAACGGCGGCGGCGGCGGCGGCGAGCACCGGCTGGCGGCGACCAGGCGGCGGCGGCGAGGAGGACCGGACGGCGAGCAGTAGTGACGGCGAGCAGACGACACGGCAAGGAAAACGGCGGGAATCTTCCACGTCGAAGTCGCACCCTGAGAGTAGCCCAGGCAGTGAAACTCTTCGATGAAGACGAGAGGGAATCCAACCCTCGAATCGTCTCGTAGAGAGACGATATCGAAATATATTCTGGTGGTTCCCTGCATGACTACGAGAATTGCATTAATTTTTCACATTTTAGTGCTGTTTAGCTTGGCCTACAATCTTGAAATTATGATGGACCATGGTTTGCTCTTATTTGCGTGTTTTTCTATCCATACAAAGTATCTAAGCTGCAGAGAATTATTTTATTTATTTTCTGATATTAAATTATTGCTTAATTTATCAAAATGTAATGTTGTATAGACGTTTACAATGCTTTTGTCATTGTTGATTACGAACATACTTATTTGATAATAAAAGTAAATATTTATTTTATGGACTAGCTTATTAACCAAAAACAACAATTTAAAAGTACGTGATCTTAAGCTTTCCTGGTGAATCTAGTCTTTGTATTGCTCTCGGGAGTCCATCCGGGTGCAGTCGTAAACGAAATACAGTATTTCGACAGCGTATCTTGCCGTCACCCTCAGGTGATACCTGCAAAAAAAGCTCATTCTACATATATCAACTGAAAAGGATGGCAAAGTACTCTGTCGAATAATCGCGTTTCGTAAACGACTGGGCCCGGCTGGACACATGAGAGCAATGAAAACAGTTTAGAAATATTCGCTAGAAGATAGCCGAAGGCATGGGAAGGTGCGTCATATCAGCAGATGGTATTGTTAGAACTGAATTTTCTCATTTTGAGAGGACAGAAACAAGGATCTGTTTTACTTGCTAAAAAAATTCAAAAGACAGTATCGCATAAATATTTCTTTATTTAAAACAACAGGTTCCGACAGACTTTGTTGTCATCTTCAGGTCTTAAAAATCTTTTTGTTACGATAAGTGTTCATTTTACGTTGGACCTTATGCCAGGTTGTCATGTGGATAAAAATCAGCACATTATGAAAGGTTTGTCACAACTAAAATATTTACAATCATAAAGCACCCTGAGTGAATGGCTATGTCCACACACACACCCTCGACCCACCGCGCGGGATAGCCGCGAGGTCTATGTGCTTTGACACGGTTCGTGAGGCTCCCCCTGCCGGAGGCTCGAGTCCTCCCTCGGGAATGGGTGTGTGTGTTGTCCTTAGCGTAAGGTAGTTTCAGTTAGATTAAGTAGTGTGTAGGCCTAGGGCCCGATGACCTCAGCAGTTTGGTCCCATAGTACCTTACCATACACACACACACACACACACACACACACATACACACACGCTTGTTACGTCACAAAAACACAGTATACCGTATCACGTCTGTTTACATAAGCTGGGCATATTCTAATAATTGAAAATCCACCTTAAACGGTGTATAAGGTCATACCCTATACGCCGTTTAAGGTGAATTTTCAACGATTAGAATATGTCCAGCTTGTGTAAACAGACATGCTCCTGCATGCTGTGTTTTTGTGACGAAAGAATCCTGTGAGCGATATTCATTTGTAGACAGGTCCATTTGCACAAGCTGCTTTACGGTTTTAAATATTTTAGTTACGACAAATCTTTTATAATGTGCTGATTTTTATCCACATGACAGCCTGGCGTGAGGTCCAACGTAAAATAAACACGTTTTATAACAAAAAGTTTTTTAAGATCATAAGACGACAACAAAGACTGTCGAAAATTGATGTTTTGAATAAAGAAATATTTAAACGATATCTGCTTTTGAATTGTTTTTAGCACTGTATTGTTAGTTTGATTTGATTGAAACACTATCTATGTTAATACGGTAAATGTCCGCAGACGTCACATTTTTTGTAGTGAGGCAGTACTGACCACAGTAGCTATGACTGCCTACTGTTGAAGAAGTCATACGCGCAGTCTCCACACTGCAATGATAATACTCATCACACGATACTAGCACATGACACCACATCGATAATCACAATACTCTCCGCTATTTTAGATATCTGTGACTTTCTCTCTTACACTCCTGTACCAGGTTTGCAGAGATCTTATCGCCGATTCTATTTACTTCACTCCTGATGAAGTACAGGTGGTAGTGCAAGCCTACCAGAAGTATGCAAGGTATAATCTAGAGCTTCATGTCCTGCGATTCCTGTTTCTCTATACGGGCAGGTTCCTCTCTGGCTTTGAATCTTCCTGGGTCTATTGGATAAGGTCCATGTTCTGTTCAAATGGTTCAAATGGCTCTGAGCACTAGGGGACTTAATATCTGAGGTCACCAGTCCCCTAGAACTTAGAACTACTTAAACCTAACTAACCTAAGGACATCACACACATCCATGCTCGAGGCAGGATTCGAACCTGCGACCGTAGTGGTCGCGCGGTTCCAGACTGATGCGCCTAGAACCGCTCGGTCACACCGGTCGGCCATGTTCTGTTAAGATGAACAGCCGACTGAGCTGACATGTCGCATCCACAACCTTCTCCAGATGTTTGGTAAGAGAGAATACAGTATTCCATCCTTATCAGTGGTATCCCGTTGACTTACACGGTTATCCAGTCTCCAGTGTTTCAGGTGGTGTTTGTGATAGCCGTCCTACTTACCTTGTTTATCATCTCTAAATTCTCTATTTTCAATCAGTACGCGGCTGCCTGATACTCAACGATAATGTCAATCGGCTATATGCAGTGGCATAGCTAGGGCATAGCATGCGTGGTGCGTACTCTGGACATCGTTTCCGTTGGGCGCACTGTTGCGATGACGAAAAAATGAAGAAGAGCCAAAGAAAAAGAAAAATAGGGAGCGTGAAGTAGGAGGAGGAATAAGATGATGAAGTAGAAGTAGAAACAGAAATATAAGTAGAAGAAGAAGGGAAAGTATCGGAGGAGACTAAAAACCGAAAGAGACGGAAATGTATGAAAGTAAGTAACGATAAAATTCGAATTGGATTGTGTTGAGTAACAATTCAGCAAGATCTACTTCTCCCTGTTACTGAGACGATTGGGTCCTGATTTCAGCTACTAAGTGGAGTCTCTCTCGTTATGCCAAGTGACCCAACGCAATGAAAGTGTAAAGAGTATATTTGGCGTTACTACGTCGGTTTGTTTGTTGCAGTTTTCAAAATGGTTCAAATGGCTCTGAGCACTATGGGACTTAACAGCTATGGTCATCAGTCCCCTAGAACTTAGAACTACTTAAACCTAACTAACCTAAGGACATCGCACAACACCCAGTCATCACGAGGCAGAGAAAATCCCTGACCCTCCCGGGAATCGAATCCGGGAACCCGGGCATGGGAAGCGAGAACGCTACCGCACGATCACGAGCTGCGGACGTTCCAGTTTTCCATCGATCGGCAATGAAACAGTGAAATTAGAATCGCGTTACTGTGGCATGCGATTCGACTTCGGGCTGTGTGTTTTTATGTTTTTAAATGTGTCATACGAAAACGGATTACTGAAATGTGTGCAGGATTAAACACAAAAACATTGGGAGTTGTCGGTAGGTAGTGGCGAGAGAAGAATGGGGGGCAGTCGAAGTTTGCCCCAGTAACTGCCAGTTGCCCGCCCGGTTAACCTAGTGGTCTAACGCACGGCTTTTCGGAGTGGGAAGGAGCGCCTGGTTCCCGGCACGAATCCGCCCGGCGGACTTGTGTCGAGGTCCGGTGAGCCGGCCAGTCTGTGGATGGTTTTTAGGCCGTTTTCCATCTGCCTCGGCGAATGCGGGCTGGTTCCCCTTATTCCGCCTCAGCTACACTATGTCGGCGATTGCTGCGCAAACAAGTTGTCTACGTACGCGTACACCACCATTACTCTTACCACGCAAACATAGGGGTTACACTCGTCTGGTGTGAGACGTTCCCTGGGGGGGGGGGGGGGGGGAGGGGCGGGGGGTCCACCGGGCTCCGAACCGCACAATAACCCTAGGTTCGGTGTGGGGCGGCGGAGGGATGAAGTGGACTGCGGTAGTCGTCGTGGGGTTGTGGACCACTGCGGCTGCGACGGGGACGGAGCCTCTCCGTCGTTTTTAGGTCCCCGGTTAACATACAGTACAATACGATTGCCAGTTACCCCTGTTCTCAAAAAGAACATAACACGAACCCACTGGAAGGGGCCGGAACACACTTGATGTTCTCACAAGCTTGCCCCTCTGTCCTCGACGCACAGTTATCTCGTGTGTTCGAAGCAGAGCATGTGTGCCCGTATGCTGGCTGCAAAAGAGCCTATAGAAGAGGAGATTGCGTTGTCGTATACTTTCATCACGGGCAGAGGTTTATTATAATCTGCTGTCCCAATTCCGGTCACCTTTTGCACGATCTCAGTCGCTTCATCAATGATAGCGCCTATGAACTCAGTGTGGTTGCGTTGTCCACTCGAGGCTATAGTGTCACAAAATTATTTGCAACACTCATTACTCACAGCAGCCGATAAAATGTATGTATTACGCATTTTTACAAGTTTTATTATGTGCTGAAGTAGATAAATGTTTAGCATTCGACTACAGAAATAATGGTTTTATTTTCATGTAATGGCTAATCGCCCAGTATGTTATCCTCGACGGCGAGTGTTCATCAGAGACGAGCATATCGTCAGGAGTGCCCCAGGCAAGTGTGATAGGACTGCTGTTGTTCTCTATATACATAAATGATTTGGCTGACAGGGTGGGCAGCAATCTGCGGTTGTTTTCTGATGATGCCATGATGTACTGTAAGGTGTCGAAGTTGAGTGACTGTAGGAAGTACAAGACGCCTTAGACAAAATTTCCAGTTGGTGTGATGAATGGCAGCTAGCCCTAAATGTGGAAAAATGTAAGTTAATACGGATGAGTAGGAAGGTCAAACCTGTAATATTCGGATACAATATTACTAGTGTCCTCCTTGACACAGGCAAACCGTTTAAATGCATGGGCGTAACGTTGCAAAGCGATATGATGTGGAACGAGAATGTGAGAACTGTGGTAGGGAAGGCGAATGGTCGACTGGAGTTTATTGGGAGAATTTTAGGAAAGAGTGTTTCACCTGTAAAGGAGACCGCGTATAGAATGCTGGTACGACCTATTTTTGAGTACTGCTCAAGTGTGTGGGATCCGTATCAGGTCGAATTGAAGGCAGACGTCGAAGCAAATCAGAGGCGGGCTGCTAGATTTGTTAGCGGTAGATGGGAATCGCTGGAGGGAGGGCGCGTATTGCCCCTGTAATATCCAATCAGTGCTGAAGTATCTGAATAATTATTATTAAATAATGAATGTCTGGAAAGTCGGAAACACTGGCGAGAGGGTGGAGCGCTGACTGCATGCTCGTCCGTACCGCATCCGCATGACGCCGCAAGGCAGAGGATGACACGGCACTCGGTCGACATCCCTTGGGCCTTCGCGGTCTGGTGAGGAATTTATATTTCGTATAATTTATCGTTCTGTTGAATGAATTTCAACAGTTAGTTGATGTTGATACTCTCCTAGATTTATTTCGTTTTGAATAAAAGTTTAGCGTTGGAAATGATCATTTATCTGAAGTTAAATATTATATGAGAATAACGTGCTGACTTGTTGAAATTTCGAAGATCATTTTTCATCCAATGATATACAGGGTATTAACTAATATGAGGGAAACCCCAAGGGAATGAATAGAGGACTTAAAAAGAAGCAAAGAACTTCACATACAAGCTGGTCACTATTTTTATTTTCTTAATCACAGATAATTTTTGTTACAAGTTTGTTTCGTTTCTGGCTTTTTGTTTTCAAATATCCATCTTGGTACTACAGCTATTCTTTTATTTTCAAATTTTGTCTTCTGATGCTCAAAATATCTGCCATTAGCTCTAACATAAGCTCGTAAACGCCGCATCATCGATTGTCGTAGTCATTCCCGTGTGCTAGGCATCATCTGTATCTGCTGAAACCCTTCTTTAACACTCTGAAGAAGAATGAAACATTCGCAATAGTTCTTGAATCCACTATGTCCCGTCCGCAACTCGTGGTCGTGCGGTAGCGTTCTCGCTTCCCACGCCCGGGTAACCGGGTTCGATTCCCGGCGGGGTCAGGGATTTTCTCTGCCTCGTGATGACTGGGTGTTGTGTGCTGTCCTTACGTTAGTTAGGTTTAAGTAGTTCTAAGTTCTAGGGGACTGATGACCATAGATGTTAAGTCCCATAGTGCTCAGAGCCATTTGAACCATTTGAACCACTATGTCCTTTAAATGCCTCCCAAAACAAAAATCCAGTAGTCTAAGATCGGAAGGTCTGGTTGGCCAAGACGTTGCTCCCTCAAGACCTATCCATTTACTTGGGAAACGCTGGTTCAGAACTACTCTCACTTGCAGAGCACAATGAGTCTGTTCCTCGTCGTGCATGAATCACATGATCTGACGTAATAGTAGGGTACCTTCTTCCAGAAAAACATTTGAATGTTCCATTAAAAATTCTCCGTATGATGCTCCAGTCGGTATTCCATGGAAAATGAAAGGATCAACTACTCTGTTCCCAATTATGCCAGTCCATACATTAACGCTGGAAATTTGAAAACAAATCACAGAAACGAAGCAAACATCTTAGTCTGGATCTTTCACTTCTTGTAATAATTTTAACGCCAGAGCGACCTCCTCTTGCACGAACTAGCATCTGACAATTAAATATTATTTTCTTGTCGAAATAAGTTCCGAATTTGTGCCTGACGTTGTTGGTCTTTGTACATGTCGTCATCCTCTGTTAGTTAGTGTAGCAGGAGCACTGCCGCAAGTCATCTCCAGACAGGAGTTGAATGAGGATTATAATAATAAGAATAAAAATTGTCCACAACTCGTGGTGTAGTGGTTAGCGTTGCTACCTCTGGCCCACGGGGTCCTGGGTTCGATTTCCGGCCGGGTTGGGGATTTTCTCTGCCCGGGCGCTGGATGTTTGTATTGTCCTCATCATTCCATCTCCATTCGTGTAAGTGGCTAGACTGGTCTGTGTAAAAAATTGAGAATTTGTACGAGCGCTGATGACCGTGAAGTTGTGCACCCCACGTAGCGGTAGCACGGTTCCGAACTGTAGCGCCTAGAACCGCTCGGCCAACCTGGCCGGCACTTAGTACATCAATAAGAAGATGCAATTCAGAAAAATATATCATTTTCAAATCATTCGTCCGAGAATTTGAGAAATTTGTGTGCTATGCAATAGATTCCAGAACTGTGCGCTTTCTGTATGAATATTAGGTGTCTGTTCCTTCGGACTTGTTCGAAAGAACAGGCCCCATACAATCATATAATTGATTCACCTCGATGGTCAGTTAACCCACAACCTCCAGTGCAGATGTACACTCCTGGAAATGGAAAAAAGAACACATTGACACCGGTGTGTCAGACCCACCATACTTGCTCCGGACACTGCGACAGGGCTGTACAAGCAATGATCACACGCACGGCACAGCGGACACACCAGGAACCGCGGTGTTGGCCGTCGAATGGCGCTAGCTGCGCAGCATTTGTGCACCGCCGCCGTCAGTGTCAGCCAGTTTGCCGTGGCATACGGAGCTCCATCGCAGTCTTTAACACTGGTAGCATGCCGCGGCAGCGTGGACGTGAACCGTATGTGCAGTTGACGGACTTTGAGCGAGGGCGTATAGTGGGCATGCGGGAGGCCGGGTGGACGTACCGCCCAATTGCTCAACACGTGGGGCGTGAGGTCTCCACAGTACATCGATGTTGTCGCCAGTGGTCGGCGGAAGGTGCACGTGCCCGTCGACCTGGGACCGGACCGCAGCGACGCACGGATGCACGCCAAGACCGTAGGATCCTACGCAGTGCCGTAGGGGACCGCACCGCCACTTCCCAGCAAATTAGGGACACTGTTGCTCCTGGGGTATCGGCGAGGACCATTCGCAACCGTCTCCATGAAGCTGGGCTACGGTCCCGCACACCGTTAGGCCGTCTTCCGCTCACGCCCCAACATCGTGCAGCCCGCCTCCAGTGGTGTCGCGACAGGCGTGAATGGAGGGACGAATGGAGACGTGTCGTCTTCAGCGATGAGAGTCGCTTCTGCCTTGGTGCCAATGATGGTCGTATGCGTGTTTGGCGCCGTGCAGGTGAGCGCCACAATCAGGACTGCATACGACCGAAGCACACAGGGCCAACACCCGGCATCATGGTGTGGGGAGCGATCTCCTACACTGGCCGTACACCACTGGTGATCGTCGAGGGGACACTGAATAGTGCACGGTACATCCAAACCGTCATCGAACCCATCGTTCTACCATTCCTAGACCGGCAAGGGAACTTGCTGTTCCAACAGGACAATGCACGTCCGCATGTATCCCGTGCCACCCAACGTGCTCTAGAAGGTGTAAGTCAACTACCGTGGCCAGCAAGATCTCCGGATCTGTCCCCCATTGAGCATGTTTGGGACTGGATGAAGCGTCATCTCACGCGGTCTGCACGTCCAGCACGAACGCTGGTCCAACTGAGGCGCCAGGTGGAAATGGCATGGCAAGCCGTTCCACAGGACTACATCCAGCATCTCTACGATCGTCTCCATGGGAGAATAGCAGCCTGCATTGCTGCGAAAGGTGGATATACACTGTACTAGTGCCGACATTGTGCATGCTCTGTTGCCTGTGCCTATGTGCCTGTGGTTCTGTCAGTGTGATCATGTGATGTATCTGACCCCAGGAATGTGTCAATAAAGTTTCCCCTTCCTGGGACAATGAATTCACGGTGTTCTTATTTCAATTTCCAGGAGTGTATATCTCAGTTCGACCTTCAGCGGGAATCTAAAAGTAGCGAGCATGGCAGATATGGACGGAGACTTCAGATATGTAGCGCTAGGTGCGACTGTGGGTCGGCTGAGGAACATACCGAGATAGTCGGAGTATTTGCTCTAAACCCTGGGTCTAGGTGGCGCAGTGGTTAACGCAACTGGTTAGAAACCAAGAGATATCGGGTTCGAGTTTCGGTCTAGCACACATTTTCAATGTTGCTGCTGATTTTCCAGAAAGTGCTGACGCAGTTGATATCATTAGTTCCCTCCCTGTCCTTTCTCCTCGTCCACTTTCAACTACATAATCTGTACACCTTTGGTAAAGGATAATGTGGTCTTGTCCACCGGCTACTACCCCGACCTGTGGAAAGCCACCCATATCCTAATGTTCCTTAAGCCTGACAAACCGCCAT
This sequence comes from Schistocerca nitens, assembly GCF_023898315.1. Lineage (NCBI taxonomy): Eukaryota > Metazoa > Arthropoda > Insecta > Orthoptera > Acrididae > Schistocerca > Schistocerca nitens. The sequence goes on along the minus strand of NC_064616.1, from coordinate 579,819,036 downwards.
GCACTGTCTCCTCCTACCGTCCCATCAGCCTTACCTCAGTCTTCAGCAAGGTCCTGGAATCTATCCTCACGTGACGCATCCACCTGCATCGCCGCCAGCACCGCCTCCTTCCCACTACCCAGTGTGGCTTTCGACCATCCTTCTTTACCGATGCCCTTCTCCTTCACCTCACTCATCTCCTCTCCGAACAGCTCTACTCCTGTCGATCCGCCATCTTCCTCTCCCTCGACCTTGAGCGTGCTTACGACCGTGTATGGCATTCCGGTCTCCTCTTCAAGTTCCAAACCTTCGCCCTTCCTATCAACTACGTCCGTCTGATCGAATCCTTTCTTTCCCAGCGTCCTTCCTACGTCACCATCCATAACACGGATTCCTACACCTTCCATCCCTCCACCGGTATGCCCCAAGGCTCTGTCCTCTCCCCTCTTCTCTATCTTCTTTATACGGCGGTCATGCTGCCGCCTTCACCCCACCTTCTCCAGTACGCCAATGACACCGCCTTCCTTGCCCTCGCCCCCACCCTGCAACGCTCCCAACACCTCCTCCAATCCCATCTTGACTGGTTCACCACTTGGTGCAACCAGTGGTTGCTCAAGATCAATCCTTCTGACCCAGGCGATCATTGTAGGCAAAACCATCCCTTCCTTCCGTCTCCTCGATTTCTATATCACCATTTGTGGCCATCCTATCGCCCTCAGCCCTACCCTCAAGTACCTTGGCGTCACCCTTGACCGTCGCCTCTCGTGGACCCCTCATCTTCGGACTATCCAAGCCAAGGCATGCTCCTGACTCCGTCTTCTCAAGCTCCTTTCTGGCCACACATGGGGTCTGGACCCCTCCACCATCCTCCACACCTATAAATCCCTCATCCGCCCTATCCTATGCTACACCCAACCTGCCTGGATCTCCACCTCTCCTACCTTTTAAAAATCCCTTCAAATCCTAGAACGCCATGCTCTCCGCCTCGCCTATCGCGTCCATCTCCCCTCCCCCATGCGGATCTTGTATGACCTTAATCCGTTCCAGCACCTCCTCCTTATCCTGGAATGAATACGGATCATCTACACCTCCCGTAAACTTGATACCCCTCACCCGCTTGTCTCTCCCATCCTGTCCCACCCCAGTCCGCTGCCACACCTGTATCCCCATGTCCCACCTGCTCTCCATCTCTCCACTCTCCATTCCCTCGCCCAAGGTGGCTTCCACCAACTCCCCCTCCCTGATGATGCCCTCATCCCCTCCATCTACCCCTCCTACCAACTTTGACCTTCTTTCCTCCCCCTCCCATCCAGCTCCTCTGCCACTGGCATCTACCCACTCCCCTATCCCTCCCCCCCCCCCCGCCACCATTTCCCCTTTTAGCAGGTCCCTGAACTCGCATACGTCAAGTGAACATTCGAGCACTGGAGATCAACGCTATCGGTTCTGTGTGTGTGCCGTCGCGTTAGTGCTTCAGTGTATTCACCGCACCACGCTCCATCGTTCACGTGTGTTATCTTAGTCGTCAGTGTTCGTGTACAGTGCTAACCGTTTTTTATATTTTTTACTACGCCTGCTGAGGTCTGAGTGGCCGTGCGGTTCTAGGCGCTCCAGTCTGGAGCCGAGCGACCTCTACGGTCGCAGGTTCGAATCCTGCCTCGGGCATGGATGTGTGTGATGTCCTTAGGTTAGTTAGGTTTAATTAGTTCTAAGTTCTAGGCGACTGATGACCTCAGCAGTTAAGTCGCATAGTGCTTAGAGCCATTTTTGAACTACGCCTGTGAACGGCTCCGTGTTTTTTACTCATGTGTCTACTGTTTTTTTTGTCCACCATTTTGTTTGGCTTTTCTGTGTCTTCCATGTTTCTATTTGTACTGTCTGTGGCCGAAGTGCGGCGTAATATTGCCGCTGCCGGCCCACCTTTCGTATAAGGTGTCAAAATAACAATAAAGGAAAAAAAATTGTAAAGGAGTAATTTACACTGTATAAAATCGCTGTCTGCCTTCGCAATTGCAGGTATTTCACATAACACTACGGTTGTGTACAGTGCTCTGCGACTACAGCTATATGAGCGAAGATGGGGGAACACTGATTTTTTCAGTATGTTGCCCTTTCGTTCAGAAAAGTCATTCTACCTCTTATTTTCAATTTTTGCGTTACTCAACTTCATGTGGTTTGCTGGTTCTTCCTGTGAACTCACGAACCCTGGCAGATTTGTTGTTGCCAGAAGGTAGACTACGGTCAGCCTGTAAAGGGCGCCTTTTCCAGCTGGAATATTTTTTGTGGCTGATCAGGCTCATGCGAGCAACTGAAAAGTACCCCATCTTAAACATGACTCGCGATTTACTAGAATTCTTCGTCCGTTTCGAGACTGTAACTTTTCAGGGTACTTCATTTACCGAACGTTAGCCAAAAAACTTGGAAATTGTTATACACCTCCTGGAAGAAAAGAAATAAGAAAAAGGTGAAACACCCAAAAGACATGGTCGAATGTCAGTGTGATTTTGTGCCATCGGCGGGTATGTAAATGATAAAAGTTGTAGTCCTCTGAGCAAGTACAACAGCCACCAAAGAGCGGTAGTGTCATTCTTGTTTAGTGTTGTTTACAGGCGTGGTAGGGTATAAAAGGGGAGTGACAGTGTGTGATGTTGAGAGATCACCGCGAAGGATACAGAGATACCGTGCAGTCGTGTGAGACAGCAGTATCAGCACCTCACAGGGTTTGAAAGGGGTCCCATTGTTGGTCTCCATTTGGCCAGCTGGTCAAATTATGCAGTATTCAGATTTCTGGGGCATTCTGATGTGACAGTGGGTCGATTTTTGACTCCATAGGAACAAAAGGGCAGTCATACTCGTTGTCAAAGTTCTGGGTTACTACGTCTGCCCACCACAAGGGAGGATCGCCGTGTTGTGCACCCAGCTCATCATAACCCCTTCAGATCTGCGTTTGCCGTCCGAAAACAATTCATGGACTCCCTGCAACACTCTGTGTCATATCGCTACACTGATCGGAGATTGGTAGTAGCCAGACTAGGAAATTACCGTCCAATCCGTAGGCTGCCGTAACACCACAACTCAAATGGCTGCGTTTGGAATGTTGCCAAGACCAGGAAGCATGGGCAGCTGCTGAACGCCGTCGCAACGTATCCAGCGATAAAATGTAATTCCGCATTACCCTGGATGACCATCGTTGGCGATTTGGAGAAAGGTCTCAACTTCCAATGATTTGGAGGGGAAGAGTGATTTCATTCCTGGCGTCATGGTGTGAGGAGCCGTTGGTTATGACGTCAGATCACGGTTAGTAGTGATTGAGGGAACTCTGACGGCACAGCAGAATGTCAAGGACTCCCTGCGTCCTCGTGTATTGCCTCTCATGCGATGGTATCGTGACGCCATTTTTCAACACGACAATGCTCATGCACACACAAGGCACATATCTCGTGAACTTACTGCGTGCTGTTGATGTACTCCCGTGGCTGGCAATATCCCCGGATCTATTCACAATAGAAGATTTGTTGAGCCAACTCGGACATCAACTCTGTCCGAATGCCAGTGTGCAGCACATAAAGGACTAGTTTCAACAGTTGCGGGACAGCTTGCCACAGGAGAGAATACAACGGCTTTATGACACTCTTCCCAACCGAATTAGTGCATGCATCCAGGCCAGATGGGAGCCAACTGATAAGTGAGCTGCTACTACCCAGTTCCTTGTAAATTTGACTCAGTTTTGTAGTCACTTACGTAACCTCAAATATCCTCTTAACCTGTCAAGTTTTATGTAGTTTTCCTCGCCTTCTGGGAGCTTCACTTTTTTTGTCAGGAAGTGTAACTCAATGGTTGCACTTAGTTTTTGGGATAGCTCTCCCATAAACTACATGTATACAATTTTACTTGCAACTATTATTAATCTGTTATTCTACCACTATCGCTCAATCTTTGGGAGCATATGTTTTGCATTTTCTTAAAGCTTTCATCTGGGATTCCGACATATCTCCACTATGATATCCTCATCATAAGCTAAAACTCCATCCTTATCAAAAGCCCCATCTAACATCTAGTTGCTGTTGTAACTTGTCTTTTAGCTACTAGACTGAATAGTCGTATGTCTAAAAAAGTTATATTATTATATTACCTGTAGCTGAATGGTTCTTAATTCAACTGTATAATGTACAGTCAGCACATTATCATACACTACTGGCCATTAAAATTGCTACGCCACGAAAATGACGTGTTACAGACGCGAAATTTAACTGAAAGGAAGTAGATGCTGTGATATGCAAATGATTAGCTTTTCAGAGCATTCACACAAGATTGGTGCCGGTGGCGACGCCTACAACGTGCTGACATGAGGAAAGTTCCAACCGATTTCTCATACACAAACTTCAGTTGACCGGCGTTGCCTGGTGAAACGTTGTTTTGATGCCTCGTGTAAGGAGGAGAAATGCGTACCATCACGTTTCCGACTTTGATAAAGGTCGGATTGTAGCCTATCGCGATTGCGGTTTATCGTATCGCCACAATGCTGCTCTCGTTGGTCGAGATCCAATGACTCTTACCAGAATATGGAATCGGTGGGTTCAGGAGGGTAATACGGAACGCCGTGCTGGATCTCAACGGCCTCGCATCACTAGCAGTCGAGATGACAGGCATCTTATCCGCATGGCTGTGACGGATCGTGCAGCCACGTCTCGATCCCTGAGTCAACAGATGGGGACCTTTGCAAGACAACAACCATATTAACGAACAGTTCGACGACGTTTGCAGCAGCATCGACTATCAGCTCGGAGACCATGGCTGCGGTTACCCGCGACGCTGCATCACAGACAGGAGCGCCTGCGATGGTATACTCAACGACGAACCTGGGTGCACGAATGGCAAAACGTCATTTTTTCGGATGAATCCAGGTTCTGTTTACAGCATCATGATGGTCGCATCCGTGTTTGGAGACATCGTGGTGAACGCACATTGGAAGCGTGTATTCGTCATCGCCAAACTGGCGTATCACCCGGCGTGATGGTATGGGGTGCCACTGGTTACTCGTCTCGGTCACCTCTTGTTCGCATTGACGGCACTTTGAACATGGACGTTACGTTTCAGATGTGTTACGACCCGTGGCTCTACCCTTCATTCGATCAAAAATGGTTCAAATGGCTCTGAGCACCATGGGACTTAACATCTGAGGTCATCAGTCCCCTAGAACTTAGAACTACTTAAACCTAACTAACCTAAGGACATCACACACATCCATGCCCGAGGCAGGATTCGAACCTGCGACCGTAGCGGTCGCGCGGTTCCAGACTGAAGCGCCTTTAACCGCGTGGCCACACTGGCCGGCCTTCATTCGATCCCTGCGAAACCCTACATTTCAGCAGGATAATGCACGACCACATGTTGCATGTGTTGTACGGGTCTTTCTGTATACAGAAAATGTTCGACTGCTGCCCTGGCCAGCACATTCTCCAGATCTCTCACCAACTGAAAACGTCTGGTCAATGGTGGCCGAGCAACTGGCTTGTCACAATACGCCACTCACTACTCTTGATGAACTGTGGTATCATGTTGAAGTTTCATGGAGTCAATGCCCAGGCGTATCAAGGCCGTTATTACCGCCAGAGGTGGTTGTTATGGGTGCTGATTTCTCAGGATCTATGCAACCAAACTGAGTGAAAATGTAATCACATGTCAGTTCTAGTATAATATATTTGTCCAATGAATACTTGTTTATCATCTGCATTTCTTCTTGGTGTAGCAATTTTAATGGCCAGTAGTGTATATCCTCTCAACTAGTGAAGTATCATTCGTTTCTTCCTTCTCTCCTGCATGCTTCACTTCCTGCATGTTTCAGTCATTATACATAAAAATACAAAGGCTTTTATTAAATCGTTCTTTGGGGGAGGTGTGTCATGACCTTCGCATCCCCCCCCCCCTTACATCTCTCGCGCAGACAGGAGGGTATAAGGCTGTCTCTAAATGTCTAAAAATCTATACCATGATTCTACTCTTATTTTAAACATAACCAGTTTGCATTGTTCCTTCCAAGCCCTGTGCCGCTTTAGCCGTAGCTGACGATCGAGGGCACCGCCTCCTGCCCGCAGTCCAAGGCACTTCAGACCTACTTAAATGCGCCTTTGTCCGGCCGTCGCTGGATAACCGCATCCGGATACGTGAGGTATGAGGTGTCGTTGACACTACCTGGCTTTGCCATCCGTTTATGGACGAAACGATATTATAACACACCACAGGTCCGTTTTGCATCTGTAATCATTTGTCCTGTTTATCAATAATAATAAAGGTGTTATCAAATACGAGTATTGTATACATGATTTTCTCGTTTGGTTCAGGGCAATTATCAAACTATGTAACTTTGTACCTGACTCCGTTTCTAGGCTCTACTGCCCTGGGCTCTTCCCAAAAGCCATGCTTGTTGCAAGCTGATCTCTCTGTTACAACTCTGTGCAACATTCTATGGGAATTCACCTGCACTGTATTTGCTTTACAGGTTACCGCCTTTCCTATAGGGGGCTACCTAAGAAAAACAATCACAGCAGGAGCTGGTGTAACGACAAACTTAACGATATGCATTCTGGGTGGTTCTAATTAAAGTGCAGCTACTCGTGGAGGTCCAGTGCAGGGTGTAATTATCATACGGCAGTGAAACTTGATAGATATGCTAATGTGTTAATGCGGAACCGATTCACGCTGGAAAAAGTTAGTTCCAATTTTGGTCACGAGGTGCAAATCTGGCGCTGTACAGCATATCTTTGATGTCCCTGGTGTTCATATTGAGCAAACTGTGTAAGTGGTGGTTAATAATGAAATCAGCACTATGCCTTTCTCACTTGTTGACTCTTCTGCTCGTGTCCCATTTCTAATCTATTACATATGGAAACATTTTTAGTGTCTTTCTTGCATTCACAGCGCTAGATTTACACATGGTGGCCAAAATGGGAACTAATTTCTTTCCAGCATAAATCGGTTCCGTACTATTGCATTAGAATTTCTGACAAGTTTCACTGCCATATAATACTTATGACCCACGCTGGATTACTGTGAATAGCTGCACTTTAATTATAACCACCTGGTATATACAGGGTTATTACAAATGATTGAAGCAATTTCACAGCTCTACAATAACTTTATTATTTGAGATATTTTCACAATGCTTTGCACACACATACAGAAACTCAAAAAGTTTTTTTAGGCATTCACAAATGTTCGATATGTGCCCCTTTAGTGATTCGGCAGACATCAAGCCGATAATAAAGTTCCTCCCACACTCGGCGTCCCCATCAATGAGTTCGAAAGCATCGTTGATGCGAGCTTGCAGTTCTGGCACGTTTCTTGGTAGAGGAGGTTTAAACACTGAATCTTTCACATAACCCCACAGAAAGAAATCGCATGGGGTTAAGTCGGGAGAGCGTGGAGGCCATGACATGAATTGCTGATCATGATCTCCACCACGACCGATCCATCAGTTTTCCAGTCTCCTGCTTAAGAAATGCCGAACATCATGATGGGAGTGCGGTGGAGCACCATCCTGTTGAAAGATGAAGTCGGCGCTGTCGGTCTCCAGTTGTGGCATGAGCCAATTTCCGCGGGCTACGCGTGAAACTTGCCCGCACGCGTTCAACTGTTTCTTCGCTCACTGCAGGCCGACCCGTTGATTTCCCCTTACAGAGGCATCCAGAAGCTTTAAACTGCGCATACCATCGCCGAATGGAGTTAGCAGTTGGTGGATCTTTGTTGAACTTCGTCCTGAAGTGTCGTTGCACTGTTATGACTGACTGATGTGAGTGCATTTCAAGCACGACATACGCTTTCTCGGCTCCTGTCGCCATTTTGTCTCACTGCGCTCTCGAGCGCTCTGGCGGCAGAAACCTGAAGTGCGGCTTCGGCCGAACAAAACTTTATGAGTTTTTCTACGTATCTGTAGTGTGTCGTGACCATATGTCAATGAATGGAGCTACAGTGAATTTATGAAATCGCTTCAATCATTTGTAATAGCCCTGTATTTAATCCATGCCTACTGGCATGATGAAATACGTTTTAGTGTTACGTTGGATTTTGAATCATAAAGCAAGACAAAGAATGATACTACAGCTTTGACAGACATGTGTATCCTACATATCTGCCTCTTGCTCTAGGAAAGGATGAATGTTTGATGCACTAGACAATGACAAATGTAGCACCAGTAAACTTCCAAATCTGTCAAAGGCCTTTGATATCGTTTGCCACAAAACTTCCATGAAAAAATAAGGATCATCTGGAATGAGAGGAATTGCCAATTACTGGTTCAGATTATATCTGAGAAACAGAGTAAAAAGCGTACATGTAGCACTTGCTTCGAATTAAGCAAAGTTATAGTGAATCATCTAAAAGATCCAAGTGTATTAACAAAGGACTTTCTCAGGGTAGCATCTCAAGAGCAGTATTCTTCTTGGTATACATCAGTTACTTTCCAGACAATATGAGACATTGGAGTAAAACCTTTTTAATAATGACTGTAACATTGTAATCACCGATAAAAGACCAGCAAACGAAACTTCTAAAGGATGTTTATAATTAGTGAGTACAGAATGAACAAGAAATCGAACAGCATGAAGTTTTGCTTAAAGAGGGAAAATAATCCTGTAAAATTAAATTTGGATGATAATTTTATAGTTTGTAATGCAAACACAAACTTTTTAGGAAATAATGTTGATTATCACCTAAAGTAAAATGAACTTACCAATACAATAACAAATAAAATGTTATCTGCATGCTATGACCTTACAGGCCATTAGTGTAAAACAGACTATGCCTCACAACAATAAACTAATCCTGCATGCTTTCCATCTTTAGCTATGTAATTTTTTCTCAGGGCCCCTATACACAAAAAATGGACACAGTTTTCAAACTACATAGAAGGGAAAGTGGATAACATAAAAAATTTGTCAAGATCCCTTTAAAGATGTGATTAAACAGCTGTGGGTTGCAACATGTGTTATGCATATCTAGGAGGACTTATTCAATTATGTCATAAACAGCAGAATTAATTATAATGAAAAATAATCCAATGAAACCTACATTTATCAGGTGTGAACAAAAGAACTTCATTTTCTACAAGGGAATAAAATAGTAATGTAAATCATCGAAGGAGATTAAACAGAAAATGGAAATTAAAAATTTTGAAAAGTACCGGTATGTTAAAGTACACCTTTTCAATAACAGATACTACAAAGTCAAAATTATTTAGATAATATTTAGATAATGAGTAATGGTAAAAAATTAACATTATTTAATAACAAACAACTGTCCTTTTACAGTAAACTATCATAGCTTCATGACTCTTACAGTAAAATCCTATGCCCAGGATCTTTGATAGATAATTCTAACCTCTGTCCATTTTCCTCAGCCTTTTTACGTTATTCATTGTGGTGATGTTCTGACTTTGCTCTCCCAGATCGGCCAAGGGGACAGCATGAAGAATGCAATAGACTGGCAGAAGTATCGTCAAGGTCCTGTGCTGGCCGAAAGAGTGTGTGTGTGTGTGTGTGTGTGTGTGTGTGTGTGTGTGTGTGTGTGTGTGAATGTGTGTGTGCACATATAGTACAGTGCAGTGCTGCACAGTGTAGTGTGTGTTCATGTGCAGTGTAAGCAGTGACCAGACATATACAAATGAATAGGGTAATAGTATTCTTTAGGATTAATTTTAAACTTGTTTGCAAATATAACACGTTCCACAACATATCAAATTTAGCAAAATAACTTCTTGATCTAGCTGTATATGAGATAATAATAATGATCACATAAATTAGTTGATATAAACAAATGTTTCCTTTTTCAATAAATATGATATGGCTGATGTCATTCTGATCTGTGGATGAATGAACAACTAACTAATTAACTAACATAACTGTGCTGTATTGGCCATCTGAGATACCAGCAAATAATGCACATGGCAGAAATTTTTCCAATGTCGTTATGCAGGGTGATTGTGCGATGATGTTACAAGCTTTTAGGGATAATGAAGAACGGTAAATGTATTTATTTCAGGTAAGGGACAATGTTCTTTAAACAACTGAGTCGAAACTTACAGGCAGATTAAAACTGTGTGCCCGGCTGAGACTCGAACTCGGGAAGCTGTGGGGACAGGTCGTGAGTCGTGCTTGGGTAGCTCAGACGATAGAGCACTTGCCCGAGAAAGGCTAAGGTCCCGAGTTCGAGCCTCGGTCTGGCACACAGTTTTAATCTGCCAGGAAGTTTCATATCAGTGCACACTCCGCTGCAGAGTGAAAATCTCATTCTGGAATCTGAGTCGAAAGTTATAAGCGCAGATCGTTCTGATACATCTTACACTGGATCTCTTCTACTGCAACCTCTTTGTTTTCCATATTTTGGGAGGAGATAGTTGGACCAAAACAAGAACAAATTATCTAGTCAGCATTGGTTCTAAACTGCATACCTTAGAAGCTATGAGCACTCGTTCAGTAGAAGAGATGTTTGGCAGTAGCAAAGCTGAACAAGTGCTCATTGCTCTTAAAGTATGATCTTTAAAACCCATGTTTACTGGACTTTTTTATTGTTTTGGTCCGTGCTATCTCTTCCAAAAATATCGAAAACAAAGATCTTGCAATAGAAGAAATCAATTGTCAAAGGTAACAGCGATTTTCGCTTATAGCTTTGGACACTGTCGTTTCCGAACTGGTGTCCCTTACCTGAAATCGATACCTTCTCCATCACCCCTGACACTTTGTGACACCATCCCAGAATCGTCTAGTATATGATTGGGCAGCTTTAGTCACAATAGTTATTCTATAGTTATTCATTTGTTTCGTTAACCCTCATTAATTAAAAATTTTGGCAATATGTGTTAGTTAGAATTTAAACAAGGTGTATTCGAATAACAATATGTGACAAAGATCCTTTCCTTTAGAGTATGTGATATACATACATAACTGAAATACTTGCAGTGCATTTTTCATGTCATTCCAAGCTAGCAGGTTTGAGTTATTTTCTGTACCATGTTGTGAGAACATGCCTCATCTGCACTGCTAGCCATAGCCCTTGTATTTGAAATAACAAATATCATTCTTATCGCCCTGTGCAGAAGCAGAACTAGCTACAACACTCACATTCTGTACTGACTGAAACTTCCATGGAACAAGGAAACCAAAATTCAAAACTGAAATGGATTATATCTGTTTGAAGGCACTGAAACGTATACCCTATATACGGGATGTTGTTCCAAAGCATTGTTCAAGTAAAATAAAACGTAATTTCGAAAAAATGGGAAACTGGTGTTGTTGTTAATCCAGTGAATCAATAATAGTAAATTATAATAATGACATCGCTGAAAAGTATAAAATAGCAAAACATGTCCATGTGGAGCTGACTGATTGATTTTTATTTGGACCCATTTGATTACATTATGTACGGAGCGCATACCTGTAACATAGGACAAGTCAACTTAACCTAAACTCGTAAAATATTTGGCATACACATTGCAAAAAAATGGTTCACATGGCTCTGAGCACTATGGGACTTAACATCTGAGGTCATCAGTCCCCTAGAACTTAGAACTACTTAAACCTAACTAACCTAAGGACATCACAAACATTCATGCCCGAGGCAGGATTCAAACCTGCGACCGTAGCAGTCGCGCGGTTCCAGATTGAAGCGCCTAGAACCGCTCGGCCACCTTGGCCGGCATACACACTGCAATATAAAATAAAATATAAGTATATATATATATATATATATATATATATATATATATATATATATATATTACATACGTCATACTACAACAATGATTACAGTACATACACACAAGTAATAACAGCATTCCTTATTCTTTACGCTTATTCTTCAACAGTATAAAGTTATTTTTCCATTAAGTTATCTTTTAGAAGTTTCTGGAATGTCCTTTCTCTCATACCGTCGTGTAGACTGTCAAGAAGACGCTTTACCAGCTGCACATGAATATTGAGGACCTTTTTCCAGCCTGTGTGGTATACTTTTCAGCTACCTTCTATTTCTTGTGTCATGTGAATGAACAGCTGCATTTTTTTCTAGTAATGTATTGCCTTTGATTAATAAAATTATAGTTCTGTATCTATACGAGGGGCGTTCATAAGTAATGCAACATTTTTTTCTGAAAGCAGGTTGGTTTCATTCAGGATTCCAATAAACCATATTATTCCCCATACTTTCGGCTACAAAACCCTATTTTTCAGCATAATCTCCATTCACTGTGACGTCCTTACACCACCTTACTGGGAGGCCCTCTATGCCTGCATGATACCAGTCCAATGATCGAAGTCGGAGCCAAAGTTTCGCTGTATCAGTAACCTCCCTATCATCCATGTATTGCTTCCTGCGGAGTGCATCCTTAATTGGGCCAAACAGATGGAAGTCGGAATGTGCGATATCCACGCTGTAGAGTGGATGAGGAAGAACAGTTCAATGAAGTTTTGTGAGCTCCGCTTGGATGTTCAGACTTGTGGAGAAGGAGGAGTATGTTTGCATTTTTTTGGGGACGAACACGCTGGAGTCGTTTCTTTAATTTCCTGAGGGTAGCACAGTACACGTCAGAGTTGATTGTTGCACCATGATGGAGAGGACATCAGACAGAATAGCCCCCTCACACTCCTAGAAGACCGTCGCCATGAGTTCACCGGTTGAGGATGTGGCTTTGAACATTTCCTTCGCAGAATAGGTGTGTAATGCCACTCCATGGATTACCGTTTAGCTTCCGGTTCGAAGTGATGAACCTATATTTCAATGCCTGTGAAGATGTTCGACAGAAAATTGTCACGATTAGCATAGTAACGAAGTATCACTAACAATCATCCAAACATGTTGGAAAGTAAATGTTGTAGAAGAAATGAAAGTGTATGTATCTTTACCAAATCGAGCATCAGGTGTGAAAGGAAGTGTGAAGCCATACCTTTGAGTGTTTAAAAACATTTTGAAACAGAAGCTCCACAGTTGTATAAAATAGAAGGTACATTCATATATGTGGCAATATACAGACCACTTATGTAGGACAGAGAAATATTTATTATTCAATTAGAAAAACTGCTTAACATTCTCTTTACAGAAAGACTCGCTGTAATTGTGAGTATATGTGGGCTTCAGTATAAATCATATACACGAAAGCAGGCTAAAAGATCGGTTCTTAAATCTCTTATCTGGTTTTAACCCAATGCATCACATATATGAACTTGCAGGATTAATAAATAATACAAGCAGGGTTATAGGCAATACTCACTGTCAGAACAAAATTAGTACACTGCTTTTCCAATTCACTCAAGATTTATTGTTGTAACGGTGCATATTGAGTACATGAAGTGATTACATTTATAGAATAATAGAAAAAGCGATTCCGAGGTAGCAGGTATCGACCAATGCTGAAACACCTATATTAGTATGTGGCGTATACTCCAGAGGCGGCAATGCAGGTGCTGACTCTGGCATCAAGTCTATCATACAGATGGCGAATACCGTCTGGGATATGACATGCCATGCCTGCTCGGCCTGCTCATGTAATTCTGTAAGTGTTGTTGGTTAACGAGTCACACAAGTCACTTATCTTCCCATCATATCCCGCACATGATCGATTCGAGACAAGTTCGGAGATCATGCTGTCCAGGGCAGTTGCTGCACATCTTGCAGAGCGTGTTGAGTTCCAGGTGTGGTGTGTAGGTCACCGTTATCCTGTTGGGGCAATACAACACTTTCCTGTTGCAACAACTGCTAAAGAAAGCGTCTAACAACATTCTTCACATACCGAGCACTGGTTTGGTTAGCGTCCCCTCCAGAAACACCAAAGATGAACGAGATTTGTGCCTTATCTCACCCCAGACCATAAGTCCAGGGTTGGAGCCAGTGTGTCTTGAACGAATGCGTTCTACGAGACATCGCTCACCACGTCTACATCGTCTGCACAGAAGACGATCACTTGCGCACAGACAAAATCTGCTGTCATCCATGGCGCGCCATTCCCCCTTCCAAGTGAGTCCCTGACGGCACCAGTCGAGCTGTGCACGTCGCTTCTGTGGCGTGAATGGAAGATGGGTGTAACGGAACCTATTAAAGGCTTTACTTTACCGAAGTATGCGATACCCTCCAAATTCAACCAGTTTAACGAGTATTTATGATTATAGAAAAGTTATTGTGTATGTTAACAATGATTGCATAACATGTCTCCATAAACAGTCAACCCATTAAATTACACTGAATAACTGACCCACACAAAAGTTAATATCACTTGATCACTGATACAGCAAATGTCATCATGTAAAAACACTAATTTCATCTTAAATAATTAATATGAAGTACGAAAAATAGTGGCCAACTTATGTATTTTGTAACAAAGAATTATTCTGTCAAGTCAACAAATCTGTCTGCATTTGAATAACCTGTTAAATTATGTCACTCGATATAAATTAATAACTTTTCTGCACAAATTATGATAACAGATGTACATGTGACTTATAAACTATATCTCTTTTTAGTAGTTCTTTGACAAGGTTATAAATACAAGCAGCAAGCAGGGTCGGGAGCGGAGTCTGAATGTCACTTTGGTAATGTGTATGTGTGTTATTGTTCGAGGTGGATAAACATTGCAAAGAACATGTAAAAGAAGTGCTACTTTGTGTTGTGTCATTGTCTTTGGTGGACAGTGGAATTAAGATGGCCACCAGAGTAATAAATATTTGAAGTTTAAATATTTGTTGGTTTCGCTCATTATTTATCATCAAAAGCACATAAAAAACACGGGACCTCATCTTTTTACCCCTAGACAACCAGATTTAGAGCCAGCATTAGCATCGACACACAGCAGCGATCCAGCAAGCAGCAGCAATTATCACAATGCATTTTAATGGCGCCAACCTAAATCAAGTGCTAACAAGCTCCGTAAATGGGAGTGAAATAGTGCGATTATAGCAATATCTACGACTAGGCGACCATTATATGGGCTAGGCGTGTGCGTGTCCATAGTCCCAATGTTAATAACCGGTTTGCAACAGTTCGAGTTGACACTTCTGGGCTCACAACCCCTCTTATCTGTACTGCGGTAGCTGCATGATCTGCCAATGCTGCCCTTACGATACAACGATCTAGCAGGCGTCTGTGCTGCGCAGACGTTCAGAACCTCGTCTACTGGGTCGAGAATGTTCATGTAACCAATAATACCAGCACCATTGCACAACTGACGTAGCACGCCCAACTTGTGTGACAATTCTCCAAAAGGACCATCCCGCCACTTGGAAGGCCACAATTTGACTCCTTTCAGACTCGCTCAGTTGACTGTAGGAAGCACGATTGCATCTATGTGGCATGCTTGTCGGCTTTATACACACATTTGCACCACACTGAGCCTTCTGGCACTGAGCATTCCCTATTAAATGGTAGACACTGATGCCACTCTGGTTGCTATGTCGCTATGCTACCTGTTGGCAGACGATGTTGAAACCATTATCAGTACATACAATATCCCACAGGTGGCATATGCCGTCATCGGATCAAAATCGACGTCGTTTTTCCAGGTGTTGTAATTTTTTTCTGGCAATGTATTTTCAAATGTAGGATCTACTAAAATAGAAATAACAAGCAATGATTTAGGGTTATCAGAACACAGTGCTCTTGTCCTCAAAATTCCTTCAACATCATTGAAAGTGTAGTGTTGCGTCGCAGTCTTTATACAGTAACATTATAAGACTTCAGCAAAAGTAATGAGAAGTGGTGTGGAAGCCACTGTGGAGCGTTGCATTGAGGGTCGCAATCCGGTACCCGGCAGTGTGACGACATGTGGGTCACAATAACAGACATGTAAGTGGATTGCAAGTCTAGGACAGCTGAGCGCAGCAATAAACTGTACCACACAGCGGTAATCGTGTAGCCAGCAGGTTGATGTCACCACACCAGGGCAGGTCTGCTGTTATAGGCGACATGACTAGGTGCTGAGATTTAGTGAAACAAATGGGTGCTGGAGGCATATAAATAAGGCTTGGTTTTAACGCTCGGATCACTTCTCACAGCCTGAAACCAGCAGCATCGCCACAGCGCCAGAACTTCGCTGGACAGCGGGACGACTGGGCTTTGCCAGTATCAGCCATTGGTTCGAGACCAGGCTGCGCCTTCTGCAAGCACTAAGTCCTTCGTGAGACTTTGTGCCACAGCCCCGTCATCCTGCCTCCTGTGCCTGCAGCCGCCAACACTGAATTCCTAGGACTTGCTGCCACAGTGCTAGCTGCCATCTGCCACCTATCCGAGGACAGTAGGTTGAATCCCTCGTACACCTGACTTGACACGCCACAACCGCGCCTGTGTGCGGAGCTGAGGGTCCAAGCCTGTCACTATGTCATTTGGTGACAGCAGAAGAAGTAAACAAAGCCTAAAACTGCCATCTATGGCTGACTCTACTACGGCATGGGTACTGTTCGTCGAACTGTGGTGACCATTATGACAAGTTGTTGATTTTGTCAAGGATTGAGTCATACTTGTAAGTTCAGTAGGTGACGTAATTAGTTTTCAACCTGGTTGGTATGGGCAACATCGGTGTGTAAGTCTCTGTCTTGTATTTGCTTGCCTCTGGCACTAAGGTTGAGAGATGGCGCCATCGCTGTTGCAAGAATGATGAGCCCAAGAAAGTGGAATAATTTTTAGCTGATACCATCATTTGATGTGAGGCCAACAATGTAGAGTAGACGTAGGTGATGATGCTCTAGATTAAATAATGGAGAGCATGGATTCCGTGAATCTACACTTTATTACTAAGTGTAGATACATCAGAGAAATATGTGCACCATAAACACCAAGAAGGGGCTAATGCCAAGATTGTTCCACAGTGCAGCTGTAGCACTGACCAATGAGTTTCCTCGTGCTGCATCACGCCATCACTGCTAGGTCGTCACAGATTTATTTTTAATGTCAAAATCATGGAGGTAAGAATAAAGGGAGATGCCGTGACGTCACAGCTGCAAAGCTGTGTGAAGCCGAGGTTAGCCATCTTAATCCGACCAAAACATTGCTGCTGTAAGTTTGTGTGCATAGACTTGTCGCTCTTTTTTGATTTTGCACTATTATGGTGACTTGTGTGGTGTTCGGCTGACGAATCGTTCTGATTGTGACGCGAAATCGAAGGGAATAACATTTCATGTGTAAGTTGTCTCGCTAAGGGTGATTTTACAACTTCATTGTGAACGAAGGTGTACTACATCTTTACTTGTACTATAGCGTATTTTTCTCTTTTATGATTTTAGATTTCCTAAAGATGAAAGTTGGAAAGCTCTGTGGGAGAATGCCATCAGGAGGAAGAATTGGCGTGCGTCTAAATGGAGTAGGCTACTATATCTTCTCAGCGTTTTCGAGAAGAGAACATTGACCGAACTTCTCTTTCAGCAGTACGGCTCCGAGAAAATGCTGTAGCATCAGTTTTTCGTACACACCCAAAACATTTGCAAAAGGTATGTTAACTGAAAGATTTAAATTATTAGATAACAAGTTCACGTTTCAGTATACGGTAATACGTACGTATCGCCGATAATCGAAGTGTTCAGCAACTTACATTCTGTCTTCATAATGTACCAAATTAAAAGCTAACACTAATTTAACTGCTGTAAAGTACAGGCCTAAAAGGGACACTGTAGATTTACCATTCTATGTATTTCCGTAAATATTTGTATTATTGAACAGTGTTTCACAGTAGGGTAATGTAACTGAAATGTTCCTGTACTTATCACAAACAAGATGTATTCATAGGGCCTTGGAGGAAGGGTATAGCTAACTTAGTTTTCAGTTTCTGTTATTCAGTCGTAACTCCGAAAGTAATTGAATACGCATATGAAGTAAATGTTATCAGTTATGTGAATATTTCAGGCAGTAGTTTGTGAACATCTCACTTTGTCTGGTGTACTGTGTTGTACAACATTTTTATTGCACTATTTTTACTAGTTAATGATAGTTATGTCTTGGGAGTAATTGATAAAGCAAGCGTTTTTCTTATCTATGTTGATTTTGGGAGGATTCCGTCAGGTCATTTCAATAAATTAATTTCACTTTCCATCTCATTAGCTCCTTCTACATAGCTTTTGCCTAGGAATGATTTCATGCTGTGTACAGAATTTAAGAGTGGAGGTGCTGGAACACTGAAGTGTTTCTTCATCTACACAGTATGTTATAAAGAGATAATCTGGTTCTCCACATTGTAATGTAGAAACAAATTTATGGAACTCCTTTTAGATGAGCATCAACCTTTGCACACAAGAGAATATTTCAGTAGAAAATTCAGGGTCATTGTTTAGATTGTGAGATTACTTATGCTGAACAAGTTTGTCTGGTATAATTATTTAGTGAAGTCACAGAAATTAATGCTTTGGCTGTGTTAAATACAACTGTGTATGTGGGATAAGCACAGCAAATGAACATTTCTTTTGTTTGATGCACTGTTAATTGACATTCTCCATTGAAAAATATCATTATTAAAAAGCTTTAGCACTACCTTCTTGTTAACATTATCCAGTACTGTGGAACCTACTACTGACTGCAACCATAGTGATAAAGTGTGATAGTTAAACAAAACACACCAGCAGAAAGATTTTACATGTTCAGAGTTTACATTTTTTCATTAAGTGTGAATTAATTGCCGCTTCGCACATGGGAGGAATCTCAAATTTTCTGTGAACACAACAATGGTTTTTGTTCGAGTAATGGATATTTCATGAACAAGATAAATAGTTGCTGAAAAATAGAATTTATATTTCTGCAAAGTACTGAGAATAGGAGTATTTAGTGGGCTGTAACATGCTGTTCATGAAAATGACTGTAACACTTTCAACCATCTGTTAAAAAAGCGGTTCTAAATGTTTTCCATCTGTTTATTTTCTTTAGGGAGACAAGAAGAGAAAGCCACCACTGCGGAAGGCGAGCTCTTCCTTTCCATCTTCAGTTTTGGCTACTGTCAGCAGAGTGCAGGATGAAGTAGTTCCTGCTCCTGTTCCTGAGTACACTGCAGGACCACCAGAACTTAGTCACGCATCTTCTGAAAGTACTGAACTGAAGAGTAACTGTGAACACCTCATAACAAAAACTGAACAGTACAAAAAACAAATTAAAACTCTTCAGCAGTTTAAGCGACGACTTAAGATGAAAGTGGCTTGTTTGAGTGTTGTCATTAAGGTACTGAAAGACAAGCATCTTGTGGATGAAAGTTCACTAGATATACTAGAGAGCATACCTGGAATGCAGAGAGACTTGCTGCAGCATCTAACTGCGAAAGCTAAGGCGTAATCTGTACCTAAGACATACAGCCCAGAACTGCGCTCCTTTGCTTTAACGCTGCATTTTTATTCTCACAGGGCGTATAATTATGTTAGGCGCTGTTTTAATACATATTTGCCACATCCCAGAACGTTATCGACGTGGTACCAGTGCGTAGGTGGCGGTCCTGGGTCAATCCATATGAAGTGGTCCAGTGATGGTTACTTGAGCAGTTTTTAAATATTTTAATTTTTTTATATGCGATTACCCTATATTTCAGAAGTTCAAAACAGTTTTTTTTAAATAATTTATCTTGCACCTTTACTGGATGGCGGCCATTTTTATTTGTGGGTGTGTGACAATTTTTCAGTCTGGAGACATTAGCGAAAGTTTGAATACGTCTGCACTGGGTTAAGTGACAACATTGTAATTGACATGATTGTTTTCAGAAAAGTGTCCTCCACAACATTGTCTATTACACAAAATACCCTAAATTCAAAAATAACCAGTCAAAATGACCTCCAAAGGCCGGCCGCTGTTGGCCGAGCGGTTCTGGCGCTACAGTCTGGAACCGCGCGACCGCTACGGTCGCAGGTTCGAATCCTGCCTCGGGCATGGATGTTTGTGTTGTCCTTAGGTTAGTTAGGTTTAAGTAGTTCTAAGTTCTAGGGGACTTATGACCTCAGCAGTTGAGTACCATAGTGCTCAGAACCATTTGAACCATTTTTGACCTCCAAAGTTTGGTATCCAAGTGTTCAAAAATCCACTTTTTAGGCCCAAAAACAACAAACAAGGAGTGACTTATGAGAGTCTATTTCTTCCTATAGTTAGATAAAATACACTACTAGCCTCATATAGACCAAGAACACTTACAAATGTATCCTTAATTTTTTATGAATTTTTGAAATTTGAAAATTTTCATTTTTTGTAAAGTTTGGAGTTATTTATCTCAGGTGGGGCTAAATATAAAAGTATGATTTGTGCACAGTTTGTCCACCTATATGATAGCAACGAATTGTAAAAATTTCAACATTGATATCTAACTGTGAACAAAGATATGAACTTTTGAAAATGAGGAAATAATTCGCAATGCTCTACAACTGTTCTTATGGTTGTTGCCTATTTAAATGGTTTATTATTTCATTGTAATAAAATTTAACTGTGACATATATTTAGTTAACGTTATCACCCAATATTCAAAAATGGCTCTGAGCACTATGGGACTCAACTGCTGTGGTCATCAGTCCCCTAGAACTTAGAACTACTTAAACCTAACTAACCTAAGGACATCACACACATCCATGCCCGAGGCAGGATTCGAACCTGCGACCGTAGCAGTCACACGGTTCCGGACTGCGCGCCTAAAACCGCGAGACCACCGCGGCCTTCTCACCCAATATTTGTTTAGTTTATTTATTTCTAATAAGTGCAATATTCAACAATAGGAGCTTTCGCTTTTGTTCTATGGCAACAAAAATTCCCATTTACGTTTAGGTTTATTGTCAATAAGAAGTACATTATTGCTGGATGTGGCATTGTAGAAGTACATTGTTGCTAGGTGTGGCATTGTTGTAGTCAGTCTCTTCTGAAGCCTCTGTTAGAGTGGATGTACATACTTCATCGAGAATGTAGAATGTGTTATGTGCTTTGTTCTATGTCTAATTTGTAATTAATTTTGAGCGATTAACTGGAATGCAATAACATGGATGAACAGTGCTCTGTTGGACAGATAGCAAGTGAAGTGTGTCACAAAACAGTTTACTGTTCAGTTTCAAAAAATGGTTCAAATGGCTCTGAGCAATATGGGACTTAACATCTGTGGTCATCAGTCCCCTAGAACTTAGAACTACTTAAACCTAACTAACCTAAGGACATCACACACATCCATGCCCGAGGCAGGATTCGAACCTGCGACCATAGCAGGCACGCGGTTCCAGACTGAAGCGCCTAGAACCGCACGGCCACACCGGCCGGTGTCAGTTTCAAAAACTTGAAAAATGTCAATGATGAAGTTAGACAAACTTTGTTTAAATTTCGAGTAAGTTCTTCTGTAACATTATTGTGAGAGTATCATGAGAAGAAATATATCCTGAATTACAACCACATTTTTGGAAGAATGTGCTGTGATCCACTTAAAGTTCATAAAAAACCTTTTACTAAAGGTTTGAGGGAAATAGAACGTGAACATTTATCCTTGTTATGTAGAGTGAAACAGCTTCCCAAGTGAAATGTAATGTGATTCCTGCAAATTTCCTGTGCCCAAATTAGTACTGAAAGATATTTCTTGTGAATCCAGAACCAGAATCATGTAACCTTGTTAATGACATTTATATTCCTAATGAGGAAGCTGTTAGTATATTGGATTTTGCTTGTTTTAAGTTAGACGTATCTCCTGCTTCAAAAAGAATAAAATTAAGTAGCAGAATAAGAAAAGCAGCTAAAGAAAATAGGGTACAACAAATTTCAGACAAAATTAGAAAAGACCTGGAATCATGTTTTAATAATACAGATACCAACATCATCTGACACTAAATATTTGAGCTTAGCAGAGAAATTAAAAATTAAATGTTCTGTGACTTCGAGAGAGGAAAAAGTTAAAATTTTAAGTTTGCTCCCTGACTCATGGTCAAGAGAAAAAACATTTCATGAATTTAACGTTTATCATCGTTTGTATAAACTAACCCAAAAACTAGTGAAAGAGCAGGGCATTCTTCCAGTTTTAGGAAAGAAGAAAGGAGAAGGTATAAATGAAGAAACAAAAAATCCAGCAGTTTTTTGAAGATGATGAAAACAGTAGAATGTGTCCAGGTTGCAAAGTAGCAAAAGAGTTGTTATAAATGGAGTTAAAGTAACAAAGCAGAAACGACTAGTGCTGTCAAATTTAAATGAGCTTTATGTAGCTTTCAATAATTCTCATCCTGAATGCAAAATTGGGAGGTCAAAATTTTGAGACCTCCGCCTTAAGTGGTGTATTTTGGCTGGATCCTCAGGGATACACTCTGTATGTGTTTGATTATATCATCAAAACGTGTGGATGCAAAACTCAGTGATCTTAACTACAAAGAGTTACTAAATTAATGGTCTGTGACACTAACAGTTATGACTGCAAGATGAGTTTGTGTAATAAATGCCCTGTTAAGGAATCGTTTCACGAATATTATCTGAAAATGCCAGACAGTATTACCTTCAAACAGTGGGTCACAACTGACAGGGCAGAAATGATAACAGTGGTTAAATTTCAGGAAGAGTACTTGGACCTAAAAAGTATTGGAGGTCAGTTTGACTGGTTATTTTTGAATTTAGGGTATTTTGTGTAATAGACAATGTTGTAGAGAATACTTTTTTAAAACAATCATGTCAATTTCAATGTTGTAACTTAACACAGTGCAGAGATATTCATATTTTGCTAACTACTCTAAACTGAAACATCGTCGTGCACTTACAAACGAAAATGGACGGCATTCAGTAAAGTTTAAAGGTAAAATTTTTTGAAAACTGTTTTGTACTTCTCAGTTATAAGGTCATCACAAACACAAAATTAAAATATTTAAAATGGTCAAGCAACCAACTTAATTTTTGTTTGACCACTTCATTTGGATTGACCCACCTGGATTCATATCCAAGGCGTTTAAGGTAAGGCAGAAACTTGTCACCCTGAAAAATAGTTTCCGACTCTATTAGCTTGTTGATTGATGAAATTGTTATCAGGTTTGACGGTACATGCTATTACAGTTATGTTGACATGGGGTCATCTGTAGACACAGATAATTTACCCATTTCCAAAGAAGAATTTGTGCTCATGCTTCTGGCTATTAATGCTTCTTGACTGCTGGTATAACTGGTGGGCAAAAAGCCGAGTCAGTTAGACAACTACCTTGATCTTGCCAATTCAAGTAGTGTGAATGTTGTTTCACTCACATGTGATGGTTCAGCTATCAAACTAGATGTTTAGTCTGCGATCTTAATTGTGAAACTTTGATAAGTACTTTTTCAGTTGAAGGAAATGATCATGAAGTGTCATTTTTCCTAGATCCTGCACATATGTTGAAACTTGTGCACATCACTTTAGGAGATAACAAAATTTTGGGGGATGAGCAAGGTAGTGTCATTTCTTGCCACTTTTTGGAACTCTTACATAAATTTCAGGTGAAGGAAGGGCTCCACCTAGGCAACAAGATTACTGCCAGTCATCTTAATTTTTTTTAATAAAATGAATAATGTGAAACTGACTACTCAGCTGCTTAGCAATTCCGTGCAGATGTCATACAGTAATCTTGTGATATGAAACGCCCAGGTTTTGAACAGACATTGGCAACAGTTAACTTAATACGCACTTTCAACTGTCTCTTTGATGTCTGCAATTCCAGAACACTTTTACAAAGTGATTTCAAGCAGGTTTAAATACAGAAAATTTTAGTGCTGTAGAGGGATTTCTTTTAAAGGCACAGAGGTACATCAAGGAACTCATTGTCAGTCCAAATCCTCAAGCAATGAGAGTTGTTGACTCAAATAGAAAGACAGGATTTATTGGATTCCTGGTGTGTCTATCCAGTGTTTTACTCATGTATAGCAAATTACTGGGGACACAAATTCATGCTCCTCCACTGAAGTTCCCACCTCTGTACAAATGTTCTCAGGACCACTTCAAAATGTTTTTTAGTGCCATCCGACGTCGTGGTGGTTGGAATAACAACCCCACAGCTTGCCAGTTTGTTGCAGCATACAAGAGGCTTCTAATTCATAGTGAGATCTGCAGATTGGGAAAAGGGAATTATATGCCTTTGGAATAAATTTCCATTCTTACTTTCAGCAGTTCCAGTGTTGAAGATTGCACTTCAGAACAGTGGCAGTTACTAAGTATCGAAAATAGTGCAGCGACACCTGACCACGATTACTTTCCTACTGGAACTTATCTCTCTGAAGTGGCCATCCATATTGTAGTATATATAGCCGGATTTGTGGTGGACCACTAAAAAAATCATAAAGTATGAACCATGTTTATCCGTGTTATGAGGGGATGGTAGCCATGTTGCTTATTCTCTCATTCATAGAAAGTGTAGAGGATGTTTGGTTTTACTATCAAATGGTATTTTGGACTTCTGTGTGTGTGCAGCAAAAGTGTTCAGGTGCTATACTACAGGTATTTTAGACGTTCCATTGGAAAATCTCTTTTCCAAATGTGTGTCTGAGGTGCTTAGTGAATTCATATTCAAGGCAGTGTTCAAAGAGGTAGCAGACAACATGAAAAATCAGCATCCCTTGAACAATCATATGACAAGTGCTGATTAAAGCAATTGCCACACCATACCGCCTGACACGGAAAAAACATGCCGCCAAGAGAATAAGCGACGAATTGCATGAAAATAAAGTCAGAACAACTTATACAAAACTGGTACTCTTTAAAGGTCAGTCTTCCCCCATGAACCATGGACCTTGCCGTTGGTGGGGAGGCTTGCGTGCCTCAGCAATACAGATGGCCGTACCGTAGGTGCAACCACAACGGAGGGGTATCTGTTGAGAGGCCAGACAAACATGTGGTTCCTGAAGAGGGGCAGCAACCTTTTCAGTAGTTGCAGGGGCAACAGTCTGGATGATTGATTGATCTGGCCTTGTAACATTAACCAAAACGGCCTTGCTGTGCTGGTACTGCGAACGGCTGAAAGCAAGGGGAAACTACAGCCGTAATTTTTCCCGAGGACATGCAGCTTTACTGTATGATTAAATGATGATGGCGTCCTCTTGGGTAAAATATTCCGGAGGTAAAATAGTCCCCCATTCGGATCTCCGGGCGGGGACTACTCAAGAGGACGTCGTTATCAGGAGAAAGAAAACTGGCGTTCTACGGATCAGAGCGTGGAATGTCAGATCCCTTAATCGGGTAGGTAGGTTAGAAAATTTAAAAAGGGAAATGGATAGGTTAAAGTTAGATATAGTGGGAATTAGTGAAGTTCGGTGGCAGGAGGAACAAGACTTTTGGTCAGGTGATTACAGGGTTATAAATACAAAATCAAATAGGGGTAATGCAGGAGTAGGTTTAATAATGAATAAAAAATAGGAGTGCGGGTTAGCTACTACAAACAGCATAGTGAACGCATTATTGTGGCCAAGATAGACACAAAGCCCATGCCTACTACAGTAGTACAAGTTTATATGCCAACTAGCTCTGCAGATGATGAAGAAATTGATGAAATGTATGACGAGATAAAAGAAATTATTCAGGTAGTGAAGGGAGACGAAAATTTAATAGTCATGGGTGACTGGAATTCGTCAGTAGGAAAAGGGAGAGAAGGAAACATAGTAGGTGAATATGGATTGGGAGGAAGAAATGAAAGGGGAAGCCGCCTTGTAGAATTTTGCACAGAGCATAACTTAATCATAGCTAACACTTGGTTCAAGAATCATAAAAGAAGGTTGTATACCTGGAAGAATCCTGGAGATACTAACAGGTATCAGATAGATTATATAATGGTAAGACAGAGATTTAGGAACCAGGTTTTAAATTGTAAGACATTTCCAGGGGCAGATGTGGATTCTGACCACAATCTATTGGTTATGACCTGTAGATTAAAACTGAAGAAACTGCAAAAAGGTGGGAATTTAAGGAGATGGGACCTGGATAAGCTGAAAGAACCAGAGGTTGTAGAAAGTTTCAGGGAGAGCATAAGGGAACAATTGACAGGAATGGGGGAAAGAAATACAGTAGAAGAAGAATGGGTAGCTCTGAGGGATGAAGTAGTGAAGGCAGCAGAGGATCAAGTAGGTAAAAAGACGAGGGCTCTTAGAAATCCTTGGGTAACAGAAGAAATATTGAATTTAATTGATGAAAGGAGAAAATATAAAAATGCAGTAAATGAAGCAGGCAAAAGGGAATACAAACGTCTCAAAAATGAGATCGACAGAAAGTGCAAAATGGCTAAGCAGGGATGGCTAGAGGACAAATGTAAGGATGTAGAGGCTTGTCTCACTAGGGGTAAGATAGATACTGCCTACAGGAAAATTAAAGAGACCTTTGGAGAGAAGAGAACCACTTGTATGAATATCAAGAGCTCAGATGGCAACCCAGTTCTAAGCAAAGAAGGGAAGGCAGAAAGGTGGAAGGAGTATATAGAGGGTTTATACAAGGGCGATGTACTTGAGGACAGTATTATGGAAATGGAAGAGGATGTAGATGAAGATGAAATGGGAGATAAGATACTGCGTGAAGAGTTTGACAGAGCACTGAAAGACCTGAGTCGAAACAAGGCCCCGGGAGTAGACAACATTCCATTAGAACTACTGATGGCCTTGGGAGAGCCAGTCATGACAAAACTCTACCATCTGGTGAGCAAGATGTATGAGACAGGCGAAATACCCACAGACTTCAAGAAGAATATAATAATTCCAATACCAAAGAAAGCAGGTGTTGACAGATGTGAAAATTACCATACTATCAGTTTAATAAGTCACAGCTGCAAAATACTAACACGAATTCTTTACAGACGAATGGAAAAACTGGTAGAAGCGGACCTCGGGGAAGATCAGTTTGGATTCCGTAGAAATGTTGGAACACGTGAGGCAATACTAACCTTACGACTTATCTTAGAAGAAAGATTAAGAAAAGGCAAACCTACGTTTCTAGCATTTGTAGACTTAGAGAAAGCTTTTGACAACGTTAACTGGAATACTCTCTTTCAAATTCTGAAGGTGGCAGGGGTAAAATACAGGGAGCGAAAGGCTATTTACAATTTGTACAGAAACCAGATGGCAGTTATAAGAGTCGAGGGGCATGAAAGGGAAGCAGTGGTTGGGAAAGGAGTGAGACAGGGTTGTAGTCTCTCCCTGATGTTATTCAATCTGTATATTGAGCAAGCAGTAAAGGAAACAAAAGAAAAATTCGGAGTAGGTATTAAAATTCATGGAGAAGAAGTAAAAACTTTGAGGTTCGCCGATGACATTGTAATTCTGTCAGAGACAGCAAAGGACTTGGAAGAGCAGTTGAACGGAATGGACAGTGTCTTGAAAGGAGGATATAAGATGAACATCAACAAAAGCAAAACGAGGATAATGGAATGTAGTCAAATTAAATCGGGTGATGCTGAGGGGATTAGATTAGGAAATGAGACACTTAAAGTAGTAAAGGAGTTTTGCTATTTAGGGAGTAAAATAACTGATGATGGTCGAAGTAGAGAGGATATAAAATGTAGACTGGCAATGGCAAGGAAATCGTTTCTGAAGAAGAGAAATTTGTTAACATCGAGTATAGATTTAAGTGTCAGGAAGTCGTTTCTGAAAGTATTTGTATGGAGTGTAGCCATGTATGGAAGTGAAACATGGACGATAACCAGTTTGGACAAGAAGAGAATAGAAGCTTTCGAAATGTGGTGCTACAGAAGAATGCTGAAGATAAGGTGGGTAGATCACGTAACTAATGAGGAGGTATTGAATAGGATTGGGGAGAAGAGAAGTTTGTGGCACAACTTGAGTAGAAGAAGGGATCGGTTGGTAGGACATGTTTTGAGGCATCAAGGGATCACAAATTTAGCATTGAAGGGCAGCGTGGAGGGTAAAAATCGTAGAGGGAGACCAAGAGATCAATACACTAAGCAGATTCAGAAGGATGTAGGTTGCAGTAGGTACTGGGAGATGAAGAAGCTTGCACAGGATAGAGTAGCATGGAGAGCTGCATCAAACCAGTCTCAGGACTGAAGACCACAACAACAACAACTGATATTTGTACACAGAGGCCTAGTGTGTGAGGTATCTAGTATCAAGCAGTCATTATATTGAGGCAAACTGAGAATGTGACCTTATTGTGTTTAATAAATGATGAACATTCTATCTTTTCTGTTATTTCTGTGTAATTATAACCAGCTACACAAAGTTTGTGCTGTCTGTATCTTGAAACTAATAGTACTAGAATATTCATTTTATCTATGAAAATTTATTTCCAGTGTGCGATGGAGCCAGGCAATTATAATTTTATGTGTATGTAATACCTTTCAAATATACCTTCCACAAACAAACATTTATAACTACCTTACATGTAGAGTGTTTCCAAATGGTTGATACTCCAACATACCAGTATGCAATACTAGTTCTCCAATAACTTGAGATCTGTATCGTACACAAAGTGAAAAAATGCAATGGGCGTTCCACTATGTATCCGTTACCATGTTTGATCCATTTTTCCTCATTTTCTACTGCTGGCATGACTTCAAAGACAAATTCGTGCTGCAAACGTCATAGCGGTAGTTAAATTAGTAAGCTGCACTTAATGCATAAAAAACATTTAGACACATTGTCCTGAATAGTTAATATGCATTATGCTATAAATCACTCTGCTGTTCAACCAAAAATTTGTAATCAGTCGGCTTTAATCAATCACATAAGACTCTAATCTGTACCCTGACTACAATGCGGATTATTATGTCACCATAATCGAGATTATTTGCATTCGAACCGTGATTCTACATTTAATTCTCTTAATGGATGCTTCATTCAAACTGTGGTGTCACGGCCAGACACCACACTTGCTAGGTGGTAGCTTTTAAATCGGCCGCGGTCCGGTAGTATACGTCGAACCCGCGTGTCGCCACTGTCAGTGATAGCAGACCGAGCGCCACCACACGACAGGTCTTGAGAGACGTACTAGCACTCGCCCCAGTTGTACAGCCGACTTTGCTAGCGACGCTACACTGACAATTACGCTCTCATTTGCCAGACGATAGTTAGCATAGCCTTCAGCTACGTCATTTGCTACGACCTAGCAAGGCGCCATAGCATTGGATATTATTTTATATTGTGGTTATAACATGTACCGTCAAGAGAGATGTTCTACAATTGTGGATTAAAGTTAAGTATTACAAGATTTTCGTACTTTATTGCAATTCTCAAGACATTGTCCTGTTCCAGACCTCACGCCGGTCTGCGTGTATTTAAAGCGTGCCTTTCGGCTACCTCCGAGTGGCGTGGCTGTCTTGCTACGCCACTACACAAACAATCTGGATTGACCTGACGTTCCAAAACGACAGCTGAAGGCAAGTCTTTATAAACCATGGAGGTTACCTCCATGGTATAAACTCCTATGTTCAAAACATTGTTGTTCACAAATGTTTTATTTTCATATTTCTATCCGCAATGGTTTCTATTTTTTGGTGAAATCTGATTCATAATGGACACACATTTTTCAGTACATTTAAGTTTTGATGTCGGCTTTTATGTTGCAATATTAGATGATAATATTTTTTTTACATAGAACTCTGTTATTTTTAAATTTCACAATCTTGTGAAAAGGCAGTTAACTGAAAACACTCACAGTGTAATAATATTTCTGTATACCAGTAACAAGCAATTCTACATAAAGTGGATAACAACAGATCAAGAAAAGCTTCTTTGCTGGCACAGAATTCTGAATACAGTACCTAGAGTCTATTCTTTATTTCGTTCCCAGTTACCATGCTTTTTATGAATGAATAAGGAATAGATAGCCTATATTTTATTAGGACAATATTTTCAAAAACAAAACTTAGTTTCAATATAATAAAACTTTGTCACTGGCAAGCAATGAAGCTTCTGCTTATTTATTGAGACATTCCACACTACTGAAACTCTGATATAAGATTTTGGTCCATGATCTCGGTCTTAATTCCTTCATTATTTCATTTTGTACCACAGTACATACCTGTCAGCTTGACAAGAAAGGACTGGATTTAAAAGACTGAAAATTATAAAATAGGGAATGGCGTAAACAAAGCTCAATGTAAAATGGTTTATGCCTAAGTTACCTAAAAACATGGGACACTGTTGCCCTGGTAAGAAATCTCTTTCATACCAAAATAAGAAATTGGAACCTAAGGTAAGTAAGCAATAACTAAAGAGTTTTGTTTTCTTTCTCAGGGTCAATGTTACCTTTTTGTAGGTAACAAACTCCTAATTAATATATCTTGGGATTCTCCACATTTCTGTTACATTTGACAATAGAATGAAGTTGTGCACAACGTGACAGGTTGTTGGCTAAATATTAACTCACATTGAGTTATTTTATCAGAATTATTTGTATCGCTTACACTGAAGACTGGCATATACTAGTTATTCGTAATATTGCATTAAAAACTATTTTTAATCGGAAGAAACGCGAGATTTCGCCTTTACGAGATTTTATTTTAAACAAAAACTTTGAAATAAGAAATTTTATGACGTCACATACGTATATGGTGCAGTTAGCGACTGTAAATACACAGCGCTATAGCACACCGAGAATGGTTTGTTCAGAGTGTCATGGCGGCCAGCCACGCCCATATGGCTTCAAAACGTAGTACAACTGGGATACGTAGCATCATCTCCCTTTATCCTTACCTACATGGTCGAAATACAGTTCACTTTTCTCTTAATCACTTTGGCTACCGCCCCTTTGCCATTTTACAATGTACAAATGCAAGATCTCTAGTATCGTAATTTATAGTTCTGTTATATACATTAAGTGATGTACAGCAATAGGAAATGACTAAATCATATTCAGATGTAATTAGGTTTGAATGTCAGTCCAAAAAGCACATTTTCATTTCTCATGACACAACTGTCAGCTATTTGTTGATATATTCATCAAGACCACAGCTCATTCATTAGCACATCCTTCTCTAAGTCACCTTTAATGAACAACTTAAAGCGTATCTACTGTTCACATATTGGAGAAAGATTTGAAACATATACTTTCTTGTTTTTATATCTTTGCTCTAAATTAATCAAATTCAAAGTAAAGTCTACTACTCCTCCGTTACCTCATTTTTTATTTTTCAAGCTATCCTGGGCACCATCCAGATTTCCATGTATCTTAGTGAACATAGCTATTTGTTATGATAATCAAAGAGGTGTGAAAGCCTTTAAGTCCTCTCATGAACTATTATAAGTCTCTTTCCCCTACATGTGTTTAAACTTAACAACTGAGCACCAGAGGTTGCAGGAAATATCAAGTTAATATCGAAATTTGTATTAGTGCGTAAATGAACATGCAGAGATGGATGAAGGAATGTACCTGGTGTTATGTGACCATCAAAAGTGAACTACATGGATACACATAATCGTTTGTCAGTAATGATAAAGTACAAATCGCATAGGATTTGACATTCAAGGAATAGTAAGGTTTGTAGCAGCCTTATTAGGAGTTCATTATTTTACACTTCCTTGACATAGGCAAGAATTCAGGATAACTGTGTTGGTTAATACATTCTAATACTAAAAAACGATGCAAATGAAGGAATTATCTGAGTAGGCCAGAAATCAGCAGATGTGATGTACATGCACAGAAAACTAATGTTTACAATTTTAGAAAAATTGCATGATTTTTTCAAGAGGAAAAACTTCACAACTTGAGCAAGTCAGTAACGTGCTGGTCTTATGAAAGTAGTTATTCGGCCTAGCAATGATTAACACAGTTGTTGGATGTTCTCCTGAGGGATATAGTGCTAAATCCTGCCTAATTGGATCTTTAGATAGTCTAAATCCCTTATTAAAGAGCCCTGCCCAAAATACTCCAAACATATTCAACTGGGAAGAGATCCAGCGACCTTGCTGGCCAAGGTAGGGTATGGCAAGCACAGAGACAAGCAGTAGAAACTTTCACGATATGTGGGCAGGCATTATCATGCTGAAATTAAAGCACAGGATGGCTTGCCATGAAGGCCAACAGAACGGGGCATAGAACATCGTCCATGTACTACACTGCCGTGCTGTAATGGTGCTATGAATTACAACCAAATGCGTCCTACTATGAAATAGAAATGGCACCTCAGACCAACACTAATTGTTGTCAGGCTGTATGATGGATGATAATGAGATTGGTTTCCCATCACTTTCTGGGGCGTCTGAAGACACGTCTTTGGCCGGAACTATCAGTGACTGAAGCAGAATTGTCTTCAGTGATGTGTACCACTTCAGATTAAGCCCCAGTGGCCATCGAAGACTTGTCTGGAGATGACCCAGGCAGTGGAAGGATACCAACCTGACTGTCGCCCGCTAAGCAGCCTGATAACCAAGAGTGATGGTTTGGAGTGCCATTTCTTACCGTAGCTGGACGTCTTTCATTGCACCTTTACAGCACAGTGGTGTGGTATGTCCATGATATTCTACTCCCCAATTTGTTGCCCTTCATGAGAAGTAATCTTGAATGCCCACTTGCACATGAGAAGAGTCTCTACTGCTTGTGTCTGTGCTTGCCAAGCTCAGTCTTGGTCAGCAGTGTTGCTGGACCTCTCCCCAACTGAGAATAGTTGGAGCATTTTGGGCAGGGCCTTCCTACCAGCTCAAGATTTTGATGATCTAATGCAGCAGTTGGACAGAATTTAACACGATATTCCTCAGAAGGACACTCAGTAGCTCTATCGATCAGTGCCAAGCCGAATAACTCCTTCCATAAGGGCCAGAGATGTACCAGTGCGTAAGTGACTTGCTTAATTTGTGAAACTTTTTCTCTTGAATAAATCTTTATATTTTTCTGATACTGTAATCATTTATTTATCGGTACATGCACATTGCATCTACCGATTTTCATCTCATTCAGATAATTCGTTTGTGGTGCATAGTTTTCTTTGTTTTAGAGTGTACATGAGTTCTCCATGGGCTCACCAAAGAACACCTGTCACATGAAGAGATAAAGTCTTTCTTTCCTCTGAAAGGCTACAAACCATCTATGTTTTGTGCAATGTCATGACACCTGTCGATAACTGGACGTTTTGTCATTGTAACTCTGCATAGCGATCGTGTACTGATAAAACTCCAAAATACATGTTACAACTGTCTCTTCTCAATAAATTAATGATAAATGTTTGGCCACCCATTTCTGCTGTAATTCTTCGTTTGTTATTATTAATTGTTGAAATAATGAATGCTGAGCTGTGCTCTCCCAATGAGATGAAATGCGAAAAAATACGAGTAGAGCAAATACTTTTGGTAATTAACTATGAAGCTTTAGTGTTTCTTTACACAACTAAACGATGAAAATGCAAGAAGATATCACTATCCAGAAAGAAATTAAAATTTTATATAGGATGATTGTGTTCATGCAGTATTAATAAGTATATAAAGCTTGACTTAAACTTTAATAATAAAAATCTAAAATATATAGTTTAAAGTAACCACTACTTAATCTGCCCACTCATTCAGAAGATAGCGAGTAGGTATGTCGCAAAAATATCAGTTGAAGAAATTTAAGTTTCTGAACTGGAGGCCCAAGATTAAGTGAATCGTACTGTTGCTGACAGCCTTATATTTTCAAACCACTTGTATCGCAGATGGAGCAGTTCTCAAACTTTGCTAAGTTCTTCAAAGCCAGAACTTTGAAACTTGTGGTAGTGACATCAACATTAATATTGTAATGTATCGTTAGACACCTGTATGGCGTTCAGTAGAGCTTCTTTTTATTGATAAAGCTCTCAAACTTTGGAAAGTTCTTCCAAGTCAGCACATTGAAACTTGTGGTAGTGATGTCAACATCTACAATGTAGTGTATAATTGGAAGACTTTTATGGTACTCAGAAGAGCTTCTTTTGATTAATAACTGCTCGCTTATATTGGATAACTTATGGTTGAATATTAAGAACCAAATAAACCAAACCATTTGCACTGTTTCACAAATCATTATTTTCATGTTCCTGATCAAGTGTGTCTTCTCTTATTTTACATTTTACTCTTCCTAGTAAAGTATGCTTGTTCAGAAAATCTCACAGCTGTCTTGTTTTTGGGCTGAATATAATTGGTTGGATTCAATATAATTATTGAAAATCTTGTAGTGGTTCCTGAGAATCTAAATGTTGATAATGTCAAGTACCACTAAGTGTGAGTAAGCATGCCCATGTATGAACGTTGTAAAAATGCGAGGAATGGCATGCATTTCAGGACAACAATTCCCTTTATGGGATTTGTAAACTGGTAAGTCCTCGCTCACTTATAGGCACATGGCCTCACCTGTAAAAGAGGTAATATTCCTCATTAAGTATGGTCCTGTCTTCGAGTGGAGTTTACTCAGTAGGAGTGGGATAGATACTGGCTGGATCAATTGCAGAATCATAGGTGCATACCTGTAGTCACAGATGTGGGGGCAGCCCAGTTTTTTAGGGTAAACTCAAATTTCAGTCAGACAGTATTAAAAGAAGTCAATATAGCTAAAAGTTTGGAGACCAGCACATTTGAAGATAAAAAGGGGGTTAACGTATGTAAAAAAAAGAAAATCAGTGAACTTCTGATTTGTTTAGATGAACTGAATCTGCAAATGTAGATCTAATATAAATATAGTCTGACCAGTGATATAAGAATACTGAATATGGATGGATGTAGCTTAGTTTCTAGTTACTACAGGTAAAATGTGGAGAAAAAAGAAATTGTCACTTAAGTAAGTTCCATGTTCTGGCCATAGATGGGCCAATGGGAGCCAACCGACCGCCATGTCATCCTTTGACAATGGCATCAATACATAACAAACAGACGGTACGTGGTCAGCACACCGTTCTGCTGGTCATTGTCAGATTTCTTGACTATGAACCACTACTAATCAGTCAAGTAGCTCCTCACTCAAGTAGCTCCTCACTTAGCCTGACTGCATGCCTTACCAGTACTCCCACTAAAAAAAACTCCCTGGCAGTAGTGCTAATGGAACTCAGATCCTCCAATTGGCAGTCAGCTGCTCTGACCACTGAGCTGTGGTGGAGGATTCTTACTTAAGAGATACAAACATAAAACCATTGATACCTAACGGTTTTATAATGACTAGCATTTCAAATCTTGTATGGCAGAAGAAGATTTTCATGGAAAGTTAATAATGCTACTCACAATATGCAGGTTGCCATTTTGTAATTTTGAATTATTTATGGGAAATCTTGATACATTATTAAACTTCATCACTTCCAAGCAGAAGGAGGTAGTGAAGATTTAATTTTTTGTATAGAACTGTATAAATATATTTGAGTCCCTTGTTAATTCATATAATCTTGCTCCTCTCATACAATTCAAAACAAGAATTATGAGAATTAGCACCACTGCTGTTCACAATATTTCTATAGTTGAAAAGTCATAGTGTGATTCTCACTGTTTATGGCCTCTCAGACAACAATGTTCATATTCTGGCTTTCAATAGAAAACTACAATCACTCTAAGCGAAAAATGAAATGAAGAATTTGTGAATTACTGACTGGAAATATGTACATAACATCCCTGTTTTTAGTTAAAAGTGTAGTTATTTCTGTAAGATACTCGTAGAATTTTTTCAAAGATGTTTCCAAAGAAATTTTTCAGTGGAAGCAGATCAACTGTGTCTAAATCCTGGGCTATAAATGTACTCAAAATATCATAAAAAACTGAGAAAAGAGTCTACTTTGCATTGAGGGACACATATAATGATAGGGTTAAATCATATTACAAACTTTACTGCAAAATTCTAAGCCAAGTCATTAGACCCTCAAATTGTATATACACTGAAGAAAAAATAAGCTCCCACAGTAATCAGGTAAGAACTCTTTGAAACATAGTAAAAAATGAGTCCTGAAAAAGAACCCAATGACATTTGAACTGAATTGCTTTCAACGGAATTGATTTGTTTTTCCTGTAAAAACTGTTATAATTTATAAGGTATCATCGGTTTATCCATCATTATATCAATGGTAATACAAATGATTATACAAGTGGCTAACATACATAAATATTATTACATAGATATTGCCTATCTTGTACTCATCATTCAATTAGTTTTGTTACACACATTACATAGACCATAAATCAGGTTGCATGCTACAAGATACAGTTTCGTTTGTTACAGTCACATTTGTAATAAAAGATAATCTTTTTTCATTATGCATAAGTTTGTTTGTCTTATAAAATGTTTTTCCTTTCAGATTTATTTTCTTCTCATTCCCTTGTATCATGTGCTATACTGCTGAATATATTTTACCAGCATGTACAAAATTATTTTGAACTTTACTTAAAGTCTATTAAGTTGCAGTATGTTTAATTTTTTTCTGTCAGTAAGAAATAACTGAGTTTTGAACACTTCCTTAGGAGATACCTTACAGTTTCTAAGCAAAAATTTTCCAAAACAAATTTATTCAAATTCGTCTTCTCTTAATATTGTCAAAAGAAGTTTTTATTGTTATCAATTCTCTTAAAAGTAAATGTTTAAGACGTTATGATGAAATCAATGGTGAAATAATGAAATGTTGTTCAGCTCAACTCAGTAACATGTTGAGTCATAGATGCAATGAGCCTTTCCACAGTGGTACTTACTTCTCAGAAGTAAACAACTTGGAATTCAAAAAGGACTGACAAGAGAAGTGGTTACATTGACCTTGATGGATGACGTAGTACAATCAATAATCAGAGATAACTACCATTATAATTATATTATGCCTTGCCTTGGCTTGTAACTCTGTGAACCATGATATCCTCATGTATATGTTAGAACATTAAGGCATTGTAGACACAGCAGGCTTTTGATTTTTTTATTTTATTGGAATGGCTGAAAGCAAAGTGTAACAGCTACATAGAAATCATGCAACAACAGGCACTCAGAATTTGAAGTAATCAGATATGAAGTGCTACAATTTTGGAACCTCTCTTGTTTTTGAATCCATAATCTTCTTCCACTTCAGTTTTACGAGATGAAAATTTTGTCCTTTTTGCTGTGTACATAAATACAGGGCTATTCAAAAAGAAGAAACACATTTCAAACATTTATTGCTTCCACACCATTAAAAATAGTAACACAATTCCAACATTCCTCGAAAGAGAAATGTTCAAATTTTTATGTATTCAACGAGGGCAGTGTTTTACCTGACACATATCAAAACGATGGCTCATTTCCTGCCACACATGAAGCAGCTGATCTCTCGTTACAGAATTCACAGCTTCAGCAATGCAATGTTGCAGACTTTCAGAGTGTCAGGCACATGGGGGGGGGGGGGGGGGGGGCGGGGGAACGCGGTCTTTAACGTAACCCCACAGATAAAAGTCGCTAGCTGTTAGGTCTCTGGAGACCTGGGAGGCCACCGGCGATGAAGTTCATCTTCTGCTCCTCCTCTTCAGCTCCAACGTCCCAAACCTCACATTTTGTGGCTTTTATCTGTGGTGTTATGTAAAAGAACGCGTCTTTATCCCCACTATGCCTGAAGCTCTAGAAAAACTGCGACATCGCATTGTTGAAGCAGTGAATTCGATAATGAGAGACAAGTTGCTTCGTGTGTGACAGGAAATGAGCCACCATTTTGATATTAGTCATGTAACACATGGAGCTCACATCGAATGCATTAAAATTAGAACTTTTCTATTTCGAGGAACTTTGGAACTGTATTTCTACCTTTTGCAGTTTGGAAGCAAAAAATGTTTGAAATCTGTTCTTCTTTTTGAAAAGCTCTGTATAGGGATAGACGAAGTGCAAGTCCCATATTTAAAATGGCAACTAACAAAATATTCGATAACATCAACCAATGATGTAAGGCAACTGGATTATCATTGAAATTCAATGACTCCGTACACACAGTCCAGTTTTTACCTTAGAACTCCACAAGCTATGAAAATAAATTTCTCGAGCTGTGAAATACAAGAAGTAGGAAGTTTTAAGGTTTTTGGTGTACAGACAGCTCAAAGCCTTATTTGGAAAACCTACTGCTAGAGCCTTATCAAGTAAATCAGGTTCCTCCAGCCCATCAGTCACCTACTTTGGTAATAAAAAAATGAAATGTGCAATGTGATATTTTCATCTTGTTGCATACAATTTTCAAATCAGTTGATTTGATGTATATGAGACATGCTAAGTATTACAATAAGAGTTTTATGAGAAATACAAAAGTTTGAGTCTTTTATGTATATTTCTGAGATAAAGCTACACAACTACTTATCATCATTTCCAGCTCACAAGAAATGTGTGCATAATTCCCTTGTTCAAACTGTGGAACTGTTCCCAATGCATTCTTTAGTAGAAGAGTAGTACCTTTCCACTAGAACAGTAAATAACAATATTTGCTCTGAACCATGCTCAATCTTAAATATACTACTACCTTTTATTTTATTGTACATTTTTACAGATATACTATAGAGTACAGGGCTTATAATTTTAAATGCTGTTTTGGAAGCTTAAAACTATCTCTTTGGTGAGTACTGTGTCTGTGGTGGAAATCGAAAGTGTCAAGAGTTTGTTGGTTTTTGAATAAGAAAACAAACACCACATGTCTATAAGGGGTAGTCAAATGAAAATGAGACAGATGGAAAAAATTAAATAAACAGTTCATTTCTTCAAAAGTAACTACGGTAACTGCTAACAATTTTATGCCACTGTGAGGCAAGACGATCAATGCCTTCATGGGAAAACATTCACAGTTGCCTACAGAACCATGATTGTACTCAGATACGCACATTTTCATCTGAAGCAAATCGACAGCCACAAATGTCTTTCTTCAGCTCTCTCAAAATATGAAAATCACATGGGGAGAGATTCGGGACTGTATGGAGTATGTATAAGAGCTTCCCTGCAAAACTGCTGCAGTATAGTCGAAACAACTCTGGCAGCATGTGGGCAGCATCTTATATAACGGGAGGGATCGATTTTATGGTATATTTGAATGTTTTAACAGTGGTTGATGTGATTCCTATTATTTAACAACATTTACATTTCTGATTTTTCCCTTCTGTAGTACTAGGTGACTTGAGACGTTTGCTGAATTTTCCTAGGAGGTTATGGGATAATGAATGACCAAATTAGAATAATAGTGGTAGACTATCTTGCTGCTGTATATGTAAGTGGTGCCTGCAAATTACACATTGCAAATGGTAAGCTATTTAGATTATTTGTTAAGTAGTCAATGTTTACCTTTGAATTTTATTTCCTATCAAGATTTGAGCCCAACAATTTAACATGGAATGCTTCTGAGATATCCTGTTTATTATTAGTTATTTTCATTTATATTCATTCCAATGATTTACTTTCAAATTGCATCATTTTGGTGTTATTTACATTTAATTTCAGTCCATTTTGATGGAGCCAAGATTCAAGTTTCTCTAAAGTATTTTCGATGTGTTGTGGGATTCTTTTTAACACCTGATTTTCAGTTATAACTGATTTATCATCAGCAATAACATATCACTGAACATCAATGATCACAGCCCACCAGGGCAAGGTAGATGTCAACTTTGTAAATATAAAACAAAATGCAAACTTTAAAACATTCAAAAGAATTACCCCAAAGTTGTAGAAGATACTTTAATGTCTTTAAAAAACAAGAAATCAGCTGGGTGGGATGAAATTCCAACCTGTGTAGTCAAGGTGCTTTATAACATAATATCTCATCCATTGACTAAAATTATTGATCAGTCATTTGAGGAAGGGTATTTCCCAGATGTGTTAAAATATGCTGAAATAAGACCTCTGTTCAAAAAAGGCTCACCAGATGAAATGGGAAATTACAGCCCTATTTCCCTGTTGCCAGTTTTTGCTAAGGTGATAGAAATGATTGTTACAAAATATCTTCAAAAATTTCTTATAAAAAACGATATTATAGTTAAAAATCAATTTGGATTTCAAATGAGGAAAAATACAATAAATGCTACCAGGAAATTCACTGGAAGTATAAGCTCTGCTTTAGATAAAGGTAAAAACCTCACAGGTATTTTTTTGTGATTTGATCAAAGCTTTTGACTCTGTCAATCACTTACTACTTCTACACAAGTTAGAGAGACATGGGACCATGGACAGGGCATTGCAGTGGT
Source organism: Schistocerca nitens (assembly GCF_023898315.1). NCBI lineage: Eukaryota > Metazoa > Arthropoda > Insecta > Orthoptera > Acrididae > Schistocerca > Schistocerca nitens. The sequence continues at coordinate 579,779,091 of NC_064616.1, read as the reverse complement.
TCAAATCTTATTTTTCAGAAAGAAAACACAGAGTTATTCTAAATTTAAACGGAAAAAACCATTCTTGGACTGCAAAAAGATTTTTACAGTGGTCCCACAGGGCTCAGTTTTAGGGCCTTATCTCTTTCTGCTGTGCATAAATGATTTACCTTTAAGCATTGATGTTCACTCCATTTTATTTGCAGATGACACGTTTGTTTTAATTGAAAATGACAATTTAGAACAACTTCATGAAACTGTGGAAAATATAATGGGAAACCTAGAGTTCTGGGTAAAGCAAAGTGGTTTAAATCGATGTCACAAAAACACAATTAGTGCAGTTCTGTATTGGTTTTGTGGTTCATGGTGTGGGTTCCTGTAGTCATGTCCTAGTTCATGAACCACGGGCAACGTATGAGTGGCCAAGTAAGTGGTCCCGACAGTCAGGATACCAGTTACTTTGGAATAAGGCTGGGCATCTTGGACATATTCTGAGGCATGGTCACCTTTGTGCTCATACGGCAAAGACTACCAAATCCACCGGTTAGTCCCTCAACCGTTAGGGGTAAAACCCAATGGGACTTGGGGCAAGTAAGGCTAGCAACCTGCTTCCCTGGTACTTTAAATATGATGCTGGCAACAATCAGAGCAAAATGCCTCGGACCTTTGGAGGTGACGGAGTCCCACCTCTAACTGACAAACCAGGGACTCCTAAGATACGACTTGGCAAACAAATGGTAATGAGATGGGGAGCTATTAATATCAATGGGGGCTACTCTGGGAAGAAGGCAGAGCTGGCAGAGGCTGCAAGTAAGATGGGGCTGGACGTTTTAGCTGTTAGTGACATTCGGGTAAGGGGTGAGAAAGAAGAGGAAGTGGGAGAATACAAGGCCTACCTGTCAGGAGTCAAAGCAGGAATAGCACAATGGGGTGAAGGGCTTTACATCAGGAAAGAAATGGAACCCAGCGTAGTTGCAATAAGGTATGTAAACGACCAACTGATGTGGATAGATTTCACAGTGTCTAGCAAGAAAATTAGGATTTTGTCAGCATATTCGCACTGTGAGGGACAGATCAAGATAAGATGGATAGTTTTTATGAGGCACTCAGTGATGTAGTTGTTAGAGTAAAGGACAAGGACAGAGTTCTGCTCATGGGTGATTTTAATGCCAGGATTGGAAATCGAACAGAAGGCTATGAAAAGGTTATGGGTAAATTTGGAGAGGATATGGAGGCCAACAGGAATGGGAAACAACTCTTGGATTTCTGTGCCAGTATGGGCTTAGTAATCACAAACTCCTTTTTTAAACATAAGAACATTCACCGGTATACTTGGGAAGGCAGGGGAACCAGATCTGTCATTGACTATATAATAACAGATCAGGAATTCAGAAAGGCTGTGAGGGACACACGTGTATTCAGGGGATTCTTTGATGATACTGATCATTATTTAATCTGCAGTGAAATAGGGATTGTGAGGCCGAAAGTGCAGGAGGTCAGGTCCATATGTAGGAGGATAAGAGTGGAGAAACTTTAGGATAAGGAAATCAGGCACAAGTACATAACAATGATCTCAGAAAGGTACCAGTTAGTTGAATGTAGTCAATTACAGTCATTGGAAAAGGAATGGACAGGGTACAGGGACACAGTACTAGAAGTGGCTAAAGAATGTCTTGGAACAGTAGTGTGTAAAGGTAGGATGAAGCAAACAGCTTGGTGGAATGACACAGTCAAGGTAGCCTGTAAAATGAAAAAGAAGGCGTATCAAAAATGGCTACATACTAGAACTCAGGTAGACAGAGAAAGTTATGTTGAAGAAAGAAACAAAGCCAAACAGATAATTGCAGTATCCAAGAAGAAATCTTGGGAAGACTTTGTAAACAGGTTGGAGACTTTGGGCCAAGCTGCTGGAAAACCATTCTGGAGTGTAATTAGCAGTCTTCGAAAGGGAGGTAAGAAGGAAATGACAAGTATTTTGGACAGGTCAGGAAAACTGTTGGTGAATCCTGTGGATTGCTTGGCCAGATGGAGGGAATATTTTGAAGAGTTGCTCAATGTAGGTGAAAATACGATCAGTAATGTTTCAGATTTCGAGGTAGAATGGGATAGGAATGATGATGGTAATAGGATAACATTTGAGGAAGTGGAGAAAATGGTCAATAGATTGCAGTGCAATAAAGCAGCTGGAGTAGATGAAATTAAGTCGGAACTCATCAAATACAGTGGAATGTCAGGTCTTAAATGGCTACACAGGATAATTGAAATGGCCTGGGAGTCGGGACAGGTTCCATCAGACTGGACAAAAGCAGTAATCACACCAATCTTTAAACATGGAAACAGAAAAGATTGTAACAACTACAGAGGTATCTCTTTAATCAGTGTTGTGGGTTAAATCTTCTCAGGTATTGTTGAAAGGAAAGTGCGAGTATTAGCTGAGGACCAATTGGATGAAAATCAGTGTGGGTTTAGGCCTCTTAGAGGTTGTCAGGACCAGATCTTTAGCTTACGGCAAATAATGGAGAAGTGCTATGAGTGGAACAGGGAACTGTATCTATGCTTTATAGATCTAGAAAAGGCATATGACTGGGTTCCCAGGAGGAAGTTATTGTCTGTTCTACGAGATTATGGAATAGGAGGCAAACTTTTGCAAGCAACTAAAGGTCTTTACATGGATAGTTAGGCAGCAGTTAGAGTTGACGGTAAATTGAGTTCATGGTTCAGAGTAGTTTCAGGGGTAAGACAAGGCTGCAACCTGTCTTCACTGTTGTTCATATTATTTATGGATCATATGTTGAAAACAATAGACCGACTGGGTGAGATTGAGATATGTGAACACAAAATAAGCAGTCTTGCATATGCAGATGACTTAGTTGTGATGGCAGATTCGATTGAAAGTTTGCAAAATAATATTTCAGAGCTAGATCTGAAATGTAAGGACTATGGTATGAAGATTAGCATCTCCAAAATGAAAGTAATGTCAGTGGGAAAGAGATATAAACGGATTGAGTGCCAAATAGGAGGAACAAAGCTAGAACAGGTGGATGGTTTCAAGTGCTTAGGATGCATATTCTCACAGGATGGCAACATAGTGAAAGAACTGAAAGCGAGGTGTAGCAAAGCAAATGCAGTGAGCGCTCAGCTACGATCTACTCTCTTCTGCAAGAAGGAAGTCAGTACCAAGACCAAGTTATCTGTGCACCGTTCAATCTTTCGACCAACTTTGTTGTATGGGAGCGAAAGCTGGGTGGATTCAGGTTACCTTATCAACAAGGCTGAGGTTACGGATATGAAAGTAGCTAGGATGATTGCAGGTACTAGTAGATGGGAACAATGGCAGGAGGGTGTCCACAATGAAGAAATCAAAGAAAAACTGGGAATGAACTCTATAGATGCAGCAGTCAGGGCGAACAGGCTTAGATGGTGGGGTCATGTTACACGCATGGGAGAAGCAAGGTTACCCAAGAGACTCGTGGGTTCAGCAGTAGAGGGTAGGATGAGTCGGGGCAGACCAAGGGGAAGGTACCTGGATTCGGTTAAGAATGATTTTTAAGTAATAGGCTTAACATCAGAAGAGGCACCAACGTTAGCATTGAATAGGGGATCATGGAGGAATTTTATAAGGGGGACTATGCTTCAGACTGAACGCTGAAAGGCATAATCAGTCTTAAATGATGATGATGATGATGATGATGTGCTAAAACATGGTCTGCATCTCTCATAAAGATAGTGCATGGCGATCACGAAATGACTGAAGAAAGTTATGTAAAATTTATAGGTCTGAATCTTTACAAGAACTTAAATTGGAAGGCACATGCAGATTTCTTAGCAACCAAACTATACAGCCTAGCTTATGCGATGAATGTCCTATCTGGATCCACACTCATGGACACCAGGAAGGTAGTCTACCACAGCTACTTTGAGATTATAATTCGATATGGAATAATTTTCTGGGGAAACAGCCCAAGATTACTTACACTTCAAAAGAGAATCATAAGAAACATGTTTTTAGCCCAAAAAAGAATATCATATCGCCCATTATTTAAAAAATTAAAAATACTAACCATTCATTCTCTGTACATCTATGAATCTTTATTTTCATACATAAAAGTCAAAGTCACTTGATAATTTTCATTTCAACCACAATTACAGTACTTGCCATAGGGACAGTTTCAAACGTCCGTCTCATAACAAATAATACTTTATGCTCAAACACCATTGTACATGGGATTAAAATTTTACAAAAAATTAAATAACACAAATCATCCAAATATGGAGTTTGTCCCACTAAAAAGATTGTGATTTAATACACTAGTGGAAAAATGTTATTAATCAATTGAAGAATTCTTGCAGGACAGTTTGGCAATTTGAAAAGAAAAGAAACAATAAAGATTATGTATTGTATAATAAATTGTTAATATTTTTATAAATTGTATTGGAAGCTGCAAAATGGCCATAAGTGGTATATGTGTTCTTGGTTAATTGTTCATGTCAAAAATTCAGAAATGCCTGCTTTAATATGTTAATTATTATAATCGTATTTTTTAAAAGTAATTTGATGTGTCTCCAGTAAAAAATCTTTGGCTTGTAACTGTACGTTATAAGACGAATAAACTATATTATATATTCAAAGGGGTAGGTCCTTTATGTAGAAAAGTTGTAAATTGGGCCCCACTATAGAAACTTATGGGACTTCTTGAAAAATAGTATTCCAATTTGATGAGCAATTGCTTGAATTTGAAGTTGGAATTACTCATTATTTCCTATTTGTCAAGTAAGAGTTGAACATTTTAAAACAGTGTCTGTGATTCCCTATATCTATGTAACTTGAGTGGAAAGTAAGGGTGGTTCAGTGCATCAAATGCTTTCGTCAGATTGCAGACTATTCCTGTAACCTTTCTACATTTATCTAATGAGGAGTATATCTTTTGAGTAAGTTCATTGGTGTCATTTAAAGTTCTTTGTCCTTGTTAGAATCCAAGCTATTTTTCAAGAAATTTTTGAATCTGTTTTGTTGCAATATTTTCAAACACTCTAAAGAAGACTGGCAGAAAAGATAGGGTGGTAATTCCTCATCTATTTTTTCGATCACTTTTTGAATAATAGTTTTATGTCAGCATGATTCACTTTATCTGGAAAACATCCCTGCTCAAAATATTGGTTTATTATAATCGAGAGTGTCAGTGAAATGACATCGCACAGATATGGGTATTTCATCCCACCCAGATGAGGATTCTTTTATTAAAGACAATATTTCATTTTTTTCCACACCTCTTAGAGTAATTTTTTCAGATTGTTTAAAATGTGTGTTCACATTCTGCTGCAATTTCTCAGTTTTTCGATTCGTGTTAGAAGTATTAACACACTAACTGCAACCCTCTATTGTGAGTGGCTACTGAAAAATTTCATGGCTCCATTTCTCCTGTCTTCATTTGGGACTAAATATTAGATAATTTTTTTACCACTGTTCTTTGTAGGTATATATACCAACAGCACTCGTTACATGATAACAACAACTATACATAACAGTAAAGGCTATAATACATACAACAACTGATTAAACTATTGCAACTAGCAACAGTGTGATACAGGTAGAATAATGTAAAAGTTACTTGGAAAGATCAAAAGTAATAGGCCAGTTTGATAAAATTGTAGTGAATTACCGATCATGAGTGTATGTGGAAATATGACCATGATTTTGTGTGTAGCTTAACAATGAAATGCTGTTAGTATCTAGCAACGGACACAGGATGTGTTTCGCGATATCGATGTTATAGCTTTAGTCATTTATTTGGAACGACGATGTTTATTTCAGTTTTGTTTCGACAGAGATGTTTAACATAGAACTGATTCTCATCCAATTCCTGAGTGGATTTTTATCTTCTAAATTTCATAAATGACTTCCCAGTTCACATGCTGAAACCAATGATTGTACAACAGTTTTCATAAGGCTGATGTATTTGCAAGCTTCATCATACTTTTCGATTTATGTTTCCAGGCAGCAATTTTATCGTAGCAATAATTTCAAAATGGGAGTTATTAGATGTTTCATTTTTCTCTGATTCAAATAGGAATCGCGTCAGAAAATTTGGATAAAACACTTTATATTTATTTCTTCTATCGAGTGCTAATTTGAGTTAAATCACATTTTCAAAAATAACCAGTTTTCGAATTGGCAATGTTTCCTTCACTATATTTGTTTCCATGAAGCTCCGATAGTTTTTACTTATTCGAGTCTACAAGTATTTGAGAAAGTAGGTCATGCAATATGTCTTTGTCTACGCGCTTTTGATATCGATTAAGACATTATCTTCCGTGTCCTCAGATCGATATCGTAATACAGGTTATCTACAGAACTTGAGACAAATGTTAACAATAAAGCGCCGTGAATAAGTTTGACAGTACAGGAAGTGTGTGGGTTCGAAGTTTGACGTTTCAGTGTTTTCTTTGGTAGTGTCTTTGTTTACGTTATTGTTGTCAGTGTCGTGTCTATTAGGAATACAGTCTTGTTTACCGAGGAATGAAAGGCTAGCCTAATAGATGAATTTGTAATCAATTGACTTGATATACAGTAATATTATGTTTTCTGCTATGCAGATGCCGACCATGAAGTTCCATTCAAAATTTCGATCAGCAGTGATGCGCAGGGACTGATGGGTAATCAGCCATATTGTTTTATATCGCGGAGTACAAAATTGAAGTCAGTAGTGCGCAGGGTGCGGAGTTGAAAGTGTAGTTCACAATGGCAGGAAATGCGGGAATGGAGCAGCTAATACCAATAGTGAACAAACTCCAAGATGCGTTCACTCAGCTTGGCGTACATATGCAACTGGATTTGCCCCAGATAGCAGTGGTAGGAGGACAGAGTGCGGGCAAAAGTTCGGTTTTGGAAAATTTCGTCGGAAGGTGAGCAGTAGAGTTTAGACTCTGTCTTAAAGTGAGTATTGCTTCGTAGGTTTTCAAAATTGTAACAATTATAGTGTGTCATATCTTTACATCGAACGTGACAGCAGGTTATGCTATACTTGCAGTTAACTTACGCATTAGTTGGTTTGTTCTTCCTGAATCGGATATAAACATACCTGGCACGCAGACGATGTTTTTCATTTATGCACGTTTTTTCAGGGACTTTCTACCTCGAGGTTCAGGAATTGTCACACGAAGACCCCTTATTTTGCAGCTTATAAATAGTTCAACTGGTAAGTAAGCGTGTCGTTTGTAATATGGAATACGTAAACTAAGGGCTAAAAGTGGGCGGATGGAGCAGTAGATAACAATTATTGTCGACTACATATTATTGTTCGTTAGTGCAGTTACTCTGTTTAGGTTATGTCTTACGTCAAAAATTGATCGAATAAGAGCTTTTCATGTAGCAGTGGTATGCTGAGCATCGAAAATTTTTCTTATTTGGCGAGACAGTCCTACTTGCTGCTGTAAATCTGAACAGTTCGTGCTAGGATTGAAACACGGCAGGGACATGCGTTCAGTTTAGAAATATAGGAATCTTATGTCAGAAGTTGCGTTGTTGGAGAATGATGAAATAGGTGTGGTACACACATTTTCGATTGATCAGACATTTAGTAGTAAAATGTCTTGTTCAAGACACTTTGTCTACCAAAACGCCGTTAAGTGCGAGCTCAGGTGTAAAACACTATTAGTTTATGAATGCAACTGATTTGAGAGATATTTGTCCCCTAAAAAGTGCAGTTTGGCTCGTCCGTTCCGTTTTAAGTGAATGCCATTTGTGTGCGCAGTCCCATGGATATGCAATTATGTACAAAGGCATATCCGTTATGAAATGAAAAATTGCTACTGTTTCATTAGAAGCAAGTGATCACATGTTTATAGAAGTTTTATGTTTTCACTAGTGCATAAAGGATAAGGTTTTTGTTACTTGCAGACATAAGCACTCTGAGATTCTAGGAACTTTTAATAGTTGTTTAGTGAGCCAATTTGTGTAACTTTTTTTCCACACTCTGTTTTTAGTACACTTGTGATAGAATTTACTATTTAACTAACACAAATTTCAATTCGGCATGGTCTCCTGCAATGCAAGTTATAAATACATTAGCATCTTAAATCTGTATTAAAGTTTTCTGTGTCTAAAACAAAGTTGCCACTACAGTAACCTTTTTATAGGAAACCATGTATTAAAAACCAGAGTGCTTTTGGTCATATCATGTTTCTGAGCATCCTTTTTTATCTATTTTGTAGAGTATGCAGAATTTCTTCACTGTAAAGGGAAGAAATTTGTTGATTTTGATGAGGTTCGCCGTGAAATAGAAGCGGAAACAGACAGGGTTACTGGATCTAACAAAGGAATTTCCAATATACCCATAAATCTTCGTGTTTATTCTCCAAATGGTGAGTGTCAACAGTTGAAAGACGCACAGAAATGACTACTTTCTAAAATAATTAGATAGCATTTCATTTAAAAATAATAATGTATGTTTTCAATTATTTACTCACCTTGAAATCTTTCTAACCTGTGAGCGTGGTTTTGTAGTTAACTATATCAGCCTCTGTGTAATGTACAAAAACACCTTACACTTTCACCTCAGTGTCTCCTCATATACAGCAATTTCTAAATGAATGTGAGAAACAAGACACTGTAGACAGTCAAGGAATTAAAAGTGAACATACAAAATCAGTAATTTTCCATATGACTTCTTATACATTCATTTTCGATATAAACAGCAAATGAGTGCTTTGTTACAGAATTATATTTGTTTGTTTGTTGTTATTATTGTTATTGTTAGTTGGGAAACAGATATTATCACTTACATTGTAAGCAATTTCAATGTCCTCTTCAGAGCAATCGGCAAGACCTTAAGGGCAAATCTTCGATTGTGATACATGAACCAGTTGCAAAGCTGATGAGAACTACTTTCAGCCAGCAGAAATAAGTTGTTTGTGGAATGTCAAAACATGTAGTGACCAACTAAATATAATGGAAGAAACTACCTAGAACAACACATTGACCCAATTGGAAAACAATTTAGGTAGACAGACGATGAGAGAGAGAGAGAGAAATTTGAGTGCAGCAGGTTGGAGGCCTAATCCATAATGGAACACAGTTGTCATTGCGTCGAAATGAAAAATGGCAGCTTGTCTGCAGTAAAAACCTAGAGGGTACTGTAACTCAATTGTTGGCTCAGTGCTGCTGAATATTTTGCAGAGCAATAGGTTGCATTCACTGTGTGGTGTGATGGGAATGCAGAGTGTGTATAAACATTTGTTTTTCAACATGTGTATCATAATAATGAGTTGAAGCTGATCCCTTATGTCCTAAACAAAATATAGTCTTTGGTTGTGCGATGTATTTGGATGGGGAAGGAGGAAGTGACAGCTACTGCAAAAATGCAACTCAGTCACTACGTTTTGACCAAGCTAGGTGACGCAGTTGTTAGCGCACTGGACTCGCATTCGGAGGACGGCGGTTCAGTCTTGCATCCGGCCATCTTGATTTAGGTTTTCTGTGATTTCCCTAAATCTCACCAGGAAAATGCCGGGATTGGTCCTTTGAAGGGGCACAGCAGACTTCCTTCCCCATCCTTCCCTAATCTGATGAGACCGATGACCTAGCTATTTCATCTCTTCCCCCAAAACAACCCAACTCACTACGTTGGGATATTAGAACAGAAATCAAAAGTGAAGCCAACATAATAACAAACATGTGATGCGACTAACAAGATTTGTAGTTGTAGTGTAAGGAGCAGAACAATAAGGACAAATGTAATAGGAAAAAGTAATTTGAAATTTAATTTTATCTATGTTTCGCAGCTTACCTTCGAATGCGACTGTATTCAATACTCTGGAGGTATGAGTTAAAAAACTCCTTCAGTCACGTCTTTTCATGTTTTATTAGGTATGCACCGTGTACTTATAAAACACGAAAAGTTGTGTCTGAAGACATTTTTTAATTCATTGGAAATTTTCCGTACCGGTCTTCATACATGTTTTATTTAAATTTATTTCTCATAAAGAATTTGCGTGATGGACCGCATTTTCTGGAATAGGTGATGCATGTGAAACAGTGCCTTGAAATTTTTTGGCCACTCTGGAAGTTATTTGCACATATCATATCACATGTGACTTGACAACTGTTGCATATGTATATCTGTATCAAATAGGATACAGATTGTTCACGTGTCACATAGATAACGCTGTATAACTGTTAGTAAGGGCAGGGGGGGGGAGGGGGTTGTAGAAGCATTTACTTATTGTGTCTGATAAATATTTAATGGTTTGTTGCTCAGTTAAACAGGGGTGTGTAACAGACAGATGTGCCAAACTGTCCAAAGTTGTTCAGAGAAAACAGTTCATTGTTCGAAAAGTTGTAATTGTCTTCAGAGGTATGGGATATGTGAACAGAATATTCGTGAAGCAAAGATATAGAGGTGTCTTTAAGGTTTGAACATATTATTTTGCACATTTTATTGATTGTAAATAAAAAAGCAGTAAATTTTTCTATTAGTTTCATTTAACAGAAATCCCCTTCCCCTTTCTGACATGCACAAGATATCCTTAGTTCATTAATTGCAAGGGGGAGGGGGGGATTGCGGGACACCCACGAATCACCGCTGAGTCTCTACCCTTCCAACTCGGTCCATTTATGTGGGTGGCTTAATTTTTTTTGGTACAGCTTTCACATAAATAAAATTGCAGTCATTTTGTATTATCTGAAGAAGATACCAGGTGGTTATAATTAAATTGCAGCCACTCATAGAGGGCCATTGTGGACTGTAATTATCATATGACAGCAAAACTTGGTGGTGCAAATCAGTTGCTGTGAATGCAAGAAAGAGGTATAGAAATGTTTTCCTACGTAATGGATTAAGAACAGGATGTGGGCAGAAAAGGTCAAACAGTAAGAAACGCATAATGTTGATGTTATTAACCACTGCTTACACAGTTTATTCAGTGTGAGCTTTGGAGACGTTGATGAGATGCTGTACAGTGCACGTGGTGGCCACAATTTGAACTATTTTTTTTCCAGTGTACATCAGTTCTGCACTATTGCCTTAGAATATCTACAAAGTTTCACTGCCATACGATAATTACAGCCCACACTGGACCTCTGTAAGTAACTGCACTTTAATTATAACCACTCAGTACCTTTTCAGATCACAAACGTGGACACTAATATTGCTTAATGACAAGTTCTGGCTTTGAATGCAGTCCCATCTGATCATTTTCTCCACTCCATATATATCTGTTTTTCATTGATACATGCTATCTCATTGCAGTTTGTAATAAGAAAAGAATGCCCTCTCCCACCACAAATATTCTCAAGAGCTGCTGACAGTGTCCAACCAAACCTTTTTTTCCTGTAACTTGTTGAGATTTTCTGCCTCACTGACAGCTTTGAGTATCGAGGGTATTTTGATTGCTTAAGGACACCTCACTTCTTCACTGAATGAGCACACAACAGTTGTATGCAGCATACACTAAATGACTGGAAATGTCAACAATGTTTTCATTAGTGACACATATCCATGGGTGAAGTCTGCAAATTTCTCCTACAATGTTGCGAATTGTGTGCAACTTCTTTGTCTAATCGCTGACATTGAGCTCTGTGCCTACAACCCAGCCAAAATAGCAGATAATGTGACTTCATTGTTGATGAGAAAATGAATAATGATGCATGGCTTGTCCATGATTACAGTGGTTGAGGAAATAGCTGTTTTCACTGGATGAAAATGGTCTGGCCTTCAGTATATTCTCATCGGATTCTCTCTCGTGCCCACACCACTGAATCTTCCAGTGACAGAGGGAGGTGGCGTAGTGGTATCACACAGGTCTCACCTTTGGGAAGGCTGTGGTTTGAACCATTTAGATTTTTCACGATTTCTCTAAATGGTTTAAGGTAATTGCTGGTGTTATTTCTTTGAAAAGTACATGGCCTATTTTCTTCCACAGCCTGAGCTTGTGCTTCAGCTCTGATGACTTTATTGTTAATGGCACATTAAACCCTACCCTTCCTTCATTTCTGTGGATATTCCTGTATAGATGTGATGAAACTCTTTTTAATGTTAAAGGTACTTGTAGGAGCAACAACAGTGGTTTTTTTGGTCATGTGCTGCAGTTTTGAATTTTTTACCTTGCACTAGGGTATTTGAGTAATCGATGCACATGTCTTATATCTGAGAAGTCGGTGAAAATATTTTGAGCTGAACATAATTTCAGAAATCAACCTTCATATAACCCAGAAAAGGTACTTCTTGCAGCTTACAGTGCCTCAGTACAGTGATAAAGTATGGGATATTTAATTTTGGTTGTAGGTCTTCAGGTTGGTTTGATGGGGGTGCGATTCCCTCTTTTGCCAATCTCTTCATCTCAGAAACAGCTGGGCGATTTCATCTCAGATCATACAGGTCAAGAGTGAGTGTTTCTTATCATTATTTCAAAGTTCTCTGAATGTTTTACAACTCTCTATATGAGTATTTGTGAAAATGTTGTAATGTAAGGGAAAATAATAAAAATTGTAACGAAAAAGCTACGAGTGATAGAGATCTGAAATTATTTTCAATAAAACCATTGTTCGTGATACTGTTAGACATGATTAACACACACTTCTGAGCTTGTTTCTTCTTTAATTTGGAAAAATAAACTATGAAAATTTGTAACTTTCAGTAAACTTCAAAATTTTATTTAGAAAATGCAAATATCACAGGATGTTCACTGTCTTGAGAAATGATAGTGGAAAAGCTGCTACCTGTCGGCTATGACATTAATGCCTGAAATTCTTAACTATCAAAATATTTTTGCATAAAGATGAGAAAAATCGGAATTTTTTGATATAATTATTTTCTATATATAAAAACCTCCATCCTGAATATTCTAAAAAAAATGTGTGGGGTGTTAGTTGGTCATTATGAAATGTACAATCAGTGGGCAATATTTTGCTGTGCAAAATTTGAGAAATTTTTGTTGGACCTAGCTGCTGTCAAGGCCAAAAATCCTGGACACTTAAGTTTTTAAATTGATTGCGGATTTTGAGTAAATTTAATGCAAAACTGGTATATCTTAATCAAAATAATTGTTTTACAGCCTTAGAAGTGAGTGGGAAAACTGTTGTTCATTCAGTTCTAGCATTAAGAAAAATAGATATATAGAATAGCTTTTTATATCTTCTTCTGCTTCTGATATTATTTACAAATTTTTATTGTCTTCTTTCATGATTTTACTTTCTTGTGACAGTCCATGAATTAAATTTGCCAGCACTGTAACAACCAACACCACTCAGTTGAAAAGAGTTGTATAGCCAAGCTTAATTTGTACATGGACAAGGCTGATCCAACAAGAGCAGTACTTTGGAACTGGAAACTGCCCACTGATTTGTTGATGATGGCCATTTGAAAGAATCTGCCAGACCATGAGGCGTCATAAAGGAGATGGTTACATCATACAGCTCATGAGAGAGATTAATTATTTGTCCCACCCACCACTGATTGTCATGTAATGAAGTTCCACACAACAAAGTATTCTAAAACTATACTGACAAGGGAACCTCCCCATCGCACCCCCCTCAGATTTAGTTATAAGTTGGCACAGTGGATAGGCCTTGAAAAACTGCACACAGATCAATCGAGAAAACAGGAAGAAGTTGTATGGAACTATGAAAAAAATAAGCAAAATATACAAACTGAGTAGTCCATGCGAAGATAAGCAACATCAAGGATGATCAGGGACCGGGAGTGCTGTGGTTAGCGTGAGCAGCTGCGGAACGAGAGGTCCTTGGTTCAAGTTTTCCTTCTAGCGTAAAATTTTATTTTTTATTTTCAGACAATTATCAAAGTTCAGGCACTCACACATAATCAAATTCGCTCTCCAAAATTTCAGGACATGTTCAGATTTGCTTGGACATATGCAGGATTTGACGGTCTACACACGGAAAAATTTGAAAACGTTAAAAACATGTTTTGACAGAGCACAGGGAAAATTGTGCGACTGTGAAACTGTTGGATTCATTTGTTGCAGTTTATGTGACAACCTCGTGTTTTCATCACTTTTTTGGGAATAATTCTCACATCCACAAGAAAACCTAAATCGGGCAATGTAGAAGAATCTTTTTACCCATTCGCCAAGTGTACTAGTTAGGTGGGTCGACAACATATTCCTGTCATGTGACGCACATGCCCTCACCAGTGTCATATAGAATATATCAGACGTGTTTTCCTGTGGAGGAATTGGTTGACCTATGACCTTGCGATCAAATGTTTTCGGTTCCCATTGGAGAGGCACGTCCTTTCGTCTACTAATCGCACGGTTTTGTGGTGTGGTCGCAAAACACAGACACTAAACTTATTACAGTGAACAGAGACGTCAATGAACGAATGGACAGATCATAACTTTCCGAAAATAAAGAAAAATTTTTCACATGAGGGGAGACTTGAACCAAGGACCTCTCGTTTCGCAGCTGCACACGCTAACCACGAGACCCCGGCGCTGCTGAGTTCAGATCATCCTTGATGTTGCCACCTATCTTCGCATGGACTACTCATTTTGTATATTTTGCTTATTTTTTCATAGTTCCACACAACTTCTTCCTGTTTCTTGATTGATCTGTGTTCAGTTTTTCAAGGCCTATCCACTGTGCCAACTTATAACTAAATCTGAGGGGGGTGCGATGGGGAGGTTCCCTTGTGAGGTCTCTATATATATCACTCAAGTAACAGGCTGCATTTCATGTAGAACTCTTCTTGCAATGTATATGCCACTCAAGGATACAGCCCAGCAGTGACTTGACTGAATTCCTACCACTGGCTCCAATAGCAGACCTCTCTCTCTCTCTCTCTCTCTCTCTCTCTCTCTCTCTCTCTCTCTCAAAACAGAATTAGAATTCCCCTAATGTACATTCATTTAGAAGTAAGGGTTATGTTTTGTTGTAACCTTGATATAGTCTGTGCAAATCCTATATCAAGAGCTTCATGCTGGAGATTAAATTTTGTTGCAAGATGATTACAGAGACCTCCTACCCCATCACACGTACTTTTTCCATGACCTGTTGCTGAATTTTTTTCCCCTCCTGTGTAGTGTTTTCTAAGCTCATAAAGCTGAAAGCAGTTTTTAAAATGAGGTGCTGCACCATCAGACACATACACATGTTTAGTAAATGTGTGGCCTTTAGATGCTGTGTCATCAATTATCTTGCTGACAGCATAGCATGAATATGTAATATCATGAATGAGATCATCACTGACAATAGCAAAACAGTGTGATGTTCTGAGGAGGCAAGCAAAACGTGAATATTGACACTTGTGATGTGTGCCAGTGGTAACTTAGAACTTCGTTCTGAAAAGCAACAGACCAGTTCTCAGCAAAGTCAGAATGAATAACTAATGTGTCAGTATTCTGCAAAGTGTCTGATTTTACTTTTGTCATTGCTTGTCTGAATTCTGCAGATGTGACGATGAGCTACTCCTTTGTGACCCAATGCCTAACCTCTATAACAAACTTCCTCAGCTCCACTGTCTTCTTCACCAACTCTCCTCCCTGACACAATGCGTAGGTTACATCATTGTCATTATCCTGAAGGTGTAATGGTTCAGTGATCACCCCTTCAGCAGCAGGACAGACTGCTCACTCCTGCGACCAACATTTATCTTGCGGCTGTTGGCATATACCCAAAAGCATCAGGTCCATCTCTACTTCTTCCCTGTGACATTACTTGAAGCAAATAAGTTTCAAATTAGTGCAGTAAATACATGTGCATACTTCCTTCGCTGGCTGGCGTTTTACCCGTTTTGGTTGTGAGAGACCAATTTGTAAATTTCAGTTCTCCTTTTTCATAGGGTGATATGCTTTTCCTACTGATCTTCTCATATATCTTTTTGTCTTCTTAACATTTCCACCATTTTCCTTAAAAGAGATAACATCAACCTGATTAGGACTTTTCCTACTGCAATCTTTGTCATCACTTAGGTAATATTCCAGAGCAACATTAAGCGTATCATCTTGCAGTGGATGACCACAGTAGGAATCTCGGTATGCCTAACACCTTTTTCATTTGTTATATTGTGAGCTTTTGAAATTAAGTAGTGAGAGGAAGTGGATATGTATCTGTGAAGCCGCTGCTTGGAGTAGCTATCTACTATAAGTGTCAGTAATTGTACCTTCTCAGTATAGGTATCTGTTTAGATAGCAGTGTTTATGTTTTGAAGCCACACAGCAAATTGGGTGCACATGTTACTATCTTCAGCTTCTGCATCAAGTGCATCTACATTATACACTTCACAAAGTTTTTAAGATGTTGCTTGTGTTTAAAGTCCTTACAGTTTTCTTTGTACATATTGGTTTCCTCTTGTGCTTCTTATCGTGCCTGGGCATTTAAGGAGGGATATATTAGGGGCTACAGCAGAAATGCTAACATTAAATGCATCAACAACTTTATACCTGGGGAATATAAAGATTTGCAGTGGCTTCTTCAGTTTCACACTCCAGTGATGGTGATTGTTCAGGTGGGTCATTGCTAAATTTCTTGTTATAGCGAGTATAGCAATTCTTGCACAATGGATGTGATGGTAACACAGTCACTTGAGGACTAAGATATTTCTGCAATAGTTCTATCAAATTTCCAACAATTCTGAAGTCATTCTCACTTTTCTTTAACACCACCTTCTTGTGCCTTTTTCAGAGGCAACACACTTCACCATTTCATGCTGTGTCTGCTTATTGACATTGCATCTACCAAAAAGTTCAAACCAAACACAAAACTTGATTCTGAATGATTCATGTGCAGGTTCTCACTTCTTCATTACAAATATAAGAGAGCTGGCAACAGTGTTGCTGACATGCATATTTTACCCTAGAAATTCAGTGGTGTGGAATATCCAGAACATTAGAAATTTTTCAACCTTTTACACACAAAAATATTGCCCACTTTGGTTGCAGTAACTACTAACACATTAATCAGACAGTATATTGTGCAATTTTCTTAAGTTTTTTGATGAACATACGAAGGGGGGAGCTTTAAAGTAAAAGAAAACATCTGCCAGGTATCCAGTACTTCTGGTTTATTAGTTCTATTTTTGTAATTCTCTATGGTTTGAGGAGTTATTTTCAAAATATACAGTTTTCCAAGGACTGTGGCATTTACAAAAACCAAGGTAAAATGAAACCGTTTTATTTGTTAACACACTTTATAGTGGTCAACATGTATTTTTTCCAGAGAAATTCATGATCATGAGGTGACTTGCCCTATATGATTGAGATGAAATCTCCCAGTGTCAGTTTGTAATAGAAAGGTTTGTGGACTAAACATTAAAAGGTTGCTGGTCTGTTATGCAGTCATTTTTTGCAATAGGTATATTTCCTTTAATTACATGTTAGCATACTTTAGTGTATTTTTACATTTGAAATCAGATAGGTGTTGTTATATCATTCTGAAAATTATTTAGTAATCAAATTTCATGTAGCTTTTCTTGCTAATCACCACCAAGTAATGTAAAACTGAAATTAACCTTTTACTAGTAAGGTCACTACATTTTTTGAAGAAGTATGTCTAATCTCCAGTCGTGATTAATGCTAAGCTTTTCTCCCACATTTTGTGTCTCAAATGTTCCACTGAACAGAGCCTATTCATATTATTTTGTACCTTACATTAGTATTCATTTAGAGATGTGAACCCCCTTCATCACTTTCAACCATTCTGTTGCTGTTGCTGATTGTAGTAAAGTTTCCTTGTGCAATGGTGGATACTGAATTCCAAGTACTGTGTTTCCTTACTTCTCTTCTTTCATCCAATGCATCCAACTCCCCCCCCCCCCCCCCCTCCCATTGTAAGGGCTCAAGTTTCTTCATCTCTGTTTTCATACTTGGGTATGAAATCCACTCCCAGTGGATAAGTGTGTGTGTGTGTGTGTGTGTGTGTGTGTGTGTGTGTGTGTGTGTGTGTAGTAATAGTTATGCTAATAATGGAAGTTGTAATAGGAAAATAGGCAGAATTTGATGCAAGACATATATTGGTTGAAACTCAAGTTTTTATACCATTATTAAAAATTAAGATTTGATCAAAACTTGGTTTTGCTGCTTTGTCATTTGTTGCTTTGTATCATGAAATGATATTAATTTTATTTTCACCCAGTATTATAAACGAAGGACATTTAAAATGAATTGAAATTGTGCTGACAGTGCTGAATATCACCCTAATCGACCTCCCGGGACTAACAAAGGTACCTGTGGGAGATCAGCCAGCAGATATTGAGAATCAAATCAAAGACATGTTGCTGCAGTTCATCACAAAGGAGACTTGTTTGATCTTAGCAGTGACACCAGCAAACACTGATCTCGCAACTTCAGATGCTCTGCAAATATCCAAGAGTGTTGACCCAGATGGTAAAAGTAGAAAGAAAGAAACCTATTGAACCAATAGTGGAATGAGGAATGGTATATCAGTATATATGCTCTGTTATTGATAGATGTTTGAGGCATAAGGAGAGCCCATTTGATTTAATTTTTACAACTGTAAAGGGAGTTAGCCTTTTGAGAGGAACATGCTATTCTCTACTTTGCATAAAAATGTTATCATTGTGTTCTTCGTATTTCTGGAAATTGCAGTCTGAATGTGTACTGCGTGCTGCTAAATACCTTATGCCAAAACAGCTATCAAATTTCATACTGCATGAATGCATGTTTGTTGTCAACTTTGTTTACAAACTGTTTTTGTAGTGTAACGCCTTGGGCTGTGTGCGTGCGCCCACACACACACACACACACACACACACACACACACACACTTTTAGTAAAAGTAGCTTCTCTTTGCACTGTAGTTGTAGATATAGTAGAGTTTTTGTTGCAGTTTTGAATCTGACTCTTATCGATCTACCGGGTATAACTAAGGTTCCAATTGGAGACCAGCCGCCTCAGATTGAACAGCAGATCAAGTCAATGATCATGACCTACATAACTCAAGACAATTGCTTGATTTTGGCTGTGACTCCAGCAAACTCTGATTTGGCAAACAGTGATGCTTTGAAAATGGCAAAAGATGTTGATCCAGCAGGTAACTTTTTCTTTGCCCGCCTGGAGTGGATTTGCAGAGGTGTGGAACAGTACTCCTGTGAAATAACTGTCTTGTGGCATATGAAGTACCTTATGAATGTGATGGATATTTGGTTTGTGTAAGCATTTGGTGATGGGAGGTGGCTAATTGATTGTGACAGCTTCAATATTTGCAAAGGCCTTCAGAATTTTAGCTTCAACCAAAGAAAAAATAAATAGTTTTATTACTTTCTTCAATGGCCCAGGCAGTCTTCACAAGACACTGGAAAATGTGCCACTTGCTTGGCATGATTTGCTTTTTTATCTTACATTGCCGGGCTCACTTCAGAAATACACTTTTTACATCAGATTCATGAAATTCGTCTTTGTTAGTTTTTGCTACTATCTACTTGCCGCTCTCCACCTGTTACACTCATTTTCTCTTTCCTTTCCTTTTTTAAAAACTTTTCTCTCTTATTTTTAAGTAAAATGTAAATATCATGTGACTAGGACCTCCTGTTGGGTAGACCGTTCACCGGGCATAAGTCTTTCAATTTGACGCCAATTCGGCGACTTGCACATAAATGGAAATGAAATGATGATGGTTAGGACAACACAACATCCAGTCCCCTAAGCGGAGAAAATCTCCGACCCAGCTGGGAATTGAACCCAGGCCCTTAGGATTGACATTCGTCCTGCTGACAACTCAGCTACGGGGGGCGGACTTATTTTTAACTGATTATTCCAAGAAACAAGTGTGATGGAGCAAAGTGTGTTTCATTCCCAAAGCCATATGTAATTATGTAGGAATAATACACACAATTATTTTTTTCACTAAATGAAGTAGGCACTTATATTTAAACAGTGTATTTGGTGTGCATTGCATATGAATAAAGTAAAGATATATTGCAGGTTAGTGGGAGACCTTTAATTTGAGTGTCACAAGGATGTGAATACCCAGCAATGAAAAAGCAACACATCCTCAGAATACCAAACAAACAGATAGTCACGACAATGCTAAATGTGGTTCCACGTGTTGGTGGCACACACTACAAAAAGGACGAGTTTCATTTGAGAGTAGTGACTAATCTACTCCGGTGTGCTGCTGCCCATCTCTCCCTAAATAGAATCCAATTACAGATATACTATGTTAATGGGATATGATGTCATACATTGCGAACATTGACATAGATTAATAGGTATTTCTTTAGGACTTTTCCAGAAGTCCATATCCGTATTACATAAAATGTCCTAATCTTATTTCAGAGATGATTTTAACACTCTCTGAAATTATTTGGCTGTAGAAAAATCGCCTATATATGTTCCAACAATGATTTGTCATTGGTTTGCTGTTCCCAAAAACTAATGGCATTACAGCTCCTCAGTTTGTGGGTTTTGTCCAACTGCAATACATAGCTTCAGAAGTCACATCATTTTCTACCTGGACTGTTATTTAATGTATTTATTTAGTCGATTTCAGCCGTACAGACAATAAGGTATTCTGTCTTGGTATGCCTATGAAATATGTAAACACGATTGTCCTCTCTCTCTCTCTCTCTCTCTCTCTCTCTCTCTCTCTCACACTCACACTCACACACACACACACACACACACACACAACGTGGTAGTCAGTTTTTATCGGAGAGTGGCACCATACTCAACATCGCTATTATAAATAAAAACATTTAATAACAGTCCAGGTGGAGATGTCAGTTCTGAAATAGTGCAAGACTATGGCCAAAAGCAAACAGAAAATAATTTTGAAATGTTAGCAGCTGTCACATCATTAGTTTGAATATGTTGCTATCACTCTTGCCAGTTGCTGAAGTAGTTCAGACCTAACAAAATATGCCTGTGGATTGTATGCAGGTACCAGTTTGCTGTTCAGCCTGTGTGTGATTTTGGAATGGTTTGAAACTCGTGTAGGTAACAGCTACCATACATACACAGTTGATAAGCCTGATTAACAAAAGCTTGTGCACTTTACTAACACACTGTGATATTACCACTGCCTCCCATTTGTAAACGCCATGGAAGATGTTTCATCTACCTAAGTCCATAGTTATAAATGTCTGCTTGTGTCTGTGTATGTGCGGATGGATATGTGTGTGTGTGTGCGAGTGTATACCTGTCCTTTTTACCCCCTAAGGTAAGTCTTTCCGCTCCCGGAATTGGAATGACTCCTTACCCTCTCCCTTAAAACCCACATCCTTTCATCTTTCCCTCTCCTTCCCTCTTTTCTGACGAAGCAACCATTGTTTGCGAAAGCTTTAATTTTGTGTGTGTGTATGTATGTGTTTGTGTAACTATCGACCTGCCAGCGCTTTCGTATGGTAAGTCACATCATCTTTGTTTTTAGATATAAGTCCATAGTTACATTGGTTACAGTGTTGTGAATGGTGAAGTCAGAGGATAGCATATTGGAAACTGATGTAATATTTTACCACAAATGTGATGGTTTAAAGGAAAGCCAGAGTTGGTATGCAAATACACTCCTGGAAATGGAAAAAAGAACACATTGACACCGGTGTGTCAGACCCACCATACTTGCTCCGGACACTGCGAGAGGGCTGTACAAGCAATGATCACGCGCACGGCACAGCGGACACACCAGGAACCGCGGTGTTGGCCGTCGAATGGCACTAGCTGCGCAGCATTTGTGCACCGCCGCCGTCAGTGTCAGCCAGTTTGCCGTGGCATACGGAGCTCCATCGCAGTCTTTAACACTGGTAGCATGCCGCGACAGCGTGGACGTGAACCGTATGTGCAGTTGACGGACTTTGAGCGAGGGCATATAGTGGGCATGCGGGAGGCCGGGTGGACGTACCGCCGAATTGCTCAACACGTGGGGCGTGAGGTCTCCACAGTACATCGATGTTGTTGCCAGTGGTCGGCGGAAGGTGCACGTGCCCGTCGACCTGGGACCGGACCGCAGCGACGCACGGATGCACGCCAAGACCGTAGGATCTTACGCAGTGCCGTAGGGGACCGCACCGCCACTTCCCAGCAAATTAGGGACACTGTTGCTCCTGGGGTATCGGCGAGGACCATTCGCAACCGTCTCCATGAAGCTGGGCTACGGTCCCGCACACCGTTAGGCCGTCTTCCGCTCACGCCCCAACATCGTGCAGCCCGCCTCCAGTGGTGTCGCGACAGGCGTGAATGGAGGGACGAATGGAGACGTGTCGTCTTCAGCGATGAGAGTCGCTTCTGCCTTGGTGTCAATGATGGTCGTATGCGTGTTTGGCGCCGTGCAGGTGAGCGCCACAATCAGGACTGCATACGACCGAGGCACACAGGGCCAACACCCGGCATCATGGTGTGGGGAGCGATCTCCTACACTGGCCGTACACCACTGGTGATCGTCGAGGGGACACTGAATAGTGCACGGTACATCCAAACCGTCATCGAACCCATCGTTCTACCATTCCTAGACCGGCAAGGGAACTTGCTGTTCCAACAGGACAATGCACGTCCGCATGTATCCCGTGCCACCCAACGTGCTCTAGAAGGTGTAAGTCAACTACCCTGGCCAGCAAGATCTCCGGATCTGTCCCCCATTGAGCATGTTTGGGACTGGATGAAGCGTCGTCTCACGCGGTCTGCATGTCCAGCACGAACGCTGGTCCAGCTGAGGCGCCAGGTGGAAATGGCATGGCAAGCCGTTCCACAGGACTACATCCAGCATCTCTACGATCGTCTCCATGGGAGAATAGCAGCCTGCATTGCTGCGAAAGGTGGATATACACTGTACTAGTGCCGACATTGTGCATGCTCTGTTGCCTGTGTCTATGTGCCTGTGGTTCTGTCAGTGTGATCATGTGATGTATCTGACCCCAGGAATGTGTCAATAAAGTTTCCCCTTCCTGGGACAATGAATTCACGGTGTTCTTATTTCAATTTCCAGGAGTGTATATCCTGAGATGCCTGACCAGTAAGCAGAACAATGGTGTATGCTTAGCTGTAGTGTGAATTGATGGCAATGTGTTTAGAGCTGTTGCGGTCAAAATTGTCTTTAGATATTTTTTTGAAATCCTACAGATGAGTTATGCCTGTGGTGAAAGCACATAGAAATAACGACTGATCTATATTACAAATGTTAACCCAGTTGACAAGGCTTTCATCCTTTGGAATTCAATACATATGCATCTGGTCTGTATTGTGTAATAAACTATAGTTTCTCATGATGGATTGGTGGAAAACAATGAATTACAACCACCAACATAACTGTGGTTGATAAAGCACTGGCTGTTAGGCAGACCTTGGATTGATGTTCGGTATATTACAACCAATAAAGAAAACAAGTTTCATTTTTTACATCCTCCGCCATTTTCTGCAGCTACAAGTTGCACTATTACCTAAAGTATTAATTCAAAAATTGACTTCAACATTAATCCCAAAGAAGTGCTAGAACCAGTAACAGTAGTATGTCAAAAATGCAACAGCAGTAAGTGGCCACATACCCCAACAGTGGAAGGATAGTCATATTATTATCTGTAGTTAACTTGACTTCCCATGACACCACACTGGCAACCACTCCTTGAAGCAGATAAATGCTTTGTTGATTTAAATTTCTGTCACAGTTGTGTAATTTTGCTGATGATTAGTTTTGACTGTAGTCCTTCATTTTCAAACCACACCTGCACTAATAGTGCTTCTCAAAGCAAACTTCCACTTGACATACTTGGGTAATCTCCACACAGCACAGTCGTACATCAAATATTACATGCATGATTCATTCAACAGATTCAGCAGATTTCATCTGCTGAATGTATCACACATGTAATAAGATTTTCCCATATCTGTTGTGTGGACATTACCCAAGTATGTCAGTGGAGTTTTTGCTTTGATAAGTAGTATTAGTGCAGGTGTGGTTTGAAAATGAAGGCTTCATTCCAGACTTGTCACCAATATAAATTACATGGAACTGTGACAGAAATGTAAATAAGAGTTGTTAAATCTAAGTTTTTGGTCCTTCCTCAGCAAAACATTCAAACTGCATAAATATTTGCTTTTATCCAGCTCTGTAGTGCTTTTATAAATATTTGCTTGTATCCAGTTCTGTAGTGCTCTCTGTATTTCTGTACTGTACTTGTTGCATGCCAGTTTTGTTGCCTTCCCCAATTCTGTGCTCTCCTTACCATTCACTTTTTTCCAGACAACCATACCTTATAAGTTCATATCATGGCAGTGAACATGTTATTACTTACATTAGCTGTCCGCTACAAAGCTGTTATTGCTTGCATTTTTCCCGTTACTATTGTTCAGTTATTAATTGGTTGAGGTATTCAACTTGTTTCATAACTTTCACAGCATGTTTTTGTGTGTATCATTCATATTTCTTGAAGTAAAATTTTACAGTTAGTTTGTTTGGCCTCAGCTTGTTTATTTTTATCTGTCTGTCTCTGCACTTTAAAATAATCTTACTTGCATGTTGTTTCAGTTTATAATTTTCAGTATTATGTAAAATGCTGCCACTATGTTGTGCTCCAGTCAGTACAGAGCAGGATTTTGTGCATTATGAATGTGCTTTATTAGGCACAATTTTTGCAAAAGCTATGTCAGTGTTGAAATTGGCTGTTCAATAGGAAGAGTGCATATTTGAGTGACTGTTTATTCCCATTAATTGCTTTGTTTTTAGGTAGAGGAGGTGGGGCATATAGGATTGGGAAGGGTGGAGTCGTTACTTTCTTTGCACTTAATGAGCAGAAAAAAACTAATGGCTTTATAAAAAAAATGAATCTATGACTTTGGTGAAATGTTTGTAAAGCAAGGTATGATGTTTTCCTACCCCAAATGAAGACCTTTGTAATTATGTGAAGACTTCAGTGTGGAAAAATCTTATTAGTTTCCAATGGGAAGAGAAGGGGACGAAGTGAGGTATTTTCTTATTGTAGATAAGTCATATATTTTCAGCACCCAAATGGCATGTGCCTATATAATTTTCTTTCATGCAAGTCAGTAACTTTAAATTAAAATTCAGCTTATAAATTTATTTAGGCAAATTAACTGACTGTAATAATTGGCATATGGCAGTCTTTTCTCCTAACTTTGCTGATGGGTAAATCTGTTCGTCAAAATAATTTCATGCATGAATTTTGCTTTCATATACAATAAATATGTATTATTATTATGGCTTGTTAAGTAAAAAGTATGCAGTGTGTGTGTGTGTGTGTGTGTGTGTGTGTGTGTGCAGCTAATTTTGGCTTTGTATTAACATTTGAAGAATATATCTTATAATTAAATGTTTCCCTGAGGCATTTAAGTCTCTTCATTATCTACGATAATGACCGAAGCAGAAGAAATGAATTAAAATTTCTTCTGCTTTGATCATTATCATATATGAAGAATAATTTATTTTAATTGTTCCATTTGTTCTGTATTTTCAAAAACTGACTTGTAACAAGCAGTTATTTTGAATCAGTTTGGATGCAAATGAAATCTGTGCTGTTTCTTGTTTTTCTGTATTGTAGGAAGAACACTGGAAAGCAAAAATCACTTTGAATTCAAACTCTGGTCATTTGGATAAGAATTTGTAAGCGATGTAGAGTTACACAATATCTAAAAATATGTTAAAAGGCTGTTTCACAAGTTCTTGGGTAGAAGTGTGTGTCCAGTGAGACAAGTTCATATGGAATGTGCCATACCCAACGGTTCTCAAAACTCTTGAGAGGTGTTTGGGCATACATTTGCAGATAGTTTTTGAAACTTGAGTATTTATTCTTAAGTTTTGGTTTTGTGTTAAACGTAGGCCATACCATATTGGTGGAAAAAAATTGTTGCTTCAATTGTATGTACTGAATGAATAGAATTGCAAACAGTCAGATTTTATGAGAGTCGAGAGTGAAGTTGATCTGGGCAATAAATTTGAGCCCTTTCTGTTTCCTGTAGATAACTTGTTCATCTAGTATCGGTATAAAAGATGCTAGTCTCCATTTGCAAGAGGCCTTTCAAGAACTGAAGATAAATACAGTGAGTTTAAAAATAAAGATGGTTAACATTACTTTCTGGAAACATGGTTTCAAAATTTATGATAGGGTGGAAGAAGGTAGAACAAGTGAATGGTTTTTGTCACCATAACCAGATTTTTGTTTTGTTTCACAATATAGTCCTTCAGTATGTTTCATGATGCGAAGTGATTAACTCTGTTGTACTGGTGGAAACCTAATGGTTATTCTCAGTTTTGATTCTGTTTGACATTAGCTAGAATTATTCCACTGCTATATGGCAGCATGGCTGGTTCCTCTTCAGCCCATTAACTGACTAAAATTCTTTTTGGCATGTATCTATAATGGAAAAGAAATGAGTATTTGGGCTATTCTTCAGTAATTTCAATAATAAAATTTGTCGCATTGCCTGCCTCTTCCCAGAATTCAAACTTCTGTGATAAAACTTCTGAAACAGCTTCGATGTACTGGCAGTCATTCTTGCGTAAAATGAAAATATTATACGGTACCAGAAGTTAAACATACATTGGGAATGATATTCACAACTTTAGTCTGTTTCATTGTACATTGAAAGTTTTTCACATTCCTTTATCCATTGGCTATTCTAGAAATATATTATTGGATTTCTAAAGTCTCTCCTTCCATTTTTTTTTTTTTTTACTTAATTTTCAATATATAGGCATCAGAACCATAGGTGTTATAACCAAACTGGACCTCATGGATGAAGGTACTGACGCACGGGATATTCTTGAAAACAAGCTACTCCCTCTCCGGAGAGGGTATATTGGGGTAGTTAATAGAAGTCAGAAGGATATTGAAGGAAAGAAGGATATTAAAGCTGCTTTGGCTGCCGAGAGGAAGTTTTTTCTCAGGTATGTATTGTTGTGTTTTGAAGAATTGTATCAATTGACACATTGAAATTGTGGACTACTATTGATGACTGTGTAAACAAAACTCTATATCATTTCAGTCATCCATCTTATCGTCACATGGCAGATCGCCTTGGAACGCCGTATTTACAGAGAGTTCTAAATCAACAGTTAACCAATCATATTAGAGATACATTACCAAGTCTGAGGGACAAGCTTCAGGTGAGTGTCTGTGCAAGAAGTAAGAGTGTTGTCTAGAAATAGTGTCCTCTCAGATAATTAGTTCATTGAATTATTACAAGGGGCACTCCATGTTAATAGTAGTAGTAGTAGTAGTAGTAGTAGTAGTAGTAGTAGTAGTAATAATAATAATAAACCCCGTGGAGGCCCGGGAAACGAATAGGCCTCCGGTATGTTCTGCCAGTCCTAAAAGGCGACGAAAAGAACAAACCACTAATAGGGCTAACCCCCCTTTTAGTGTGATTAGTTGGTTCAGGACGGAACTAAAGAAGCCTCGGACTAGCGCCGTCATGGTCGGGGACGACGCTTGAACCCTATGTCCGCCCACAATGGTAACGACACTGGTAGCCAACTGGAAAATGATTTAAATTCAAATAGAGGTGTTTTGCAGGATATGCTTCCTGCAACCACCCTAGAAGGAAAACAAAGACAGAGGATGAGATGGTCAGATGAAGTTAACCGACACCTCATGTTCTGTTACTACCAAGCAACAAACCTAGGAACCAACACAACTGGATACAGATCACAAGTATACATAACATTTATTACCAGATACCCAGAACTAAAATTTTTAACAGAACAACGACTAGCTGATCAGGTCTGTCAGTTAGACCGTCAGCGAGAGCGCATCGCTAGCTCCTGCTACTACTAAGGCGAGTACACCGTTTGCTTCTTACATATTTTACAAACAGCAGCGACTTATTTTCAGTTATCTGTGTAATTACTAGTTTATTTTTGTAATTTCTTGCGTGTTCGAGTGCTTACTAGGTAGAACCTTTTATTTCAATAACAGTGTTTTTGTACTTATTTGCTGCGCTTAGCTTTTAAATAGTTTTTCTGGGAAAACCTAGCGTAGTTTTCGCGTCTCGTATTTCAGTGAGTGTTTCTTGATTATCAGAGTAGCTCATCAGAAGATTATCTTGGGAATTTGTCACCGTATAGAGTAGGGTAAACATAGTCATGTGTAGGGACTGTGGTTGTTGTGAGCGGACGCAAGGAGAATTGGCCACTCTTCGGGGACAGGTGGAGGCTTTGTCTGTTAGGCTCATCGAGCTCGAGGCGCAGGCGTCGGCTCGTAGTGACGTTGGGGCAACTGTGGTGAGACCTATGCCTACTTCGGTGGCCTTGGAATCACATGGAACCCCTGATGTCGCTGCGTCTTCCGGCAGTGAGCATCTTACCGGTCAGCCATCACTCCAGGGTGAATGGCGGACAGTGGTGGGCTCGCGCGTGCCTGGCCGAAAGGCGAAGGTGGGATCTGGCCGCGTGGCGGCTGCCTTACCCCTTTCCAACAGGTACGGGGTGCTTCCTAGTGGTGATGACATCGTTTCCGAGCCACCACAGGATGCCTCGCCTGTTGGGCCAGTGGCCGATTCTCCGGCAAGGTCCCGACAGTCACAGAGGGCGGGCCTATTAGTTATAGGGAGCTCCAACGTTAGGCGGGTTATGGAGCCCCTCAGGAAAATAGCGGGTAGGTCGGGGAAGAATGCCAGTGTGCACTCGGTGTGCTTGCCGGGGGGTCTCGTCCGTAATGTGGAGGAGGCCCTTCCGGCAGCTATTGAACGCACTGGGTGTGACCGGCTGCAGATAGTAGCACATGTCGGAACGAATGACGCCTGCCGCTTGGGTTCTGAGGCCATCCTTGCTTCCTTCCGGCGGCTGGCTGATTTGGTGAAGACAACCAGCATCGCACGCGGAGTGCAAGCTGAGCTTAATATCTGCAGCATAGTGCCCAGAGTCGATCGCGGTCCTCTGGTTTGGAGCCGTGTGGAGGGTCTAAACCAGAGGCTCAGACGACTCTGCGACTATAATGGTTGCAAATTCATCGACCTCCGTTATTGGGTGGAGAACTGTAGGGCCCCCCTAGACAGGTCAGGCGTGCACTACACACCGGAAGCAGCTACTAGGGTAGCAGAGTACGTGTGGCGTGCACACGGGGGTTTTTTAGGTTAGAGGGACCCCCCCCCTTGGGCGAAACGATAAAATACCTGACGGCTTACCAGAGAGAACATTATCATCGTTGATAAAGAACGTCCGTCCTCAGAGACCAAAAACAGGAAAAGTTAACGTAATATTGGTAAACTGCAGGAGTATCCAGGGCAAGGTTCCTGAATTAGTATCTCTTATTGAAGGAAATAGTGCGCATATAGTATTAGGAACGGAAAGTTGGTTAAAACCGGAAGTGAACAGTAACGAAATCCTAGACACAGAATGGAATATATACCGCAAGGATAGGATAAACGCCAATGGTGGAGGAGTATTTATAGCAGTAAAGAATTCAATAATATCCAGTGAAGTTATTAGCGAATGCGAATGTGAAATAATCTGGGTTAAGTTAAGTATCAAAGGTGGGTCAGATATGATAGTCGGATGCTTCTATAGGCCACCTGCATCAGCAACCGTAGTAGTTGAGCGCCTCAGAGAGAACCTGCAGAACGTCGTGAAGAAGTTTCGTGATCATACTATTGTAATAGGGGGAGACTTCAATCTACCAGGTATAGAATGGGATAGTCACACAATCAGAACTGGAGCCAGGGACAGAGACTCTTGTGACATTATCCTGACTGCCTTGTCCGAGAATTACTTCGAGCAGATAGTTAGAGAACCAACTCGTGAAGCTAACGTTTTAGACCTCATAGCAACAAATAGACCGGAACTTTTCGACTCCGTGAATGTAGAAGAGGGTATCAGTGATCATAAGTCAGTGGTTGCATCAATGACTACAAGTGTAATAAGAAATGCCAAGAAAGGAAGGAAAATCTATTTGCTTAACAAGAGTGATAGGGCACAAATCGCAGAATATCTGAGTGACCACCATCAAACGTTCATTTCTGAGGAAGAGGATGTGGAACAAAAATGGAAAAAATTCAGAAACATCGTCCAGTACGCCTTAGATAAGTTCGTACCGACTAAGGTCCAAAGCGAGGGGAAAGATCCACCGTGGTATAACAATCATGTACGAAAGGTACTACGGAAACAAAGCAAGCTTCACCATAGGTTTAAGAGTAGTCGAATCATAGCTGATAAGGAAAAGCTGAACGAAGCGAAAAAGAGCGTAAAGAGAGCAATGAGAGAAGCATTCAACGAATTCGAACATAAAACATTGGCAAACAATCTAAACAAGAACCCTAAAAAGTTTTGGTCATATGTAAAATCGGTAAGCGGATCTAAATCCCCTATTCAGTCACTCGTTGACCACGATGGCACCGAAACAGAGGACGACCGAAGAAAGGCAGAAATACTGAATTCAGTGTTCCGAAACTGTTTCACTGCGGAAAATCGTAACACGGTCCCTGACTTCAGCCGTCGCACGGACGCCAAAATGGAAAATATTGAAATAAACGATATCGGAATTGAAAAACAACTGCTATCACTTAGTAGCGGAAAAGCATCCGGACCAGACGAGATACCCTTAAGATTCTACAGTGATTATGCTAAAGAACTTGCCCCCTTTCTATCAGCAATTTATCGTAGATCTCTGGAAGAACGTAAAGTACCTAGCGACTGGAAGAAAGCACAGGTCGTTCCCATTTTCAAGAAGGGTCATAAATCAGATGCGAATAATTATAGGCCTATTTCACTTACGTCAATCTGTTGTAGAATAATGGAACATGTTTTGTGTTCTCGTATTATGACGTTCTTAGATAATACAAATCTCCTTCATCATAACCAACATGGATTCCGCAAACAGAGATCATGTGAAACCCAGCTCGCCCTATTTGCCCAAGAAATTCACAGTGCCGTAGACACTGGCGAGCAGATTGATGCCGTATTCCTGGACTTCAGGAAGGCATTTGATACGGTTCCGCACTTACGTTTAGTGAAAAAAATACGTGCTTACGGAATATCGGACCAGGTTTGTGATTGGATTCAGGATTTCCTAGAAGAAAGAACACAACATGTCATTCTTAACGGTTCAAAATCTGCAGATGTAGAGGTAATTTCGGGAGTACCGCAAGGAAGCGTGATAGGACCTTTATTGTTTACAATATACATAAATGACTTAGTTGACAACATCGGTAGCTCCGTGAGGCTATTTGCAGATGACACGGTTGTCTACAAGAAAGTAGCAACATCAGAAGACTCGTACGTACTCCAGGAAGACCTGCAGAGGATTAATGAATGGTGCGACAGCTGGCAGCTTTCCCTAAACGTAGACAAATGTAATATAATGCGCATACATAGGGGCAGAAATCCATTCCAGTACGATTATGCCATAGGTGGTAAATCATTGGAAGCGGTAACGACCGTAAAATACTTAGGAGTTACTATCCGGAGCGATCTGAAGTGGAATGATCACATAAAACAAATAGTGGGAAAAGCAGGCGCCAGGTTGAGATTCATAGGAAGAATTCTAAGAAAATGTGACTCATCGACGAAAGAAGTAGCTTACAAAACGCTTGTTCGTCCGATTCTTGAGTATTGCTCATCAGTATGGGACCCTTACCAGGTTGGATTAATAGAAGAGATAGACATGATCCAGCGAAAAGCAGCGCGATTCGTCATGGGGACATTTAGTCAGCGCGAGAGCGTTACGGAGATGCTGAACAAGCTCCAGTGGCGGACACTTCAAGAAAGGCGTTACGCAATACGGAGAGGTTTATTATCGAAATTACGAGAGAGCACATTCCGGGAAGAGATGGGCAACATATTACTACCGCCCACATATATCTCGCGTAATGATCACAACGAAAAGATCCGAGAAATTAGAGCAAATACGGAGACTTACAAGCAGTCGTTCTTCCCACGCACAATTCGTGAATGGAACAGGGAAGGGGGGATCAGATAGTGGTACAATAAGTACCCTCCGCCACACACCGTAAGGTGGCTCGCGGAGTATAGATGTAGATGTAGATAATCAAAAATAACAGGATACCCCAGTCAGAATTAGAAAACATCAAACAACAAGTACAACAAATACTGGAACAAAATAATGTGCAATCAGAAGAAGAAGAAAATACAGTAATGGACTCAAACATCCCAGAGCAAACAAACAAAGAACAACATGCATCAATTAAACAATCAGAGGAAAACAAAATCTTAAGACAGCCACCAGAACAAGCACAAATAGAACACGAAGTGACACACATGTTAGATATAGAAGAAAAATTTCAGCTGACATATATAGAATACAAAGACACAAATACACATTAAAATAGACAATCCACCAAACATAACAGACATGGAACACTTCTGGAGCAACATATGGTCAAACCCGGTACAACATAACAGGCGTGCACGGTGGATACAAGCAGAAACGGACACATACAAGATGATACCACAAATGCCTGAAGTGATAATTTTGCAACATGAAGTCACCCAAGCAATTAATTCTACTCACAATTGGAAAGCCCCTGGAAAAGATAAAATAGCAAATTTCTGGCTAAAGAAATTCACCTCAACACATTCACATCTAACTAAATTATTTAACAGTTACATTGCAGACCCATACACATTCCCTGATACACTTACACAAGGAATAGCTTATCTGAAACCTAAAGATCAAGCAGACACAGCAAACCCAGCTAAATATCGCCCCATAATATGCCTACGAACAATATACAAAATATTAACTTCAGTCATTACACAGAAATTAATGACACATACAACACAGAACAAAATTATAAATGAAGAACAAAAAGGCTGTTGCAAAGGAGCACGAGGATGTAAAGAGCAACCGATAATAGATGCAGAGGTGACATGTCAAGCTAAAACTAAACAAAGGTCGCTACACTACGCATACATTGATTACCAGAAAGCTTTTGATAGTGTACCCCACTCATGGTTACTACAAATATTGGAAATATACAAAGTAGATCCTAAATTGATACAGTTCCTAAACATAGTAATGAAAAAATTGGAAAACCGCACTTAATATCCAAACAAATTCAAATAATATCACATCACAGC
Source organism: Schistocerca nitens (assembly GCF_023898315.1). Taxonomy (NCBI): domain Eukaryota; kingdom Metazoa; phylum Arthropoda; class Insecta; order Orthoptera; family Acrididae; genus Schistocerca; species Schistocerca nitens. The sequence continues at coordinate 579,746,165 of NC_064616.1, read as the reverse complement.
CAATACAGATTAAGCGTGGAATATACCAAGGAGATTCATTAAGTCCTTTCTGGTTCTGCCTTGCTCTGAACCCACTATCCAACATGCTAAATAATACAAATTATGGATACAATATTACTGGAACATACGCACACAAAATCACACATTTGCTATACATGGATGATCTAAAACTACTGGCAGCAACAAATCAGCAACTCGACCAATTACTAAAGATAACAGAAGTATTCAGCAATGATATAAATATGGGTTTTGGAACAGACAAATGTAAGAAAAATTGCATAGTTAAGGGAAAACACACTAAACAAGAAGATTACATATTGGATAACCACAGCGACTGCATAGAAGCGATGGAGAAAACAGATTCCTATAAATATCTAGGATACAGGCAAAAAATAGGAATAGATAATACAAAGATTAAAGAAGAACTAAAAGAAAAATATAGACAAAGACTAACAAAAATACTGAAAACAGAACTGACAGCAAGAAACAAGACAAAATCTATAAATACTTATGCTGTACCAATATTGACCTACTCATTTGGAGTAGTGAAGTGGAGTAACACAGACCTAGAAGCACTCAATACACTTACACGATCACAATGCCACAAATATAGAATACATCACATACATTCAGCAACAGAAAGATTCACATTAAGCAGAAATGAAGGAGGAAGGGGATTTATCGACATCAAAAACCTACATTATGGACAGGTAGACAATTTAAGAAAATTCTTTATAGAACGAGCAGAAACTAGCAAAATACACAAAGCAATCACTCATATAAATACATCGGCTACACCACTAAAATTTCATAACCACCTCTACAACCCTTTAGATCACATAACATCAACAGATACGAAGAAAGTAAATTGGAAAAAGAAAACACTACATGGCAAGCACCCGTATCATCTAACACAGCCACACATCGATCAACACACATCCAACACATGGCTAAGAAAAGGCAATACATACAGTGAGACGGAAGGATTCATGATTGCAATACAGGATCAAACTATAAACACCAGATATTACAGCAAGCATATTATTAAAGATCCCAATACCACAACAGATAACTGCAGACTTTGCAAACAACAAATAGAAACAGTAGATCACATCACAAGCGGATGTACACTACTAGCAAATACAGAATACCCCAGAAGACATGACAATGTAGCAAAAATAATACATCAACAGCTTGCCTTACAACATGAACTTATAAAACAACATGTTCCCACATACAAGTATGCACCACAAAATGTACTGGAGAATGATGAATACAAATTATACTGGAACAGAACCATTATAACAGATAAAACAACACCACATAACAAACCTGACATCATACTCACCAATAAAAAGAAGAAATTAACACAACTAATCGAAATATCCATACCCAATACAACAAATATACAAAAGAAAACAGGAGGAAAATATTGAAAAATACATCCAACTGGCTGAGGAAGTCAAGGACATGTGGCATCAGGATAAAGTTGACATTATATCAATTATACTATCAACTACAGGAGTCATACCACACAATATCCACCAGTACATCAATGCAATACAGGTACATCCAAACTTATATATACAACTACAGAAATCCGTAATTATTGATACATGTTCAATTACCCGAAAGTTCCTAAATGCAATATAACATGTACCGTACAGTTAAAAGGAAGTCATGCTTGATCAAGGTCCGCGTCACTTGCCATTTTTGACCAGACATAACGTCTGAGAAAAGAAAGAAATAATAATAATACTAGTAGTAGTACTAGTAAATACACTTTATTTCTGTCGTGCATGGTGTGCTATCTGACACATCTTTACAGGAGCAAGTATTTAGTACTTTAATCTACTCATAGGTGGCAAGACATTAACTATAAGTGTAATCACTGCACAGCATAGCCTGCTTTCCCAACTGTTGTCATTAGGTGAGCAGTCAATATAGAGTGTGATCATCAAGGTCAGTGCAGGGTGATGTGGTTTCTGTGGAAGGAGTGTGTAAATGCTGCGGATATTCACAGGCAGTTGGTGGCAGCGTGTGTGCACCATCACAAAAAACATGTACACATTTGGTTGGATGGCTTAATAAATGCCTGCACATCGATGAACAAAGGAACCAATTCTGGAAGGAAAGTGATTGTGGTAACACTAGTCAGCATTTAAAGTGTGGAAAAAACGTATTCAGGAGAATAGATGCATCAGATTGTGGGACTGGAGGCAGCTACAGGACTTGTCAGAAACACTCTGCATCACATAGTACATGAACACCTTAAACTTGGGAAAGTGTCCACCAGGTGGGTCCTCAAATCCCTGAATGCAGCACAAACACAACAGCTCAAAATTGTCAGCCTTGATCTCCTTCAGTGCCACAGCCAGGATCCAAAAGATTTCATGCCCAAATTTGTGACTGGTTATGAGATTTGGCTCCATCACAATGAGCCATAGATCACAGCCCAAATCAGTGCAATGGAAGCATACAAGCAGCCCACCCATCTGAAATAGTTCTGTACAGTGCCTTCAGTGGGAAAAGACGTGGCCACAGTCTTTTGGGCCAAGGATGATTGGCTTGCTGGAACCAGATATCATCATTAAGCATGGTGTATGTAGAGACTGAATAGGTTGAAGTGTGCAATTCAAATGAAATTGCCAAGAAAATGGGTGAACGGAGTGCTCTAGCAACACAACAATGCTTGTTCCCTTATGGGCTGGACAACAATGGCTGAAATGAGGTTCCAAGTACTGCCATACCCACCATATTCTTCTGATTTGGCCCATTCTGATTACCAACTACTTGAGGCTATGAAGAGACTTCTGCACGGACATCATTTCGCAGATGTCCAGGAACTGTGAGCAGCTGTCCTACGGTGGGTTCAACAGACTACAAAAATGTGGTTCGAGACTACAAAAATGTGGTTCGAGGAGACTTTCCAGAAGTTACCACATCAGAGTGCCACAAATGTGTATGGACTAATGGATACTGTTAATAAGTGCACCTATCTACCAAGGCATAGAAGTTCGTACTGAGTGGAGGGGGGCAGGGGGAGGGGGGGGGGAGGAGGTGATTCAGTATGGAAATGCCTGTTTATAATGTTGTACCTTCCTCCTAGGTGCATACACTACTGCTGTTTGCCATGACATGATTGGTAGAACTATTTTCTTTTTGTGTTATGGAGCATCTCCTTGAAGTTATATGCTGCTTGTGGGATTACAGCATTACTACATAAATATAGTCATGTGAAGTGGGCTATTTTTCCCCCTTGTCCAATACTGTTCACAGGTTCAAGATTTACACAGATTATGCAGACCATTCTAGGCTATTGCTGGTAACTGTGGACATACTGCAGTGCATATACACAGAACCAGCACATCTGAGAGACAGCCTGAAATATTTGCCACCTAATGCCTTGTTTGCACTTTTCGCTGCAGATACCTTCTTATCTGGAGTAGTCTATAGTGAAATTTAACCTCTCCCCCTTTTTCATTAAGTTATGAACAGTAGCAAGAGTATCTCACTCTGCAGATCAACTAATTGAAATGGCAGGCCTTTTGAAGCATATCAGTCAGTTGACTGTAACCATTGCTAAAAAATTCTTGCTATGTGTGTTGTTGCATTTTAGGTGGTATCTGGTTTGTCATTGTGGAAATATTCCAGGCCTTCTGTTTACTTTCATTCAATTTAGCCTCCTTTTTGTGGAACTTGATTCGTAAAGGTATAAACTGTCCAGATGATAAAGTTTAAATGTGCTATCATTCCTGTTTTAGGCCTCAGTTTTTCCAGTCACAAATATGCAAGTAATATGGGTTACATACTGTCTTTTAAGACAGCTGCAAGATACTGCATATAACCTACATTAAAGTTAGATATATTTAACTACACATTTTAGCACTTCTGCAGCCATAATGAGACTATACTTTGAATAGAATAACTTTGTGGTTGGCTTTACAGTGCACTGAGTGGCAGGTGCCTGCCTGACGCAGTCATAGTTGTTGTTTTCAGCACCACATGCTAGCTGTGTTGCTTGTTTTGTATTAGCAGAGCCTCACCAAGTGTGGCTGGCTGCACACTGGCAAGACTGCAACCCCTGCCCCCTCTGCATCACTGCAATCTGAAATCGCAAAGTTATTTTATTTGAGATAGTCATGTATGCAAATGCTGTAATGCTGTGCAACTACATTGCTGTTGTGTAACATAGTGCATATCTTTCAAATTAAATGATAAAATTATTTCTGTGGTGCCCCTTTCATGGAGTGTTTGATGTACTACTTCACCTAGTCAGCTAAGTAATTATCATGTCATGCTGCTGCAGTTTACAGATGTATTGAAGCACATAAGTAAAGGCAAGTAAAATATGTTTCAGAAACAACAGTTGACCTTGGAAAAAGATGTGGAACAGTATAAACATTTTCGCCCAGATGATCCTGCGATTAAGACTAAAGCAATGCTTCAGTGAGTACTTGTTATTATTATTATTATTATTATTATTTAAAAGGCTGTCACACTACTTGCCTTGAAGACAAAGCCTTAATGCTTTGAAATAACTTTGTGATGATTGGAGAACTTTATGGCTGGAATGTTTACTTTTGCAAAAATTTCAACAGTTTTTTCTTTTCTGAAATAGCCTTTACTTATTTTCTTCTTTTGCCTCTTTTTAAGTTTCAAACAAATGACTTTTTTCTGTTGAGAAGCAGCAGCATTTTCCTGTCAGTGAACAGAGTGCTTCTTTGATTCAAGGTGTGTCTCAACATTATTTTTCTTTTCCCTTCCAATCCAATAATTACAACCTCTGAAGAATATTAATTTTGACCTTTCGTGGGTATTCATAGCTGTGCAACCTTCCCTTGACAACACTACAAATAGAACCAACAAGGTGTTTAGCACAAAGCTGAACCAAAAATAGCTATTTGCACATAAGGGGAAGCTTTTGGCACAATCAAAATACGTTGAAAGGTTTTGTTTTGTAGTCTGTATAGTGTAGAATCTGGACACTATAAATTGCCAGTCTGCCACAGGCATATATCAACTACAATTTTGACTACCAGAGAGCAGAGGAGAGGAGTGGGTGGTGTGGGGAAACCAGCCCTGCCTCCTCCTTGTGGGAAAGCAGCCCACATCGGTGTTCTGCATTTCTGCAAAAGCAGAACTGACATAATGGTTACAGGGATCGCCAATCCCTTTTTGTGTTATGAGGGTCATGATTGATCCCCGTGATGGACCAAGAGTCAACATTTCGCTCCTTCAATATAAGAAAAGAAAACTATGACCAGCACAAAACATTTGGTAATGGCTACTGAGCAGTTACTTGCTGAGGTCGGCAGTGTTGTATATGAGGTAGTTCAGGCCCAATTGCTGCCTTTATTTGACCACAGTTCAAAACACCTCCTGCCTAAATTAGCCATGCTAAAATGTCCACATTTTACTTACATTTCAACTTTGGCTAGCCGACAAACGTACGAATGTCTTTCCTCCAAGATGGTAGGCCATGTGGCCGAGTCGCATTATGCAGTGTATATTTTATGCAGATCATTCAAGTGCCCACAATTAGCTTGGTGCCAGAGCATCGTGGGTACCGACATCTTGCGTTTGTGTATATTTTATTTTGCAAACACTTTCTTATGTACATTATCTTCACAAATTGAGCAATATGAGTAACTGAAAAGTGGTTACATTTTCATTATTTATATGCAAAAAATAAAGCCATTTCAAACAGTACATGTCAAAATAGTTCATATGAATACAATTTGCTATGAAATAGCATCTTCAGATAAGTTTTCATTTAGAGGCAGAGTACGAATCTGTTGTCGCATGTATCACAAAATTAATACTTTTCATGTAGTTCAGAATAAGCATTTATTTAACTTCTGTGAAACATTGCAGTTACACCATGAAGGTCCTTTAAATGTGTCCAAGGAGTAGTTTTCACAATCATTATGGTGTGTGTGTGGGGGGAGGGGTGGGGGGGTGGCAGTGTGTGTGGGTTTTTCTTCCCCCCCCTCCCCCCCCCCCCCTTCCAGATTGTCTCTGATGAAAAGTCAAATTTGGTTGAAATAGTTATAAAATTATGACATTTGTTAAGAATCAGTGGCTATACTATGTTATCTTTTCTTCACTTCAGGTATGATACCACCTATTGAAATGGTGCACTACAGGATCATTGAAGTTGTCAGTAGTCTATTAAATATACAGCACCTCTTATTGAAAAGTAAATAGCATATTGCAATGAAGAGATAAGCTGAAGAACCATAGTACTGAACTAATTAAATTTCTGTGATTGATAAATCTGATCATGTGCAAAGTAATTGAATTCTGATACCTTTCAGCACAGAAATTACAAGGATAGGTGCTGATTCGTATAGAAAAAATGAGAATCATCTTTTTTTCTGTAGGATTTATAGTGTATGTAATTGTGAGTGGTAGGTTAAAAAATACATTTTTTATTAATGTGTGTATGTAAGAGGGCTTATACAGGAAAAAAATTGTAGACTAGGAGAGTCATTTCAGTACTTAGCAGTTAAATTATGAACCACAGTATATGACAACATAATGTCCAGATTTCAAAACACAATAAAACCCAATTTATGGATTAGATATTTTTAATTTTTTTAAATGATGTAGGACAATTTTTAAGGTGCCCCCCCCCCCCCCTCCCGCCCCTTCCAATGCCCATACACAAATACGTTGATTTCCGGCATTCCTCATGACCCTTCCCAGCAAAGGAGTTAGTATGTTGCCAGTTTCTGCTTGAATGTTAGTCTTTAGGTCTCATAGTGTCCTTGGACAGTTGGCATAAACAAGGGATTACAAAAAAAATTGCAAGGGGCCAAATCGGGGAAACAGGCTGGCCTGTCCAAATCACCCCGTATTGGGATGAGGCGCTCCAGGAAGTGTCCTTTCAAAACAGCCATTAAAGCGCAAGCTCTTGCTCCATCCTGTCGGAACCAAATATTCCCCTAAGTCCAATTCATCAAGTTGTGGAAAAAAATTCCTCCAACTTGTTCACATAACGGTCTGAATTCACTGTCATTGTCATTGTGACCCCATTTTGTTCAAAAAACCAGGGACCAACAAGCCCAGCTGAGGAAATTGCACACCACACTGACTTTAGATGACTACAGAGGCCTTTGATGGAATTGTTGTGGATTGAGCCCAGTAATGCACGTTTTGTATGTTTGTTATATCCAGTCAAATGAAAATGGGCTTCATCATTGGAGGGGAGGGGGGATTACATCCTCGGCTAAGTTTTTGGGAAGTGCTCAACAGGCAATTGGAAGTAGTGTTCAGAGTGTTCCTGCACAATTGCAAACTTGTACAGATCTAAGTGAGTCATAGTGAAGAATTCGCCTCACTGAACAATCAGTCCACATACAGAATGCTGTGATAATTGCAAGAGTGAAGCCCTTACTGTTCTCATGTGATCTGATTGGCTAAGGGACTTCATTTCTTATTCTTGTTATACTTGCAGTTTGCCTGAACATAGTCACCCATGCAACAATTGATTTCTGGTCTGGTACACGGCGCACCGAGACTACATTGAAGAGATTTTAGAAGACGCACTGGATTGTGTTCACAGAGCATCCATTTCAAAAGTAGGTCTTGATGGCAAATGCAAGCTCCTCAGTGTTCCCAGCTGATTGTGACTAACTTGGAAGAGAAAACAATTTATAACTGTGCCTGTCAAATGAGACCACTCCTGTCCCACTACAGCTTGAATGGCATGCATGTCAAACAAGGAAGTTATGTTTCTGCACCCAGATAATGCAGGGCGGCACCTACCTGATATGATTCAAAAACCATAAAACAAAACTTAATATATGTACCTATGTTATCAAAAAATAATGAAAATCTGATCGATAAAATGGTTATTGCATTTTGAAATCTGGAAGTTGTTGCTGCACCCTGTATGTGGGTACAGTAGACCGCAACTTGTGTCTGAGATTACATGATCAGTGATGATGAGCAGGCAAATGAAGATGATCATTAAGATGTGGAGCTGCTGATCAGTGTAGCAAAGTAGTGTGTGTGTGTGTGTGTGTGTGTGTGTGTGTGTTAGAGAGAGAGAGAGAGAGAGAGAGAGAGAGAGAGAGAGAGAGAGAGAGAGAATGTAAACAGCCTATCATATAGCTCATGTAATTTCAGGGTGTAGAACCCGACTTAAAAAAAATTCATAAAAATTGTGTGTATGATACTTTATTGAATATTTTCTGTGTACTATAATAATTTGCAGGATGATTCAGCAGTTGCAATCGGATTTTGAAAGGACTATTGAAGGATCTGGTTCTGCACAGATAAATACAATGGAACTTTCAGGTGGTGCAAAGATTAACAGACTATTCCACGAGAGGTTTCCATTTGAAATTGTCAAAATGGAATTTGATGAAAAAGAACTCAGAAGAGAAATAGCATTTGCTATTAGAAATATTCATGGTTTGTATTTCAGTCCAGCAGTATGCCAGATTAGAGAACAATACTCTGCTTGATATAAAAAATGAAGCAACTGGAAGGAGAGGAGGAAATGAAATGAAAATTCATGTGTGGAGTGGGTATGTGATGTTGTTTTAGTGGTTACAAAATTGAGTCACATTTACAAATAACTTGACAGTATTTGTCCACTTACCAATAAAACGTTTCTCCACTTATCAGGCCTCTATGCAGGCACTGACTCTGTTTGGAAGAATGTCATAAAGCCATTGTATTGTGTCCAGAGTCAAGCTGGCCCACAACTGTTGTAACTAGAACTTTGGAATACTGCCACTGGAATGGGGTAGATTTCTGAGCTGGTCCCACATGTCATGTCATGTCATATCATGTCATGGACATATCTGGCCACTGGAGTACATCATCATCACACAGTTCATAGACACACATGCTATGTGTGAATGGGCATTGTTCTGTAGACGGGGGTGGGGGGGGGTGAGGGGGGGGGGGGGAGAACAACGATATGATTCTATCAGATATGTATGTAGAATGTCTGTGATGTAAAATTGTGCCTTCAATTACCCTCAATAACTATCAGCCGTGACCTGAAGTCATACCCGATGGCTCCCCACACCAGGAGTAACACTGCTGTACATCTCCAAAAGATGGGATGACTGGGACCTCTCTTTTGGTTGCCACCATACTTACCAGCGATTGTCGTCCAGATAGTGAAGAACCTGATTCAGTGCTGATCACAATGTGACTATATTCATCAGCAGTCCATGCTTCCAGCTCATTGCAACAACATTTTGTGGCATGGTAATTTCCTAGTCTGCCTGTCTGCTGCTGGCCTCTAACCAATGGTGGAGGATGACACAATGTTGCATGGAGTCATTACTTGTTCTCAGATGGCTGGCAGAGATGTGAAGTGTTAAGAGTGTGTGGTGCACAATACAGTGATCCTTGCTTGTGGGGAGTCAGACGTATTTGACCAGAACTTTACGATGAGTATGCTGACCTTCACATTTCCATGCAGTCAACATCAGGCTACTGTTACATCTGAATACTGCACAAATACATAATTTCAGGATTCAACCAGCTGGCCAAATGACGAAATGAGACCCCTTTCAAACTCTCAAATGCTGAAATGGCATCCATGTGGCCTAATCATTTACATGGTGTGTATGTGTATGAACTTACATTGACTTGTGACCATGTCTTCTGGGTGTTTCACTTTTTTTGTCAGGCAGTGTAGTCAGTAGTATTACAATTGCTACTTTTAAGGAGTAGCAAGTTTAAACTATTTTAAGTTTGAAAAATGATTCAATATATGATTTGTTCTTTGCTGTGGTTCTAAACAGTACAGTGTATTCAGTAATACAAAGTCTAGTTTTCATGCTGTACATGTACTAGCAGACAGAATCATGAAATTTTGCGAGTGTTGTCTAGTTAGTTAGTTAGTTACCTGCAGTTATTTCCTGAACTGTGCGTGATCAGTTTCAATCATGAATAATGTTTGAAAACTTGTAATATTATGAAATAATTAATTTAATATAGGGATAAATTCCCTTTTTTATCCAATAATTTAGGAGCTAATCATTTCAAACTTAAACTACATTTATTTACTACACAGTAGTCTTATTGAGTATGGACTTTTCAACTTGTGGGAGATACTTCATTTCTGATTCTGGCTGCTTAAACACTACTGTTTCTGAAATTAGCTTCTCTTCTGGAGTAATTCTGTTGTATACAACAAAATCTAACTAGTCTCTTAGTGTTTTCAAAAGTAACTTATAAGTTACTTTATATTGTATAATACATAGATTTTTGGCAAGGTATATTACCATAAAGAGAAATAAAGACATTTTGTTTGCAAGCTCCATCACCTTTTTAGCACTTTCATTCTTTTGTGCTTCACATCATCAATAAATTTAATGATGCTAACTGCAAGCCATTGAGTCAGAACACAAAAGCAGTTTCTTCTATTTTCCATGCACTGAGAGATAACAGGGCACACTACTTTGAAATGGGACATCGCTGTACCTAATTATGTGATAAAGTTGTTTCTATGGCTAGGTTTATGAGTCTCTTTGTCAAGTAATAATCCTTGGTTGTAACACATAGAAGTTTGTTCTGATGTTTCATCTGTAGTTCACTTGTTTGGTTGTGTTTGCTTACTTTCTTAGCCATTATTTCCTTCATAATTTTTAGAATAATGGGTGACTGATTCTGAGAATGTAATTGAACACACACTATGTGGAAATTGTTTGGAGTTTACTATCTGAAAGTTGTTATTGGTTACATGTTTATTGTGTTGCCATTAGAATTATGGCTTTCCACAAATAGTGGAGGTTTTATTTTGTCTGTGTCTTTTTTTACTGGCTTGGAGCACTGTTTTGTTATGCACTACCATCAGTGTGCAGTATTTGGGTGTACATTTTTTTTTTTTTCCAATGTGCAACAAATCTGAAAGCTCTCATGTATGTTCTTTTATTACCCCAAAGTCCTTTGTTGGTGAATAAAATGCCAGAATAAAAATCCAAAAAGATGAGTACCTGGTGATAAGACATCAGAAATCAAGGGTGCAGGTTTTATTGTGACTGCAGTGATCTTTTCCTATTACTTGTTCATAGAAATAGTACAACACTGATTGAATTACTGCTTTCTGTATATTTTTGCCCAAAAGAGCTATGGAAAAGTTCAGTTACAACTTTCTTATTTTCTTTTCTGTATAACCAATGTTTTTATGTTTCTAAAATGGTCAGAACTATTTCAGAAGTACCAGAAGAAATTGCTGCAATTTTATTGTTAAGGCACTGCTCCAGTAGCAAAAATGAAAGTTGGATACATCTTAATAATATTTCTAAATGTGATACTACTTACACTTTGATTAAAATGACTTTGTGAATGACATTTCAATGAGTCAAGTGATAGGGCCCAGCCGCTGGCCAGTTGTACTCCTTTCTCGAGCACCATGCTCTTGCTGTGTTCCTGTTTTGCTGGTATGTGCAGAACCTTGTCAAAAATGATAGGGTGTATGGTAGCAATGCTACCCCTTCACCACTGCAATCTCATTCACAAAATGATTGTATTTGAGCTATAGTACAAGAATGTTAATGTGAACTACACTATTATTTCATTATAGTGGGGATTGGTGCAATGATATGTCATACAAACCTTTTTTTTCCCCCTTTCTAAACTTCTCTTGTTTTCTTTCCCTCTCAGGTATTAGGGTTGGCCTGTTTACACCTGATATGGCCTTTGAGGCAATTGTTAAGAAACAAATTGCTCGGTTAAAGGAACCAAGCTTAAAATGTGTTGACTTGGTTGTAGCAGAACTGTCAAATGTAGTTAGAGTTTGCACCGATAAGGTATGTTGAAAATGTGATTCACAGAATTTAGCACTTATAATAAAAAGTAGCAAATATTACACTAATTCTTGTTTTTGAATTGAATAACCTTGGGCCTTTCCTGTTTTGTCTTTATAAGAGAGACTCTTTTTAGGGTTCTTAGCAGCAATGTAAGAGAGATCTGTTGTGATTGAGTCATCCAACAATAATAAAACCGATAAAGTAATACCTGCCTGGGTCTCAAAGTCAATTTCTTTAGTCATGAGTAAAGTTCTCTCTGTCATACAGGAAAAAAGTAAGTTTGGCTACAGCATCAACTAAAATATTTTTGTTTCAGATGTCACGGTATCCTAGATTGCGCGAAGAAACTGAACGAATAATTACTACACACATCCGGCAGCGGGAACAAAATTGTAAAGAACAAATTATTTTATTGATAGATTGTGAACTAGCATACATGAACACAAATCATGAGGATTTCATTGGATTTGCCAAGTAAATATCTGTCAGGGATTTTTTTTTTTTTTTAATAAGTGGGTGTCATTTTGAACAAGCACTAAAATGTGACTAAACTTTCTTTTCAGTGCCCAACAATCTTCAGAAAATTCCGTTAAAGCAGGACGTAAATTGGGAAATCAAGTTATTCGTAAAGGTTACATGTGTATACACAATTTGGGAATAATGAAAGGTGGTTCCAGGGACTACTGGTTTGTCCTTACCTCAGAAAGCATATCCTGGTTTAAAGATGAAGAGGTAATTTCGAATTTTAAAAAAAACTTTCTCCCTGCTCCTCCTCCTCTTTCATCTTCTTCTTCCCCCCCCCCCCCCCCTCCCTCTGTCCTCCTCCTTCCCCCTTCCCTTCTTCGTCAATCTTTTTCCTTCCTGTCTGCTATTATTGAGAGATTATTATCTGAATAACCAATATCACTAAGGTAAAGAAAAAATTGTAGGCATAAATTCAGCATGATAGTCTTCTAGTGTACTTGAGTTTTCATTCAACAGACAAATGTTGATTTTGTAGTTCTGTAAAATAACTCATTGAATGTTTATTCATTGCTTCTATATTTCAGTTACGAGAAGCATCCATTGCATCGAAAGGCTTAAACATTGATTTGAATATACTCTTGTGTATTTTCAGTCATTAATTGGTGATCTAATTGATTAATATACCACAATTACTCATACTTCCTATGCAGCACAGAAAGCTAGCAATGAACTGGTGGTAGTGGTCTAATATATAAAAGGTTCCCTTAAATGTTTCTCACTGTGATACATGCCATACTGTGAACTTCGGTGGTGCTAATACTACATTTGCATTGGTAGAATTTCATTGTACAGTTTTGGGTTAGAAAGGTCATTGTTGTAAAGCTTCACCAACTGGTACTTATGGCTTTGTTGTAACAGAAATGTAATCCACTAAACAGATCATCTATGGGAAAATATGTTCAGATGTTGCAGTTGTACACTTTGCAGTGATACCAGCCACAGATAATGTACTGCTGTCATGTCTTTCAGGGTCCACTCTATAAGGAGAGAGGTACAATGGCATACACACTGACGTTCTATTAGCACCAACTGTAACTGAATGCCACCAAAACAAATATTATGTGGAAGTTATGACTCGGCAATTTATCCCAAGTACATGACGGCCTGTTAGCTGTGCAAGTAATTTCCTTGATGGTCTAACGATTTCAAAATTTTAATTCTTTATATTGCAGATTTCAGTATGTTATAGGCTTGGACTTTGTAGTAGGCACAGATCTTCTACCTAGATAGAGATGTGAACCAACCATTTCTAAACCCATGCAAGTGATTAATTACCATCTGTCTACCACACTGACTAACTTCGTGCATTTTTATGAATTTTTGCAAACTTTTCTGGCTGTTCCTTAGTTGTTAAATATTTGTGTGTGTGTGTGTGTGTGTGTGTGTGTGTGTGTGTGTGCGCGCGCGCGCAGTACAGTTAATCTTGGTTGATGCAAAATACAATGATATTTTGTACTAGTCTCTCCTTTGTAGTATATCTTTTGGCAGTTAAGTAATGCAAGCATTGAAGTAAATACTAGCGTCTGTGGTAAACCAGTCATCATTCCACCTTGATAGATGTAAATAGAAGACTAGAATCAATAATTATTTTTAGAATGCAATTGTTGCCAGATGAATTGTTTCAAATAAATGAAAAATTATTGCATTTATGCAGATAGAATACTGTTAAATAGTAGTTTTTTTGTGAGCTGATACACAAGAAGTTGTTTTGTTCATCATAAGCAAATCATACACCACACCCTTAATGAAGCTACTGTGTACTTGATCTACAGTAAGTTGTTCAGTTCCATTTTTATTCGTAGGAACGAGAGAAAAAGTACATGCTGCCTCTTGATGGACTCAAGCTGCGAGATGTTGAACAGAGCTTCATGTCAAGAAGGCATACATTTGCACTGTTTAATCCTGAAGGAAGAAATGTATACAAGGTAATGTTTTGTTCTTACAAAACTATCCTTTTTAAGTAGAGTTAATGAATCTTTACTGGTAATCTGCTTAGTAAATAGTTAAAATTGGCTCATACTGCAGGGGGCAGGTGCAGTACATAGTTAAAGGCTCTGATGTGGAGCCACCCCCAAATATATATTAAAATAATGTATTACAGAAAGTAAATTATCAGGACTCATTTCAAAGATTTCTTGCACGAATAATGGCAGTGAACGGTTTTGGAACTGTTGACATTGAGTGATGTTTTTTGAACAGGTAGTAGCTAATCTTAAGGTGTACTTTGAAATGCCTGTTAGTCCTATGTAGTAGGGGCTCGGTGGCATGGCTTCTTCAGAGTACAGTTCTTATGAGCCTTCCAAAGGCTCGAATAGCAGAGCCTAAGGGTGTCTTGCCAACTTCCACACGGTTTTTCATGTTCCACTGACTGCATAAAAAGAAAACTAACAGAAAGGCCGAAACTTTGCTATCAAACACTGTGAGTCTGAAAACAGCACAGTTCAATATGCAGTTTACTACCCGAAAATTTGGAATAAGGGTTGACCCATTCTGCGGTGCAGAAGAGGAGAGAAGCTGGTAATTTTTTTTTTTTTTTTTTTTTTTTCCCTGTAAACAACGGAATGAAAGTTAGCAAAATGTGCATTAATAAGTGGTAAGAGGAAATTCATTTGTTAGAACTACCTATTTTTGTCTGCTAAATGAAGTGCTTAAAATGTGTGGTAACATGTTTTTATGCAGACTTCACTTTAGCAAAACAAACAACAAACCATACAAAAAAAAAAAAGACACATTTTGGAGAGACCTTTAATATGGTATATCATTTAAAATACATATTTTTGTAATATGCTCATATAAATAGGGAAACCAACAAATGCAGAATACTAGCTTCACAAACGAGTAATCTTTAGGTTGTTCGGTTTGCTTATATGAGCCAACGACAGCACAGGATGCGTGACACCACTATTTCATCTCACACACTAACAAGTGCAGCATATTGAACACATGTTAAATGTCTCAAATTTAGAACCGGGAAAAAAAAAAAAAACTACTTTAAGCATGTACTGAAGTCAATACACACAGTATTAAAAATCTATCCTTAAACATGTATTGTAATATGATTTTTTGTGATCAAGTCGAGAAATTTGACGTCTGCATATAAATATGCTAGCTAGTATAGATATTATCTTGAAGTTAGCTTTTGATATTATGTGGTAGTTGATTATGAAATACAATTTGTAAACTTTTGGCTAGTGCATGATATTTCCACCCCCTGTGTGATCCTGAAATTGTCGTCATTGTAGTAGTAATGGCAGACTATTTGTAGCATAGCCCAAGGTCTGAGTTAGATCCAATGGGTTAATGTTGCAGCGTTCCTGATATGGAAACCACGAACTTCATCTGTGCAGGGGTATGATTAGTGTGTCACACGAGAATGTGAAAGCTTATTTTGCGTGGGATTTTTGTGAGGTATTTTTTGAAACGTTTACTTAAATTTTGATTAAATACAGATTTAGCTGCGAGCACAGGTTGTGAAAGGGAGTCGCCAGTAGTCTTCTTCTTCTTATTCTTCTTCTTGTGTTACAGCCTCAGTAAGACCACGGGTATCTCCTTTGTGGACTGCATTTTCCTCTTCTTCTCCCAGAACCTCTTCATTCTGTCTCTTCTTCTCTCCCAATCTTCTTCCGAGATCTTCAGTGTCCGTTTCTCCTGTCGGCTCCACTGGTGACACTCTAATCTTTTACTGTATTCTTCTCCGTCATTGATCTCCGACATATTCATCGGTGTATATTTGTTCCTCCAATTTTCCTTTCCTTCGACCTTGATCCCCAATTCCAACCAGTCCTTCCGAAGTTCAACAACCCAGTTGGTTCCTGTCTTTCCCCTTTTCCTCCCTGTTGTTTCCCACACTCTCTTCATCATTCTGTACATACTCGTCCGAACTGCATGTCCAGGAAACCTTGCCCTTTTGAGTCTGATTTCCCCGGATATTGTTCTCATGTTCCGGTACAATTCTTCCCTAGGTCTTCGCATCCACCTCTCTCCACCTCTTTTAGAACCTAGTATTTTTCTCTCTCCTTTCTGTAGTTGTTCTGTCCCATTTCTTCCTAGTGTCATCGTGTCAGCAGCATATAATACTGCATTCCTCACTCTTGCCTTGTAGTGGCTTATCTTTGCCTCTGCGTAATAAAACAAATTTTTGGATGTGTGACTGAATGGGGTAGGGTGAGAGGGGAGGAGGTGGAAATTGGGTAAAAGGTAGAGAGTTGCATTGTAACACATAGAACCCAAACAAAGATTGAAAGTGGTATTTACACCAAACAGAAGGATTAAAATAGTTCATTTTTCTTTCTTACATTTGTTCTCTGCAATTTTGCTTGCATATTAACTACAGGATGTAAAATTTTGGTGCTCCTAGCTAGTGAATGTAGTATAGAAATGCTATTGCGAGCTACTTGTTCGGAAAGTGCCAAACCAACGATGTTTCTTTGTCAAATGCCAGGTGAAATGTTCTCTTATTGCTTTATACTTGCAGAAGAGGCGGCAACACTGTTTATCCACTAGATCTTGAGTCTGGCTGAGCTGTAGTATATGTTACTAGTAAAATACTGGATTGATTTGAATAAGGGTGAACTAATGTATAGTCACTTTTCTTTTCTCGTGCTTCCTATAAAAGTCTGCAGTAGGTGGCTTAAGTGGCCCTGTACATAGAATTGAGATGAACTGCTTCTTTAAGTCATACCAAATAGAAGAAAGTGTTCAATTTAGAATGATTTTGGCTGTCAAACAAAATTTCCTATTGTGTCTGCTCTAAGCATTCATTTTGGCTTATTTTATGTTAGTATTCCCTGAATAATTAACTAAATTTTGATTTTATAGAGAGTGTGTTGAACAGTAGATGGGCTCATAAAGGTGGTACCTGAACTCTGCATGTCAGCTTTTGAACTTCCATATTGAGAGGAAATGCTCTCACTGGGTGTGTGTGGGATGAACACAAAATGGGCAAGGATTGTGGAGGGTAATTGACAGCAGAGGAAGAGGATAGGAATGGGGAATTGTCAGCAGAGGAGGAGGATAGGAATGTGTGACCAGAAACTGCTTCCATACATGTAGCCAGTAGTAGTGACATTTTGCACACAGCAGTGACCAGGACTGAAAAAGAAGAGATAATCCATAATGAGGAAATTAGTGCAAAAAGATAGTGAGAAACAGTGAAATTCCTCTTTTGCACTTCAGAAATTTGAAAAAAAGTTTGTAAATTTGCGAAAATTACTTTTCAAGCGTACTTAACAAAACACTAATAAGCAATTTCATTAATTGTACTGGTCTTTATTTTGAAACACTTGGTCTTGCATATACGTCATGTTTCATGAACAAATTGATGACTAATATTGTTGCACTTGAATATAGAATTGTAGTTTCAATTTCCTCTGGTGAATTTTTTTCTACATAGTCTTCTGGTTGTGTAATATGGTTGCCACTTGTCTCACTTGAAGCTTTCCAAACTGTTCTACATGCCAGGTTCGAACCTAGCTACCACCTCAGAAATTGCTAAATATTAAAAAGAAATTGAGGTCGTCACCCAGAAAATCTAAGTTATTGCATTTTTCTTTGCAAGCTAATGTGCTAGTAGTTCTCAATGTAGGTCATACAATTTTTGCAAGAGGCATAATGTCTGTTGCGACTGTTCAAAACTAGTTTGTCTATTATTTATTGGCTGTCATAGCTTTTGTTTATTGTTGAAAACAAGTAGTGCAGACTTCCACCACTTCAGGACTAGGGTGTACAAGCAAAGGAGTCTAGGGCTCAAGAAAGTTAACCAATTGCTGTGGACATCTATACATGGCCTGCTCCACCATTCCCCAGGCGTTATGGGTGCATACATGTGTCTCGCTTGGGATTTCCTACATCTATATGTGTCCTGAACTGCCGACTTCTCACTGCTGGGGACAGAGTTACTTCCATTTCTCTGTGAATAAATCAGTTTTTAGTTGGGAGGGAGCCCAAATTCATATTCTTGAGGGGCGCGGGGGGGGGGACTGTGGTTCACAAAGTGCCTAGCATCTGGTGCACGTTGGTCTATCAATTATTCATGATCTTAAAATGCATCCCTGCTCATTTTTGAACACATTCTAAGTTGATTTCTAAATGAATCATAAGTTTATTTTTGAATGCATGTGTAGTGTATGTGATGTCTCTGTCAGGGGAATCCTCGTCGCGTCTAGAAATAAACTTTCCTGCAGACAAAAGGGGACTGGGCTGTACCAGTTGAGCCAAATAAACTCGAACGGCTGAATGCCAATTGCTATCCGATTATGTGGTTGATTGGGTTTGCGAATGATCAGCCTTGTTATAATTACCAGCGAAATCCATGGATTCAGACTACAAGAGTGGAAATAAATGACTAACAGGAATAACTGTTAAGAAAGATTGCATGTTATCTTTTCAGTGTATCCAAGAAAATGAAATTTTGACAGAAAATTTTTGGTCAGATCGCTACACTAGTAAGACCCAGTTGTACAGTTCCCGGCTAGCAGCCGCTTAAGTTGTATTTGGGAAGAAGCGCAGAAAACGCGTTGTACGAACACGTAACAATGCCTAACCAGAGAATTGCGAGATAACTAAACCGGTGATTCTGGCAGGGTTAGTAGAGTTAACCAGAGAATAAGTTTTGACAGTGGCAGGAATAGTGATGACAAGATTGTTTATTAAAATGAGGAAGGAGAAGAAATGGGGACATCACAAAAATTATGAAAGAATATGATGATTCCAAATTTATATAAAAGTTTCGTACTACTATTTTTTGTTCTCATGCTTGAGAAACTGGAGCGTATTTTGTGACATAAAGCTTTTTGCTTGTAGTAGGCCTAATATGTATTTGATATTGGTACCTCGTGAATTATATTCTGTTGTATTATAAAAGTAAACATTTTTGCCAAAACAATCTTGTTTATTTGGTGTGTGTTACAATTGCTGCAAAATTAGAAAGGCTTATTTTGTTTTATCTAGCAGACAGTGACAAAATGAAAATAGACATAATCAGCTCGAGAAACCACACCAATCTTGCATACTATTTGTATTAACAGCTTTTTCAGTATTATACGACGACATTTCGATTTTTCATGTAGCAAAACGTTTGACAAACTTCGATGATGTAATAGATTCTTTCGCAGAAAAGATAGCACGCCATGTAAAGCTGTAGCAAGATTAAAGGGAAAGAATACTAGGAGCTAAGCGTTGAAGAAAGGTGTACTGTCTTGCTTGTCTCTTGTCCTTACTGGTTTTATGTATCGTATATTTAATTTTACGTCACACAAAACAGCAAGTTATTAGCTAATAGGCAATAAAGAGTGTAAATTTTCTGAAGAGTTCATGTTCTACTGATAGCAAATAATCCCATCCAGTATTAATTGCAAGTTTTGTTTTTGTGTGTGTGTGTGTGTGTGTGTGTGTGTGAGAGAGAGAGAGAGAGAGAGAGAGAGAGAGAGAGAGAGAGAGAGAGAGAGCACGCGGCAGGATGTCAAACTGGCCAACTGGGAGCAGGAGAGGCACCACAAGTCATTTTAATTTCCACTGTCGTGAATATAGTTTGATGGCATCCATTACAAAAATACAGGTTTCAATTCCACAGAGTGAAATACAGTGACGTGCGATAGAAGAATGCTGTGTGAAGAGTCGCGGCAGTGGACTTTGGCACACTTAAGACCGAATAACATGTCTTACATTTCCTCGAACACGTTTTATGCATCCAACTCTTCAGAAAGATGTGCACTACAAAATGAACATATTTTTGAAAAACCGATTTTTTTTTTTACGTCCTATCTTATACGCACGAGGGAGGGGTGGGGGGGGGGGGGGCACTATCTAGTATTGCCCTGTTCAGAAATATTGTAGATCTGGGGCTGATGTGCAGAGCAGTCAGAGTTATACCGGGTAGTCTCCATGTGACCCGTGTTTACATTTACTGATTTTGCTGTTTCCTCTTCTTTTACTGCCCTCACATAAAATGAAAACAAAACAGATTTCTGTGGCCGGGTGCTATCAAGTGAATTAAAATACATTCACTTAATTATGGAAGGCTAAAATATGTTATTAGTTTCAGATTTGATTTTATTTCCACCTTTCTGAGAGTCAAGCATTAATTGCCTTGCAGACTACCCATTTCTTTAATCCTTAGCTCTTAACATTTTTTTTTCTTTCTAATTTTTAAGTACATTGACTGACTCAGCAGAAAAGATTAATAAAAGCCAAATTTCTTTATCAAACTGACAGAAATGACTTCATTGTTTAATTCCACACTATTGGCTAGTTTCAACTGTTTGCTGCATTTCAAGTGCATGTTTTCATCTTCTTCATATAATACAGTACTGGTACTCCAAGAAAATTTACATCTTGAAAAGCACACTGAAAAGCTTCATATCAGGTTGAGGCCTACTTCATTGGGAATCTGGACATACGAATGTGCAATTTAAGCCAGATTGTGCATTTTTAGTTTGGTTCATGAAATTCCAATGCTCTTTGAGTATCCTCTGATGTCTTGTTTCTTTTATGACATAATGTAATACACATACAAACATATGGGCTTCATGTGTCATTGTAGCTGCGCAAGCACGGTGACACCTGTTATCTGGCGCTCTCTGGCAACTGCTGAAATGAACCTGTTTCTAACAGGTTGCAGGAAAATATTGCGAATGGCGGTTTGAAAAACATTACTTTCAAAGTAAATTTCCGTTTACGCAAGTTGAACTGTGTGTGAAAATGTACAATGAATTTCTTAAATCGCAGAGCGCTTGACTCTCATTTAAAAATCAACTCTTTGATCACGAGTTATTTAAAAGAATTTTGAGCGCAGAAGATCAGACATTTATGTCGTAATTAAAAATTTTACTGGCACATTTGTGTGATATGTCTTAAAGTGTAACGCGTGCAAATAAGATAAACATTATATGTGAAAGCTTAGCTTCTCTTGCAGCTTATTAACCTTAGGGACCAATATTATATGTGAAAGCTTTGCTTTTCTTTTAGTAACACTATGTATATTAATTTAAGTCATTAACTTTTCCCATTTGTGTGTTCACACTACTTAACAGTGACATTGCTAATTGCTATTGGCTGCCTACATCACGTGTCCTATGCTCTGGATATCCGCTGTCATTGGCTGGCGAGATCACGTGATATGAGCTATGACTGGCTTACAAAAACGCATCGCAATCTCAATTTCAATGCTTCGGAAAGTAGCACTCAGTGTTCGGTGGAGTTCGAATTTATACTTTCGTAATACGAAAATGTGCAGCTTACATGTTGCTGCACATCAAAGATCTTTCCAAAATGTGTCTTCCTCTGAGTTTCGTTTTCTAAAGCGCCGGGAAATTCTACACCCATGTTAAAGACTATAACTATTCAAAGGATTGATAAGTTTTACAGTCCCAAGGGAAAGTATACGGTCACTTAACACGGAAAAAGTGTGTTTTCACCTGGAAGAAAGTGTAATTTTGATCGGGAAATCCGGGAAAAATCTGGGAATTTTTTTTCCTTGTCCATGTGTACACCCTGTAGTTGCTGTTGTTACATATGACCTGCACTGTAGAAGATACAGCAGTCCATGTTTAACTGTTGCTCAAGCACAGGACTGTGGATGGCTTGGAGGGGGAACAGTGACATGAACATAGCAGAGAACGATAATGAGTGTGGGGAGAGGAATAATGAGAGGGCAGCAAATTTTTGTCTTGCTGCCAACCATGGGGCGTACTTTGGCTTTTTATGAACATCTGCCATGTTTAAATTGCAGTTTGACTGAATCCATTTGTACTCAGAATTGAACTGACTTCAAAATTGGGCAGATACTCGACAATAGTATAAATTTCTGCAGGATATGCTAAAAGTCTAGACCGGGGCCAGTGGCGTTCTTACGTGTTTTGTGCATTACAGTTGTCGACATTCACTGCGAGGAATGACTCAAACAAAAGGGAGTGTGTCAGCTGCTGGTTCTACATAGTCAATGAGAATGCAGCGCGAAGAAAATGTTTTTGTATCAAAAGACATGTAACATTCTCACATCAGTATACAAGCGAAATCTGCTGTATGCTAAAAAAAAATCATATTTGGGAGAAATGGCCAAATGTTTGTGACAACAAAGATACATGTTTCACAGCTGCCCTGGGAGGAGGAGGAGAAGGAATAGGAGGAAGGGCAAGGGTGGTGGTGATGATTAAAAATAGTGGTACCACACACAACAGGCTAAACGAAATAGACAGTGAAGATAAAAATTAATGTAAACAGTTTCTTTTTGTTTGCTTTATTTCTCCTTGCATTATCAAAATGTGGACAACCAATAACTTCTATAACTTCAGAATAGGTGTAATGGTAACTTTAGAGGCAGATGTCTTACATCGATAAAAGTTGTAATATTGGTTAGTGAGAATATGATAAAAAAAATATTTTTTTTTTCTCAAGGATCCTCTTAAAAAACGGGAGGTTGTCTTATATTCAGGGTTGTCGTATATTCAGGTAAATACAGTATATATTGCTGAACATTGTTTCATTAATTGATGTACGTGAGGGGGAAATTGGTCAGTTACTGTTTATACCATTTGAAGTAACTAATAAAAAATGTAAGCAGTGGGAAAACATTAATTCTAAGAACATAAAAGTGTAATTTCATTATGTACATAGAGATTTCAAATACACCGACAGAAAAAATTGCAATATCAAAAAATAATTAATGTAGAGCAATGAAATTTTGGGACTACAGTTGTCTAGGTAGCATATTTAAGTGATTAAGATCGCCAGATCACAGGTTAAAATAGGTGCAAGATAAGCCATTGAACATATAAAGTACTAGTACATTAATAATCAGTGCAACTGCCAGGATGTTGAATGCCAACATACAAATGTGCATGTGTTGTGTTGTACAGGTGTCTAATGTCAGTTTGAAGGATGGAGTTCCATATCTGTTGCGTGTGGTCGGTCAGTATAGGGACGGTTAATGCTGATTGCATATGATGGAGTTGTTGTCTGATTATGTCCCAGTTGTGCTCAGTTGGAGACAGATCTGGTGATCAATCAACACAAGGCAGCATGTCGACACACTGTAGAGCATGATTGGTTACTAAAGCAGTATGTGGGCGAGTGTTACCCTGTTGTAAAGCACCTCCAGAAAGCTGTTCATGAGTGGCAGCACAACAGGTCAGATCACCAGATTGACACACAGATTTGCAGTCAGGATGCATGGGATAACGAGTGCACGTCTCATGTCATATGAAATCACACACTCCTGGTGTAGGTCCAGTGTGTCTAGCACAGACAGATTGGTTGCAAGCCCTCAGCTGACCTCTTCCTAATCAACACACGGTCATCATTGGCACTGAGGCAGAACTGGCTTTCGTCACATAACACAACAGACCTCCTGGTTTAGGGTCAGTGGACTGCATGCTACAGGGCATCTGGTTCACAGATCTTCTTGAAGTAACAGATTTTTAACAATTTGTTGTGTCACTGTGGTGCCAACTGCTGCTGAGATTGCTGCTGCAGATGTAGTATAATGTGCCAAAGCCATTTGTTGAACACAATGTTGTTCCCTCTCGATAGTGCCACATGGCTGACCAGAGCCCCCCCTGCGAGTCCAGGGGTTAGAATAGGTCCAAGGTATTCCTGCCTGTCTTATGAGGCGACTAAAAGGAGTTTCACATGTTTCGGCCTTCATGTGATGGTGCCCTGTAGGGTTTGACCTCCATTCTTGAAAATTTTCCCGAAGAGCGAGCTGATTTGGGAAGTTGCATCGTGTCCATCAGATCTTTAGCCCACTTCCTCATCGTCGCTTTGCAGTCCTGCCCATTCTCCATCTCTTGGACGAGGACACCTTCCTGCATGTGTTTTTCACCATGCACTATGCAGTGTTGATTTATGCGTCGACGATGACCATGGACTTCTTTGCACCTGATATCCATCACGGTAGCCAGTCAGTTGCGGTGGGGCCACCATATACCCTGTTGGTTGTAGCCCCCTGACCACACAGGGATCGCTCTGCTGATGCCTGCGCTGTTAACTCCCCACATATGCCAAGGCGTAGACTCCCATCCCCCTGGGGCATTGGGACTCCCGGCAATGACCATCCTGCCAGGTGTCCTTTGCTGCAGCTGGGTGTCTCCCGTGGGGAGGGCCCCTGGTCGAAGTGGGTGGCATCAGGGCGGATGACACGCGAAGAAGCATAGTCCATCATCTCTTGCTGCTGGTGAAACACCAGCAGTCTCCAAGCGATCATGAGCTCAATTCAGCACACAGGAGTATGACCCCAAATCGCTTCCCTCCCTGGCCAGACCATGGGAGGAATGTCATGCTAAGGATGGCAGCGGATCTTATTTGCCCCCGGTACCTTGTATGTTTGAGAGCTGATGGGGAATCTTTCATGACGATGAAGCCTATGTTTTTTGTTCAGCATTTAGAGGCAAAGTTCGGGAATGTGGAGGGCTTGTCCAAAATGAGATCTGGGTCAGTCTTGATCAAAACAGCATCTTCTGCCCAGTCACGGGAGTTAATCGCTTGTGACAAGCTGGGGGATGTTTCTGTAACCATCACGCCACATAAGAGCTTAAATATGGTCCAGTGTATCATATTTCACAGAGATCTTCTTTTGCAGTCCGATGATGAGATGCTCGCCAATTTGGAGAGGTGAGGTGTACATTTCGTCCGGCGTGTCCATCGGGGTCCAAAAGACAATCAGGTTGCCACCGGTGCCTCCATCTTGGCCTTTGAGGGTGATACATTGCCCGAGAAGGTCAAGGTGATGGTCTACCAGTGTGATGTAAAGCCCTTTATCCCTTCCCCAATGCGGTGCTTTAAGTGCTGGAAGTTCAGCCATATATCTTCCCGCTGCACTTCCAGCATCACATGCCGAGACTGCGGACGCCCATCACATCCCAATACTCCATGTGCCCCGCCTCCCATCTGTGTCAACTGCGGAGAGCACCATTCGCCTTGCTTGCCTGACTGCAGGATTCTCCAGAAAGAAAGGAAAATCATGGAGTACAATACCCTGGACAGACTGTCCTACACTGAGGCTAAGAGAAAATTTGAACGCCTGCATCCTGTGCATATGACACAGTCTTACACCACCGCTACAACAGGTCTGGCACCATCAGCTCCGTCAACTCAGGCCACCTCTCAGAGCTGGAAGACTACACCTGCCTCTTGATAGTGGGTGGCATTTCCCTCCCTGTTGCTCCCGCACCACCTACTTCGGGAGCAACGCCCCCCCCTCCCCCCCCCCCCCGACCCCCAACCATCAGGGACGTCCGTCCCCACTTCTAAGCCAGAGAAGCGTAAGTCGTCTTCAGCTTCTCTTCGTAGGGAGGGGTCCCTTGGGTCACTCCCTTCCCAGGTTTCTTCTAGTGGGAAAGATGACACCTGCCAGCGGCTGAAGAGCCCAAAAGCATCTGGTCGTAATGCTTCACGCTCATCCTCAGTCCTGGAGACTGAGCCAGTGAAGTCCTTCCAGGCAGGGAAACCCAAGGAGCAGTGAGAGAAATCCAAAAAGAAAACCCGTAAGATCAAGGAAATTGCGGTGGCACCCACACCAGCGCTACCTACAAGCTCTGTGGCTGAGGATGGGGGTGGAGATTTTAGTGTCCGCTGAGGACCAAGATCTTGTCAGACCCTCAGACACAATGAATATAGACTGCTCAGGCAATAAATCAGTGGCAGCAGGTGACTCTGAGGTGTAAACTGCCTCATTGAATGTTCATGCCTTCCCAGTCTCACAATGTCATACTCAAGTGGAATTGCGGCAGTTTTTTCCACCGCCTGGCTGAGCTACAGCAACTGTTATAAAGCTTTACACCTGCTATCTGCATTGCCCTCCAGGAAACTTGGTTCCCAGCAATGCGGACCCCTGCCCTCCGTGGCTATAAGGGATATTACAGGAACCGTAGCGGCTATAATCGAGTGTCAGGTGGAGTTTGTGTTTATGTCCTTCACTCGGTCTGTAGTGAACATGTGCCCTTTCAAACCACTCTTGAAGCTGTGGCTGTCAGAATAAGGACGATGCAGGAAATAACTGTATGCAATGTATATCTTCCTCCAGATGGTGCAGTAACCCTGAATGTATTAGCTGCAATGATTGATCAACTCCATAAACCTTTCCTACTTCTGCCCATAACTCCTTGTGGGGTGGTAGCATGCTTACTGGCCAAGGCAGAGATGTCGAAACTTCACCGTCGCAATTTGACCTCTGTCTCTTAAATACTGGGGCCGCCACACATTTCAGTGTGGCTCATGGTAGTTACTTGGCCATTGATTTATCAATTTGCTGCACAGGACTAATCCCATCTATCCACTGGAGAGCACATGACGACCTGTGTGGCAGTGACCACTTTCCCATCTTCCTATCACTGCCCCAGCATGAGGCACGCGGACGCCTGCCCAGATGGGCTTTGAACAAGGTGGATTGGGTAACTTTCATCTCTGCTGTCACTGCTAAACCTCCCACACATGGTAACATCAATGTGATGGTTGAGCAGGTGCCTAGCACAATTGTTTCTGCGGCAGAAAATGCGATCCCTCACTCTTTAGGGTGCCTGAGGCATAAGGCAGTCCCTTGGTGGTCGCCAGAAGTTGCTGAAACAATTAAGGAGCTTCAGCGAGCTCTACAGCGGCATACGTGGCACCCTCCCCTAGATCACTTCATAGCCTCCATGCCTGTGTTCGCTACCTTATCAAACAACAGAAGGAGTGTGAGGAGAGATACGTCTCCACCATTGGATGCGACACGTCACCTTCCCAAGTCTGAGCAAAGATCAAACGTCTTTTCGGGTACCAGGCCCCAACAGCTGTCTCCGGTGTTACCATACATGGCGAGTTATATACCAACACAAACGCGATTGCCGAGCACTTTGCTTGGTCCTCTGCGTCGGAGAATTACCCCCCCCCCCCCCCCCCCCCCCAGCATTTCACACTCTAAAAAGGCAGCTGGAAAGGAACATCCTCTCATTCACTACATGCTGCACTGAATCCTATAACGTACCATTTACAGAGTGGGAGCTCCTCAGTGCCCTTGCACATGGCCCCAACACAGCTCCTGAGCCTGATCGCATCCACAGCCAGATGATTAAACATCTCTCATCCGACTACAAACGACATCTTCTCGTTGTCTTCAACTGGATCTGGTCACGTGGCTTGCTGGCATGATGTCAGGGTGGCTTCCGCCAGGGTTGTTCCACCACTGATAATCTTGTGTCCATCGAATCTGCCATCCGAACAGCCTTTTTCAGACGGCAACACCTGATTGCCGTCTTTTTTGACTTGCATAAAGCACACGACATGTCTTGGCGACATCATATCCTTGCCACATTGTATGAGTGGGGTCTCCGTGGACCACTCCTGATTTTTATCCAAAACTTCCTGTCGCTCCGTGCGTTCGTGTCCAGCTTGGTGAATCTGATATTTCCATCCATATCCAGGTGAATGGAGTCCCGCAGGGCTCTGTATTGAGTGTATGTCTGTTTAGTATGTATTAACGGTCTAGCAGCAGCTGTCGGGCCCTCCGTCTCACCTTATCTGTATGCAGACGATTTCTGCATTTCGTACTGCTGCTCCAGTACTGTTGTTGCTGAGTGGCACCGCCAGGGAACCATCCACAAGGCGCAGTCATGGGCTCTAGCCCACAGCTTCCAGTTTTCAGCTGCAAAGTTGTGTCTCATGCACTTCTGTCGGCGTCGTACCATTCATCTGGAACGCGCACTTTACCTTAATGACAATCCACTCACTGTGGTGGAGACATATCAATTCCTAGGACTGGTTTTCAACACTCAATTGACTTGGCTCCCTCATCTTCGTCAGCTTAAGCAAAAGTGCTGGCAACACCTCAATGCCCTGCATTGCCTGAGCAACACCAATTGGGGTGCAGATGGCTGCACGCTGCTGCAGCTCTACAGAGCCCTTGTCCAATCCCGAATTGACTGTGGGAGTGTGGTTTATGGTTTGGCAGTGCCTTCAGCATTGCATTTACTCAATCATGTGCACCACTTTGGGGTTCAGTTAGCGACAGGAGCTTTTAGGACAAGTCAGGTGACCAGTGTACTGGTGAAAGCTGGTGTCCCTCCACTACAGATCAGACGTGCACAACTGCTCTCCAGTTATGCAGCACACATTCATAGTTCCCCTGAGCATCTGAATAACTGTCTCCTTTTCCCGCCCGCGGCAGTCCATCCCCTGCATAGGCGACCCAGATAGGGGCTAATGATTGCGATTCGCATGCGGTCCCTTCTCTTTGAACTGGAGTCCTTCCCTTTACCACCTCTACTTGCGGTCCGTTCACGTACGCCTCAATGGTATACGCCTTGGTCGCAGCTTCGTCTGGACTTTTTGCATGGTCCTAAGGACTCCGTTAACCCCGCTGCTGTCCGCTATAAGTTCCTCTCGATACTTGACATGTTCTGGGGCTCGGAACTGGTTTACACCGATGGCTCAATGACTGATGGTCATGTAGGCTTCGCATATGTTCATGGAGGACATATTGAACAGCACTCCTTACTAGTTGGCTGCAGTGTTTTCACTGCAGAGCTGGCAGCCATATCTTGTGCTCTTGAGTACATCCGCTCATGCCCTGGTTAGTCATTTCTCCTGTGTACTGACTCATTGAGCAGCCTACAAGCTATTGGCAAGTGCTACTCTCGCCATCCTCTGGTGGCTTCCATTCAGGAGTCCATCTATCCCCTGGAACAGTCCCACCGTTCCATGGTGTTTATGTGGAGCCCAGGATACTTCGGAATCCCCAGCAACGAACTTGCCGACAGGCTGGCCAAGCAGGCGATGCGGAAACTGCTTCTAGAGATAGGCATCTTCGAAGCTGACCTGCATTCTGTCTTACACTGCAGGGTTTTCCGGCTTTGGTAGATGGAATGGCGTAACAAGGAGACTGTGAATGAGTGGAAGTTTTCCATGCAGACCTCTCGTAGGGAATCAGTTGTCCTCTGCCGGCTCCGCATTGGCCATACGTGGCTAACGCATGGTTACCTACTTCACCCCGAGGACCCACCTCAGTGTCGCTGTGGCTCCCAAATGACAGTCGTCCACCTCTTGCTGGATTGCCCACTTTTCGCCGCTCTGTGGCAGACTTTTAACTTTCCCATCACCCTGCCTCCGGTGTTGGGCAACAATGCCTCCACAGCACCTTTAGTTTTACGTTTTATGTGTGAGAGTGGGTTTTATACTTCTATGTAGGTTTTAGCGCATGTCCTTCGTCCCTTTTGTTTCCTACACCATAGTGCTTTTAGGGTGGA
Organism: Schistocerca nitens; assembly: GCF_023898315.1. Lineage (NCBI taxonomy): Eukaryota > Metazoa > Arthropoda > Insecta > Orthoptera > Acrididae > Schistocerca > Schistocerca nitens. Next base: position 579,716,641 of record NC_064616.1, on the reverse strand, counting down.
GGTTTTAATGTGTTGCAGAGTGGCTGGCTTTCCCTCTTTATTCTCGTGGTTGGCCAGCGACTGTAATCTGCTTTCATGTTTTACTCTCTTCTGTTTCTAGCATCTCTGTTGTTTTCTTGTCCTCTTTTGCTCCTTTTAGTGTTCATTGCCTTCCCTTCATTCTTGTGGCTTTTCCTTTCTTTCTGTTTTGTGTTTCGCCTGTTTTATTCTCACACTTGTGGCATTATTTTATTGGGAACAAGGGACCGATTGCCTCGTAGTTTGGTCCCTTCTCCCGCCTTTAAACCAACCTACCTACCTACCTACCTACCTATCCCCTACCTACCTACCTACCTACCTACCTACCTGACCAGAGCCCGGTCTTGCGACTGTACATTCTCGTAACCACAGCTGCCAGCAGTCATGTACAGTGGTTATATTCCTTCCAAGTCTTTCTGCAGTATCACAACAGGAACATCCAGCATCCTGTAGTTCTATTACATGACCTTGTTCAAACTCAATGAGGCATTCTTGACTAACATAAACTCGCCATGCCCAGTCTCAAAGGTAACTAACACTCAAGACTGTTAAAGTGTGTATTTAAAGTAAACATGATTTGCGTACTTGTAGTGGCACTACTAGCACCACTGTCATGCGACTGGTACAAAATTTTAGTAGACATAGACACAATGTGTCTGATGTAGAGACGTACCTGCCGACTTTTGTTTGTCCCACAACTGCTTCTTTGTGTTGCTTTTTTTCCCAATGTTTCATGGAAAATGAGGAACTCGGGTATGTATAAATTTGATTCGGAGGGGGAAATATGGGCTTTGATGTGAGGACACAGGGTGATGACTTAAGAGATAAGGGTAAATGAGTGACAAAGGATTGAAGGATATGTTGTAGAGCTAATTTCCACTCACACAATAAGGAGAAGCAGATGAATGAGGAAAAAATGAGAGCATCCAGTGAGGCACCTTTTGAAGACGATCACTTATTGCTTGAAAGTGTGTCTGCAACTGTATGATGGACTTGGCAGTGACTGCTTTGTTAGTGACTGTAATGGGGTAAGATCTTCAGTGCTGGAATATGTTAAGTGGATTTATGAGACATATATTTATCTTGTATCTGAGTCTTTCTCAAGGATATGATGGGTATTACAGGCATTATGTCTTTGAGGGACAGTAGTATGCTGCTGGTCCCGGCGGAGGTTCGAGTCCTCCCTCAGGCATGTGTGTGTGTGTGTGTGTGTGTGTGTGTGTGTGTGTGTGTGTGTGTTTGTCCTTGGCGTAATTTAGGTTAAGTAGTGTGTAAGCTTAGGGACTGATGACCTTAGCAGTTAAGTCCCATAAGATTTCACGCACATTTGAACATTTTGGACTGTAGTATTTTATAGCGTGGATGTGTTGTGAAGTATCTTTTTGGAGGGATAGCAGTCAATAAGTAATGGGCATTTCCCATTTTAACGCTTTGTAGATAGATCAGTGGTGGACAGTATGATCAGATTGTTTCATGTTATGACGATATTTTATAATAAAATGGATATGTGTCTGAGGATGATGTCATGTGGCTAGTGTGTTAGAATCATGGGAGGATACATCATAGAGAAGTGTTTGTGGATCAGGTGATCAGGGCAGTATGATTTGGATAATACTTTGGCAAGGTCGATGTATTGTTGGTAGTTGGTTGCCTTAATATGTAGAGCTTTTTGTGGAGTTGTAAGAGGTGAATGTACATATTTAGAAATGTGGCAAGATGTCTAACCACACTTCTGAAACCAATTGTAAGACACTGTAGTCACTAAGTGAAGGACTTGGGCATATTGAAAAAATTCGCCTGCTTGAGAACGACCTGCTTGTGAGGTTTGACATAAGATCTCTCTTTACATCATTACCACTTCAAGACACCTTGCTACTCTTAAAAGATCATTTTGAACCACGTGATGGGGATCTATTAACAAGTTATTGGAGTAGCCGTAGGCTCACCACGCGAATGGCACTAAAAACTGTGTGGCTCAAACGTAAATACATCTTCTGTTATTTGGATGACATCTGAATTGTGTGAGAACATGTCACAGTGTCCCTAAATGAGTTCCTGGGCAACCTGAACAGCACCCATCAAAATATACAGTTCATGATGGTGCAAGAAAAGAACGAATGTCTTCCATTTTTTTTAGACATTCTAATAAAAAGAAAAGCAAATGGTGCCCTAGGACATGAAGTCTACAGAAATAAGACCCACACAGATCTCTACCTACATGTAATGAGTTTTTCGCGCAGCAGTGTACTAACAACTCTGGTTTACAGGGTGCATGTCATTTGTGACAGACAGCTTGGGAGCAGAGCTCCAACAGCTAGAGGTGGGTTTTAGCAAAATAGGTACAGCAAATTGCAGATTGGTGTACATTGAAAGAAAATGAGAGGTACAGCCATCTGCGGAGAATAGGTAGGGAAAGAGAAACCCACAGTTATGTACTAATACTGGGTCTCTTACAGCCAAAAATTGCAAGAATCCTCAGTAAGATCATCATCAAAGCTGGCTTTTGGCCATCACAATAAACGAAAAATATACTTGGCTCAGCAAAGGACAAGCTGCAATTGCATGTACTCATGTGTAGCATCCCTTGTGAGTACAGGCTCCAGTGCATTGGTCAAACGCAGTGCTGTATCTCTCAACACCACATTTAACACGTTAGTTGCATATATCTGGGGGCATAAAACAAGTCAGCAGTGGCAGAACACAGCCTGAGTGAAATACATACATTTGAATTTGAGAAAACAAAAATGTTTGAGTGAGTGGCATCTGGAAGAACACTATTAAAAAATCTATTGAGATAAGGCTCCATGTCAATCTCGTCAACAGGAGCAAGGGCTTACAGCTAAGTTTGGCATGGAACAGTAGCAGTTATACGCCGAGGCTGAGCCCGACAGTTGATGCTTCGTGAGTCTGGGCAACTCGGAATGCGCTAAGAGTTGAATGCTGGCCCAGGACGCCTATATAATATTGACACTTCACATGATGATGATGTACCAAAAATAGCATTCTGATCATGTGAAATCATTAACTTCCTGAAATAATATGCAATTATGTAGAAGTTCAAAATATGTAGTTGTCCATGTCACGAAATATAAAAATGAAGTTGGTGGAAACCTTTGTTACTCAAATCCTAGTCTGTCAACATTTTGGGAACCCAAAAAGTTATCTACACAAACAAGAACTTTAGTCTTGCCCCGATACACACAAAAAGATAACATTCCAGCATAATTTTGTAGAAGGCAGAATGTATTGTAGGTACTAACTAGTGGCAGGTATACCCAGAATCTTTTGTCATGAAATATCTAAACTATTTTGCTATTCACCACTAAACTAAGTCCCCACCCCCTTTCTTCCCCTCTCCATTCAGGTCTTGGATATGCCCCTTTTGAGCGGGTCATAGAGTATTTACCTTTTTTTTTGTTGACATGTTTCCTGCATCAAACTGAATAAGTTGCTTTTGTTTGTAAAACAGGATTACAAGCAGTTGGAGCTGAGTTGTGAGAACCAAGATGATGTTGACTCGTGGAAAGCATCATTCCTGCGAGCAGGGGTTTATCCAGAGAAGTCAACAGAGCAAGCCAATGGGGAGGAGGTTGGTATTTGTTGTTTACATCTTATTGTAAAGTTGCAGTTGTAAAATCTTCTAATTATCATTAAAGAGGAGAATACATTGTTCACTATTTGAACTAAATATCTCTCATTCAATCTATAAATTGTTGCCTCCTCATGCATACAAGTAATCCTTTTAAAGAATTACTCTTAAAGTGCTAACATCGTTTTGTTGTGGCATGTTTACATTTTCTTACAGCCTGTTACTATCTGGTTATTTTTAGCAAATTGTGTTTGTTTCTCTTTTTTATTTCTAATGTGAAAAGTGTTAGTTGCATTCTTTTTTTTAATTTTTGTAATAAGATACGTTTGAGGAGATTTTGTTAATTGATTTGACTCAGTGAATTCATTTTCTTCATATGGGATAAGTGATAATAAAGAAATATATTGGAAAATATTTCTCATGTTTAAAATACCAGTAACAATTAGTTTATTCCAATGCATTGCAACAAACTGTCCCGTCAGTAATAATTTCTGTTAACTGGTAATACTTTCCATTTTATGATAATGGTAAAACACAATTACATAGAAATAGCCATATGATTGAATATGCTGGATATTCATACTTTCACTACAAAAAGTTTATTTGATATACTTAATAAAAAGTATCACCAACCATGTTAAAATAACATCGGACTTGAATTTTCTAATTTTGTAGCAGTGGTGGGTGGCACCAGTTATTTCTTACACCCAAACCTCCAGATGTCAGACACTCAGATCGATACCAAACACTGTGTATCAATAGAGTATCAACTGAAATACCGATGTAGTTCATGCTGTAGCACCAGAAGTTTGGAATCTAGGCAAACTGTATCTCTGAACTCTGATAGTGAAGATCTCTGGTAGGTGAGTTGGTAGAGCATCAGATTGTTGTATTAAAGATGACGTGTTCAAATCCTAATGGCGGCGATTTTTTTAAAACAAATTACACTTGTAATTTTTGTATGGGAGAACATTTTTCTGTCATGTAAAAGTGCCTTTTGGAGTTTGTAGCAATGTTCTTTTGTCAGAACATGTGTATAGATAGGTGTGATGTTAGCTATACAAATGTACACTCTAGGTACCTTCAGTGCAACACTCTGAAGATCTACCAGCTCACGTACCAGAGGTCTATGTATTCAGAGCTCACCGATATGGTTTGTCTATACTCCACAGTTCTGGTGTTACTTTTAATTACCGTTTACACATCTTTTGCTGGATGACGGCACAAACTAAATCGGTGTTTTGGTTGATACTCTGTCAAAACACAACATATGGTACGGATCTGAGTGTTTGACCTCTGAATGTTTCTGTGTTAGTGGTAACTTTTGCGGTAGTGGATATCAAAATGAGGATGGTATTTCTGTGTGTGCGCGCTTGCAATTTCGCTGCTTGTTTGCCAGTATATAAACGTAAATGACTATGCACCAACTGCTCAGATCAATGTGTTTTTTTTTTTTCTCTCCAGGTTGAAAATGTGTGTGTTCTTTTCCCTCTTTTTAGGTTAGGGTAAGTGTTGAGTCTGGCAAGAGTGGCAGATCAGCTGTCGAAGAAGTGAAGTCATCGGACCTGGTGCTGTTATACTTAAGTTATTTGTTTAATTGTTTTCTTAACATTGAGATTCCATGGCACTACTATGTAGTGTAGCAAAAAAAAAAAAAAGTTCCTGGAGAGTAATTGTTACCATATTTAGTGACATTTTTATCCATTCTTGTATCAACTGTTTTAATATTTTGCTTCTCATTAAAATTAGAGCTACCCTTGTTTTACATGGCTGAATTACTTCAAATGCTTGTCAGTATTTATGAAGGTGTTTCCTTACCCTGTAAATGCGTGTATTTGAAAGAATGTGTGGTTTTTTTTTTTTTTTTGGGGGGGGGGGGGTGTTGGAGAATAGAACACAAGTGTTGACCTGTTTTATACGTTACAGAAGATAGTGCATGGGCAGATGTGTGCTATACTTGGCTTATTAAGAGGAGAAAATGCGCACAAGCAACTTTGTTTATTGATCAGTTTACTCAATGAATTTTTGTCCAGTTTAGGACAAATATTGTTAGTTTGAAGTCTGTTTTCCATACTTAGAGAAACTTTTGAAATTGGTCCTAGGTCATGAACAATTTCTCTATTTTAGTAGTATGATAGCAGGTTGAAGACAGCTGTTTGAACTGCACCATGATGTCATTACATAAGACAGACACAGTCATTTCTATAATATTTAATATTTCTCTGCTGTGTGTGTGTGTGTGTGTGTGTGTGTGTGTGTGTGTGTGTGTGTCTTATCATAGAAATTAGTTTTGGTGATTGTAATTTCTCCATTTCTGTGCCACAGTATTCTTTTTCATATCGATAATGCAGAGACCTCCTTTTCAGACATATCATGCTGTGGCTTTTCATCTTCTATCTTGAATCTTATAATTGTTGATGCTGTAAGGAACTCCTTATCCATTGGAAGCTTTCCCCAGTATCTTCGTGTCTGATATGTTGTTCTTGTTCTTGTTCTTGGTTGTGCCGGCCGTGATGGTCTAGCGGTTCTAGGCGCTCAGTCCAGAACCGCGCGACTGCTACGGTCGCAGGTTCGAATCCTGCCTCGGGCATGGATGTGTGTGATGTCCTTAGGTTAGTTAGGTTTAAGTAGCTCTAAGTTCTAGGGGACTGATGACCACAGATGTTAAGTCCCATAGTGCTCAGAGCCATTTGAGCTATCTTGTGGTTGTGACGCAACAGACAGTCTAGGATATTAAAACTCTTGTAAAAGGAGTACTCAGTTTGCAACTGTAACAATCTTACAGAGAGAGAGAGAGAGAGAGAGAGAGAGAGAGAGAGAGTACAGCTGATAAGTGTGTACCCTCAGGAGGTGTACCTGCCTTCCTGTACTGCCAATAGAAATACATAAAAATAAATTGCACTACTTGTTGGTTTCAGAAGCATAGGTTCTTTTTCCAGGAAGGAAAGAGTAGAAAGGAGGGTGGGCAGGTCAGACCCCCCCCCCCTCCTCAAAAAAAAAAAAAAAAAAAAAAAGAATTTCCTGGCAAAATTTTTGAGAAGGTCCTCTTTCCTCTCAGAAACTAGGACGTATCATTATGAAAGTTAAGGGTGCTGCTTTCTATTTTAACTGTTTGTTTGCAATACTGGGAGTTGTGCCTCGTGAAGATAAGAACTGACTGGCCGTTCTGTCTTCTCTTGATATTAAAAATACTGGCACTTGACATTTGTTTCTTCAAATAATGAACACATCTAAACAAGAATATTAATTTTTGTGGAAGACCATATTGAGCATTGTTGTCACTCTTTTTTTTGTTTGCCCAAATTAGAGTCTTCTGTTTCTCTCAAAACTGTGACTGGAGCTCCAGTCTTCTTGTGTGCATATGTTGACATGTATTTCCTATTAATGAGTTAAATTTTTTTTGCAAAGAAAGCAATGCTGGCATCCCTAATAATAATGTTGTATGGCTGAGTGCCCTGCTGCGAATCTCTCTGTTCGGTGCCACTTCGGTGACTTGCATGTCCCTGAACCTGTGACACCTGGTATTCCCACAAGGTCACCCATCCAAGTAGTAACTGGGCTCACCATTACTTAATTACCGTGATCAGGTGGCTGCTCTATCCAAGACTATGCCATTGACATCATAAATGATGACCTATAGAAATCAAAATTTAAAGTATATTTTAAAGGCAGAACAGAGAGCATCACAAAATCATGATGTTGTTTCCTATTATGGAAGCCTGCAACTGATTCCATTTCATTGGATGTTTTTCATAGTGTTCTGTAAAAGTGTTTATATTTTATGAAAGTTCCTATATATCAAATATTGATTACAACTGTTTCAGTTAAGTTTTGTTTGTAAAAAGTGTTGTTTTTTTTTAAAGGAACTGTAATCTGAAATTACTTTGCACTAAAAAATTAATAAAATCTTCAGATAGAGGTATAACACTACAGTAGAAGTCATGGAATCATATTTATAAGTTGTGGTTAATTCCGCTGTAACTTTATTGCAGATAGTGCAGTCCTAACAAATAGCTGTTGCTTTATGTTTTCCTAAATATTACTACATGTCAACTTGCTGGATTTTCTACTTTCTGTGTGTGATTAACAGATATTTAAATTAGTCTCTCTAGTAAATTGTGGGTTTTATGTGACTTATTTGATAAACTTTGTCTCTGATAAACTTTCATTGCCATTTACAAAAAAATTGTATTTTTCATTGCATGCATTGATTAAACTGGATCAGGCATAATAGTAACTGTTCGAATCTTAGCATGCGTCACCTTACATCAGTTCAGTTTTCAACCTATGTCCATTGATTGTGAATAAGTACCTCTGTTTTTTATTTAATGCCAGATGCTTGAATTACCAATTACTGCTGGTAGGGTCAACATTTTTGACACTAATGTGTGACAGATCATTCGGGTTTCTCATTAAACTGAAGCTTAAAGTAGAAGGAACTAGTGTAATCTGTACTTTACTGAGGACATAGATGTTGATGGAATATCAACCTACCAAAAAGTGTTACAGCTTTAATTGCATTCCAGAAATGTGCATACATTCTAGACTTTAATTTTTAGTGTACATTTATTGGAGGAACACGTCAGTAGTACATTGAATAATAGAGCACATGTTTCGAATGTCAGTTCGGAAAAAACTTGAGCACACAGTGCCCGATATTACTTTTCCTATGATACGTTCTTGATGGTATACAAAAATAGGGCTTTTAAAAATCCACCTATTCATAGTCTTTCATTATAATTGCATTTTAAACATGACCCCATTAGAAAAATAATATTACATGCAGAGAAATTGCTCACAGTTTATTTACTACTCTGCAAAAATTGATTTTCCTGTGAGTGTATGCAGGGCAGTAAGGTCATTTTAGGTTAAGAGATATAAAATAGAGCCCAGTTTGCAAAATAACCTTTCAACAAAAATGCACCACTGTGGAGCCTTGGTGATAAAATAGCAGCCAATCAACAAGTAGCGTGCAAGTGTATGCATGTTTAACGTAACTTGCCCCTTCTAATACTTCTTGTGCAAAAAATTGCAGTTACTGGTTAAATTAGCTCAGGCTTTAAGCTGGACAGTCACGAGACAAACTGAATTCCTATAAACACCTTGTTTGGTAAGATGGACTTTGGTTATTAAATCAACTTTATTAGAACTATCATAATATTATTAAATTATTAACACAGTAATCTACATGACAAACAGTGTCGCAGTAAGGTAGTGGAAATAAAATCTGAAGGTTACTTTTTAATTTTTGTTAATGTACAGGGAACTCGAATGAACTTTAACGAATAGATCAGTAATTGTAAATTAAGACCTTGGTAAAAAAAAGAAAACAGAAATTACTCTTGATTTTTCAGTATTTGAAATTTCAGGCTCCAGTATTGCTATAAAGTGGATGTTATAGAAGAAATTATTGTCGAGTGCTCAAAAATTCATGTGACTGTATGTTCACAGGTGTTAACTGATGTTCAGTAAATGTGATTCTTTATAAGGCCACCACAAACATGCAGCAGATTTTAAATCTGGCGATCTGGAAGCCACTCCCAGGAATCACTGTCCCAAATCAGTTAACTGTTGCTGGAGTACCAAAGTGCAATGTAGTGGAGCATTAACGTGTTGATACAGCATCATTCAGCATATATTTGGGAAACAGTCTTCCAGCAGCAGTGTGCAATTCCACTTGCAAAAATCATAAATAATTCTGTCTATTTAATCGATGAGATGGATCAAAAGGGTTGGATCAAGTTGTCTTGTACAGTTCCATTCCAGACATTTACCAAAAATCTTGCTTGATGACTGTGCTTTTCAATGCTGTAAGGATTGTAACATACTCACCCATTACAGTCATGATATTAACCCTTTCGCTGCTGCATTGTGTGCTGAGTGCGACTTTTTTGTGGCTGTACTGCTTGCCAGATGCTCTACCTGTGCTGAGAGACAGCATTGCAATTGCTGTGAAATACTTATCATTCAATTTTAAGAAAACTATTAGGTGAAATAATTGATTTTTGTACACCTTACAGTCTGATATCGTCGCTCGATGAAGGACTGAATTTCTTTTTGTTATTTGTTGCAGTTACTATGCTGCATCAAACAAAGTAAAAAATTGCCAGAATTTAATAACTTTGCGGAAGTAAAAACGCTTTGCTTAAACTTTGTGTAAGGCTGATCTTAGCTCTTACATTGCAGTATATGAAATGTAAATAAAGATATTAAAATTTTATTTAAAATTTAGAACAGAACAATATCTCAGTTTCTTCTCAAGTTATTGATTGTTATACCCGATGGACGGTAGCGTGCAATGCTACCATTTCAGACTCTGTGCATTATTAATCATGCGGCCATAACAGTCATCATACTTCATAAATGATTAAAGGTATTGAAATGAGGTGTATTGCAGGTGATATGTTGTGTGACAAGTATTCGAAAGTTTTTTATTCACTGAGATACAGAAGTAACTTGCCCGCAGCAGTAAGAGGTCGGCAGAACAGGACAGACAAACATGTCAGTGATGCATCTGAAAACCCAGGGGCGACATTTAACACATTCTCAGCACCATGGAATAGGCAGAGCAGGAAAAGTTAACACATCCACAACAGTTAAAGAGTTAACTTCTTGCTTAGAGAAATAGCCATTGCCGTAAATAAGATGAAGTAGGGAAGATTGACATTGTTGGAATGCTGGCTCTGCCTAAACATGAAGGAATAAAAATATGCACATCGTGGGTAATCTTCCTTCATAACATGGACCTTTTGTACATGGCAAGGATGCAAGTCATTCCAAAAACATGGAGTTGAGCAACAGAATTGATGAGCTTTGGTCGTGCTGCTGGTTGAAGGTATTTCAAAATGTGGGAATAATCCTTTCTCTAATTCTGGAGTCCCACTATTATATGCCACTATGCAGTGTCCTGTCTGGGTGCAAATATGACCATTTCTCTAAAATTCTGACACATCACCCTAAAGGTGGTGACTACTTGTCTCCTGCTTGGGAAATGTTCAGCATACCTTCTTGTATCAAGAACAATGTGTCATTTTGCTTCATAAGCAAAGTAATTGTTGGATAACATACTGTTTGTGTACCTCACCCATTTAGTAGGACAAAACCACACTGCTAGAAACACCTCACCTCCACTAAGTGGAAAACTTGTGCTCCTTTGTCATTTGTCATTGAATGGCAACTGTTTTATAGCCATAGCTCCACAGTGGTGCAGCTCTGACCTGTGGTTATTTGTCAAATTAGGCTTTATTTGATATTCCCCACCCTGATTTGGCATTATCAGAGTTTCTGTATTCTTATATTGTTCAATTATTTGCTACCTTCATTTTTCATAGCAGAAAACATCAAAATTCAGGTTTGCTGTACTTTCAGCAGATGCCGATAGTTTTCTTTTCAAGTCAGGCCACTTGTATTTTAGAACGGGAAAATATCCGTGTACAGAAAATGTAGTCTAGTCAGTAAGTAAGTATAGTTTACTCTGAAACGTTAAACATGATTTTTATTTTTTTTCTTTTGTCTTTCAATCTTGTTGGAGGGCTACGAGGTTTGTACATATGTTAGCTTGCTCCTATCTTATGGCAGTTCATGTGATGTAAAACAGCATGCAATTAATGTCAGTGCACTTACGTATGATCTATAACTCTGTTTAGATGGGTTTAACAGTCAAGATATCTTTAGCAATAGAGAACTGGAGTTTGTGCACCCTGCCTTTAAAAACCCTGTTGCACCAAATTAGTCCTTTTATGGGGCAGTTATGTTGCTGCATGGCTTTGATCTGGGTACATTTTATGGAAAATTGTAGCAAAGGCATGAGTAAGACAGTCGAAAGACGAGACCATTGTTAAAACACAGATTCACTCTGTGACAAATAATATAATTCTGTACTAGAAGATTTTGGTTGGTTCTAATGTTAAATGTGTGATAAATGGGTGTGAAGAGTATTAGCCCCCCCCCCCCCCCCCTCTCTCTCTCTCTCTCTCTCTCTCTCTCTCTCTCTCTCTCTCCCCCCCCTCCCTCCCTCCCTCTCCCTCTCCCCCTCTCCCCCCTCCCCCCCCCTTCCCTCCCTCCCTAAATAGGTTCTTGCAGATAGTGTCTTACTATACAAAAAATGATCTTCCACTTCATAATACTCACTCACTGAAGAGATTTTCTTAAACTGAAGTCAAATATTGATTGTGTGGTGTTAATACTGATACATCTCAATCATATCTATTCATAAGAGTCAGTTGTTTTCATGAAAAAGGGGTGTGTCACAACTTCTCACTGCAACTTAAAAGGAGCAATCTGATAAGAGATATTGCTGCATTTGTTTTGACGCTCTGTTGCAGAGATAAGCAAGAAGTTTATAATTTTCTTCTTGCAGATGGAAACTAAATATGTGGTGAAAACTAAATATGTGGTGAAAACCAGGCAAAGCACCTATGAAAGCCCTATGTCCCTAATCTGACTGTGGCAAGTGTTTTGATTTGGAAAGGAATTCAGTCATAAACATTGTTCTTTTCATTTCACTTCTATGCAGTATTTTGAGACACCATAAAGGAAAATAGAGTCAAGTGCTGCCATAGTATTCACTTATTGCACAACATTGTAACAGGTAACATTTTTTGTGGTTTCCAAGGATGTAGAGTGCATTTCAAAACCTACTGCATCCATTCTGTTGTTCACTTCACTGCACAGTGGCTTCTACACCTAACATTGAAGATATTCGTTTGAAAAATTTTTGGATGATAATGTGGTGAAAGGTGTAGTTCTCAACCGTTTTTCAGTCAACAGTTAAAATATTTGTAAGTGTTGTACAAATGCCACTTTAAAGATGTGAATAGACTGTTGAAGTTCGGTTGAAATTATAATGTCAAAGTGATATGAATAAGTTATATTAAGATGAACAAAAAGTTAATTAAACTAGAATGTTTCTGAACTAAATTTATGTTAACAAGGATGCACTGAATTCTTTCGTGTAGTTAATAAAGAAAAACTAATATTGTTTGGTGTTGGCAGAGCTTATGATGAAGTGGTAGTCTGCAGGATTTTCATTTCATGATTTCAGCTCAGCTGGAGAGTTGGAAAAATTTTGCCATGTTTTATCAGATATTAATTCCATTATTTCCCTCATAATTTAGAGTATAGTATTTTCTGAAGGTCAGAGCTTAAAGTACAGTCATATGACACGTATTTCAGTGTGTACTCATAGTTATTCTGGTTATTGTGTTTATGTGAAACAAATTTGAGTGGTATGTGGTAAAAAAATTTATTCCCATCTAACACAAAGTTTTTGAATTCGAATGGCATACACAGCATTGATGCCCATGTGGATTCAAATAAATGCTGATGTAAAAGTTCATTATAGTTTAACAAAGGAAACAACTTATGTGGAAAAAAAGATTTGATTTGCACAAAATAATACTGCATTCATACATATAGTGATTTTGGAGCAAGTCATTACTTCCGTATTAGATCCTTTGTCAGGGAGCTGAAAGTACTCAATATATATTTTTGTGTGCATAGATAATTGGCAGTAAACATAGCTAATTCTTAGAGATTTTGTGTATACAGTTTTATTAGTTATGGAATGTGTGCAGCTACTATGTTGGTTTGGTCAGAAAGTAATTTACACTTAAAATTATTGGCCGTACAGAGAATACTTACAATAAAACAGGAGAAAAATGAGTAACCCATTTGATTTGGGCTTTTACAGACCTTTAAGGATGTACCATCATTTTTAATTGCATTCATTAGGCACACGATGAATTGAAGGAAATAGTTTAAAGTATAATGACATCAAAATGTTTCTCCAGCTTGCGTGCACACTTGCTGAGAATTATTTCAGGATTAAAATCTCAAATAACCACAGACAGTTGATCGGATGTGTTGTGTAACATGACTTATAAGTAGTTTCCTGCATTCTGAATACATAATTTGTGTGAAGTCAAAACTTCTAGTGCTGTAGTATTTACTGTAATAGTTATGGTACAAGACAGAAGCGGGGGAAAAAAAATTACTAGTTACACTGAATATGTGGTGAAGAATGGTACCATCTGGAGTGTATAAACAAACATATTCTGTAATGAGTTAAATATAAAGGACTTGCGGTTTATACACACAATTTTTATGCCCTAAGTTTCATTCATTAGTCCTCTAAGGTTTTTAAGTGTCTTCTAAGTCCATATCATCATTTATCTGGAGGCTTACGAGAGAAATACTGAAAACATTGCCATGTATTTACTGTTAAATGTTTGTGGTTATTTTAGAAATACTGCCTCAGCTTTTTAGTTGCAATGTTATATCAGTTAGGAAGCTTGTATTATCTGATAAAAACATCATTTATATAATACTGTTACTGATGCAGACCTACTTCTTGCATAATCTGAAAAGTTAATATTCCCAGGGTCTGTCTTGATTAAATTTGTAATGCTCTTTGTAGTTACTACTGTCTTTGATTTTTAATGTAAAATACATGCAGCATATCACCAAATATTCTACTTCCAGACATCTTCCGATGGTGATAAATTCAATTTATAATGTGTACCACCACTCCACTTGCTATGAGTTTTTCCGTCATTTCGTGTTTATGAAGCTACTGCTGAATAATAGTTTCAAAAGTCTTCAGTCTCATATTGAGTTTCTAAATGTAGAAATTTCTCCTTGAATGCATATTGGTTTGTAATTTAATTTTATTGACCATTTCTCCATAAAGACAGCCTATGTTTTTGTCCAGTGTTTCTTAAGATACTTTCAGTGTATCATATGTATTTGGAATCAGCTCTGATAAAGGTCCCTCGTGGGTGGCTTCATGCAGCTGTCAGTGTCAATGTGAAATGAAAGAATATAATCTTCTGGTTGTAGAAATTTTATTTAGCCCATATCACATGAATTACATATGTGGATGACTAGTTTTATAACATTTTATTTACAATAGTAGTCCACCAGTTTTTACAATCTAATAGTTCACGTACATTTAGAACAAAATTTTTTCAAAGTATGGATATCACATACTCTTAACATACATCAGTGTAGTGCTACTGTATGTGGTGCACTGTCTTCTAATCCCGAAAACATAGTTACTTCACTGTAATATAAATAAAAATAATTATCAACATCAAAAGTATGATAAAATGTATCCGAGGTGTATATACCTAGCTGGAGCAGACAACATTATTGTTGTGTCCTATATCAAACAATAAAACTATACCTGTGATGCACATTCATAAAAATACATCTTGTATTCAAAATGTTATTTGCTCTGGTCATGCTAACAGCTGATGGCTCACTGCGTAGCAATAGTATTGAGTTATGGAGTACCACCAGATGGGAACAAGCTCCTACTTAATAATTTGGAAAACCAAATGCATACATCTTTTCTATGTTTGTATAATTTGTACAATGATGCAGTACTCAATACTTCTAAGATATTTTTTATAATATTTAAAACAATTTGATAACAATTTCTTATTAACAGACAAGAAATAGCCATGTCGGGTCACTGCAAATTGGTGCACCATTTAAAAGCAGACAATCCAAGCTACTGACACCTTTTCAAAACATAAGATAATTTCTCAAGATTGCATGATGAAAACCACAAGTGCAATGGACTACACATGTGAGAGGAATTGGCTTTTAAGGAGACATTTTGTTTATGTTCTCAACAGACCATTAATTTACATTTTGCAACATTTATAATGTTTGTTCTTACATTAACAATATGACAGTTAATTACAGGCAGGGTTCATCCGTATTGACGAGTTTGATATATTCATAAAACCCTAATATTACAGAGTGATACAAAGTACATCTGTACCAGTTGACATAATCAGTAATATGCTGTTACAGTCAGTATGACAGTTTATTTATAAGTGGAAGATGTACAGTTTCTCACAATACAATATCTATGTACTTTGCAACAGGTAAAACCATCTATATTTTGTTAAACATTGTAATCAGTGATGAAAAGTATTGTGGGAAGAGGGGAGTAGAAACTGGCCAGAGAGAGGGGGACAGTGTTGGTGGAACCTAGGGTCGTGTTTAAAGATAGCTCATCTTGAGCTTTGGTAAATGTATCCTAGGGACATACTATATGACATGTTGTATCATTTGAAAAATCATCATTCACACTATGCACATAGCAGTGTTCTCACCATTAGTGTAGTTGACCTCCAAGAATGCCTATGATCTGAAACCCATTCTGATTTAATATTGCCAGATGCTTGATAAACAACTGGACAATGAACGGTGTGTTATATGCATATATTAAGTTTTTCAAGTTAACCATAACTGCAGAATTGGTTGTGTGTAAAATGTAACCACTTGTGGTTTTCATCGCACAAACTTTGAAATTATGTTATGATGTTTCAAAAGATGCTGATAATTTGGATTCTCTGCTTTTAAATGGTGCACCTTTTTGCAGCAAGCGGACAAGGCCATTTTGTGTCTTAATAAGAAACAGTTTTCAAATTGTTTTAAATATTATAAAAAAAGATTTTACGAGTGTAGAGCACTGTCCTCAGTGTATGTATTGTAGAAAACGTGTATGTATTAGGTTTTCCAAATTATTAAGTAGGACCATACTGCCATCTGGTAGTACTGTAATACAGTCCAGTTGACTACTGCTGGGCAGTGTGCTGTCAGTTGCCGACAGGGACAGAGCAAGTAACATTTTGTGTACAGTGCACTACATACAATGGCACTAAATTGATGTGTGTTAAGGGTATGTAATGCACATATTTTGAGAAATGTTCTTCTGAATGTAAAAACAAATTTTAGATTTGAAGATGGCAATTAAAGTTTGCTAAAACGAATCCTCCGCATACGAATTCACGTGATCTTGGCTAAATGAAACTTCAACAACCAGAAAAAATATATTTTTCATAGTAAGAGATCACTCTCCTGATGATGATGTTGGGTAACTGTAAATATGAAACATTGCTTAGGTTCACATTAAAAACAAAATGTTTAAAATTTAATTTTATATGCACAGTTGTTAAAACAACCTCAAATCAGTCGGGCACAACATTCATTTCAGGGATCTTTTTTAACAGTAGTAACAAAACTTGAATAATCAAGATTTCTAGCAACAAGTGGGTATTGTTGTTGCGTGCTGGGGCTGTGTAAATAAAATTAATTTATAGAAATGAACCGTCAAATAAGTTGTTGTTATAGGCTGATTGAAAGAAGGTGGTGTGCTGCTAGAATTGAGTTTAGTGACCATAATATTGCTTTTTAAAATAGTTTACTTATATCACAAGCACTAGGGCAGTATGTGGAACTAATTTTATCTTGAAGAAAAGAAATTATTTAAATTTTTAATTGTTTAACACCAAAGCTGCTGTTTATTTTCTGTGTGAATAGTTTTTTGCTTTGGCCATTTTTCTCAAGCCCCCTATTACAGAGAACAAAACTTCTTGTAAGGGGATATGTCGATTGTGGCTAATAATCTTAAGTAGTTATCTTGTATAAAGGGTGTATTTGGTGTGGACAGTTCTATTTATGTCATGACACTTTTAAGGGCCTGTATTAGAGGATGTCACGACTGCGGTTACACCTTATTGTATTATGTTAATATGTATTAATTCTGGTACCTTCATTATACAGCATGGTGTGATCCATGTGACAACAGTATTCCATATGCAACAGAGAATTTGTTGTTATTAGTTTATACTGTATTTCACAGTGGCAAAATTTATCGAAGGTGTGATCACAATTTTCACAGATTGTGATGAAAGAATTTTGTATGAGTCATATATAATCTCCGGTATATTCAGTTTACTTCACGATTATATTAATATCGCTGAGTATATTCAGTGTGACGCACCATCACATCACAGCTGTGAAACAAATTTTCATTTCCTTTTCAGAACTGTTCCAAGGAAACATAAGATAGTGTTTTATACTGTTATAATTTTCAGTGTCTAGTTTGTAGTCTCTTATTTGATAATAGAGATTATACACTGAAATGCACAAAGAAACTGGTATAGGCTGGCATATTCAAATACAGAGGTGTGAAAAAAGGCAGAATATGGTGCTGCGGTTGGCAATGCTTATATAAGACAACAAGTGTGTGGCGCAGTTGTTAGAATACTTCCAGCTGTTACAATGGCTGGATATAAAGATTCAAGTGGTGTTACAGTCAGTGCCCAAGCGATGGGACACAGCATCTCCGAGGTAGTGATGAAGTGGGCATTTTCCCATATGACCATTTCATGAGCGTACCGTGAATATAAAGAATCCAGTAAAACATCAAATCTCAGACATCGCTGCAGCCAGAAAAAGATTCTGCAAGAACAGGACCAATGATGATTGAAGAGAACTGTTCAGTGTGACACTAGTGCAACCCTTCCACAAATTGCTTCAGATTTAAATGCAGGGTAATCAATGAGTGTCAGCATTCGAACCATTCAGCAAAACACCATCAATATGGGCATTTCGTAGCCAAATGCCCACTCGTGTACCCTTGATGACTGCATGACACACACCGAGCGACGTGGCGCACTGGTTAGCACGCTGGAAAATGACGATTCAAACCTGTGTTCGGCCATTTTGATTTAGGTTTTCTGTGATTTCCCTAAATCGCTTCAGGCAGCTGCCGGGATGGTTCCTTTGAAAAGGGCATGGCCAACTTTGTTCCCTGCCTTTCCCCAATCCGATGGGACTGATGACCTCGCTGTTTGGTCTCCTCTTCCAAATCAACCAACCAGCTACAGGACACAAAGCTTTACACCTTGCCTGGACCCTTCAACACCAACATTGGACGGTTGATGACTGGAAACATGTTGCCTTGCCGGACAAGTCTCGTTTCAAATTGTATCAAGTGGGTAGACATGTACGGGTATGGAGACATCATTACAAATCCATGGAACCTGCATTTCAGCAGGGGACTGTTCAAGCTGGTGGAAGCTCTGTAGTGGTGTGGCATGTGTGAAGCTGGAGTGATATCGGACCCCTGATACGTCTAGATAAGACTCTGGCAGGTGAAACATGTGAGCATCCAGTCTGATCACCTACATCCATTCATGTCCATTGTGCATTCTGATGGAATTGGACAATCACAGCAGGACATTGCGACACCCCACACATCCAGAATTGCTACAGAGTGGCTCCAGGAACACTCTTCTGAGTTTAAACACTTCTGTTGCCGTGAAATGTGCTGTTCAGAAGAGATATCCACCCCCTCCTACTCCTATGGATTCATGGACAGCCCTGTATGATTCATGGAGTCCATGCCATGTTATGTTGCCACATTTCTGCGTGCTTGCGGGGGTGTTACATGATATTAGGTAGATGTACCAGTGTCTTTGGCTCTTCAGTGTATAAGAGCTTGTAATGAAATTCTTTGCATCAGTATGTCAAAATTATGATAACACCTGTGATAAATAAGCCACAGTGACTCACAATATAATCCAGCAGGAAGAAATTCTCTATTATATGTAAATTATTGTTGTTACAAGGATCACATCATGCTGGATAATGAATGTACCATAATTAAGAAAAATATATATTATGCACATACATTAAGATAATACAACAAAGTGTGACTACAGTTATGATACCCTTTAACACAGATCTGAGGTACCTTAAGTGTCATGACATAAATAGAACTATGTACCCTAATATTCCTGCATACAAAATACATAAGTAATCACAATATGAACCGTATCATAAGTGTGCCCTTTATCATCGAAACTACTTAGTGAAAAATAAATAGCAGATTTGGTGTTTAAACATTTAAAGATAATGTCTTTTTTTCAGTATCTACATCCAAAATTAAAAATTAATGTTGATTAGTACTGTGTTGTGTATGTCATGATGGTTGGATGAGTATATTTTTTGTTAAATTTTCATAATTTGTTGACTGTGATTATGGTAATAGTATTCAGGATACACTTTTTAACTTGCAGCACTGTGTGCAAAACCTGTCTACATTCATTTTGTGAATAGCAAATGCAGAGTCATATGTAAATTCTGCGTTCTCTGTTGAGCATAATGTATTCATGCACAGTTATGAAATACGGTACATATTCAGGATAGGTAGTGGGATTTGTGTTAAGGAAATTTTTTTGTGCCATTAGTGATTGAGAGGATTTTTCTTCTCCCTTCTCAAAAAAAGTAACATACTTAATGTTCCATTCTTTCCTTTTCCTTGTATTGCCCTACTGCCCCCCCCCCCCCTCTCTCTCTCTCTCTCTCTCTATCTCTCTATCTATCTATCTATCTATCTAACTAACTAACTTGTTTGCTCTTACTCGTGGCAACTGTTCTGTATGTTACATTGCCTCCAAAACTATGGAACATTAGTAACTACTCAGTTTTGTATCTTGTTTGCTTGTGTGCTGACTGACATACTCATCCTTAACTAACATGCACCAACACTTACTGCATTGTTCATGCTCATTAATTTCTGGAGCAACAGCTTTATGTTCCAAAAGCATGAAATACATTAATTTTTGTGTGTCTCTTTCTCTCTCTTAGTCAGATAACAGAGTTCTATGTAAAGTTTTATGTAAGCACTTTACTCCATTTATTGTAGTATGAAGGAATGAATTTGATAACCTTTGCAATAATGGATCACAGCAGAAATAATGGTTAGAGTATTTAGTTGTAGGGTGTGGTCTGCACATGTTAATTTGCATGAAGTAATTTGTCTTTCAGGTAGTGCTAGGGATTGTGCACAACACTTTGAAATCTTTTTAGTAGTTGTAGATTGTAGAGTTTGAAATTAACAGATCTCAGTGAAAATGGAGTCTGTTCTAATATAATGTAAAAATTGTGTGTTAGTGTGTTTCTCTGGCCTCTGAATAGAAAAATAATGTATTTTTACCCAACAGGGCGCTGGGGAAGGAAGTTCTTCGATGGATCCACAGCTGGAGCGCCAAGTTGAAACAATCAGGAATTTGGTCGATTCTTACATGAAAATAGTTACAAAGACAACTAGGGATCTTGTCCCAAAAGCAATCATGCTAATGATAATCAACAATACAAAGGACTTTATCAATGGTGAGCTGTTGGCACACTTGTATGCCTCTGGAGATCAGGTAATTCAGCTTCTTTTCTAATTCTGCAGTGACACACTATATTTATATATGTGATTTTAGGCTGTTAGGGAAAAAGAGTATTAAGTCAGAAAATGGTTAAAATGAAGTAAGATGTGGGACAATCCATGCGAAGTCAAGCAAGCCATCTTGCCCACTATCCCAGGTTGGGATGAAACGTGACTGATTTGTTCTGCATATGGAACCATACCATATTTTAGCATTTCATCTCGGTCTGTGCTTTGCATTTTCTAGCATTTCAAACTTTGAAATTTTTTAACACTGTGATAATGTGAAATAATTCTTGCTAACATTTTGAAAATAAATTACAGTTTCTTCTTTAATCATCCAATATGTGCGAAATTTTTGTAATTGTTTACTACAAAGTATTTTAAAAAATGGTTCATTACCTTGAGTATTGTATAAAAGAAAGGGATAATCTTCAAAATTTTCTTCCCAAAATAATCTTCAAAGCATAGGATATCACATAGAGAAACAAAATAAGTGGGTCTTTTTGTTCCTTTGCTGGTTTTTTTTTATTTTTTTTATTTTATTCTATTTTTTTTTTTTAATTGGAAATTTTAGGCTAGTTTCTTATTCATGTCTCATATCATCAGTTATTCTTCTTCTTAAAGAAGAGCAAATTGGCCAGATTTCGTCAGAATCTGAGAAGATGGGTGAGAAAAAATGACTTCATGGTTGAACTAACATGGAGTGATCCATATACTACATCGAGTACTGGATTGCACTGTTTTATTTAGTACAACTTGTTTAATCTTCAATGAATACTCCTCACGATATTCTAATGTGGGACAACAAGTGAGTGGACAGGGTTTATAAAAGATACAGAGGATAAGTTTGTTGATGATAGTGATAATTTTTGACTCTACTGTGATTTTAATGAAATAGAATTATTTATGTGAAAGTAGTGATGAACATAGTGAGGATGAATAAATTGGTGTAAACATAATGTGTTGAGAGATGTTTGAAAAGAAAGAAAAGAAAAATTAGTTCACACTAAACTATTAATCCACTTTTTGAACTACGAAGGGGGCGGGGTTGGGGGGAGGGGGTGCTGAAAAGTAATGGCTATGAATTTTTTATTTGAAAACTCCTAATGCTTTTTAAGTAAAACAAATGTTATTAACATTCTTCATCTTTATTCTTTGTGTCTATCACTAGAGGACTCTGAATTGTGGAGTGTAACATGGCGTGCAGTAATGTAACTACATTGGTGTGTGAGAAACAATGCTGTAATCAAGTTAAACTTGGAATACCCTCAGTCAGCACGACAGTGCTAGACCACAAATGAGCGCTGCAACAATCCAGTGCATTGCGATCACTGTTATCAATCACCCTCCATACAGTCCTGACTTGGCTCCATCTGATTGTCATCCATTTCCAAAACATATTGAATACTTTCAAAGACTTCACTTTGTAAGTGGTGAAGCAGTGCAACCAGAGAGGAATATTCTACTGTGATTCTATCGACAGTCTAGTCTCTCGTTAGAAGAAGTGTTTGTTGCCAAGGTGCTTATGTTGATAAATAAATATATAGACATGAAGAATAAAGATGTAGAATGTTAATACCATTTGTTCTATTTAAAAAGTGTTAAGAGTTTTCACATCAAAAAATTTGGAGGAATTTCTTCAGCATGCCCTCGCAGAAGGAACTACTACTGTGTAGAATGCCATGAAATGCACACATTCTCAAAGTGCCAGAGCAGAGACAAGTGACAAGGACAGAAAAGGAAGTGCAAAGCATCACATGACAAAATGACTGACAAATAGTGCACAGTTGTAAATGGGATATTTTGTGAACCTCTGGTTCTAGGAACTCAGGAGGCAGGTCTTGCTGATTAAAAGGCATTTGTAACATCAGTGAAGGCACAATATCCAACCTAGAAGAAACTTTTGTGGTTAATTCGTGTATTTTGTTTGTAGGCCAGTGGGAAACTGTTTTGTTTTTGCAGGATGTTTTACAAATAACATGAATGATAATTAAGTATTTATGACATAGTGTCTTAATAATATTTTTTACTTTTACTCTCTTTCTCTAACAGTGCGATGTTGGTGATATGTACTGTGTGTGTTGCGTACAACATATATTATTTTCATTGGTGATGGGATGAGAGATTGCTTCATTACTAATTTCATTTTGGTCATATCCCTTTTTCGCTCTTTGTCAACATTTACTTGTTGTCTGACAGTTAATTTCTACCATGCCAAATGAGAGTAAACTCCCCCCCCCCCCTCCCCCCCCCCCCCCCCCCCTCAGAGTGGCTAGTCATCTATCTAGAAACAATTAAGTGAATGTTGTGTACTTTTATTCTGAATACAGAGCTACAACCTAGGGCATCTGAATATATAAAATAGGTAGATCGTGTACCCACTGCTGTTAAATCATTAGCCATGTGAATTTTGGGTTGTGTACTGCTGATGATGATCTGTTTTCGTACGAATGATGAACAGTTAAATCAACACTTCGTTGGTAACAGCCACATAGTTTAGCCTCATGAGGTATGGCATCATCCTTATCAGTGAGATCTGCTATACACAGAAGTAATGACAATGAGCTGACACATGACACAAGACCAAGGCATGACACAAAAATCTTCAGATTCATACTCCACATGGTCACTTCTTACCACGTACTATTCGCATTAGTTGCTATTCACATATCATTCAGCTTCTCCTTCCATTTTGTAAAGTTAGCCAGAGAGCAATAACAACCACCATTCTCCTGGTCTTGTCACTAAATCCAAGTTTTGTTCAAAAAAAAAGGGAATTTTTGGTTTTTGGAAAGAATTTGTTATATTCATCTACATCTATATTAACCCATTAAAAATTGACCCCCAGTAGATATTATAAACTTATGCCAGTGCTTTTTTTCCAATCTTCAAAATACTTGTGGAACTCAGATCTTTACATTAGCTTTAAACTACCTCAGTGATGTATTTGTAATCTCGTCTGTTCTTGTAAATGGTGGCTGTTTATGGGTTTCTTCATTTTTGGGAACAGAAGACATTCATAGAACTGTATCCAGTGAATATGGAGGCCGGGCCATGAGAACAGTATTATTTTTGGTCAAAAATTCACTAACGAGCAACTGAGCAGGTGAATGATCATCGTGCAAAAGTGATGAATTGTTTGGCCAGAAATCTGCTCCCCTGCCCCCCCCCCCTCTCTCTCTCTCTCTCTCTCTCTCTCTCACACACACACACACACACACACACACACACACACACTTGCTTCACAGAAATGGCTTTTAGCTTGTAAGTAGTACACTTATTCATTGTACAACGTCGTGGTGCACTATGCGACTAACATTGTATAACACAGTGGACCATAACCTTCACATTTGACCACACTTCTTGAGCTTTTTCAGCCTTGATGATCTAGAATGCATCCAGTGGGAAGATTTAGTCTTGTGACCAACCACAGGCAGCCTCTTGTGGCTGACCCACACAGCTGCCGTTTGCAGACTACTCTGTGTGCATTGCACTGGTGGTCTGATGCCATGGTGTGTATCCAGATGTTGCGTACAGGGTTGTAGTATCCTCCCCTGTTGGCAAAAGGGTGCTCCATGTGGGCATTGTGGCAACTGATGACGCATCCATGGGTTCTGTGGTGGCTGCCGCATTTGAAGGTGGCAGCAGTGGAAACAGATTCTGGGTCAGAACTGGTGAGTGGGGGTGGAACGATTGCGTCAGCACACAAGCATGGTGGCTGACGTACCCCCGGCCCTCCTCTAAATTACTGTAAGGGAGGGTTGGCGATAAGGGTGCTGGCAGCATCTCATTGTCCAGGTCATCAGTGTGGTTGAACTATGCTGACACTGGAGACACCGGGTAGTTGTGCGGGTGTGCCAGAGATCCTCGTGGTTAAGGACCCAGTGGTGATGGCCCAGCTGGCACCAGAAGCACAGGTGGCAGTGAAGCATCTTAAGGTCAATCAGTATGTGTCAGGGTGCTGGAACCTGAAGGAAAGGCGGGAGACGGCGGAATCCAGAAGTAGGTAGAGACTGCCCCTCTGAAACAGGGATGCTCCACGAGGCCGGAATGGGTGCTGAGGGACGATGCAAAGGCAGTGGCGCTGATGGCCCCATGGCCCTCACCATGGCAGAAGGAAGCAGCTCATCATGATAGGGCATCACCAGCCCCCTCGCTTGTGCCCACCATATAGAGGCGGTGGCTGTGGCAGCTGTGGACCATGGCCAGAATCCAGTTAGTCAGTGGCCGATAACCAGGGCGCAGACCACATAGCGAGGAGCATAATTGCCGCACCGATGGACATTTGTGGGGCAGCGTGAGCAGGTGCAGCAGGGTGCGTTGCTGGTGACCATGGAGCATCTTTTCTGATCCCCCACTGGGGTAAACCTGTAGGAGCTCTAGAAGTGTGTCAAGGTATAGTCCATGGAAGAGTTTGCAACATACTTCTTTATTTGATCCTTGAATGTGTGGACTAGCCATTCCGGGGGTGGAAAGGAGGAGCTGTCATTTGGTGAATGCCTTGACGGGTGCAGATCTAAAATCGGAGATATAAACTATAGACTGTTATCCGTCACAAGCCTATAAGGCAATCCTTCAGTAGAAAATTTTTTGAGAGGGTCTGAACCATAGCTGGGGTTGATGTGGAAGGACAGAGGGAATTGCGAGAAAAACTACTGAAAAAAATTTAGAGGAAGCATAGACAACTAACAACGAGTAAGAATTTAGGAGAAGCATAGACAACTAACGAGTAAGAATTTAGGAATGGTCTCACAAAGTCAATGTGGACGCATTTCCAAGGATGCTACAGTGCTGGCCACAGAGATAATGTTGCCCGCAGTGCTGCCTGTTGCACTGTCACTGAGGGCAGACCATGACAAGATGCACAGCATCCTCATTGCTGCTGGGTCAATAGCTAAGGGAACACAACCATCAAATACTGAAAGATGGTGATAGTGTGTGAAATAGTTACGTAAAGGATCAGAAGCACTGCCTGGAGGCCTGTCTGGCCAACCGTACTGAACGAGGTGAACAACTTGGTGTAAAACCATATCGGCAGCATCAGTAGCTGTAATCCAGGAGCCCATACAAGGATACCCTTCCACTATATGTTGCACCTCAGCATCTAAGTAAATACAGAGATTGTTCTGATCAAAAGTAGGATCCAGCCCCATCAACACCAGGACAGTGCATTGGCGATGGCGTTCTGCATAGTAGGCTAACAATTAATTTATTTTATAGTTGTAGCGAGACAGAAACAAGACCCATTGGGGGAGGGGGGGGGGGGAGGCTTTCTATGTGGTGCTTTGTGTGGCAATTAAGCAGAAGATTAAACAACAAAACTAAGGGCTTGTGGTCCATAATGAGTTCGAAAAATCCGTACCAGAATATGTGAAAGTGCTTGAGGGCATAGATGATAGCAAGTGCTTCCTTCCGACTTGGGAGTAGTGTTGCTGAGTGGAGTATAGCATTTTTGACCGCTAAGCTAGTGGACGTTCATACCCATCTTCGTAGCGATGTACAAAAATGGCCCCAAGGCCATACTGAGAGGTGTCTGTAGCCAAGACCATGCAATGGCTGGAATGGAAGGTAGCCAAACATGGAACAGAATGCAATTTATATTTCAAAAGTGTGAATACGTGCTCACAGGGCGATGTCCACTGCAAAGGAACATCCTTACGAAGCATTTCGTGGAGAGGTTGGGCCAACATGTCCACACCTGGAATGAATTTGTGATAGTAGGCAATTTTCCGTAAAAATGCTAGGGGTTCTTCGATATTGGAAGGGTGAGACACAGCTGTGACACAAGTGACATGACGACGTAAAACGCCTTGCACCATCCCAAGAAACCTCTTACCCCAAATACATAATGGATGGCTGAAAAACGTGTGATATTACCAAGTTGCACTACAACCCCACAGGATGCAAGTCAGGGAACAAGGAGCATAATTAGTGTAAATGCTCTTCCATGGATGCGCCTTACAACGGTGTCATTGATACATTTGATGCACCCCGAAATGACATTGTCAGTTGTGTGCGTGTGGTTTTTTTTTTTTTTTTTTTTTTAAAGGCCCTTGAAAAATTGCATGGGCGATAGCCACACCAAACAGGAGGTGCAGATATTGGTACAAGGAGCCTTTTACAGTTGTGACCCAACAGAACCTGTGAATGGGCTTCAGGTAAATTAGTTTTAGAGAAAAACTGTAAAGTTGCTGCAGAGGAAAAGCTAACCATTTGGTTTTTTTTAACAATCGTGAGGAACATAGACCACTGACTGAACGTAATAGGTTGTTGACCCCCAACAACATCAGCCTGTCCAATTCTGATTTCACCTGATCATGCAGGGCCACTGGGATAGTACATACATGGAAAAAGCACATCTGGGCCATAGGTTTCAGGTTCTTGTGGGCCATAAAGTTAGTGGCACAAACTAACCCACCTGGAAAGAGACTAAAACTCAGAACACAGTGAATCTAACTGCTGGTGAAGGACCTGGTTGGAAACAAGGTGCACTGTATCCACATTGGAAAAACCAAAAGCATTGAAGCATCCAGACCGAATAAATTGTAGGCACTACCAGAAAAATCAAGTAACAAACCACAGATTTATACATCTACATGATTACTCTGCAATTCACATTTAAGTGCTTGGCAGAGGGTTCATCGAACCACAATCATACTATCTCTCTACCATTCCAATCCCGAACAGCGCGTGGGAAAAATGAACACCTAAACCTTTCTGTTCGAGCTCTGATTTCTCTTATTTTATTTTGATGATCATTCCTACCTATGTAGGTTGGGCTCAACAAAATATTTTCGCATTCGGAAGAGAAAGTTGGTGACTGAAATTTCGTAAATAGATCTCGCCGCGACGAAAAAGTCTTTGCTTTAATGACTTCCATCCCAACTCGCATATCACATCTGCCATACTCTCTCCCCTATTGCGTGATAATACAAAATGAGCTGCCCTTTTTTTGCACCCTTTCGATATCCTCCATCAATCCCACCTGGTAAGGATCCCACACCGCGCAGCAATATTCTAACAGATGACGAACGAGTGTAGTGTAAGCTGTCTCTTTAGTGAACTTGTTGCATCTTCTAAGTGTCCTGCCAATGAAACGCAACCTTTGGCTTGCCTTCCCCACAATATTATCTATGTGGTCTTTCCAACTGAAGTTGTTCGTAATTTTAACACCCAGGTACTTAGTTGAATTGACAGCCTTGAGAATTGTACTATTTATTGAGTAATCGAATTCCAACGGCTTTCTTTTGGAACTCATGTGGATCACCTCACACTTTTTGTTGTTTAGCGTCAACTGCAACCTGCCATACCATATAGCAATCTTTTCTACACACAGTGGAACCTGTAAATTGCCCCAAAATTGGTATATGCTGGTTGTTGTAACTCATTAAACATTGAGTAATTGTGAACAAGACTGGAGATCCCAAGTCCGCATAAGTTTGTGTGTTGAGCAGTGTCACAGCTGTACCCATGTCCACGTGTAGTCAAAGCACTTTGTCCATAACTTACAATTCAATAGACAGTTTATTATTCAGAAGCACTGGGGAGACCCAATTAACATCCATGTCCATATCTGTAGGAGAGGACTGGGAATGACACAGATACTATATGTCCTCTTTTCCTACAGTTGCTGCAAGTAGCCCAGTGCTTAGGGCACGTGGCCCTATCATGTTGCATGAAAGAGTATGGGCAAGATGGGAGCATTGTTCACTGCCGCTACTGTGGTTGTTGTTGTTGTTTGGCGTTTGCCACATCACTGTGCAGTGTGGTGTGGAGGACACACTTATACAGCTGTGTGGCACTTGCCCCCAACGATCAGGAACAGGAGCCACAGCAGCAGTTTAGACAGTCAGTTGCTTCTTATGAAGACAATGAAGGTAATTGTCAAAACCTCAAGGTTTTACCCTGAATTGACCCAGCAGGAAGTCGGAGAATGTTTTATACAACTTGTCAAATATGTTAACCAACGCACCAACTAAAAAACTGCATAAAACAGACTTATATACACAATATTACAAAATTCCCATTACTTTTTGAACACACCGCTTATTTGCTTGTCTGTTTAACTATTAACCAATAAATGGAGGTAGCCTTCTCCCCATCTTCCTCAATACCTAGTATTGTGAGGCTGACACTAATTGACCTGACATTGTGTGTGTTTATCTAAGCTCATTAATCATGGTATATTATATTTTCAATCTTTCCTATTTTGGCAGGGACAAATGATGGAAGAGAGTCCTGAAGAGGCTCTTAAGCGGGAAGAGATGCTAAGAATGTATCATGCCTGTAAAGAAGCACTTAGAATTATAGGAGATGTTTCAATGGCAACTGTATCAACACCTGTTCCCCCTCCTGTGAAGAATGACTGGCTTGTTTCTGGCCTGGAAAACCCAAGGTAACATAGGAATGTTTTCTGATGTGAACTGTAAAATATGGAGAAAAAATGTGTGACACTTCAGTGTAGTGTCATAATTTCTAGGAGTTTCAACATTCCCTATTTGCAGGTTGTTGGGCAACCTTGGTAAACATTGATTGCAATGTATAACAAAAAGTCCCTCACGCTTTAGTGTGCGATATGTTTTTCTTTCATAATACATCGGGTTCCTGGATAGTTAATGTAAGAATTATTTTGTGTGTGTGTGTGTGTGTGTGTGTGTGTGTGTGAACAAAGTAGTTAGTGATTAGTGCAGCTTAGATTGATTAGCATTGGAAATATTGTATTACTATAGTAGTGACAGCAAGTAATATTTGAGGAAATTGTTAACAGAAGAAAAATAGATAAACACTCAGAGGGTGAAAAATAAATGAATAAATACAGAATAATACAATAAACAGAAGATTAGAAGTCGTAAATTCCTGTATTATTGATAAAGTGTGCTCAGTATGAATAGTGGCCAGACTGCCATATCTGTGACAGGAATAGCTCAAAATGGGAGTTGAGCTACTCTAAATTAACTGAGAAGAATTCAGCATTTTGGAAGTATCCCTCGTAAGTGAGATGGTACTTATTAAATGTAACCTCAAGTGCATGTTCCAGTCCCTTTGCATGAATGAGTGACAAGCATGAAAGTGGAGAGTTAGAGGAAAATATAGAATTCAATATTAGGCTGTTAAACTAACAGAAGAAAATGTACAAGCATTGGATAAGAAGAAATAGTGTTGTAAGGTACAATATGCATAAGAATCCACTTCAGTAAATGAGGTGCTGGAAGATGCCAGTAATACACAAACCTTAGCAGAAGTAATATGCACCAGGAAAAGTTGGGGTTAGTGGCCTCATGTAGCAATAAATAGGTATTGTGACCCAAATGTAAGAAAGATTTATCAGTATAATGGAAAAGCATTGAGACAAGTTTATTCTCTTCTGTTGTTAACAACTGGCAAGAAAAGAGAATGAATCTACCTACAAGGTAATTCTATAGTTACATACATAAAATTTGTACAATTTACAGTGAAGTATTAAAAAAAAAAAATAGACCTGAATATGACACTGATATGAGTAACTTAAAAGGGAAGCAAAGAAAAACAAGACTGGAATAAGGCTGAAGTTTGTTACACATCTGCTAGTAAATGAAGTATGAAATTTTCATTTAGATGCTAAATAATATTTTTAATGATGTAAAGAGAAAATGGCAGTCACATATCCCTTTTATCAAATAAAACATCAGAAAGCAGCAGTTGACTAAATCTTTGCTGTATACATTCTGTTATGTATTAATTATTGCCTCTCAGGATTTATTGCAAAATGTGTTGGATTTAGTTAGCAGCTAATATCAGAACAACTGACAATTTTGCTTGATAATAAGTGTTAAACTTGGTAGACTATGTTAGTGGCAGAAAATAACTTTCCATAACCAATGATTGTTTACATCTGCGTGAAAACCAGTGTTAAACCTCCTCAATTTTAAAAACAGCCACACAAAAATTTTGCAAAAAAAGATCTTGAAAATGTCTGACATGACCAAAGCATTGGAAAAATGCACTAATAATGACTTCACTCCTTCACACAGGAGCAGTATGTAGACATAAAACATGTATTAAAAATAACTAGCTGACACAACAGCAACATGATAGAGTGCAAGTGTTACCCAGGAAACAAAGTATCAAATAACTTATGTTAAGTGTGAATAGATTGAAGGATTTGCAGCAGCGCACAGCCAATTTTCTTGAAAGTCCCTGAATTATCGTAATTACACTTAAGGGTTTTGACACAGATATCTTGATAGAAAATGAAATGTCGGGTAGACCGTTCGCCTGGTGCAGGTCTTTCGAGTTGACGCCACTGCGGCGACCTGCACGTCGATGGGGATGAAATGATGATGATTAGGACAACACAACACCCAGTCCGTGAGCGGAGAAAATCTCCGACCCAGCCGGGAATCGAACCCGGGACCTTAGGATTGACATTCTGTCACGCTGACCACTCAGCTACCGGGGCCGGACCTTGATAGAATTATCATCTTTCAAAGTAGTAGTAAACAGGATGGGCTCCTAATTGTATCAGTGAAGATGTAACTTTTCCTGATACAATATATAAGTTGATGAGCCAGAGCATCATGACCAGCACACATCACAAGATTGAACACTACCTGACGCTTTGTGGGCCTGTAATGCTATAAGGAAAGCATACAAGTGCGGCAGAAACAAATAGTGAATCATTCTACTGGCTGCAGATTGGGAAATAGATTGACATAAATGACTTACATGTAGGGTAGATTGTTATGCCCCAGTGCCTGGGAAAAAGTATCTCAGAAACTGCAAAGCTGTTTGTGTGTTACTGTCATGTGCATCTTGAGAAACCGGTGAAAAGACTGTGAAACCACGACTAGGTGAAAGGTGTCTGACATTTGCGCCTCATCACAAAACATGGAGGTAGGAGACTTGCCCACTCTGTAAAGCAGGATAAGCAGTGATCTGTTATAGGTCTGGAGACAGAGTTCATTGCTGGTGCAGGCACAAGTTTAGCAGAGAACAACATTCAGTGCACATTGTTGAACATGAGTGTCTGTAGCAGATGACTTCCCAAGTTGACTCATTGACATCATCAGTTAAGATTGCAGGAACACAGGACCATAAATATAGATCTGTGGATCAATAGAAATGTGTCCTTTGGCCAGATGAATAATGTGCAGTAGGTGACATTCAGATGAGCTTCTGTGGCACATGTAGCAATCAAAGGCACCCTGGCAGCTGTGAACTACGCAGACATTCTGGATCATATGTGCCCCTTCATGCTCAGTGTGTTCCCTGGTGGCAGTGACTTTTCCAGCAGCATAACTGTTAATGTCACAAGGCCAGAATAATGCTACAGTAGTTTGAGAAATGTGAAAGTGAATTCAGTTTGTTGCCTTGGCAGCCATATTCATCTGAGCTGAAACCAATTGAACACAAAAACCACTAGCCCATAATGTACAAAAATTGCATCACCTGCATGTAAATATGTGGCACCACATACTTCCAGAAACCTACTGAGGACTTGTAAAATCGATGCCATGCAGAAGTGCTGCTGGATTGCATTTCAAGCAGAAGCAATATTAAGCAGATGGCCATAATGTCGTGGCTTATCAGTAGTCTGAATCTGAAAAGCAGATGAATGTTTCTAATCATAAAAATTTGATCTATGCATTTGTCTTAAATCTGTGATGTTAATACTGTGGTGTGGGAGATACTCCAGAGTTATATTAAATGATAAACTATCATAATATTAGAACACTGGTGCATTGTGTGATCCCCAGTTGAGGGGAAAATAGTATCATTTCCCAAATTTATCATCTGGGAATATCATATATCACATACTGAAAATAATGCAGCCAACTGTTGGAAAGGACATGCATTCACATTTTTTATTTCTTTTTTATTTGTTTTGTTTTCGATATGCAGACTGTCACCACCTTCTCCTGGTGGTCCTAGGAGGACTCCAATGCAGCCAACTCCTGCTGTTGGCTCAAGGGCTCCACCGCCGCCACCAGCAACAAGCAGGCCAGCTCCGAATATCCCTAACAGGCCAGGTCCAGATGCTGCACAGGGGCAGCGTGCTCCCCCATCACTGCCTGGAAGACCTCAGTCTGGAGCTGGTCTTCCACCACCACTTATTCCTTCGTGAGTACACACAGTTTGGAAGTTCTGATGATAACTTTATTGTTAGTTTTTTGAGCTCATGTCTTCTGTTTTTGTATTAGCTTCCCCTTAACAAATAAATTTGACTCTTTCTCACATTTTTACTGGTGGATAACAATCAGTATTAGGAAGGTTTGGTATTTGCGGTTCTGCATGTATTTAATGATATAGTGAGTAGGTTTCTGCTGTGTAAATAAACTTCACATTTCTAAGTCTACATTGCGTGTGCACTAAAAAACAACCTGTAAATGTTGGTGGTCAAACTACTACTACTACTACTACTATTACTATTACTATTACTATTACTATTGTACTAATGATAAAACAAAAATTACGCTAGTACTGCTGTGGGGGAGGTGGGGTTAGTCTCGAGACTTAAGTGGTTTTATGAAACTGGCAGAGTGGACAAGAACACAGCGGTGAAAAATTTTGATATTATAATAACAGTAGTATGATGAGACATTTTACCACATAAATGTCTGATGGAAAAACAGCTAATAAAGCAAACAAACGTGGTACTAATGGTAACTTGAGTTATCAAACTTGCTTTCTCCACCAGAATGCGCTAGAGTAATTCCCTCTATTCCCTACTCCCACCAAGGCACACATGAACTCTGTGCCCAAAATTACACACACACACACACACACACACACACACACACACACACACACACACACACCTCTCTCTCTCTCTCTCTCTCTCTCTCTCTCTCTCTCTCTCTCTCTCTCCCCCCCTCCCTCCCTCCCTCCCTCCCTCCCTCCCTCCCTCCCTCCCCCCCCTCCCCTCTCCCCCCCCCAGAATGGAGGAATAGGTTTCGGATGTGGGTGATAGTGTTTGACAGATGACAGGATGGAGGACAATGGTTAAGAAGTATGAAGCTGTTGACTAAGGAAGAAAAGGAAGAGTGTATTCAGAAGATTGCCTACCTCACAAATAGACAAATTATGGGAGGAAAAGTTTGTTGGACAAATGGATGTGTTTGCAGAGAGTGTTCCTACTTGCACCATTAAGAGAAAATGGTTGTGGAGCAGATGTTGAGATTGACACCATTGTGTAGTGTAGCATGCTCTGTAATTTGGTGATAAAGTTTGCCCTTCCAATTTCTTGAATTTACTTACCGTCTGATAAGTTTGTTTATTTGGGTCAGTATTGGATTATAAGATGTTGGGCAGATATTTTTGGCAAGTCTTGTACATGTATCTTCTACAATGGTACGATCCATGTAGCAATAGTTGAGAAAGGTTCAGTGTTAATTTCTTATATTTATTTTAGTTATAGATTACAAATTATGCAATAATGATGGCAAAAAGTATAATTATCCTTAAAAAAAGTGCAAAGTGCGTTCTTGAAACATTCACATGTAATTGACTTTTCTATTGAAAAATTAAAGTGCTGAGCTGAACACTTATTTAGCCAGGTAACCCATAAAATGTTCATTGCACAGCAGTATAATTTATAATTGTGCTTGTCAGAAATATTCAGTTGATGCAATGTAAGCTGTGCACTTAGGATCCTGCCTAATCATCCGCAGTAAAAGAAAAAGCAAAAAAAAAACTTTTTACGGTACATGTTGGAGCGAAAGCTTAGCTTTTGTTGTCGCTGTACCCTGTGTATAGTAATTTAAACCATTAACTTTTCCTGTTTGTGTGTTTGTGCTACTTAACAATGACTGGTTGACTACATCACACATCCTGCCCTGAATATCTGCTGTCATTGGCTGGTGAGGTTTACAGCTCCAAGAGAAAGTATATTATCATTTAACATGGAAAGAATGTGCTATCACTAGGGGTATAGTGTATTTTTACCTAGGAAAAAGTGTATTTTTTGCCAGTAAATCCAGGAAAAAGTCTGGGAACTCTTTCTTTTGCCACATATGCACCCTGTATATGAATGCTATGGCAATACCTTTAGCGTATTGTGAGAAATATTTATTCTCATTGCAGATGTGGTGTTCACATGTGACATGGTTGTAGAGGAGAGAGTTATTGTGTGGCAAGGGTGGTTTCTCATCCTTAGAGAGGTGGTAGGCACCTAGAGAGAGAGTTCATTGTGCAGAATAGAACTGTGTGAAACAAAAATTAGATGTTCCATAGAAATCAGGAAGGTGAATGTTAACACTAAGTCTGTGTCATGATGATGTCAGTGAGTTTGAATTGCATTGAGGAGTTTTAGGATTAGGAATTACTAGCAAGAATTACACCCTGCATTGTGATCAGGATTTATTAGCGAGTATTACTCCTGATAGAGTATGAACAAGTTAATATTAGGAATGTGTATAGTTGTCTATTGCTTTACCATAGATTTGTATGTAGTGAACTCTCCAGTGGAAAAAATAGTAATTGGTGATGCAGTTGATCGTGTTAATGAAGAAAGCCACAATAGGATCCAGTACACAGAGCATTACAAAATGTAGTGTTAAATGTCAGTGAGGTCATTGCTGTGGTGATGGATACACTGAGGTGATAAGTAATGGGATAGCAATATGCACGTATATTCAGATGGCTCTAGTTTCGTGCACACAAGTTATAAAAGGGCAGTGTATTGGCGAAGCTGTCATTTGGACCCAGGTGATCCATGTGAAAAGGTTTCCGACATGAGAATGGTCGCATGACGGGTATTAACAAATGCTGAATGCAGAATGGCAGTTTGAGCTAGACACATGGGACATTCCATTTTGGAAATCATTGGGGATTCAGTAATCAAAGATCCACATTGTAAAGAGCATGCAGAGAATACCAACTTTCAGGCATTTCCTCTCACTATGTGCAGTTCAGTGGCGAACAGTCTCCACTAAACAACAAGCAACACTACATGAAATACCCACATATGCCAAATGTACCTGTTAGGACAGTGCATTGAAATTTGGTGTTAATGGGCTGCGGCAGTAGACGACCAATGTGAGAGACTTTGCTAACGGCACAACATGCCTGCAGCATCTCTCCTGGGCTCGTGACCGTATTGGTTGGACCCTAGGTGACTGGAAAACCATGGCCTGGTCAGATGAGTCCCAATTTCAGTTGGTGAGACCTGGCGGTAGTTTTAGAGTGTAGTGCAGACCCCATGAAGCCATGGACCCAAGTTGTCAACAAGACACTGTGCAAGCTGTTGGTGGCTACATAATGGTTTGGGCTGTGTTGACATAGAATGGACCGAGGCCTCTGGTCCAACTGAACTGATCCTTGACTGGAAATGGTAATGTTCAGCTACTTCGAGACCATTTTCAGCCAAGCAACAATGAAATTTTTTGTAGATGAGGATGTGCCATGTCAGTGGGCCACAGTTTTTCACG